>NC_040081.1:74310409-74935409 GCF_003369695.1 Bos indicus x Bos taurus | reverse complement strand
GTGTGTGTGTGTGTGTATATATATATATATATATATATATATATATATATACACATTCTTTTTTTATATTATTTTCTATTATGGTTTATCATAGGATATTGAATATAGTTTCTGTGCTGTACAGTATAACCTTGTTGTTTAGCCATCCTATATATAAAAGCTTACATTTGCTAACTTCAACTTCCATTTTATTACTCCAACTCTTTCACCCTTCACAATCACCAGTTTGTTCTCTATACCTGTGATTCTCTTTCTGTTTTAAAGATACATTCATTTGTGTTATATTTTAGATTCTACATATAAGTGATAACATATGCTATTTATCTCTCTCTTTCTGATTTGTATCACTTAGTGTGATAATCTCTAGTTGTATGCTTATTGCCGAAAATGGCTTTTCTTTTATTTATTCATCTTTTAAAAATTTTATGGCTAAAGCCATTTTATGGCCAGTGGTAATCCATTTTATATTTGAACCACATCTTTATTCATTCACATATCAATGGACAGTTATGTTCATGTCTTGATTATTGTGAATTGTGTTGCTATGAACATAGGGATACAAGTATCTTTTTGAATTAGTTTTGTCTGGATATATGCCCATGAGAGATATTCCTGGATCATTTGGTAATTCTATTTTTAGTTTTCTGAGGAACCTCCATACTGTTTTCCACAGTGGCTGCACCAACTTAAATTTCTAGCAAATATAGAGGAGGGTTCCTTTTCCCCCACATCTTCTCCAGATGTACATATTTCTAAGATTGAGTGATAGATACTTGGACATTTTCATGGATTGGATCTTGTCTGGTGAGAAAATTAACCATTTGGAATGACAGAAACAACAGCTGTGCACAAAGTAATATTAAGCAGAGTCAATTAGTTAGGATATCCTCTGTTAGCTCATTGCCAAAAAATCAATAGAATGATTCAAAGAACCTCTACTTTTAATTCAGGTGAAAAATATTGATGCCTAAAAGATTGATGGATTTGATAAGCAATTAGCTAAGTGACTGGCTAGAGCTTAACTACTTTGTCTATGAAATTTAAAGAGAAAATATAAAATTACCTGCAAAAAGAAAAACAAAAAATCAAGCAACACATAGTTGATGTTAGTTATTGCAAAGTTTCTGACAAATAAATATGGATTTGTTATCAGCTTCTACTCCATTTTAAAATATTCATAAACAATTTAATCAGATAGAGGCAGTCTAATTCAATACCTCTTTATCTTAGTATTATAATGCTAAATATAAATAAACCCAGATTAGATACCTACTTCTAACAATAGTAAATTTGTAATTATTTATTATGAAAAAATATAATTATAAAGCATATACAAGTTCCACCTTTCAAAAAAGAGGTTTAAGCACTGTTTCCATAAAATCTTCCCCAAAACAATTTACAAATAAATGTGAGAAACAAATTAGCACAATTTCTTTTCCACCTTTTACTTTTTAAATTTTCAGACAGAAAAGAATCACAAGTCCAGGAATGGAATCAATATTTATTATGCACCCACATAGTGTTCATACTATTTTTTATTTAATTAATTTTTGTATGAACTGGGTTCATTTGTCTCTAATTCTGGGTGGGGAAAATGAAATTCAAAGATAAACTTTGCAGTTAATTGTTAGTAAGAAGCAATTGTCATAGTTAAGTTTTGAAACCAGGCCTCTCTTAAAACAAGAAATGTTCCACAAATGTTTTATATAAATCTTAGCCTAAGCAGGTAAATCATCTATATAATAGAAATCTGGCTGCCAGCAAGGGCTTCATTTTGTTTGACTAATGTGGCCTAAACAATGGCTTCCTGTTAAAAGATAGTGGTGGAGGTCATATTTTTTTAGCTTTATTCATCATTCTCCAAGCTACTTGAGAGACCATCACCCATTCATTTAAACTCTCTTTTGTCAGTTTCTTAGGTTATATGTGAAAGTGAAAGTCACTCAGTCCTGCCTGACTCTTTGTGAACCCGTGGACCTGGACCGTACAGTCCATGGAATTCTCCAACCCAGAATACTGGAGTGATTAGGCTTTCCCTTCTCCAGGGGATCTTTCCAACCCAGGGATTGAACCCAAGTCTCCCTCAGTGTGGGCAGATTCTTTACCAGCTGAGCTACAAGGGAAACCTAAAAATACTGGAATGGGTAGCCTATCCCTTCTCTAGCAGATCTTCCCCACCCAGGAATCAAACCAGGGTCTCCTGCATTGCAGGAGGATTATTTAACAACTGAGCTATCAAGGAAGCCTGTGAAGTGTAACATTTTCTGATGGTAAACAATGGTAATCTAAAGATATTACAAACTCTAAAGTAGCCATATATACATTTATCACAGCACTGTTTATAATAGCCAGGACATGGAAGCAACCTAGATGCCCATCAGAAGATGAATGGATAAGAAAGCTGTGGTACATATACACAATGGAGTATTACTCAGCCATTAAAAAGAATACAGGTGAATCAGTTCTAATGAGATGGATGAAACTGGAACCTATTATACAGAGTGAAGTAAGCCAGAAAGAAAAACACCAATACAGTATACTAACGCATATATATGGAATTTAGAAAGATGGTAACAATAACCCTGTGTACGAGACAGCAAAAGAGACACTGATGTATAGATCAGTCTTATGGACTCTGTGGGAGAGGGAGAGGGTGGGGAGATTTGGGAGAATGGCATTGAAACATGTATAATATCATGTATGAAACGAGTCGCCAGTCCAGGTTCGATGCAGGATACTGGATGCTTGGGGCTGGTGCACTGGGACGACCCAGAGGGATGGTATGGGGAGGGAGGAGGGAGGAGGATTCAGGATGGGGAACACAGGTATACCTGTGGCGGATTCATTTAGATATTTGGCAAAACTAATACAATATTGTAAAATTTAAAAACAAAATAAAATTTATTAAAAAAATACAAAATAAAAAAGAGAAAAAAAAATATATATAGTTGCCAAATCAATGGTATAGATACAGTGGAATACTAAAACATAAAAAAAAAAATTTAATGCACATGAAGTAGAAAAGAGAGGGGAATGAAGAGAATATATAAATATCAAAATAAAGATTATGATGGTAAAATTAATTCTATTCATATAAATATTAGTATAAATTTAAAAGGAATAAATATTCCTCTTAAAAGTAATAATTATCATACTGGATTAAAAAGCAAGGCCCAACTATATGCTATTTACAAAAGATGCACATAACCTATAAAGCTGGAAAATGTTTTTAAAAAACATGAAGCTATACTATGCAAATACTAATCAAGAGAAAGTAAGAGTGGATATATTGCTATTAGGCAAAGCTGACCTGAGGGAAAAAAGTATAAACAGAATTTTATGATATTTTTATGATTATAAAGGAAACATTCATAAAGAAGACATACAAATGTTCAATGTATATATACTCATTAACAGAAAATATAAGAAGAAGAAGAAAAAAAACCTGACAGATTGTAGGAAGTGAAAAAAAGTAAAGGTGAAAGTTCACTCAGTCTGTCCAATTCTTTGTGATCCCATGGACTGCAGCCTGCCAGACTCTTCTGTCCATGGAACTTGAAATTGGCCCATTCCCTTCTCTAGGGGATCTTCCCAATTCAGGGATCAAACCCAGGTCTCCCACATTGCAGGCAGATGCTTTACCAGCTGAGCTATCAGGAAAGAAACAAATTGTAAGGGAAAATAACAAATCCATGATTATCATTTGAGATTTCAAACACTTCTCTTAGTTACTGAAAGAAGAGTAAATGGAGAAAAGTCTAGTAAGAATAAAAAAAGTCCAAATACATAATACTATTTCTACATTCATTTATAAAATACAAAATAAGGCAATACTTTCCAATATAAATATTGAGGCTACATTTTTCCATATATACACTGATATTCTACATAAACTTTTTATTTTGCTGTATTTAATGATAAGCTCAGTCTTTGTATGAGCTTAATAATAGTAAAATATATTAAGAAACACTTTTATTTATGGATTGCATTTATATGTTACATTAAAAATGAATTTGAGGTAACTAAATTAATAAATTAAGCATAGAACTTACTCTGGGGAAGAATATATATATATATATATATGATATTTATAAAATTGATAAAACATACAATATATAAAAGAGGTGCTCCATGGCCCAAAAATATATTTGCTAAGCTTACCACTCACTTTGTGGTCAGCTCCTGGTATATCACCTGATACATACAGTGAGTATTTTACTTTTCCATAAACTATTTCAACAATTGGAAATTAATAACAATTGTTCCTTTAAAAATATTAGGCAAGAAACTAAGAAGAATGGGTTAAAAAGGATAGATTGGTATTCTCTAACAGGAAAAACAGTTATTGGTGTAGACTATGAACAAATTGAGGTTTATTAAAAAATAATGAGGCAGGATGAGGTACAAGGGTGAGATAAAATTGTAGCTCCAAAGAACTGGAGAGAGATTTCAGAATTAAAATGAAATGGATGGTTAACTCACTATTTAATTTTAAGTGTGCTTTATACACATTTAGAATATAGTAAGAACATAGTGGAGGCTTCAACTTTCAAACACAACACCAAAGTTATAAAACTTGAAGTATAACGTTAAATAATAAACAGTATATCAAAAAGCATTGAAAATAGAAGGAAATGAACAAAATTTGAAAGTTGTCCACTTACAAGGAAAAACACTGATATTTGCTTAAATGAAACTTATTATAAGTCATCAGGAAACTGTGTAAAAAGCATAAACCCAGAAAAGAAGAAATACATAAAAATATGAAAAACTCCTCAAATATTTATGGAATCAGAGTAATGCAATTTAAAAAGCAATGAAATAATGTGATTTTTGAGATTGGCATATATTAAAATGAATAAGAATTTACATTGTTTTGAAGATGTGTCAGTTCGTCCTCTCTACTATACAAGAAATACAATATATGTTGTTCAGTTGCTAAGTCATGTATGACCCTTTGTGGACCATGGATTGCAGCAGTCAGGCTTCCCTGTCCTTCACTGTCTCCCAGACCTTGCTCAAACTCATGTCTACTGAGTTCTAATGCCATCCAACCATCTCATCCTCTGTCAACCCGTTCTCCTCTTGCCCTCAATCTTTCCCAACATCAGAGTCTTTTCCAATGACTCAGCTCTTCTTATCAGGTGGTCAAAGTATCAGAGCCTCCGCTTCAGCGTCAGTCATTCCAATGGAGATTCAGGATTGATTTCCTTTAGGATTGACTGGTTTGATTTCTTTGCAGTTGAAGGGACACTCAAGTCTTCTCCAGCACCGCAATTTGAAAGCATCAATTCTTTGATTCTCAGCCTTCTTTATGGTCCAACTCTCACATCCATACACGACTATTGGAAAATGCATAGCTTTGAGTATATAGGCCTTTGTTGGCAAAGGGATGCCTCTGCTTTTTAATATGCTGTCTAGTATTGTCATAGCTTTTCTTCAAAGGACAAACATCTTTTAATTTAATGGCTGCAGTCACCATCCACAGTGATTTTGGAGTTCATGAAGATAAAATATGCCACTGTTTCCACACCCCCTGCCCCCGCATCTATTTGCCATGAGGTGACATGACCGGATGCTATGATCTTAGTTTTTGAATGTTGAGTTTCAAGTCGCCTTTTTCACTCTCCTTTTCACCCTCATCAAGAGGCTCTTTAGTTCTTTTTCACTTTCTGTCATTAGGGTGATGTCATCTGCATATTGAGGTTATTGATATTTCTCCCAGCAATCTTGATTTCAGCTTTGAGTCATCCAGGCCAGCATTTTGCATGATGTAGTCTGCATAAAAGTTAAATAAGCAGGGTGACAGTATACAACCTTGATGTACTGCTTCCCCAATTTTGAACCTGTCCATTGTTTCATGTCTGCTTCTAACTGTTGCTTCTTGACCTGCATACAGTTTTCTCTGCAGACAGGTAAGGTGGTCTGGTATTGCCATCTCTTTAAGAATTTTCCACATTTGTAGAGATACACACAGTCAAAGGCTTTAGCATAGTCAATGAAACAGAAGTAGGTCTTTTTGTGGAATTCCCTATGATCCAACAGATGTTGGCAACTTGATCTCTAGTGTCTCTGCATTTTCTAAATACAACTTGTACATCTGGAAGTTCTTGGTTCATATATTGTTGAAGCGTGGCTTGAAGGATTTTAAGCTTCGTATATGGATGGCTTCATATATGAGAGGCTTACAAATAGCTAATATTTATTTCTCAGAGTTCTGGAACCTGTGGGGTCCAAGATTGTGGCAGCAGCAGATTTCATGTCCTATGAGAGCCTGCTTCTGCATGTTAGCTTTGTTCTTACTGTAAGTTTACATGAAGAAGAGGCTAGGGAGGTCTATTGGATCTCTTTCATAAGAACACTAATCTCATTCATGAGAGCTTCACCCTCATGACCTAACACTTTCCAATGGCCCCATTTCCTAATAAGATTACGTTGGGTATTAGGTCTCAACATGAATTTTGGGAAGATGCAAACATTCAGTTCATAGCAGAAGGAAATGAGTATTGTCAAACAGTTCTTGTCATATGAATGTTAGGAATGCAAATATGGAAATACATGTCAGTGTTTACCTAGTTCCCAAAAGAAAAGTGAAGTAGTAAGGTCTAGGAAAGAATATTATTTTCTTACTAAATATATGTACACTTTGGCCCAGCACTTTATCTTAAAAAAAAATCTTCCAAGTATGCAAAGTTTCACTTTTTAAAATTAATTCATTAATCACAACCTCCACATTTTCTTTCATTTATGAAACTCTTACTCTTACCAGACAGTAATACCAAGCTGGTGTTACTGGGATAAAGATGCTTGTGTAAGAATTTCTCTTGATACATTATTTATAGTATTGGAACAATGAAAGAAATCCAAATATTAACACAAATACACTGATTATAATACATCCATATAGGAATATTATGCAACCAATAAAATAATGATATATGCATGTACTTATAAGAATAGAGAAGTATGTTCTTTAATAAAATAAATATAAATGGTATAAATAGTTTGATCTCATTTTATTTAAAAAAATGTGCATTTGTGGTATGTGTACAGAAGTTACTCTCCATATTCTGTGTCATCAATTATTTTATTTATGAAAGAATGACCATGATTTACTTACATAATTAAGAGAAAACTTTCCAAATAATGTAAAATACAAGTTGACACACAGAATATTTAAATTTCTTATATTATTGCTCTTGATACTAGAATGAGTTTCAAAATTAACTGTAATTTTTTAATTTGTTTTTAATAGAGGGGTTTGATTCAGATTCAAACTGAATTACAATCTTAGCCTGAGGACATTGCATGTATATTTTTGAAGATCTATACCTGTGGTTCTAATGTTTTCCTCTCCAAATAAGGAACATAGTTAAAAATAGATTTGAAAAAACTTTTTATTTTGTGTTGGAGCATAGCCCATTCATAATGTTTTTCTTGTTTCAGGTTAACAATGAAGGAACTCGGCCATACATATACATGTATCCATTCTCCCTCACACTCCCTCCCAGCCAGGCTGCCACGTATCCTTGAGCAGAGTGCCATGTGCTATACAGTCAGTCCTTGATGGTTATCCTTTTTAAATATAGCAGTGTGTACATGTCCATTCCAAACCCCCTAACTATACCTTCCCCCTAAACTTCCCCTCTGTCAACCATAAAAAAATATAATAGAGTTAAGTAAAAATCCTGTCCATTTGCTACTATCTTCTGTCAGACATTTTTGAAATACAAAAATTGGTTTCTTGTGGCCCCTATCCTCAGTAGTTTACTTTCTAGTGGAAGAATGGAAGAGATGGTGGATAAATTTAAACAAAACAAGATAGAATAGAAGCATTAAATTTGTAGAAAATTTCTTTCAAGTTAAAGTTTTAGAAAGCTTCATGGAAATCGCCTGGTAGAGGCAATATAATATTTTAAGTGAAGGGGCCAGTATATGAAAACCCAAATGAAGCGCAGTGGGGAAAAGAGCTGGTCTAAACAGCTCTGTTTAGATGAAGTATGGAACCCATGAAAATGAAAGGTGAGACTAAAACTTGGAAAAGCAGACTAGAATATGAATGTGGAAGCCTGGACTATTCAGTTATTAATTTAAATTTCAGTCTATACTCAGTGGGGATTATATTAATGATTTGGAATGGAGAATTGACATGAACAGATATTTATTTTTTTTAATTATGAAAAGAGAACATTAAATCACTAAAATGAAAGGAATTAGTGATAGAAAAAACACTACTGGTTTTGGCCAGACTTATACAGTTCAAGAAGGATTCTGCTAATCTCATAGATTAGCCTGTGCTTAGTTGCTCAGTCATATCTGACTCTTTGCAACCCCATGGACTGTGGCCCACCAGGCTCCTCTGTCCATGGGATTCAATAAGGCAAGAATACTGGAGTGGGTTGCCATTCCCTTCTGCAGGGTATCTGCCTGATTCAGGGATTGAACCCTGGTCTCTTGCATTGCAAGCAGATGCCTTACCATCTGAGCCATCAGAGAAGTACTCATATTATATAAAGGCACTGTAAGTCCTATCTTTCTTCCTACCTTTCCCCAAATAAAGATTGAAATCTGTAACATGTAATTGTTAGTAACAATTATCTGTAAGAAGTAATTAAAGATTATAATCTGTAACAAATAAGGATATCATATTTCTTTTCTAGTCTTTACTGCTATTTTTATTTTGGGATATTGGTAAATATTCCTTTGTTAAAGCAATTTATAACAAAGACAGAGAGAAAAAATATACCATGTGGCATTTTTTAGTATATCTGGAAAAAGACTGATCAGAAAATCATGTTAATGAAGTGCTTTATTTTTAAAAATTATTTCCAAACTGGATTTTTTTTTTCATTTTATATACACAGCTACCAATCACAATCTCTCAGCCCTATGTGTCTCCTCATTGTAGTGATAGAGACAAGAAATGATTCTTGCCCTAGTGGCTAATAACAGAGTTGACTCCCCAAGAGACACACGTGTTTAAATATAAATAACCCGTGGTGGATGCATGTTGATGTATGGCAAAACCAATACAATATTGTAAAGCAAAAAAAAAAAAAAAAAATTAAATATAATAAATATAAATAACCCCAAAGAAGTGACCCAAGACAGTATTGAAACAAACTAAACAGTATACATTATAAACAAAGTAATGCATACTCTGAGTTGAATAAGGAAAAAATCAGAGTGGCTTGAAGCCATAAAAATATGAATATTTGAAAGATATAACCAATAAAACACCTGCCTCTGGATTTTCTAAGCTAAGCAACCATAAGAAATGGCTGTGTAAAGTTAGAATATATTCCAAAACAACTTAAAAAAAGCACTTTGAGACCTGTGGAAACTGATCAACTATGTCTTAGGATAAGTGGTAATTTCACCAAACCAGGTGAAAAACACTAGATTAAGCAAAGGTATCATAGGGGTTTTAGCTTAAGGATTTTTCATTCCATAGATTTTGAACTATGTATTTTTTAGAGTTGAAAGTCATAGTAAATTGTATTCAAATTTTCTACTCAAAAGGCAAGTTTTCACTTTTTTCACCTGTCCTTAGGGCAAATATTCCCTAAACAGAACATAGATTTTATTATAAAATGAAATTAATTTTAACTACAACCTGGATACAAGACATTGTTGATATCTTTACCCTCCTCTCTTGTTCTCCCTAAACCCTTTTTTAAAAAGTTAAAATATTAGGTTTCTTTTAGAGTTCATGAAATATGGAATCAGGAATCAGCCATATCTTTTGCTTTGTTTTTCCCTCTCATTTAAATAGCTTGAATGCAACCTAACTGAAGTCACCACATGAATGCTTTCCTTTGCCCTCAAACTTGTGTTGCCATACTGATAGCAGATGAAATGAATAATGCTGAAAATATCTAATAATTCAAAGAAAGAATGGTCTAATTCTGACATCCCATGCGTGTATAGTGGACTGAGGGTTGGCATGTGGGACCAGTTTTTGACAGAACAAAAGCTGAATAATTCCTCATACAATTGAACAAAATATGACAAAGGAGAAACTAAAGTGGGATGAAAAAAAGTTGAATTCATGAGATGATATATATCTGAACCTCAAAACTTCAGGAAAGTTTAAGTCTATAAAATGTTTATGAGATAAACTCATGTCTGAGTTAAGGATCGAAGCATCCCAAGGCAAGAGAGTTCCAGCAGCAATGTGCCTTAAGTAAACCCTTTAATGATATGGATACAGGCAAAGCATTAATACATGGATGACTGATTCTGGGAAAGGATTTCCAACAGTAGGTAAACAGTTGCATTCTTTGAATCCTAATTTAAGCCTTTACAAATTGAATGTCTGTCTATTTCTACTAAAAAACTACCTTCAGTTTGGTCCCAAATATTTTTAAAGCTCTTGAGGAGAGTCAGAGATCAATAAGGATGTTTGATTTTAAATAATAAAATCCATCATGAAGTCAGTGGAAGATGCTGAAAAGAAGGCTAATCCATATGGCTGTTGTTATAGTTTCTAATTTTGAATGAGTCTTCACTGGAAAATTGTGCTAAAGAAAAAAGAAAGATTTAGACATTAAGAAAGAGGAATAAAATGTACTTTCAGCCAAATTACATATTTTTTGCAGGGCAGAATTAAGAAAGACAAATGAATTTAGTCTGCAAAGTATTTGGTTTGCTTTCTTCCTATAAAATAGAGAACTAAGATAAGTGTATAGGGGAGCAGGCAGTGTGGAGGAAGATACATTAGCCTAAGTGAATTTCTTTAGAGAGCATTTTACTAGGCTCTGTTATAAACCGAATGTTTGTGCTCCCCTAAAATTCATAAGTCAAATCTATGCCCCTAAATGTGATGGTGTTAGGAGGTGAGGTCTTTGGCAGTTAATTAGGATTAGATTACCATGAAGGTGGAGCCCTCATGAATGGGATTAATGCCCTGAGTCAGAGGACCCTTCACTTCCTGTCTCTCAACTTGTGAGAATACTAAAATTCAGCAGTCTGGAACCCTGAAATCCAAAGAGGGCTCCCACCAGAACTCTACTATGCTGGCATCCTGATTTTGGACTTCCCATTCTCCCAAACCATGGAAAAAAATTAAAAAAAGTTTCTGTTGCTTTTAAGCCTCTCAAACTATGGTATTTTTTGTTATATGTATGTTATTCTGTAGGGACTGAGACTCTATTGTGCTTTGATGAAGAGGTATTGTACATTAAAGGTGGAAATTTTATTTATATCACCCCCTTTGTTAGTAGAAGTTCTGCAAATGGTTTACTGTTAGCAATGATAAATTAAGAAGATTCAGAGAAGTGAAATTCACTTCCTCTAAGAAATCTGAGTTGTTAGAATCGCTCTAGTCTCAGACCTATACCAGGTTTTGGAGTTTATATCTTTATATGCCAGTGTCAGGAACTCAGCTGAATTGGAGAGAGAGCTGACAGGTGAGGGAGTAGCAAGGTGTAAGGCATTTCACTGTTGAGAGCTCCCCTGACAAAACTCTAGGCTACTGAACTCGGGGTGGAAGGGCTGGAGCAGCGTGAGGTGTAGAAAAGTACTGGGTACTGAGTCAGAGTGGGGAAAAATATCTTCAAGATTTCCTTAAGGAATTCTTGGCAGAGGCAGCTGAAGAGGAGCCTAGCTAAAGGCCTCAGATGAAGAGACCTGGGCATAAAACTACCCAGAGTGAGAATCTAAATAATGCAAAGACTGTGACCAGCCAGCAAGCCTGAGACCTTGACTGCAACTGCCCTGAGAGCCTGCAGAGCATTTGCTGTGCCCGAGTCTGGTGTGGGGAGGGCAGATTTCCCTGGTGAGGTCTGTCCGATAAAGCCTTTGTAATTGCCTATTATATCATGTCTGAAAAAACCACATACAGATTTTTAACCAGAAGCCAAACTCTTCAATCAGTTGTATCATTTGAAAAATAAATGAGTTGCTTGCAGTTGCTTTGACCTGTTTCACTAGAATACAGAAGGATTTCTGAGAGAGACTGCATATTTTATTATAAAGTCAAATAATGACCAGTAACAATTATTACTGTTTTTGAAAAGCCATAGTCATAGTGAAACAGTCCACAATAAGATGAAAGATTAGTACAAATTCTTCTGGTTTCACCTACTAATGAGTAACATGATTCATTAAATTTTAGAAGAATATAAGTCCTCAAAGTAAAAAATAATCAGCAATAACAGAAAAGTCAAACCCATCTCTAATGTATCGAGTGCTCTAATAATGAAGAAGATAATCAATAAAATAGAAGGCAATATACTAGAACAATTTTAGATTTTCAGTAATCGCTCAAACACCAGAGAAACACTTAAACTGTTATACCAGTTTTCACTGACTATGACTGCAACATGAATTTATTTGGGGGGAATGTTGAAGTTAAGGAAAGTCTATATGATTAAAAAGAGTATGACAAACTTTCAGCAAAACCCAACAAATCACAATTGCTTCTTTCATTCCTATAATCCCGGAAAACTTAAAAAATAGGTAAGAGAGAAAGCACATGTGTGCATGTGGCTTCATGTATTGTGTATAAGGCATACATCTGTACTAGATCACAGGGCTTTTTTTAACTTCAGGTAAATTTAAGATGGTTTGTAGCTGGGAAATCCAGAAGAAGTGCAAGTAAAGGACTCTCTCCTTTATGTATTAGGAGATGTATTATATATATATATATATTAGGAGATATATATCTCCTAATACATAGGAGATGTATTATATATATATATCTCCTAATACATAAAGGAGAAAGTCCTTCACTTGCACTTCTTCTGGATTTCCCAGCTACAAACCATCTTAAATTTACCTGAGGTTAAAAAAAGCCCTGTGATCTAGTACAGATGTACGCCTTACTGTACAGCTTATGCCTGAAGCCAGTGAAATAAAATCTTAGGAGAACAATTTCCAAAGTGTATAATGGACTGTATTATCTTAAATAAATAGACTCAGACACAAGCAATTTTACAGAAAAAACAATTTACCTAAAATTTCTGAGAATACAAGTTAAATGAATCCAGTTCTACACAAAAGATAAAAGAACCACTCCTTCCTTCCATAACTTCATAAATGCTATCTCTGTGCTTTTAAGCTAAAATTTGAATCTTTCATACTCAAATATTTAGTCTTCAGATTTTAATGAATTAAGTAACATGATCTTAGGAAAAGGTAATAGTATCAAGAGCCATATTTTGGATCAAATGTAGAACATATTGGAAAAAGAAGCAGAAGGAAAATGGTGTTAATGTTTCTCTGAGATAATTATCACTTAGTTGAAGGTGAAAGAGAAAGATTCTATGCTGCTGTGGCAAGGCAAATGAGGTGACAATATTTGGCAAAAACCATCAAGTTCTGGAAGCAAAGATTTATATTAAATGTCATGGACAGAAACCAAATTTAATTTGTGTTAAATGAATAGAGTCATAAGTTTACATTATATGATGGAAATACTGCTTATTAGAAATGGAGATTTAGATAACATGACTCATTCAACATTAATTATATTAATGTAAATAATTGGGAAAATATGACTTATCTAGATGTTGTACTGACAGTAAGAAGTAAAGAAATATATTTTAAGGAAAGCTATGCTTATTTTTGCCTCTCATGCTCCATGTTCCTAAAAAAAATGCGTTGTATATTAAAACATTTCCTTTATTCAGTTCCGTTCAGTTCAGTTCATTCGCTCAGCCATGTCCGACTCTTTTCAACCCCATGAATTGCAGCACGCCAGGCCTCCCTATCCTTCACCAACTCCTGGCGTTCACTCAAACTCATGTCCATCGAGTTGGTGATGCCATCCAGCCATCTCATCCTTATTACAAATCTATTAATTGATGTGGGCTTCCCTGGTGGTTCAGGGGTAAAGAATTTGCCTGCCAATGTAGGAGACTCAGGTTCAGTTCCTGGGTTGGAAAGAGCTCCTGGAGAAGGAAATGGCAACCAACCCCAGTATTCTTGCCTGGAGAATTCCATGGCCAGAGGAGCATGGTAGGCTACAGTCCATGGGGTAACAAGAGTTGGACACAATTTAGCAACTACACAAAAACAACAGCAACATTAATTTGTGTGTGTGTGTATGTGTATTTAAGCCAAGCTTGACCATTCTGTTAGTTGTATACAATTAAAAGTACCCATTATTACTGATATCTACATCCCTTAAAGTATTATATTTAGGGAGTCTTTACTAGTTAAGTTGCATGGGAAAATCTTGAGATTTCCACACAATAGTGAAAGGAATACAAATAGAGGAGTTTCTATTAATTCAAATTCTTTTCTAAATGAAGTATATTTGTTTTACAACAGTATTTTTGCATATTATATTCAATTATAGGTTATTAGAAGATAATGGGTATCAGATCAGATCAGATCAGAGCAGTCGCTCAGTCGTGTCCGACTCTTTGCGACCCCATGAATCGCAGCACACCAGGCCTCCATGTCCATCACCAACTCCCGGAGTTCACCCAGACTCATGTCCATCGAGTCAGTGATGCCGTCCAGCCATCTCATCCTCTGTCATCCCCTTCTCCTCCTGCCCCCAATCCCTCCCAATATCAGAGTCTTTTCCAATGAGTCAACTCTTCGCATGAGGTGGCCAAAGTACTGGAGTTTCAGTTTTAGCATCATTCCTTCCAAAGAAATCCCAGGGCTGATCTCCTTCAGAATGGACTGGTTGGATCTCCTTGCAGTCCAAGGGACTCTCAAGAGTCTTCTCCAACACCACAGTTCAAAAGCATCAATTCTGTGGCCCTCAGCCTTCTTCACAGTCCAACTCTCACATCCATACACGACCACAGGAAAACCATAGCCTTGCCTAGACGAACCTTTGTTGGCAAAGTAATGTCTCTGCTTTTGAATATGCTATCTAGGTTGGTCATAACTTTCCTTCCAAGGAGGAAGCATCTTTTAATTTCATGGCTGCAGTCACCATCTGCAGTGATTTTGGAGCCCACGAAAATAAAGTCTGACATGGTTTCCACTGTTTCCCCATCTATTTCCCATGAAGTCATGGGACCAAATGCCATGATCTTCGTTTTCTGAATGTTGAGCTTTAAGCCAACTTTTTCACTCTCCACTTTCACCTTCATCAAGAGGCTTTTTAGTTCTTGATGGGTATAGTGTATTTTAAATATAATAGTTTTCATCTGTTAATTCTATACCTCTGGTTGGTCCCTCTCTCCTTCACTTTCGCCTCTGGTAACAACAAGGTTCCTATCTCTGTGAATCTGTTTCTGTTTTGTATGTACATTCATTTGCACTGTTTTTTTTAGATTCCACATATAAGTGATATATGATACTTGTCTTTGATTTATTTGACAAAGCATAATATTCTCTAGGTCCATCTATGTTGCTCCTAATATCACTATTTCATTCTTTTTGTGGCTAATATTCCACTCTGTGTGTGTGTGTGTGTGTGTGTGTGTGTGTGTGTGTATGTGTGCATCACATCTTAATCCAATTGTCTGTTGATGGGCACTTGGATTGCTTCCATGAGGTCTTGGTATTATAAATACTGCTGCTAGGAACAATTAGATTTATGTTTCTTTGCAAATTAGGGCTTTTGCTTTTCTAGATATATAGGAGTGGACTTTTTGGATTGTATGGTGATTCTATTTTTAGGTTTTTAAAATTTTTGTTATTTACTGTTTTCCATACTGGCTGCATCAGTTTACATTCCTATGAATGATGTACCAGGTTTCCCTTTTTCTTCATCCTCTGTAGCATTTGTTATTTGTAGACCTTTTGATGAGAACCATTCTGACAGGTGTGGGGTGGTACCACATTGTGGTTTTGAGTTGAATTTCTCTAATAATTAGTGATACTGAGCATCTTTTCTGGAGAAGGTAATGGCACCCCACTCCAGTACTCTTGCCTGGACAATCCCATGGACAGAGGAGCCTGGTAGGCTGCAGTCCATGGGGTCACACAGAGTTGGACACGACTGAAGCGACTTAGCAGCAACAGCAGCAGAACATCTTTTCATGTGCCTATTAGCTATCTGTATGTTTTCTTTGGATAAGTGTCTATTCAAGCCTTCTGCTTATTCTTTGATTCAGTTTTTTTTTTTTTTTTCCTAAAGTTGAGTTGTATGAGCTGTTTGTATACTTTGGTTATTAACCTCTTGTCAACTGCATTATTTGCAAATCTTTTCTCATATTTCACAGGTATTTTTTTTTCTCATTTTGTTGATGGTTTCCTTTGCTGTGCAAAAGCTTTTAAGTTTAATTAGATCCCATTTGCTTATTTTTGCTTTTACTTATTTTGCCCTGAGAAACAGATTCAAGAAAATATTGGTATGATTTATGTCAAAGTATTTTGCCTATGCTCTCTTCTAGGAGTTCATTCCATGTTCTACACTGAAGTCTTTAACCTATTATATGTTCTTTTTTGTTTGTTTGTTTGTTTTTGAATGGTGTAAAATAATGGTCCAGTTTCATTTCTTTGCATGTGTGTATCTGTTTTTCAAACACAATTTATAAAACATTGTCTTTTCCCCACTGTATATTCTTGACTCCTTTGTCATAAACTAGCTGATCATATATATGTAAGTTTAATTCTGGGCTCTCTATTGTGTTCCATTTATCAATGTATCTGTTTTTATACAAATATCACACTTTTAGAATTACAATAAAATTTTAAAAAGTAAATTATTACAGCTTTGTAATATAGTACAAATTTTAGGATGATTCTATTTCTAGGAAAAAAGGCACTGGCATTTTAATAGGGATTGCATTGTACTTGTATATTGCTTTTTTTATATGGATATTTTAACAATATTGATTCCTCCAATTATGAGCATAGAATATCTTTCCATTTATTTGGCTCTTCTTCAAATTATTTCACTTATGTCTTGTAATTTTCTGTATATACAAGCCTTTCACCTTCCTGGTCAAATTTATTCTTAAGTATTTTATTGCTTTTGAAGCAACTATAACTGGAATTGTTTTCTTAATTTCTCCAATAGTTCATATTCGTGTATAGAAAGGCAATTTTTGTGTACTGATTCTGTATATTTTAATTCTACTGAATTCACTGATTAGTTCTAGCAGTTTTCAGAGGACTTGCTAGAGTTTTTGTATATATACCACGTCATCTGCATATAGTGAGTTTTAATTCTTCCTTGACAACATGGATTTTTTTCCCCCTGTCTAATTAGTCTAAGACTTTCAAAATTATGTTGCATAAAAATGGTGAGAGTTTTTTGTTCCAGATCATAGAAGAAAAGCTTTCTAGCTCTTTACCACTGAGTATGATGCTAGTTGTGGTCTTGTCATATATGGCCTTTATTATGTTATATTCCTTCCATACCCGCTTTACTGAGAGTCTTTATCATGAATGGATGCTGACTTACATTAAATGCCTTTTTGCCATCTACTGAGATAATAGTGGTCCACTGGAGAAGGGAATGGCAAATCACTTCGGTATTTTTGCTATGAGAACCCTATGAACAGTATGAAAAGGCAAAAAGATAGGACACTGAAAAATGAACTCCCCAGGTTGGTAGGTGTCCAATATGCTACTGGAGATCAGTGGAGAAATAATTCCAGAAAGAATGAAGAGACAGAGAAAAAGCAAAAACAACACCCACTTGTGGATGTGGCCAGTGATGGAAGCAAGGTCTGATGCTGTAAAGAGCAATATTGCATAGGAACCTGGAATGTTAGGTCCATGGATCAAGTCAAATTGGAAGTGGCCAAACAGGAGATGGCAAGAGTGAACATTGACATTTTAGGAATCAGTGAACTAAAATGGACTGGAATGGGCAAATTTGACTCAAATGACCATTATATCTACTACTATGGACAAAAATCCCTTAGAAGAAATGGAGTAGCCATCATAGTTAACAAAATAGTCCGAAATGCAGTACTTGGATTTTGCAATCTCAAAAACAACAGGATGATCTTTGTTCGTTTCCAAAGCAAACCTTTCAATATCACAGTAAGCCAAGTCTAAGCCCCAACCAGTAATGCTGAAGAAGCTGAAGTTGAACGGTTCTATGAAGACCTACAAGGCCTTCTGAACTAGCATCCCAAAAATATATCCTTTTCATTATAACGGACTGGAATGCAAAAGTAGCAAGTCAAGAAACACTTGGAGTAACAGGCAAATTTGGCCTTGGAGTACAGAATGAAGCAGGGCAAAGGCTCATAGAGTTTTGCCAAGAGAATGCACTCATCATAGCAAACACCCTGTTCCACTCTACACATGGACATCACCAAGTAGTCAACTGCAAAATCAGATTGATTGTATTCTTTGCAGCTAAAGATGAAGAAGCTCTATACAGTCAGCAAAAACAAGACCTGGAGCTGACTGTGACTCAGATTATGAGTGCCTTACTGCCAAATTCACAGATAAATTGAATAAAGTAGGGAAAACCACTATATCATTCAGATATGACCTAAATCAAATCCCTTATGCTTATAAAGTGGAAGTGAGAAATAGACTTAAGGGACTAGATCTGATAGAGTGCTTGATGAATATGGACGGAGGTGTGACATTGTACAGGAGACAGGAATCAAGACCATCCCTTAGAAAAATAAATGCAAAAAAGCAAAATGGCTCTCTGAAGAGGCCTTACAAATTGTTGTGAAAAGAAACAAAGTGAAAAGCAAAGGAGAAAAGGAAAGATATACCCATTTGAATGTAGAGTTCCAAAGAATAGCAAGGAGAGATAAGAAAGCCTTCCTTAAAGATCAGTGCAAAGAAAGGGAGGAAAATAATAGAATGGGAAAGACTAGCTGCTGCTGCTGCTGCTGCTGCGTCGCTTCAGTCGTGTCCTACTCGGTGCAACCCCATAGACAGCAACCCACCAGGCTCTCCCGTCCCTGGGATTCTCCAGGCAAGAATACAGGAGTGGGTTGCCATTTACTTCTCCAATGCATGCATGCATGCTAAGTCACTTCAGTTGTGTCCAACTCTGTGTGACCCTGTGGACAGCAGCCCACCAGGCTCCTCCATCCACAGGATTCTGTAGGCAAGAGGGAAAGACTAGAGATCACCTCAAGAAAAGTAGAGCTACCAAGGAAACATTTCATGCAAAGATGGGCTCAATAAAGGACAGAAATGGTATGGACCTAACACATGCAGAAGTTATTAAGAAGAGGTGGCAAGAATACACAAAAGAATTGGAAAAAAACGATCTTCACAACCCAGATGATAACAATGATGTGATCACTCCTCTAGAGCTAGACATCCTGGAATGTGAAGTCAAGTGGGCTTTAGGAAGCAACATGACAAACAAAGCTACTGGAGGTAATGGAATTCCAGTTGAGCTCTTTCAAATCCTGAAAGATGATGTTGTGAAAGTCCTGCATTCAATATGCCAGAAAATCTGGAAAATTCAGCAGTGGCCACAGGAATGGAAAAGGTCAGCTTTCATTTCAATTCCAAAGAAAAGCAATGCCAACAATTGCACTTATCTCACGCACTAGTAAAGTAATCCTCAAAATTCTCCAAGCCAGGCTACAAAAATATGTGAACTGTGAACTTCCAGATGTTCAAGCTGGTTTTAGAAAAGGCAGAGGAACCAGAGATCAAATTGCCAACATCTGTTGGATCATTGAAAAAACAAGATCTCCAGAAAAATATCTATTTCTGCTTTATTGACTATGCCAAAGATTTGACTGTGTGTATCACAAGAAACTGTGGAGAATTCTGAAAGTTTGGGAATAACAGACAACCTGACCTGCCTCCTGAGAATTCTGTATGCAGGTCAAGAAGGCACAGTTAGAACTGGACATGGAAAAACAGACTGGTTCCAAATTGGGAAAGGAGTACTCCAAGGCTGTGTATTGTAACTCTGCTTATTTAACTTATATGCAGAGTACATAATGAGAAACTCTGGGCTGGATGAAACACAAGCTGGAATCAAGATTGCTTGGAGGAATATCAATAACCTCACATATGTAGATGACACCACCCTAATGGCAGAAAGTGAAGAAGAACTAAAGAGCTTCTTGATGAAAGTGAAAGAGGAGAGTGAAAAAATTGGCTTTAAGTTCAGCATTCAGAAAACTAAGATCATGGCATCTGGTCCCATCACTTCATGGGAAATAAATGGGGAACAGTGTTAGACTTTATTTTTTTGGGCTCCAAAATCACTGCAGATGGTGACTGCAGCCATGACATTAAAAGATGCTTACTCCTTGGAAGGAAAGTTATGACCAACCTAGACAGCATATTACAAATAAAAGTGAAAGTGAAACTCACTCAGTGGTGTCTGACTCTTTGTGACTCGATGGACTTTACAGCCCATGGAATTTTCCAGGCCAGAATACTGGTGTAGGTAGCCTTTCCCTTCTCCAGGTATCTTCCCGACCCATGGAGTGAACCCAGGTCTCCCACAATGTAGGCTGATTCTTTACCAGTTGAGCCACAAGGGAAGACCAAGAGTATTTGAGTGAGTAGTCTATCCCTTTTCCAGTGGATCTTCCCAACCCAAGAATTGAACTGGGGTATCCTGCATTGCAGGTGGATTCTTTACCAACTGAACTATTAGGGAAGCATATTAAGAACCAGAGACATTACTTTGCCAACAAAGGTTCATCTATTCAAGCTATGGTTTTTCCAGTAGTCATATATGGCTGTGAGATTGGACTATAAAGAAAACTGAGCGCCAGAGAATCAATGCTTTTGAACTGTGGTGTTGGAGAAGACTACTGAGTATCTTGGAATGTGGAGATCCAACCAGTCCATCCTAAAGGAGATCAGTCCTGAGTGTTCATTTAAAGGACTGCTGTTGAAGCTGAAACTCCAATACTTTGGCCACCTGATGTGAAGAGCTGACTCATTTGAAAAGACCCTGATGCTGGGAAAGACTGAAGGTGGGAGGAAAAGGGGAAGACAGAGGATGAGATGGTTGGTTGGCATCACCAACTTGATGGGTATGAGTTTGGGTAAACTCCAGGAGTTGTTGATTGACACGGAGGCCTTGTGTGCTGCAGTCCATGAGGTTGCAAAGAGTTGGACAGGGCTGAGAGACTGAACTGAACTGAGATAATTGTTTTTTTATCCTCTTTATGTTAATGTGGTCATCACATTGATTGCTATTTTGCCAATACTGATGCCTTCTTTCATCTATGAAATAAATCCCACTGGACCATGTTGTGTAATCCTTTTAATGTATTAATGAATTCTCTTGCTAGAATATTATTGAAGATTTTTACATTTATGTTCAACAGGGAAATTTGACTATAATTTGATTTTCCTCTTTGTATTCTTGTCTGATTTTTGTTATTAAGATAATGCTGGATTTGTAAATTGTGTTTAAAGTATTTCTTCTTTTTCTGTTTTGGCAATAGTGTGAGAAGAATTGGTATTTGTTCTTTCAAATCTTTGACATAGTACCTAGTATTTGATAAAAATACCAAGGACATAATTTTGACTCAAAAAATACAATAAAAAAATTTAAGTTTAGAAAAATCATACAAACAGAGCTAACAGAAGCTTTGTAAAACCATTTTGCTTGGTCAACTTCACTAATAATCTTCCTTGATTCTGCGAATTTTTTGCATTCCTAAAGCAAAATAATTTTTTTGTATAAATAAGTGGAAAAAACCTGTAAACATATTGGAAACTATGAAAGTTATTTGGAAAAATCAGTCCTTCCTAGTTTTAAATGTGTCAGTTCAGTTCAGTCACTCAGTCATGTCCGACTCTTTGTGACCCAATGAATTGCAGCACACCAGGCTTCCCTGTCCATCACCAACTCCCAGAGTTTACCCAAACTCTTGTCCATCAAGACAGTGATGCCATCCAGCCATCTCATACTCTGTCACCCCTTTCTCCACCTAGCCCAATCTCTCCCAGCATCAAAGTCTTTTCCAATGAGTCAACTCTTTGCATGAGGTGGCCAAAGTACTGGAGTTTTAGCTTTATCATCAGTCCTTTCAAAGAACACCCAGGACTGATCTCTTTTAGGAGGGACTGTTTGGATATCCTTGCAGTCCAAGGGACTCTCAAGAGTCTTCTCCAACACGACAGCTCAAAAGCATCAATTTTTCGGTGGTCAGCTTTCTTCACAGTCCAACTCTCACATCCATACATGACTACTGGAAAAACCATAGCCTTGAGTAGACGGGCCTTTGTTGGCAAAGTAATGTCTCTGCTTTTCAAAATGTTATCGAGTTTGGTCATAACTTTCCTTCCAAGAAGTAAGCATCTTTTAATTTCATGGCTGCAGTCACCATCTGCAGTGATTTTGGAGCCCAAAAAAATAGAGTCTAACACTCTTTCCCCATCTATTTCCCGTGAAGTGATGGGACCAGATGCCATGATCTTCGTTTTCTGAATGTCGAGCTTTAAGCCAACTTTTTTACTCTCCACTTTCACTTTCATCAAGAGGCTTTTTAGTTCCTCTTCACTTTCTGTCATAAGGGTGGTGTCATCTGCATATCTGAGGTTATTGATATTTCTCCCTGCAATTTTGAGTCCAGCTTGTGCTTCTTCCAGCCCAGTGTTTCTCACGATGTACTCTGCATATAAATGAAATAAGCAGGGTGACAAAATACAGCCTTGATGTACTCCTTTTTGGAGTACATCCTATTTTGGAGTACTCCTATTTGGAACCAGTCTGTTGTTCCATGTCCAGTTCTAACTGTTGCTTCCTGACCTGCATATATGTTTCTCAAGAGGCAGGTCAGGTGGTCTGGTATGCCCATCTCTTTAAGAATTTTCCACAGTTTATTGTGATCCACACAGTCAAAGGCTTTGGCATAGTCAATAAAGTAGAAATAGATGTTTTTCTGGAACTCTCTTGCTTTTTCCATGATCCAGCAGATGTTGGCAATTTGATCTCTGGTTCCTCTGCCTTTTTGAAAACCAGCTTGAACATCTGGAAGTTCATAGTTCATGTATTGCTGAAGACTGGTTTGGAGTATTTTGAGCATTACTTTACTAGCATGTGAGATGAGTGCAATTGTGTGGTATTTTGAGCATTCTTTGGCATTGCCTTTCTTTGGGATTGGAATCAAAACTGACTTTTTCCAGTCCTGTGGCCATTGCTGGGTTTTCTAGATTTGCTGGCATATTGAGTGCAGCACTTTCACAGCATCATTTTTCAGGATTGGAAATAGCTCAACTGGAATTCCATCACCTCTACTAGCTTTGTTCATAGTGATGCTTTCTAAGGCCCACTTGATTTCACATTCCAGGATATCTGGCTGTAGGTGAATGATCACACCATCGTGATTATCTGGGTCATGAAGATCTTTTTTGTATAGTTCTATTGTGTATTCTTGCCACTAAGAATATATAAATAGAAATTTCTTAGGTGGTCCTACGATGGCGGAAGAATGTGATGGGGAGACTGCTTTCTCCCCCACAGGTTCATTGAAACAACATTTGAGCACTAAGCAAATTCCACAGAAGAAATTCTGAATGCTGGCAGAGGACATAAGGCACCCAAAAAAGCAGCGCATTTTCTCCAAAAGGAGGTAGGACAAAATATAAAAGATAAAAATAGAGACAAAAGAGGTAGGGATGGAGATCCGTCCCAGGAAGGAAGTCTTAAAAAAGAGATAAGTTTCCAAACACCAGGAAACACTCTCTGGCGGGTCTATGGTGAGGCTTGGAATCTCAGAGGGCAAAATAACTGGGAGGAAAAATAAATAAATAATTAAAACCCGCAGATTATGTGCCTAACAGCAACTTCCAGAGGTGCAACATCCCAACGTCTGCATGCCCCACTAGCAAGTGGAGGAGGTACAGGGAGAAGCGGGCAGCATTGCTTAGGATAAGAACCGGGCCTGAATGCCCTGAGGGCAATCTGAGGGAGCTAGCTTGAGATAGCAACCCAGACTGTGGGATATCTATCCTTGGATCCCGTGAAAAGCCCTAACCTCTGCCAGGCAGGCTCACAGAACAAAGGACTGAGCAGAACTAGCTGCTGCAGATTGGCCCATCCCCCACCGCAGACAGGCAATGGAGGGCAGCCAGAGTCGGAAGGGGGTAATCGCGGCCCCAGAGAGGCATCTGATACCAAACTGCAAGCAGACTTCTTTGCTAACCAAGACTTTTTGAGATTCTGGGTGGTCAGCAAATGCCAGGAAGGTCACAGCCAGAGATCAGCTTCCCAGAAGAGATTCACGGCACACCTGAGAAGGTGCACCCATTGTACACCCAGAAAACCTAGTGGCTGGGATGAGGGAGGGGATAAGTTACAGCCTTCAACTGGTGGAGACTACACACTCTTAAGGACCTGGTCATTTGAGCTTCTCAAAACTGGAATGGGCGCAAAACACAGGCCCAAGCAAGTCTGTGCCTTTGTGGAGTACACAAAAACCTGAACCTGAGCGGCTTAGACCTGGGAACTGCATGCAAACCAGGGCCCACATCAGACAGTTCTCAGCAGAGCAATCTAGAGTCTGAGCAGTGTAGACTAGGAAAGCACACACGTTTTAGTGGGAACAAACCCAGTGTGCCCGAATCACTGTGAACACACACCAGTGATCTTTGTTTGCGGTGGTCCTCCATCCTGAAAGCACAACTGAATAAGCAAGCCTAAAAAAAAAAAAGTGACCGCCACTGTGCCCCTTGTGTCAGGGTGGAAATTAGACAGTGAAGAGACCAGCAAACAGAGGAAGCTAAAATAAACAGAGGGAACCGATTTGGAAGTGACAAGTGCAATAGATTAAAACCCTGTAGTTAGCACCAACTACACAGGAAGGGGCCTATAGACTGTGAGAAGTACAAGCCAGACCAAGGAACTATCTGAGAATTAACTGACCCCACACTGTCCGCAACAACTCCAGAGAAAGTCTTAGATATATTTTTACTATTATCATTTTTTAATTAAAAATTTTATTTTATTTTATTTTTTGTTAAAATCCGCATTACTTCTTTAATTTTCATTTTTATAACCTACATGACTGGGATAGAAGCAAAGTCCGATGCTATAAGAGCAATATTGCATAGGAACCTGGAATGTCAGGTCCATGATCAAGGCAAATTGGAAGTGGTCAAACAAGAGATGGCAAGAGTGAATGTCGACATTCTAGGAATCAGCGAACTAAAATGGACTGTAACGGGTGAATTTAACTCAGATGACCACTATATATACTACTGCGGGCAGGAATCCCTCAGAAGAAATGGAGTGGCCATCATGGTCAACAAAAGATCCAAAATGCAGTACTTGGATGCAGTCTCAAAAACGACAGAATGATCTCTGTTCGTTTCCAAAGCAAACCATTCAGTATCACAGTAATCCAAGTCTAAGCCCCAACCAGTAATGCTGAAGAAGCTGAAGTTGAATGGTTCTATGAAGACCTACAAGGCCTTTTAGAACTAATACCCAAAAAAATGTCCTTTTCATTAAAGGGCACTGGAATGCAAAAGTAGGAATTTAAGAAATACCTGGAGTAATAGGCAAATTTGGCCTTGGAATATGGAATGAAGCAGGGCAAAGACTAATAGAGTTTTGCCAAGAAAATGCACTGGTCATAACAAACACCCTCTTCCAACAACACAAGAGAAGACTCTATACATGGACATCACCAGATGGTCAAGACCAAAACCAGATTGATTATATTCTTTGCAGCCAAAGATGGAAAAGCTCTATAGAGTCAAAAAAAAAAAAAAAAAAAATAAGACCAGGAGCTGACTGTGGCTCAGATCATGAACTCCTTATTACTAAATTCAGACTTAAATTGAAGAAAGTAGGGAAAACCACTAGACCATTCAGGTATGACCTAAATCAAATCCATTATGATTATACAGTGGAAGTGAAAAATAGATTTAAGGGCCTAGATCTGATAGATAGAGTGCCTGATGAACTATGGAATGAAGTTCATGACATTGTACAGGAGACAGGGATCAAGACCATGCCCATGGAAAAGAAACGCAAAAAAACAAAATGCTGTCTGGAGAGGCCTTACTAATAGCTGTGAAAAGAAGAGAAGTGAAAAGCAAAGGAGAAAAGGAAAGATATAAGCATCTGAATGCAGAGTTCCAAAGAATAGCAAGAAGAGATAAGGAAGCCTTCTTCAGCGATTAATGCAAAGAAATAGAGGAAAACAATAGAATTGGAAAGACTAGAGATCTCTTCAAGAAAATTAGAGATACCAAGGGAATATTTCATGCAAAAATGGGCTCGATAAAGGACAGAAATGGTATGGACCTAACAGAAGCAGAAGATATTAAGAAGAGGTGGCAAGAATACACAGAAGAACTGTACAAAAAAGATCTTCATGACCCAGATAATCACGATGGTGTGATCACTGACCTAGAGCCAGACATTCTGGAATGTGAAGTCAAGTGGGCCTTAGAAATCATCACTATGAACAAAACTAGTGGCGGTAATGGAGTTCCAGTTGAGCTATCTCCAATCCTGAAAAATGATGCTGTGAAAGTGTTGCACTCAATATGCCAGCAAATTTGGAAAACCCAGCAGTGGCCACAGGACTGGAAAAGGCCAGTTTTCCTTCCAATCTCAAAGAAAGGCAATGCCAAAGAATGCTCAAAATACCACACAATCGTACTTATCTCACACGCTAGTAAAGTAAGGCTCAAAATTCTCCAAGCCAGGCTTCAGCAGTACGTGAACCGTGAACCTCCTGATGATCAAGCTAGTTTTAGAAAAGGCAGAAGAACCAGAGATCAAATTGCCTACATCTGTTGGATCATGGAAAATGCAAGAGAGTTCCAGAAACACATCTATTTCTGCTTTATTGACTATGCCAAAGCCTTTGACTGTGTGGATCACAGTAAACTGTGGGAAATTCTTAAAGAGATGGGCATACCAGACCACCTGACCTGCCTCTTGAGAAATCTGTATGCAGGTCAGGAAGCAACAGTTAGAACAGTACATGGAACAACAGACTGGTTCCAAATAGAAAAAGGAGTACATCAAGGCTGTATATTGTCACCTGCTTATTTAACTTCTATGCAGAGTACATCATGAGAAACGCTGGACTGGGAGAAACACAAGCTGGAATCAAGATTCCTGGGAGAAATATCAATCACCTCAGATATGCAGATGACACCACCCTTATGGCAGAAAGTGAAGAGGAACTAAAAAGCCCCTTGATGAAAGTGAAAGTGGACAATGAAAAAGTTGGCTTAAAGCTTAACATTCAGAAAATGAAGATCATGGCATCTGGTCCCATTACTTCATGGAAAATAGATGGGGAAACAGTGGAAACTGTGTCAGACTTTTTTTGGGGGGGCTCCAAAATCACTGCAGAAGGTGATTGCAGCCATGAAATTAAAAGACACTTAATCCTTCGAAGAAAAGTTATGACCAAACTAAATACTATATTCAAAAGCAGAGACATTAGTTTGCCAATAAAGTTCCGTCTAGTCAAGGTTATGGTTTTTCCTGCCGTCATGTATGGATGTGAGAATTGGACTGTGAAAAACGCTGAGCACCAAAGAATTGATGCTTTTGAACTGTGGTGTTGGAGAATACTTTTGAGAGTCCCTTGGACTGCAAGGAGATCCAACCAGTACATTCTGAAGGAGATCAGCCCTGGGATTTCTTTGGAGGGAATGTTGCTGAAGCTGAAACTCCAATACTTTGGCCGCCTCATGCCAAGAATTGACTCGTTGGAAAAGACTCTGATGCTGGGAGGGATTGGGGGCAGGAGCAGGAGGGGACGACAGAGAGTGAGATGGCTGGGTGGCATCACTAACTAATGGACGTGAGTCTGAGTGAACTCCGGGAGTTGGTGATGGACAGGGAGGCCTGGTGTGCTGTAATTCATGGGGTCGCAAAGAGTCAGACACGACTGAACTGAACTCATTACCTTGGAAAAAATAAAAGAAAAGAAATACCCTATTTTTAAAGCAAACTTCATTTATGTGTATTTTACAATTTCTGTGGCTTTGTGTGTTTTCTTTTTGTTTGTTTGCTTTTTTGGAGTATTTTTTTTTAATATTATAGTTTTGAAAATCTAATCTCTACTCAAGATTTTTAATCTTTGTTTTTTGGTATTTGTTATCAACTTTGTACCTTTAAGAACCCAATCTTCAGTACCCATTTTTACTTGGGAGTGAGATCACTGGCCTGATTGCTCTCTCCCCCTTTTGACTCTCCTTTTTCTCCACTAAGTTGCCTCTATCTCACCCCTCCCCCTTTTCTTCTCTACCCAACTCAGTGAATCTCTTTGTGTGTTCCCAGGCTGTTGAGAACACTTAGGGAACTGATTATGGGCTTGACTTGTCTCTCTGCTTTTGATTCCCCTTTTTATCCTCCTGGCCACCTTTGTCTCCTTCCTCCCTCTTCTCTTCTCTATGTAACTCCGTGAACATCTCTGAGGGATCCAGACTGTGGTGGGCACGTAGGGAAGTGATTACTGGCTAGCTTGCTCTCTCTCTTTTTAATTCCCCCTCTTCTCCTCCTGGTCACCTCTATCTCCCTCCTCCCTCTTGTCTTCTCCATGTAACTCTGTGTACCTCTCCAGGTGTCCCTCACTGTCAAGAAACTTTTCATCATTAGCCTAGATGTTTTATCATTGGTGCTGTATAAATGGAGAAGTCTTGAGGCTACTATAGGGATAAAACTGAAAACCAGAGGCGGGAGGCTTAAGTCCAAATCCTGAGAACACCAGAGGACTCCTGAATCCAGGGAACATTAATCAATAGGAGCTCATCAAATGGCCTCTTACCTACACTGAAACCAAGCACCACCCAAGGGCCAACAAGCTCCAAAGCAAGACATACCATGCAAATTCTCCAGCAACACAGAAACATAACTCTGAGCCTCAATATACAGGCTGACCAAAGTTACACCAAACTCACTGACATCTCAGAACCTATTACTGGACACTTCATTTCACTCCAGAAAGAAGAAATCCAGCTCCACGCACCAGAACACTGACACAAGCTTCCCTAGCCAGAAAACCTTGACAAGCCACCCGTCCAACCCCACTCACAGCGAGGAACCTCCACAATAAAAAGGAACCGTCAACTGCAAGAATACAGAAAAGCCACCCCAAACACAGTGATATAAACAAGATGAAAAGGCAGAGAAATACCCAGCAGGTAAAGGAACCGGATAAATGTCCACCAAACCAAACAAAACAGGAAGAGATAGAGAATCTACCTGATAAAGAATTCTGAATAATGATTGTGAAAATGATCCAAAATCTTGAAAACAAATTGGAGTTACAGATAAATAGCCTGGAGACAAGGATCGAGAAGATGCAAGAAAGGTTTAACAAGGACCTAGAAGAAATAAAAAGAGTCAATATATAACGAATAATGCAATAAATGAGATCAAAAACATTCTGGAGGGAACCAACAGTAAAATAACGGAGGCAGAAGATAGGATAAGTGAGGTAGAAGATAGAATGGTAGAAATAAGTGAAACAGAGAGGAAAAAGAAAAAAATAATTAAAAGAAATTAGGACAACCTCAGAGACCTCTGTGACATAGTTAAATGCCCCACATTCAAATCATAGGAGTCCCAGAAGAAGAAGACAAAAAGAAAGACCATGAGAAAATACTTGAGGAGATAATAGTTGAAAACTACCTTAAATGGGGAAGGAAATAATCACCCAAGTCCAAGAAAACCAGAGAGTCTCAAACAGGATAAACCCAAGGCAAAACACCCCAAAACACATATTAGTCAAATTAACAAAGATCAAACACAAAGAACAAATATTAAAACCAGCAAGGGAAAAACAACAAATAACACACAAGGGGATTTCCATAAGGATAACAGGTGATCTTTCAATAGAAATTCTTCAGGCCAGAAGGGAATGGCAGGACATACTTAAAGTGATGAAAGAAAATAACCTACAGCCCAGATTATTGTACCTAGCAAGGATCTCACTCAAATATGAAGGAGAAATCAAAAGCTTTATAGACAAGCAAAAGCTCAGGGAATTCAGCACCACCAAACCAGCTCTCCAACAAATGCTAATGGATCTTCTCTAGACAGGAAACACAGAAAGGGTGTATAAACTTGAACCCAAAACAATAAAGTAAATGGCAATGAAATCATATTTATCAATAATTACTTTAAATGTAAATGAGTTGAATGCCCCAACCAAAAGACAAAGACTGGCTGAATGGATACAAAAACAAGACCCCTATATATGTTGTCTACAAGAGACCCACCTCAAAACAAGGGACAAATAAAGACTGAAGGTAAAGGGCTGGAAAAAGATATTCCATGCAAATAGAGATCAAAAGAAAGCAGGAGTAACAATACTCATATCAGATAAAATAGACTTTAAAACAAAGGCTGTGAAAAGAGACAAAGAAGGACACTACATAATGATCAAAGGATCAATCCAAGAAGATATAACAATCATAAATATATATGCACCCAACATAGGAGCACTACAATATGTAAAACAAATAGTAACAAGTATGAAAGGGGAAATTAACAATAACACAATAATAGTGGGAGACATTAGTATCCCACTCACACCTATGGATTGATCAACTAAACAGAAAATTAACAAGGAAACACAAACTTTAAATGATACAATAGACCAGCTAGACCTAATTGATATCTATAGGACATTTCACCCCAAACAATGAATTTCACCTTTTTCTCAAGTGCACATGGAACCTTCTCCAAGATAGATCACATTCTGGGCCATAAATCTAGCTTTGGTAATTTAAAAACAAAAACAAAAACAAAAACCTGAAATCATTCCAAGCATCTTTTCTAACCACAATGCATTAAAATTGGATGTCAATTACAGGAGAAAAACTATTAAAAATCCCAACATATGGAGGCTGAACAACACGCTGCGGAATAACCAAAAAGTCACAGAAGAAATCAAAATATGCATAGTAACAAATGAAAATGACACCAAACAACCCAAAGTCTATGGGACACTGTAAAAGCAGTACTAAGGGGAAGGTTCATAGCAATCCAGACTTACCTCAAGAGACAAGAAAAAAGTCAAATAAATAACCTAACTCTATAACTAAAGCAACTTGAAAAGGAAGAAATTATGAACCCCAGGGTTAGTAGCAGGAAAGAAATCTTAAAAATTAGGGCAGAAATAAATACAAAAGAAACAAAAGAGACCATAGCAAAAATCAACAAAACCAAAAGCTGGTTCTTTGAGAAGATAAATAAAAGTGTCAAACCATTAGCAAGACTCATCAAGAAACAAAGGGAGAAAAATAGAAAAATAAAATCAACAAGATTAGAAATGAAAATGGAGAGATCACAACAGACAACACAGAAATACAAGGATCATAAGAGACTATTATCAGCAACTATATGCAAATAAATGGACAACTTGGAAAAAATGGACAAATTCCTAGAAAAGTACAGCTTTCCAAAATTGAACCAGGAAGAAATAGAAAATCTTAACAAACCCATTACAAACATGGAAATTGAAACTGTAATCAGAAATCTTCCAACAAAAAAAAGCCCAGGACCGCACGGCTTCACAGCTGATTCTACCAAAAATTTAGAGAACTAACACCTATCCGACTCAAACTCTTCCAGGAAATTGCAGAAGATAAACTTCCAAAATCATTCTATGAGGCCACCATCACCCTAATACCAAAACCTGACAAAGATGTCACAAAAAAAGAAAACTAAAGGCCAATATCACTGATGAACATAGATGCAAAAATCCTTAACAAAATTCTAGCAAACAGAATCCAACAATATATTTAAAAGATCATACATCATGACCAAGTGGGCTTTATCCCAGGGATGCAAGGATTCTTCAATATCCACAAATCAAACAATGTAATACACCACATTAAAAAATTTAAAAATAGAAACCATATGATTATCTCAAAAGATGCAGAGAAAGCATTTGACAAAATTCATTATCCATTTATGATAAAAAAAAAAAAAAACTCCAGAAAGCAGGAATAGAAAAAACATGCCTCAACATAGGAAAAGCTATATACGACAAACGTCAGCAAACATTATCCTCAATGGTGAAAAATTGAAAGCATTTCCCCCAAAGTCAGGAACAAGACAAGGGTGCCCACTGTCATGACTACTATTCAACATAGTTTTGGAAGTTTTCGCCATAGCAATCAGAGCAGAAAAAGAAATAAAAGGAATCCAAACTGGAAAAGAAGAAGTAAAACTCTCACTGTTTGCAGATGACATGATCCTCTACATAGGAAACCCTAAAGACTCCACCAGAAAATTACCAGAGCTAATCCATGAGTATAGTAAAGTTGTAGGATATAAAATTAACACACAGAAATCCCTTGCATTCCTATACACTAATAATGAGAAAACAGAAAGAGAAATTAAGGAAACAATTCCACTCACCATTGTAACAAAAAGAATAAAATACTTAGGAATATATCTACCCAAAGAAACAAAAGACCTATATATAGAAAATTATAAAACACTGGTGAAAGAAACCAAAGAGGACACAAGTAGATGGAAAAACATATCGTGTTCATGGATGGGAAGAATCAATATAGTGAAAATGAGTATACTAACCAAAGCAATCTATAGATTCAATGCAATCCCTATCAAGCTACCAATGGTATTTTTCAGAGAACTAGAACAAATAATTTCACAATTTGTATGGAAATACAAAAAACCTCGAATAGCCACAGCAATCTTGAGAAAGAAGAATGGAACTGGAGGAATCAACCTGCCTGACTTCAGTCTCTACTACAAAGTGACAGTCATCAAGACAGTATGGTACTGGCACAAAGACAGAAATATAGATCAAATGAGCAAAATACAAAGCCCAGAGATAAATCCACACACCTATGGACACCTTGTCTTTGACAAAGGAGCAAGAATTTACAATGGATAAGAGACAATCTCTTTAACAAGTGGTTCTGGGAAAACCGGTCAATCATTTGTAAAAGAATGAAATTAGGACACTTTCTAACACTATACACAAAAATAAACTCAAAATGGATTAAAGATCTAAGTGTAAGACCAGAAACTATTAAACTCCTAGAGGAAAACATAGGCAAACACTCTCCGACATAAACCACAGCAGGATCCTCTATGACCCATCTCCCAGAATATTAGAAATAAAAACAAAAATAAACAAATAGGACCTAATTAAACTTAAAAGCTTCTGCACAACAAAGGAAACTGTAAGCAACGTGAAAAGACAGCCTTCAGAATGGGAGAAAATAATAGCAAATGAAGCAATGGACAAATAATTAATCTCAAAAATATACAAGCAACTCCTGCAACTCAACTCCAGAAAAATAAATGACCCAATAAAAAAAATGGGCCAAAGAACTAAACAGACATTTCTCCAAAGAAGAGATACAGATGGCTAACAAACACATGAAAAGTTGCTCAACATCACTCATTATCAGAGAAATGCAAATCAAAACCACAGTGAAGTACCATTTCATGCCAGTCAGGATGGCTGCTATCCAAAAGTCTACAAGCAATAAATGCTGGAGAGGGTATGGAGAAAAGGGAACCCTCTTACACTGTTGGTGCGAATGCAAACTAGTACAGCCACTATGGAGAACAGTGTGGAGATTCCTTTAAAAACTGGAAATAGAACTGCCATATGACCCAGCAATCCCACTGCTGGGCATACACACTGAGGAAACCAGAATCAAAAGAGACACATGTACCCCAATGTTCGTCATAGCACTATTTATAATAGCCAGGAAATGGAAGCAACCTAGATATCCATCAGCAGATGAATGGATAAGAAAGCCATGGTATATATACACAATGGAATATTACTCAGCCATTAAAAAGAATACATTTGAATCAGTTCTAATGAGATGGATGAAACTGGATCCTATTATACAGAGGAAAGTAAGCAAGACAGAAAAAAACACCTATACAGTATACTAACAATTAAATACGAATTTAGAAAGAAGATAATGATAATCCTGTATGCGAGATAGCAAAAGAGACATAGATGTATTGAACAGTCTTTTGTACTCTGTGGGAGAGGGTGAGAGTGGGATGATATGGGAGAATGGCATTGAAACACATAAAATATCATATGTGAAACGAATCACCAGTCCAGGTTTGATGCATGATACAGGATATTTGGGGCTGGTGCACTGGGATGACCCAGAGGGATGGGATGGGGAGGAAGGTGGGAGAGGGAGTCAGGATGGGAAACACATGTACAATCATGGTGGATTTAAGTCAATGTATGGCAAAACCAATCAATATTGTAAATTAAACTAATTAATTTTTTAAAAAAGAAAAAAGAAATGTCTTAAATGTGATAAAAGCATTTCTATAAAAATATAGGAAATCTTAATACATTCTTATACATTTAAGTACATAAAATATTTAAATGCAGTATTACAATTAAGTATTGCCATTATATTTTCTGATAATTGTCTCAAATATTTGTTAAGGAGACAGAGCATAAATAAATAATCAAACATATTTAATTAATAAATGTGTAATCTTGCAATTGAAGGATTTGTGTAATAGTATGCCAGTATGACTGCAGCCATGAAATTAAAAGACACTTACTCCTTGGAAGAAAAGTTATGACCAACCTAAATAGCATATTGAAAAGCAGAGACATTGCTTTGCCAACAAAGTTTCATTTAGTCAAGGCTATGGTTTTTCCACTGGTCATGTATGGATATGAGAGTTGGACTGTGAAGAAAGCTGAGCACTGAAGAATTGATGCTTTTGAACTGTGGTGTTGGAGAAGACTCTTGAGAGTCCCTTGGACTGCAAGGAGATCCAACCAGTCCATTCTAAAGGATATCAGTCCTGGGTGTTCTTTGGAAGGGATGATGCTAAACCTGAAACTCCAGTACATTGGCCACCTCATGCGAAGAGTTGACTCATTGGAAAAGACTCTGATGCTGGGAGGGATTGGGGACAGGAGAAGGGGATGACAGAGGATGAGATGGCTGGATGGCATCACTGACTCGATGGACATGAGTCTGAGTGAGCTCTGGGAATTGATGATGGACAGGGAGTCCTGGCGTGCTGCGATTCATGGGGTCGCAAAGAGTTGGACATGACTGAGAGACTGAACTGAGCTGAACTGAACTGATGTACATAAAATACTTAATACATTTTTATTAGAAAATCTTAATAAAAATTATCTACATTAGTAGAAAAAAATAAAATTTCATTTAAAGTCAGGAACACATAAATTTTCTACCACCATAATTTATTTTTAATGTCTCCAAGAAGCAAGAAGAAAAAAATATATATATTGTTTCACTGATAATTTGACTCTTGAAAAACTGAAGAAATTTTAATTTAAAAATGGCAATTCTTAGTCTTGTAAAGTGGCTAAGCATAATATAAAGCAAAATGCCAATAGATTGTGTTAATTATTAAAATAAATATCTGGAGAAGAAATTGTTAAAAAGCATAATTATAAACAACAGATATCCATAAATTAAATTTATATAAAATTTTGACAGTTGTAGGTCAAAACTGAAATAATAGACATGCAACAACAGACTGGTTCCAAATAGGAAAAGGAGTACGTCAAGGCTGTATACTGGCATCCTGCTTATTTAAATTATATGCAGAGTACATGATGAGAAACGCTGGGCTGGAAGAAGCACAAGCTGGAATCAAGATTGCCAGGAGAAATATCAATCACCTCATATATGCAGATGGCACCACCCTTATGGCAGAAAGTGAAGAGGAACTAAAAAGCCTCTTGATGAAAGTGAAAGAGGAGAGTGAAAAAGTTGGCTTAAGATCATGGCATCTGGTCCCATCACTTCATGGGAAATAGATGGGGAAATAGTGGAAACAGTGTCAGACTTTATTTTGGGGGGCTCCAAAATCACTGCAGATGATTATTGCAGCCATGAAATTAAAAGATGCTTACTCTTTGGAAGGAAAATTTTGCCAAAAAAGGTTCATCTAGTCAAGGCTATGGTTTTTCCAGTGGTCATGTATGGATGTGAGAGTTGGACTGTGAAGAAAGCTAAGCGCTGAAGAATTGATGCTTTTGAACTGTGGTGTTGCAGAAGACTCTTGAGAGTCCCTTGGACTGCAAGGAGATCCAACCACTCCATTCTAAAGGAGATCAGTCCTGGGTGTTCATTGAAAGGAATGATGCTAAAGCTGAAATCCAATACTTTGGCCACCTCATGAGAAGTTGACTCATTAGAAAAGGCCCTGATGCTGGGAGGGACTGGGGCAGGAGGAGAAGTGAACGACAGAGCATGAGATGGCTAGATGGCATCACTGACTCAATGGACATGAGTGGGTAAACTCCAAGAGTTGGTGATGGACAGGAAGGCCTGGTGTGCTGTGATTTATGGGGTTGCAAAGAGTTGGACACGACTGAGTGACTGAACTGAACTGAAAGTGAAAATCAATGTGCATTACATATATAAATGTAATATATGAAGTTTTAATGTGATTTGTAAATATCTTACTTAAAATGCACATGCAATTTGATCAAAGTAACCTCATATTAAGGGAGTCAGGTAGAGATGAGGAAAATAATAGCTTGCATTTTTGTTTTTAGAAAATTTTACTTGGTTTATCAAACATGTTTGATTGCTATAATCTGAAGAGAGAATTTATAAGAATTACTTAATTAAAATTATTTTAGAATGGTATTGTTGAGGCTTTAAACAGATTTAAAGGACTTGTAGTAACTGTAAATTCATGCATCCTAATATTTTTTTAAGGATGGTAATCCTAACTATGAGTTCATCTGGGTCATCTTCTCAGTGCCTTGTCATAAAAGGAAAGAAAATCTTGACAGGAAATAAGCATACTTCTATCTCAAACTGATGCATGGTGTCTGTATTAGGAAAAGGAGTAAATGTATGCTGATTATGAAAAGCAAAAGAAAGAGAACACTTTCTCTTATTTTTTTTCACTCATTTTGGAATTATCTTTTGCTCTACATTTTTCAAGTTAAAGTAGAAGAATATTGCATAACTATTTTGAGATTAGTCACTACCACTAACATTTTGACCTCAAGTTCAAATATAAACACACAGTACTAATACAAGGTATAATGCATTATTTTTCTATTTCTGTGTGTGTTAGTCACTGAGTCATGTCTGACTTTTTGCATGTACTGTAGCCTGCCAGGCTTCTCTGTCCATGAAATTTTCCAAGGAAAATACAGGAGTGAGTTGCCATTTCCTCCTCCAGTGGGTCTTTCTGACCTGGGAATCGAATCTGGGTCTGCCATGTTACACGCAGATTCTTTACTGTTTGAGCCACCGAACATATTAGTTATTTGCTTTTTAAAACAATTTGTAATCTTGTCATTTTTTTTCTAATGCTTATTGCATAAAATGAATAACAGTTACTGAGATTGAATAACTCATGAAAGTACATACATGAAAAATTACAAAACTGTCATTTGAAATTATGTCCATCAGCCTCAAAATCTGCTAATATTTTAGTCTTAATTGTTTTATTAAACAAGTATTTGTTGAGAATATACAGTAGCTAGCATATAAACCTTGGATTTAAAAAACAAAGCAGTTAAGATTTTTCCACGTGTACCATTTGTTCAAACCAAAATACCTCCATTTTAAGGTTAAAATTAGCTGTGAATGGATCTCAAACAAGTGTAACAGAGTGTACTCACAATCCTTATGGAGGATTTTCACTATTGGTAATGTATCAGAGCGAATTGTGATTCCTGAAAAATATAAATATAAAACAATCACTGGATAACTTGGAAAGAAAATATAATATTTATAATGTATATTTCGAATGGGTTAAAGTATTTAAAAGCATATGGCTTACATTTAAATACACAATATGAAAAATAATAAACACATTCAGAAAAAATAGAAGTATCATCTTTTATACATTTGCACTGTCATGTTGTAGATTACTGCTTTATTAACTGGGATTGTATTCTCTAGACTTATATATTCTACTATATAAACTTTCTTTCAGAATCATGTATGTTCAGTTTTATCTCTTATCAATGAAAACTTCATTTTATTTACCTATTTAAAGTGTGAATCATTTCTTTGGAAAACAGAAAAATGATCTAAGTTAAGTTTACATGCAAGTTTAAATATTATTTCCTTCACAACTGTCAGTATATCAAGATACATATAAAATATATATATAGCTTTCAAAACTATATATTAATCTTTGAATGAAATCCAAAAAGATTATATTCATACGTTTCACACGAATACAATTCTATGTGGTTTCTCTCTTCTCTTTCTATATACATATATTAGTGTCTATTAATTAATTTATATTTATATGTATGTGTGTGTATGTATACACACATGGATACATACATGGATATACACATACTTTACATTCATGAATATTATTTACAATCATAGTGTGAACTTATTCAAAATAATATGGAGTACCCAAAAAATTACATAGATTAGGTACATTCTATGTTTTCAAAATTTTAGTAACAAAATCATTACTAAAAAAAAAACTCAGATGTATTTTTGCACTGATGAATAGTCAACTAATAAAACTCACTGGAAATTTGAGAATAAGAAACAATTATAAACTGAATGAAATTGCATGGATAAAAAATGACTCATATTTAAAAACTAGTGTCAGCTAGATGATTTAAATGACTCCACATTGGTTTTCTCATAAACTGTCAAATTTTTCTGAAGGAGTAAAAAATAACTCAGTGAAAATATGACAAACTACTTACTCTAGTAAAAAATTCCACATTGGGAACATTTTCCATTTTGAAAAATCTTAATTTTTATGTATCTATTATAAATTTCCTGTTGAAATGAATTAGCAATGTGACTTTATTATTAATAAATAATTATTGAGTATAATCACTATTTTAATTTCTAATTGAAAGTTTAGGTTTACTCTTTAAAAGAAAAATTGTACTAAACCACTTAGAAATTAAGTTTTCAATTACAAAATTTCAAAACCTCTATATAATATATATAAATTTAAATTTTCAATTAGATTGACAAATTTTATTAATATCTCAAAAATCAAGCTTAGAATGCACATCTTGTGCTTTGTTTATATCATTAAACTTTGGATTCCCTTCACATTCTTCATATTAATATGTTGTGAAATTTGCCTATTTTTGAATTATACAATATAACCTAGATTTATTTTATAGTAAATTGTTAACGTTTAAAATACTAGTCAGCCAAAGAGAACAAAAAGTGAATTTTCTTTAAAAATTTAGAGAACACATTTTGATAAGTATTTATATGTTTACTGATATTGTTCCCATTGAATTTTCAGAATCTGTTTTTGTTTCATTTTTCTCTTATTTTACTTGGCAGGCCACTTGAAAACACAACCAGAATTGAAGTTCCCTAACTCTTTACCAAAGAATACATATTTCAAATTTTTCTTTTCCTTTAAGTGCTTGAAAGTGTGTATTGACCTTAACTGCGGTTTATATATTTTCTGGACCTAAAAATCATGAACATCCAAGAAGAATTTTTTAGTTTATATTGCATGCTTTTTAAGTGAACTGAATGACAAAACACAATAATTATCTCATAATACAAACAACATTAGGAAAGATGAAAATGTCAAAGCAAAAAGGATATTTGGAATGTAGATCCAGTTGGCTCTACCTGTAAATATAGAAAGTCCAGAGGAAAGAAACAGTGCTTTACTAAGACATATATTACCAAAGACATTTTGGATGAACTGCAAGAGAATTGCTTCTCTCTATTAAAAGGTTTACTGAGCTGAACCTAGAAGATGCTTGAAAATATTTTCTTACAGAATTCCTGAAATCTAAGGAAAAGAAAAATGAGACTGTCACCTGAGTTCTTTACACAATACTGCAGTCTGACAAATGAAGCAAGATTAATGATAGCATATTAAACTAAAAATAAACAATAAAAACTATAGATTTCACTTTGCAAGAAAACTGTATTTTATAAATACATAGTTTCTTTTACTCTGTGAACCCAGTAATTTCATTCCTTGAGAATCTACCATCTAAGAATAAAAAACTAGACATGTATACAAGGATATTTTGTGATTTTTATGGTGTCAAAACCCATAATCTGGGTGAATGCCATCAAAGAAAATTGGTAAGCCATATCATATGATCTCCCATACCATAAAGTATGTTAGGCACAAAAATAGTATCTATTATTTGGCAAGATTTTCAGAGATATTTTTAAGTGGGGTAAAAACAAGATACACCAGGAGACCATGACAATTAGCATATTACATTTTGATAGACTTATTTCTATTATTTCTATTTTTGCCTAAGCAAATATAAACATATTATTTTTTACTAAACTAGATCTTTATGTAAATAAAAAAACAAGATACAAAAAGCATAGGTTCTTATGTATATGTTTCTCTAATTTAATAAAAATACATAAGCATGAAAAATATGAAAATGTTTATTAGAAAGTTGTTAACATCAGTGTCCAGGCATAGACAGCAATGCCTGTTAGAATGGGAATGAGAAAAGAGGTACAAACAAAACATGAAAAACAATTAACTGGTTTTGTGAAAAATATGTATGTCTGTATATATAAACACACATATATGTGAATGTACATATACATGCATACATATATTGTACCTTGTTTTATAAAATCATGTACATATGCTTGTGTCTCATAAATTATCAAATAAATATTGAGGAAAAGTGGCAAAATTTTATTACAGTCTTTAGTTTGGCTTTTCAAGTTTAAATCTAATAGGGCAATACTCTTTCAGCTTTGCGTGCATAACTTTGGTTTCATTCTTTCTTTATTATGAAGATACATTTAATTAGCTATTAGAAAGTCAATGACCAATCTCTGTCAGGATAGACAAGGTGATTTCAATTTCTATGCCTTCAAGCAGGTCTATCTCCATAATTTCTAAAGATTTTTATCTGTTATTTATAGGTACAATATATAATATTGCACATCCTGAAAACTTGTCCAGAAATGCATTGCTTACACTATGAAATAATTAGCTAATGCAAATCTGAAGGCTGTCCAACAGACATACACAGATACAATATCTTCATAGGAATTAAAAAGCTTACTTACAGACATGTATAAATGTGTTTACAGTAAATAATGACTGTTTTAATGTGCTAGTAAAATTGTCAAATTTTTAAGTGTCTGGATTCAACCCAGAGCCAATAATTATTTTATTTCATTTGTAATGATGAATATTTCAATTGGATTATTAATTAGGTTATTGCATTCCCTTTCTCTTTATTTTTATGATTGATATGTCAGTTCCTTCATTAATTTTCTCATTTACTGAAATTGATTTAAATATTCTGAGATGCACCTTCATGGTCCTTCAGTTTATAAGTCTAATAACTTGGTGACCTTGAGTTACACCACTCTTGTATAAAGCAAATTAAATTGTTCATAGAAAAGTTGCTGAGAAGAAAACTGAAGATTCTTTGAGATATTTTATGGATAGAAATCCTAATAGACGATATGATGTGGAATAAATTATTGTTAGGTTTTATTTTATTATTCTTAACTAAATTATTTTTGGATCTTAATTATTTTAACATTTAAAAAATATAAACAATAGCTTGAAATAATAATGTGCTATTTAAATGAAACAATATGTTTACTCAATTGAAAAGAAGTTACAAAAAAAAGAAAAGAAGTTACAGGTATTTTTATAAACCTGGTAAATTTAGTCTCAAGATTTGGGTCAGCTACTTAGCACATTCAATTTCATTTATCTCCATGGATTTAAGGTAGTTTCTTCTTTTATTTGACTTCCCTGGTGGCTCAGACGGTAAAGTGTCTGTCTACAGTGCAGGAGACCCAGGTTCGAGCCCTGGATTCTATTGCCTGGAAAATCCCATGGACAGAGAAGCCTGGAAGGCTACAGTCTATGGGGTCACAAAGAGTTAGACACGACGGAGCGAATGGTTCAGTTTGGTTCTTTTATTTTCACAAAATAGAATTTGTGAAGCTACTTTTTCATCTGAAATATGCTGTAAGAGTTGCTTCAGTTTCTTGAACACTTAATCATAGGTTGTGTATGTATGTTAGTCGCTCGGTCGTGTCTGACGCTATGTGACCCCATGGACTGTAGCCCGTTAGGCTCCTCTGTCCATGGACTTCTCCAGGCAGGAATACTGGAGTGGGGTGCCATTCCCTTCTCCAGGAGATCTTCCCAACACAAGGATCAAACCCGGGTCTCCTGCATTGCAGGCAGATTCTTTACTGTTTGAGCCACCAAGGGAAGCCCAATCTTAGGTTATGACTTATATATTTGAAATACATATAACTATTAATGCTATCAAATCCAGTATGAATAAAGCTTTATATAAATTAGCCACAAAGAGTACTGATTGAGAGAGAAAGAGAAGTGCTGGTCAGCAAAATAGCTCTTCTGCCACCTTGTCACAACATTTTAATAGGGAAGAAGTGATATAAACAAAGCAAATCTTTTAATGTGCTGTAATTCGTTGTGGATATTGAAACCTGGGATTGATAATAGACCTGTCAAAATTTATTTCTCATTTATAATATCTGAACGGATCTTAAGTAGAGAAGCCATTGGTACATGCATTAAATAGATAGAATTTTAATTCTTATTAACTGTATGTAATGAAACAAATCTCTCCTGACCAGTCATAATAACTTCATTTTTGGTTCTAAAAACAAACTCTGTAGAATATGTGTGACTCTAGAAGGTGAGAGAGATAGAACACTAGTCTGAAATAACAGATTCAAGGTTTTCCTCAAATGAAGGGTTTGGATACATTGGAAGGTAGAGTTGGAAGGTAGATGTAAGGAACTTCAAGCTTATTTATATAGTTTTTCTGAAACAATCAAGGAATATATCCTTTACCTATACTAAAAATTGGTGTTTGGTGGCAGGTGGAAGTATCTTCCCCTGAGGGCCTTCAGATCACTACAGTGGTATTGACATCAAGACCAGGCTAGGGTACTCAGATTTTCTAACTGGAACATTGAACTCTATTAGGCTTTAGGAATTGATTCTTACTCAAAATTACAGGATTCTGACTGATCAATTAAAATGGAAATAAACACATGAATAGACCTACAGATTTTCAGTATTTTAAATACCAGTTTATATGCCATACCATAATCCTTTCTCAGCATTTAGGTACTTGAAAAATCAAATTTTTGTCAGAGAATTGCTTACTGAACAAGAAATCAATATATAATAATAAAGTACTTTATGTGTCTAACAGATTAGATAATTCTCTTCTTTAATTCAGTGCTGGTTTATTAAAGTGAGATAGTTTTGTTGACTTACTAAAAATACATATTAAACCACAAGAGAGGCAGCTTGATCCTTGAAAAGTTTGATATACTGCTTATTGGCTAGTTTAATTTTTGTTATAAAACAGATGAGGAAGGTGTGATCTAAAAATTAAAAAGATACATTTTCTTGGTTGATTCAAGTGAGGTGTACAACTATGAATTTAACACTGTATGCATTATACAAACAGGAAAAATGCTTACAGTGTTAAACTGTTTAAATCTAAAGTGCTGTGTAAAAGTATAGGATATAAGATTGCTAATAAAAAACAAGGTGAAGGAAAGTAAGTTTTTAAAGTAGGTGTAGATTCTTTACTATATGCTCTAAGTGTGCTTTTATACTATTCCAGTGTCATTCTCTTTTTTCTCTTGTGCTCACAAAAATCTTGTTAGCTTTATGAATAGACAAAGCCACCAAAGTTCAGAGGAATAAAATAACATCACTTTTTGAAATTATCTGTAAATACATTCCCTCCCACATACACACAAAGTATCTTTCATAAACACTGACATTTTATTGTTTTTGTAAATCTCAGTTTTGACTGAACACATGTTTTCAAAGGATCAAACTTTATTTTTTATATATACTCTTTATTTCTTTGTAATTTGAGGATGTTCTATATGATATTACAATTGTTATAATAAAAATTATAATAATTTTAGTAGTACATGTTCAACAAGTTCTACTATTTTTAATTTGTTCTAAAAAGTGAGAAGAGTAAGCTAAACATACTTTTAGCTTTAGTGCCGACCCTTTTGAAAGTAATAGCTTCAATCAATCTTCACCAATATTGGTTATTCTAAGTTTTCAAATGTGATCAGTTTAGTAGGCACTGGTGGGCTGCCGTCTATGGGGTCGCACAGAGTCGGACACGACTGAAGCGACTTAGCAGTAGCAGCAGCAGCGTCAACTATACATCTCAATTGTTTACTTTTAAAGTTTTATGTTTTTCTTTTTATTATTGATTTTAAAAATATGAAATATTGCCGGGGACCAGCCCCGGCTGATCCAGGGTATTCGAAGGAGAGACGGCGTAGGCGAAGATCAGGAAACAATTGCTTAATTAAATGTTAATTAAGGATATAAAGAGTAATAGAATGAGGATAGCTCAGTGAAGAAATTCAGTGGAGAAAAGAGGCTGAAATAAGGATAGCTCAGTGAAGAAATTCAGTGGAGAAAAGAGGCTGAATAATTCAGCCAGAAGGTAAGAGAAAGAACGACATGGTGAGACCAAGTTTCGGTGAACAAGGCCCGCACTTTATTTTTCAAAGTAGTTTTTATACCTTAAGTTATGCACAGAGGATAATGGGGGAAGGGGTAGAGTCTTGCAGCAAACCAGGCTTTCTTCCTGCAAACTTATCATATGCAAAAGCTTAGGTGATTTGCATCATCTTCTGGCCCAGAGGCCTGTTAACATTTTAAGACCTTTTCTTCAGAAAACTTATTTTTCTCTAAAGGTGATTGGTCAGGAGCCACCCCCCAAAAGCATTAGATAAAGTTGCATTCCTACAGCGCAAAGGTGTGGTGGGCTACAACAAGAAAAAGAATTAACTCAAGGGTCCCAGGTTACAAACATTAAAGCTACTACTTACACCAATTATATTAATCAATACACTGCCAGGGACACAGCAGGTAAGGGATATGGAAACTTAGCAGCAAACATTGGCCCAACAAGTGAAAATCCCTTCACCAATACAATTTCTAATCAATCTTTTAACTGCTCAAAGGAATCTGTATTTAGACAGTTTAGAACATCTCATGCCTCTCACAGTTTGGAGGCTCTGAGCAATCGCATGTGGCCGGAAAAACCTATTCAGGCAGGCTAGAGGACTTCCAAGGGAGTTTGTAGGTTGAAACACTGTCACACCCAGGAATTATTAACTGGAGCTGTAAGCTAACTCTTTTTTCAGAGAGGTAGTGGAGGACAGCCCCCCGTAAAGTCAGAGGTGTAGGTGAAAGCACAAAGCAGAAAGTAGGCAGACTCTGGTTTTGGGGGTAGATTGCTCGAGAATTTCCAGGGAGACTCCTGAGGCTTGATCCCGCCTTTGCGTATGCCAAGCCTCCTTCCTCATGACCTTTGCCAGAGGCGGAGTTCCTCACGCTGGCTACCGGCAGTGATAGAATTCCAGTTGAGCTATTCCAGATCCTGAAAAGTGCTGCACTCAATATGCAATATGCACTCAATATGCAATATGCCGGCTCCCGGCAAAATATGTTTATATGAGAATACATTGAATGTATTCAATATGTTTATATGAGAAAATGTTTATATGAGAATACATTGAATATTTGTATTTTGTCTGTTCCTTGTATACTTTTGATATATACTAAGCTAAAATTATTATGTAACTATGAATAGTGTCAGTGCAATTATAATAATTTTTATCTTAGACTATTATCCTTCTACAGGACTAGAAAATATTTTAATTTTCTGATATTGTACATGGTCTATTTTTTGATAAAGAATATATAATATATATTGGAAAAGAGAATGGCAAGCCATTCCAGTATCCTTGTCTGAAGAATCCCATGAACAGAGAAGCCTGGAAGGCTAAAGTCCATGGGGTCACAAAGACAGAACTGAGCAACTAACAGACACCACACACATAAAATATGTATACATATATTTATATGTAGTATAAAGGGTATGTGCCTAATCATTTCTTGATGTTGATACTCATTCCCTTTGTGAGCTTGCCTTGATATTTTATATAGTATATGTTTTCCTAAATTCATATCATTCATTTCCTTGTCTAACTCTTTACTTCTATCTTATTATACTTTACTTGAATTTAAATATTTATAAATGTTACAAATAATCCACACAAACTTATTTGTTCAAGTCATATAGTTGTTTTATCTATCTAAATATACTTTGGAATGATTTTGGAGAAATTTAGACATAAAATCCTATGGGGTTTAGATTGAAATACAGTAAATTTAGGAGTCAGCCATCTTTTCATTATAGTCTTCCTACCCAAAGATATGATGTATCTCTCCATTTATTCAAATATTCTTTTATATCACTTAATAAACTTTTATAGCATTGTTTATAGAGGTCATGTTTCTTGGTCATGTCCCTTGTTAAATCTATGCTGTGTCATTTTAATTTCCTGTAGCTAAACTCTTTTCTACTCTTTACTGTTGAGATTTTTCCTCACTTCAGTTCAGTCGCTCAGTCGTATCCAATTCTTTGCTACCCCACGAACTGCAGGACACCAGGCCTCCCTGTTTATTACCAAATCCCAGAGTTTACCCAAACTCATGTCCATTGAGTCAGTGATGCCATCCAGCCATCTCATCCTCTGTCGTCCCCGTCTCCTCCCTCCTTCAATCTTTCCCAGCATCAGGGTCTTTTCAAATGAGTCAGCTCTTCACAACAGGTGGCCAAATAACTGGAGTTTCAGCTTCACTATCAGTCCTTTCATGAACACCCAGGACTGATCTCCTTTAGGATGGACTGGTTGGATCTTCTTGCTTTCCAAGGGAGTCTCAAGAGTCTGCTCCAACACCACAGTTCAAAAACATAAATTTTTCTGCACTCAGCTTTCTTTATACTCCAACTCTCACATCCATACACGACTACTAGAAAAACCATAGACTTGACTAGATGGACCTTTGTTGACAAAATAATGTCTCTGCTTTTTAATATGCTGTCTAGGTTGGTCATAACTTTTCTTACAAGGAGTAAGCGTCTTTTAGTATTCTGGCTGCAGTCACCATCTGCAGTGATTTTGGAGCCCAATAAATAAAGTCAGTCACTGTTTTCAAATCTATTTACCATGAAGTGATGGGACCAGATGCCATGATCTTCGTTGTCTGAATGTTGAGCTTTAAGCCAATTTCTTCACTCTCCTCTTTCACTTTCATCAAGAGGCTATTTAATTCTTCTTCACTTTCTGCCATAAGGGTGGTGTCATCTGCATATCTGAGGTTATTGATATTTGTCTTGACAATCTTGATTCCAGCCTGTGCTTCATCAGGTGCAGCATTCCTCATGATGTACTCTGCATATAAGTTAAATAGGCAGAGTTACAATACACAGCCTTGGTGTACTCCTTTTCCTATTTAGAACCAGTCTGTTGTTCCATGTCCAGTTCTAACGGGTGCTTCCTGACCTGCATACAGATTTCTCAGGAGGCAGGTCAGGTGGTCTGTTATTCCCATCTCCTTCAGAAACTGTCACCGTCAAATCTTTGGCATAGACAATAGCAGAAATAGATGATTTTCTGGAACTCTCTTGCCTTTTTGATGATCCAACGGATGTTGCATATTTGATCTCTGGTTCCTCTGCCTTTTCTAAAACCAGCTTTAACATCTGGAAGGTTACAGTTCACATATTTTTGAAGCCTAACTTGGAGAATTTTGAGCATTTCTTTACCAGTACGAGAGATGAGTGCAATTGTGTGGTAGTTTGAGCATTATTTGGCATTGCCTTTCTTTGGGATTGGAATGAAAACTGACCTTTTCCAGTCCTGTGACTAGTGCTGAGTTTTCCAAATTTGCTGGCATATTGAATGCAGCACTTTTACAGCATCATCTTTCAGGATTTGAAATAGCTCAACTAGAATTCTATCACATCCATTAGCTTTGTTCATTCTGATGTTTCCTAAGGCCCACTTGACTTCACATTCCAGGATGTCTGGCTCTAGGTGAGTGATCCTATCATCATGATTATCTGGGTCATGAAGATGTTTCTTGTACAGTTCTTGTGGGTATTTTTGCCACCAATTCTTAATATCTTCTGCTTATATTAGGTCCTTATGATTTCTGTCCTTTATTGAGCCTGTCTTTGCATAAAATGTCCCCTTGATATCTCTAATTTTCTTGCGGTGATCTCTAGTCGTTCCCATTCAATAGTGTTCCTGTATTTCTTTGCATTGATCACTGAGAAAGGCTTGCTTATCTCTCATGTTATTCTTTGGAACTCTGCAATATTCTTATCTCCTTTGCTTTTTACTTCTCTACTTTTCACAGCTATTTGTAAGGCCTCCTCGGAGACCCATTTTACTGTTTTGCCTTTCTTTTTCTTGGGGATGGTCTTCATCCCTGTCTCCTGTACAGTGTCACGAATCTCCATCCAAATTCACCAGGCATTCTGTCTATCAGATCTCATCCCTAAAATATATTTCTCACTTCCACTGTATAATCCTAAGGGATTTGATTTAGGTCATACCTGAATGGTCTAGTGGTTTTCCCTACTTTCTTCAATTTAAGTCTGAATTTGGTAATAAGGAGTTCATAATCTGAGCCACAGTCAGCTCCCAGTCTTGTTTTTGCTGACTTTATAGAGCTTCTCCATCTTTGGCTGCAAAGAATACAATCAATCTGATTTTGGGGTTGACCACCTGGTGATGTCTATGTATAGAGTCTTCTCTTCTGTTGTTGGAAGAGGGTGTTTGCTATAATGAGTGTGTTCCTTGGCAAAACTCTATGAGCCTTTGCCTTGCTTCATTCTGTACACCAGGGCCAAATTTGCTTGTTACTCCAGGTGTTTCTTGAATTCCTACTTTTGCATTCCAGTCCCCTACATGAAAATGATATCTTTTTTAGGTGTTAGTTAAAAAAGGTCTTGTATGTCTTCATAGAACTGTTCAACTTCAGCTTCTTAAGAATTACTGGTCAGGGCATAGACACAGATTACCATGATATTGAATGATTTGCCTTGGACGAACAGAGATCATTCTGTCATTTTTGAGATTACATCCAAGTACTGTATTTTGGACTCTTGTGTTAATTATGACAGCTACTCCATCTTCTAAGGGATTCTTGCCCACAGTACAGTTGAGTCACTCAGCCGTGTCTGACTCTTTGAAACCCCATGAATTGCAGCACTCCAGGCTTCCCTGTCCATTACCAACTTCCGGAGTTCACTCAAACCCACGTCCACCGAGTCGGTGATGCAATCCAGCCATCTCATCCTCTGTTGTCCCCTTTTCCTCCTGCCCCCAATCCCTCCCAGAATCAGAGTCTTTTCCAATGAGTCAACTCTTCCCATGAGGTGGCCAAAGTACTGGAGTTTCAGCTTTAGCATCATTCCTTCCAAAGAACACCCAGGACTCATCTCCTTCAGAATGGACAGGTTGGATCTTGTTGCAGTCCATGGGACTCTCAAGAGTCTTCTCCAACACCACAGTTCAAAAGCATCAATTCTTCAGTGTTCAGCCTTCTTCACAGTCCAACTCTCACATCCATACATGACTACTGGAAAAACCATTGCCTTGACTAGATTAATCTTTGTTGTCAAAGTAATGCCTCTGCTTGTTAATATGATATCTAAGTTGGTCATAACTTTCCTTCCAAAGAGTAAGAGTCTTTTAATTTCATGGCTGCAGTCACCATCTGCAGTGATTTTGGAGCCCAAAAAAATAAAGTCTGACACTGTTTCCCCATCTATTTCCCATAAATGATGGGACCAGATGCCATGATCTTCGTTTTCTGAATGTTGAGCTTTAAGCCAACTTTTTCACTCTCCTCTTTCACTTTAGTCAAGTGGCTTTTTAGTTCCTCTTCCCTTTCTGCCATAAGGGTGATGTCATCTGCATATCTGAGGTGATTGATATTTCTCCCTGCAATCTTGATTCCAGCTTGTGCTTCTTCCAGCCCAGCGTTTTTCATGATGTACTCTGCATATAAGTTAAATAAGCAGGGTGACAATATACAGCCTAGACATACTCCTTTTCCTATTTGGAACCAGTCTGTTGTTCCATGTCCAGTTCTAACTGTTGCTTCCTGACCTGCATACAGGTTTCACAAGAGGCAGGTCAGGTGATCTGGTATTCCCATCTCTTGCAGAATTTTCCATAGTTTATTGTGATCCACACAGTCAAAGTCTTTGGCATAGTCAATAAAGCAGTAATAGATGTTTTTTCTGGAACTCTCTTGCTTTTTCAATGATAAAGCAGATATTGACAATTTGATCTCTGGTTCCTCTGCCTTTTCTAAAACCAGCTTGAACATCTAGAATTTCATGGTTCACATGTTGCTGAAGCCTGGCTTGGAGAATTTTGAACATTACTTTACTAGTGTGTGAAATGAGTGCAATTGTGTGGTAGTTTGAGCATATTTTGACATTGCTTTTCTTTGGGATTGGAATGAAAATTGACCTTTTCCAGTCCTGTGGCCACTGCTGAGTTTTCCAAATTTGCTGGCATATTGACTGCAGCACTTTCACAGCATCATCTTTCAGGATTTGGAATAGCTCAACTGGAATTCCATCACCTCCACTAGCTTTGTTCATAGTGATGTTTTCTTTTCTTTTCTTTTCTTTTTTTTTTTAACATTTTTTTAAAATTTTATTTTATTTTTAAACTTTACAATATTGTATTAGTTTTGCCAAATATCGAAATGAATCTACCACAGGTATACCCGCGTTCCCCATCCTGAACCCTCCTCCCTCCCCTACCCTCCCTCTGGGTCGTCCCAGTGTACCAGCCCCAAGCATCCAGTACCGTGCATCGAACCTGGACTGGCATCTCGTTTCATACATGATATTATACATGTTTCAATGCTATTCTCCCAAATCTCCCCACCCTCTCCCTCTCCCACAGAGTCCATAAGACTGATCTATACATCAGTGTCTCTTTTGCAGTCTCGTACACATAGTGATGTTTTCTAAGGCCCACTTCCATTCACATTCCAGTATATCTGGCTCTAGGTGAATGATCAACCATCGTGATTATCTGGGTCATCAAGATCTTTTTTGTACAGCTTTTCTGTGTATTCCTGCCACCCCCTCTTAATATCTTCTTCTTCTGTTAGGTCCTTATCATTTGTGTCCTTTATCGAGCCCATCTTTGCATGAAATGTTCCCTTGGTATCTCTAATTATCTTGAATAGATCTCTAATCTTTCCCATTCTGTTGTTTTCCTCTATTTCTTTGCACTGATCACCGAGGAAGGCTTTCTTATCTCTTCTTGCTACTCTTTGGAACTCTGCATTCAGATGCTTATATCTTTCCTTTTCTCCTTTGCTTTTCACTTCCCTTCTTTTCACAGCTATTTGTAAGGCCTCCCCATACAACCATTTTGCTATTTTGCATTTCTTTTCCATGGGCATGGTCTTGATCCCTGTCTCCTGTACAATGTCACAAATCTCCATCCATAGTTCATCAGGTAGTCTGTCTATCAGATCTAGTCCCTTAAATCTATTTCTCACTTCCACTGTATAATCATAAAGGATTTGATTTAGGTCATACCTGAATGGTCTAGTGGTTTTCCCTACTTTCTTCAATTTAAGTCTGAATTTGGCAATAAGGAGTTCATGATCTGAGCCACAGTCGTCTCCCGGTCTTGTTTTTGCTGACTGTTTAGAGCTTCTCTATCTTTGGCTACAAAGAATAAAATCAACCTGATTTCAGTGGTGACCATCTTGTGGTGTCCACGTAGAGTCTTCTCTTCTGTTGTTGGAAGAGGGTGTTTGCTATGATGAGTGCGTTCTCTTGGCAAATCTCTATTAGCCTTTGCCCTGCTTCATTACATATTCCAAGGCCAAATTTGCCTGTTACTCCAGGTGTTTCTTGACTTCCTACTTTTGCATTCCAATCTCCTATAATAAAAAGGACATTTTTTTGGGTGTTAGTTCTAAATGTTCTTGTAGGTCTTCACAGAACCGTTCAACTTCAGCTTCTTCATCATTACTGGTTGGGGATATAGACTTGGATTACTGTGATACTGAGTAGTTTGCCTTGGAAATGAACAGAGATCATTCTGTCATTTTTGAGATTGCATCCAAGTAGTGCAATTCAGACTGTTTTGTTGACCGTGTTGGCTACTCCATTTCTACTAAGGGATTCCTGCCCGAAGTAGTAGATATAATGGTCATCTGAGTTAAATGCACCCATTCCTGTCCATTTTAGTTTGCTGATTCCCAGAATCTCAACCTTCACTCTTGCCATCTCCTGTTTGACCACTTCCAACTTGCCTTGATTCATGGACCTGACATTCCAGGTTCTTATGCAATATTGCTCTTTACAGCATCAGACCTTGCTTCTATTGCCAGTCACATCCACAACTGGGTATTGTTCTTGCTTTGACCCCATCCCTTCGTTCTTTCTGGAGTTATTTCTCCACTGATCTCCAGTAGCATATTGGGCACCTACCGACCTTGGGAGTTCCTCTTTCAGTATCCTATCATTTTGCCCTTTCATACTGTTCATGGGGTTCTCAAGGCAAGAATACTGAAGTGGTTTGCCTTCCCTTCTCCAGTGGACCACATTCTGTCAGACCTCTTCACCATCACCTGTCTGTCTTGGGTGACCCCACAAGGCATTGGCTTAGTTTCATTGTGTTAGACAAGGCTGTGGTCCATGTGATCAGCTTGGTGGCTAGTTTTCTGTGATTATGGTTTCAGTGTGTCTGCCCTCTGATGCCCTCTCACAACACCTACTGTCTTACTTAGGTTTCTTTTACCTTGGACTTGGGGTATCTCTTCACCGCTGCTCCAGCAAATCGAAGCCACTGCTCCTGACCTTGGACGACCTCCTGCCCCTCCTGACCTTGAACGTGGAGCAGCCCCTTTCGGCCCTCCTGTGCCTGGGCAGCCACCACTCCTCAGGCATGGGCTAGCTCCTCCCAGCCACTGCCCCTGACCTTGGACGTGGGGTAGCTCCTCTTGGCCTAACTGGTCTTCACCTTGGATTCTTTGAAAAGCACTTGTGCCTATAATTTTGCTTGCACTGATCATCATCATCAACAGATTTTCTTCTCTGCCCTTCTTTTACCTGATCTTGCCCACAGTAGTAGATACGTCATCTGAATCAAATTCACCCATTCCAGTCCATTTTAATTCGCTTATTCCTAGAATGTCAACCTTCATTCTTGCCATCTCCTGTTTGACCACTTCCAATTTGCGTTGATTTATGGACCTAACATTCCAGGTTCCTCTGCAATATTGCTCTTTACAGTATCGGACCTTGCTTCCATTACCAGTCACATCCACAACTGGGTGTTGTATTTGCTTTTGTTCCGTCTCTTCATTCTTTCTGGAGTTATTTCTCCACTGATCTCCAGTAGCATATTGGGCACTTACTGATTTGGGGAGTTCATCTTTCAGTGTCCTATCTTTTTGTCTTTTTGTCCAGAGCCGCATTAGGCATTACTGACAAAATGGAGGCACGGCCTCAACCCCCTCTCCTCTCACAAGCATGGCCCTGGAATGAAGGAGTTAGGCCTTGTGATTCTAACTTGTTCTTTCCTTTCTTTGGTTGAGTTGGTTGGAAAGAATGTTAAGGTGCTTGAGAGAAGCATGAGAAAACACAAAGCCTTCTACAGTTGTGCCCAGAAAATATTCTATAAAGTAACCATTGATATTTGTTCAAGGATCTTTACAAATAATGTTCCAGGATGAGCGTGTAGGCTGCAGCTTGAGGCCATGGGAAGGATTGTTATCTGAAACCTGTTTGTGAGGGAAATATTTATGGCAAAAGAAGTTTGCTGAGTTTAGGGTTTAGGAATAATTAAGAATAGCTAGAAGCCCTTTTAGAAGATAGTGATCTTAAGATGCTAGGGGCAAACAGGTTTTAGAGAGATAAGAAATAAACTGAAGAATGTGGCATGAGTTACAATGTAATCACAAGTATAGGACACATAAGAGAAAGTAGATAATAGATAGTAAAGCTGATTCTGAGAGAATCGCTGAAGCAGGAACTCTGTTTGTAGGGCACCAATGATTTCTGGAGACAAAAAATCTGGGTGGGGAAAACTGAAAATGTCAAACCTCTGACCTAATGCTTTTGTCAAAGTATAAAAGAGAACCTGAAGCTTAAAATAAACATGTAGTTCCGTACTATGAGTCAGAGGCTATACCATTGTCCGCTGACACTGCTCACCCCTTCATGCTGATTCCCTGGCTGCTGGAGCTGGACTCCAGCATCTTTTCATACTGTTCATGGTGTTCTCATGGCAAGAATACTGAAGTGGTTAGCCATTCCCTTCTCCAGTGGACCACATCCTGTCAGAACCCTCAACCATGGCCCGTCCATCTCGAGTGGCACTACACAACATGGCTCATAGCTTCATTGAGTTAGAAAAGCCTGTTGTCCATGTGATTATATTGGTTAGTTTTCTGTGATTGTGGTTTCAGTCTGTCTGCCCTCTGATGCCCTCTCTCAGTGTCTACGGCCTTACTCAGGTTTCTCTGACCTTGGACATGGAGTATCTCCTCCTGGCCACTTGCAGCTCCAGTGCTGCCTGGCCACCACTCACCACTCTCATAACTGGCATCACCTTTCACTGATCTTCTGATCTGCAGCCCTGTCCCACACACTAACAATCTTAAGATCTCTATTTGGTAAGTCCAGTACTTTCAATGAAAACCAAAACAGATCTAAAGAGCAGCAGAACCTTTTGAGGAGACTGTAAAAGAAATACGGTATCAGCTATAGCTTTTAAAAAATCCTATTTTAAAATTATATGCTTTTGATAGTCTGATCAGCATGTTGTCAGCTGGGTACTCTTTCTTGGAATGCCTTTCTACTCCTTCTCAATTAATGAACCCCCTACCCTCGGTGATCAAGTGGATGCTGGCAATTTGATCTCTGGTTCCTCTGGTTTTAGAAAACTGTGAATATCCAGATGTTCAAGTTGGTTTTACAAAAGACAGAGGAACTAGAGGTCAAATTGCCAACATACACTGGATCACGGAAAAAGCAAGAGAGTTCCAGAAAAAACATCTATATCTGCTTTATTGACTAGGCCAAAGCCTTTGACTGTGTGGATCACAATAAACGGTGGAAAATTCTGAAACAGATGGGAGTACCAGACCACCTGACCTGCCTCTTGAGAAACCTGTATGCAGGTCAAGAAGCCACAGTTAGAACCAGACATGGAACAGCAGACTTTTTTCAAATAGGAAAAGGAGTAAATCGAGGCTGTATATTGTCACCCTGCCTATTTAACTTATATGCAGAGTACATCATGAGAAACGCTGGGCTGGAGGAAGCACAAGCTGGAATCAAGATTGTTGGGAGAAATATTAATAACCTCAGATATGCAGATAACACCACCCTTATGGCAAAAAGTGAAGAAGAGCTCAAGAGCTTCTTTATGAAAGTGAAAGAGGAGAGTGAAAAAGTTGGCTTAAAGCTCAACATTTAGAAAACTAAGATTATGGCATCCGGTCCCATCACTTCATGGCAAATAGATGTGGAAACAGTGACTGACTTTATTTATTGGGCTGCAAAATCACTGCAGATGGTGACTGCAACCAGCGTATTAAAAGACACTTACTTCTTGGAAGGATTTATGACCAAACTAGATAGCATATTAAAAAGCAGAGACATTACTTTGTCAACAAAGGTCCATCCAGTCAGGTTTATGGTTTATCCAGTAGCCATGTATGAATGTGAGAGTTGGACTATAAAGAAAGCTGAGTGCAGAAGAATTTATGTTTTGGACGGTGGTGTTGATGAAGACTCCTGAGAGTCCCTTGGACTGCAAGGAGATCCAACCAGTCCATCCTAAAGGAGATCAGTACTGGGTGTTCACTGGAAGGACTGATGTTGAAGCTGAAACTCCAATTCTTTGGCCACCTGTTGTGAAGAGCTGACTCAGTGGAAAAGACTATTGCACCCATCTCACACGCTAGTAAAGTAATGCTCAAAATTCTCCAAGCCAGGCTTCAGCAATATGTGAACCATGAACTTCCTGATGTTCAAGCTGGTTTTAGAAAAGGCAGAGGAATGAGAGTTCAAATTGCCAACATCCATTGGATCATGGAAAAAGCAAGAGAGTTCCAGAAAAACATCTATTTCTGCTTTATTGACTATGCCAAAGCCTTTGACTGTGTGGATCACAATAAACTGTGGAAAATTATGAAAGAGATGGGAATACCAGACCACCTGATCTGCCTGTTGTGAAACCTGTATGAAGGTCAGGAAGCAACAGTTAGAACTGGACATGGAACAACAGACTGGTTCCAAATAGGAAAAGGAGTACATCAAGGCTGTATATTGTCACCCTGCTTATTTAACTTATATACAGAGTACATCATGAGAAACGCTGGACTGGAAGAAGCACAAGCTGGAATCAAGATTGCTGGGAGAAATATCAATCACCTCAGATATGCAGATGATACCACCCTTATGGCCGAAAGGGAAGAGGAAATAAAAAGCCTCTTGATGAGAGTGAAAGAGGAGAGTGAAAAAGTTGGCTTAAAGCTCAACATTCAGAAAACGAAGATCATGGTACCTGGTCCCATCACTTCATGGGAAATAGTTGGGGAAACAGTGGAAACAGTGTCAGACTTTATTTTTCTGGGCTCCAAAGTCACTACAGATGGTGACTGCAGCCATGAAACTAAAAGACGCTTACTCCTTGGAAGGAAAGTTATGACCAACCTAGATAGCATATTCAAAAGCAGAGACATTACTTTGCCAACAAAGGTCCGTCTAGTCAAGGCTATGATTTTTCCTGTGGTCATGTATGGATGTGAGAGTTGGACTGTGAAGAAGGCTGAGCGCCAAAGAATTGATGCTTTTGAACTGTGGTGTTGGAGAAGACTCTTGAGAGTCCCTTGGACTATAAGGACATCCAACCAGCCCATTCTGAAGGAGATCAGCCCTGGGATTTCTTTGGAAGAAATGATGCTAAGGCTGAAACTCCAGTACTTTGGCCACCTCATGGGAAGAGTTGACTCATTGGAAAAGACTCTGATGCTGGGGGGGATTGAGGGCAGGAGGAGAAGGGGACGACAGAGGATGAACTAGCTGGATGGCATCACTGACTCGATGGACATGGGTCTGGGTGTACTCCGGGAGTTGGTGATGGACAGGGGGGCCTGGTGTGCTGTGATTCATGGGGTCGCAAAGAGTCAGACACGACTGAGTGACTGAACTGAACTGAACTGATGCTGGGAAAGATTGAGTGCAGGAGGAGAAGGGGATGACAGAGGAAGAGATGGATGGATGGTATCACGGACTCAATGGACATAAGTTTGGGTAAACTCCAGGAGCTGATGATGAACAGGGAGGCCTGGCGTGCTGCAATTCATGGGGTTGCAAAGAGTCAGACATGACTGAGCAACTGAACTAAACTGATCTGACCTTTCAACAGAATGAATGAAATGTGTACATATTCAGTCTTGTCTTACTCTTTGAGACCCCATTGACTGTAGCCCATCAGGCTCCTCTGTGCATGGAATTTTTCAGGCAAGAAAACTTAAGTGGATTATTTTCTTCTCCAGGGGATCTCTCCGACCCAGGGATCTAAACTGTGTCTCCTGCCTTTACTGCATTGGCAGGTGGATTCTTTATCACAGCACCACCTAAAAGGCCTCCCTTGCCTTCAAGCCACACTTTAAATATCCTCTATTTTAGGTTTTCTCTATTAACCATTCCCAAGACCTCTCACTCAACATCCTTTAATTTTCTTTGCTGAAACATGTTGAATTTATCCATAGTATCTTTTATTTTGTGCTTTTCTATGTGTGATTTCTTTCTTCAGATGGGCAGTATACTATTAACAGATTATTCTATAAATGAATAGCTGAGTAAATAAATAATGTGTAAGTTACCTACACATGATGAATTGATATCAGACAAAAGTACAAAGGTTTACTTAGGTAGTGAATACTACAGAATAGCAAAGAAAAAGACTTGATATGGTGGAGAGTACAGATGATCGCTATAAAATATCCACTGAAGAAAATACTCATTATATGATTTTAATAGTAGCTATTACCTGGTGGCTCAGATGGTAAAGAATCTGCCTGCAATGTGGGAGACTTGATTTCAATCCTTGAGTTGCTAAGATTCCCTGGAGAAGGGAACAGCTACCTACTCCTGTATTCTTGCCTGGAGAATTCCATGGACAGGCTACAACCCATGGGGTCGCAAAGAGTCAGACATGACTAAGCTACTTTCACTTTTGTTACAATGTAACATCCCTACAATATCTGTCTTCTAAATATTTTACATATATTTATTCATGTAATCTTCATATCAACCAAAGGACTGCTTGTTGTTGTTGTTGTTTCCATTTGTTGTTTTTTATTGCACCCACTTAATAGAGTTGAGACTGAATGAAGAGGGATTGAGTAATTTGCCAATGGGCCCAGAGTGTCTATGCAGTAAAACATGATTGGAACCCATATTTAATTTTATAATTTATGTTTTTAGACACAAATCTCCAATAAAATGCTTTAGTAAATCTTACAATAAATAAAAATTGGTGGTATTTTCCTATCTTTATAGTAACAGCTATTATTTATAGGCCTATAAAATACTAGTTATTTGATTAACTCTTCAAATCTAACTTGAAAGATACCATTAGTAATTTGATAGGAATTGCATTAAATCTATAGATTAACTTGCGTGTATGGTCACTTTAACAATATTGATTATTCCAACCCAAGAACACAGTGTACTTTCCATCTGATTGTGTCATCTTCAGTGTCTTTCATCAGCATCTTATAATTTACAGAGTACAGGATTTTTACGTCTTTAGTTATGTTTATTCCTAGGTATTTTAATCTTTTTGATATGATGGTAAATGGGTTATTTCCTTAATTTCTCTTTCTGGTTTTTCATTGTTAGTGTTTAAGAATATGACAGAATTCTATGTATTAATTTTGTATCCTGCCTCTACTGAATTTCACTGATGAGCTCAGGTAGCTTTCTGGTAGCATCTTTAGGATTTTCTATGTTCAGCAGCATGCCATCTGCAAAAGAACTTCCCAGGTGTTGCTAGTGGTAAAGAATCCACCTGCCAATCAATGCAGGATACATAAGAGATGTGGTTCAATCCCTGGGTTGGGAAGATCCCCTGAAGGAGGGCACGACGACCACTCCAATACTCTTGTCTGGAGAACTCCACGGTTAGTGGAGCCTGGCAGGCTACAGTCCATAGGGTCACAAAGAATTGGACATGACTGAAGTGACTTAGCACACACGCACACATATGCAAACAGTGACAGATTTATTGTTTCTTTTCCAAGCTGGGTTCTTTTTATTTCTATTTCTTTGGTAATAGTGGGCATCATTGTCTTATTCCAGATCACAGAGTAAATTCAAATATCATATGGTATCACTTATATGTTGAATCTTAAAAAAATGCTGGAATGAACTTACTGATGAAACAGAAATAGAACCACAGACAAAGAAAAAGAAAATAAGAGTATCGTTACCAAAGGGGGAGAGGAGAAGGGATAAATTAGCTTGGAATTAATAGACACTAAGTTCAGTTTAGTTCAATAGCTCAGTCATGTCTGACACTTTGCAACCGCATGAATCCCAGCACACCAGACCTCCTCTGATGCTGGAAGGGATTGGGAGCAGGAGGAGAAGGGGACTCCAGAGGATGAGATGGCTGGATGGCATCACCAACTCCTGGAGTTTACTCAAACTCATGTCCATCGAGTCAGTGATGCCATCTAGCCATCTCATCCATTGTTGTCTCCTGCTCTTCCTGCCCCTAATCCCTACCAGCATCAGAATCTTTTCCAATGAGTCAACTCTTGGCATGAAGTGGCCAAAGTATTGGAGTTTCAGCTTTAGCATCAGTCTTTCCAATGAACATCCAGGACTGATTTTTAGGATGAACTGGTTGGATTTCCTTGCAGTCCAAGGGACTCTCAAGAATCTTTTCCAACCCCACAGTTCAAAAGCATCAATTCTTCAATGCTCAGCTTTCTTCACAGTCCAACTCTCACATGCATACATGACCACTGGAAAAACCATAGCCTTGACTAGATGGGCCTTTGTTGGCAAAGTAATGTCTCTGCTTTTGAATATGCTATCTAGCCTGGTCATAACTTTCCTTTCAAGGAGAAGTTTAGTTCAGTTCAGTCACTCAATCATGTCCATTTCTTTGCGACCCCATGAATCGCAGCACGCCAGGACTCCCTGTCCATCACAAACTCCTGGAGTTCACTCAGACTCACATCCATCGAGACAGTGATACCATCCAGCCATCTCATCCTCTGTTGTCCCCTTCTCCTCCTGCCCCCAATCCCTCCCAGCATCAGAGTCTTTTCCAATGAGTCAACTCTTCCCATGAGGTGGCCAAAGTACTGGAGTTTCAGCTTCAGCATCTTTCCTTCCAAAGAAATCTAAGGGCTGATCTCCTTGAATGGACTGGTTGGATCTCCTTGCAGTCCAAGGGACTCTCAAGAGTCTTCTCCAACACCACAGTTCAAAAGCATCAATTCTTCGGCGCTCTGCCTTCTTCACAGTCCAACTCTCTCATCCGTACATGAACACAGGAAAAACCATAGCCTTAACTAGACGAACCTTTGTTGGCAAAGTAATGTCTGTGCTTTTGAATATACTATCTAGGTTGGTCATAACTTTCCTTCCAAGGAGTAAGCGTCTTTTAATTTCATGGCTGCAGTCACCGTCTGCAGTGATTTTGGAGCCCAGAAAAATTAAGTCTGACACTGTTTCCACTGTTTCCCCAACTATTTCCCATGAAGTGATGGGACCAGATAACATGATCTTCATTTTCTGAATGCTGAGCTTTAAGCCAACTTTTTCACTCTACTCTTTCACTTTCATCAAGAGACTTTTTAGTTCCTCTTCCCTTTCTGCCATAAGGGTGGTATCATCTACATATCTGAGGTGATTGATATTTCTCCCGGCAATCTTGATTCCAGCTTGTGCTTCTTCCAGCCCAGCGTTTCTCATGATGTACTCTGCATGTAAGTTAAATAAGCAGGGTGACAATATACAGCCTTGATGTACCACTTTTCCTATTTGGAATCAGTCTGTTGATCCATGTCCAGTTCTAACTGTTGCTTCCTGACCTTCATATACGTTTGTCAAGAGGCAGGACAGGTTGTCTGATATTCCCATCTCTTTCAGAATTTTCCAAAGTTTATTGTGATCCACACAGTCAAAGGCTTTGTCATAGTCAATAAAGCAGAAATAGATGTGTTTTTTTTGGAACCCTCTTGCTTTTTTGATGATCCAGAGGATGTGGGCAATTTGATCTCTGGTTCCTCTGCCTTTTCTAAAACCAGCTTGAGCATCTGGAAGTTCACAGTTCATGTATTGCTAAAGCCTGGCTTGGAAAATTTTGAGACTTACCTTACTAGCATGTGAGATGAGTGCAATTGTGCGGTAGTTTGAGCATTCTTTGGCATTGCCTTTCTTTGGCATTGGAATGAAAACTGACCTTTTCCAGTCCTGTGGCCACTGTTGAGTTTTCGATATTTGCTGGCATGTTGAGTGCAGCACTTTCACAGCACCATATTTCAGAATTGAAATAGCTCAACTGGAATTCCATCATCTCCACTAGCTTTGTTCATAGTGATGCTTTTTTTTTTTTTTTTAACTTTACAATATTGTATTGGTTTTGCCATATGTCAAAATGAATCTGCCACAGGTATACATGTGTTTCCCATCCTGAACCCTCCTCCCTCCTCCCTCCCCATACCATCCCTCTGGGTCATCCCAGTGCACCAGCCCCAAGCATCCAGTATCGTGCAATGAACCTGGGCTGGCGACTCATTTCATATATGATATTATACATATTTCAATGCCATTCTCCCAAATCATCCCACCCTCTCCCTCTCCCACAGAGTCCAAAAGACTGTTCCATACATCAGTGTCTCTTTTGCTGTCTCATATACAGGGTTATTGTTAGCATCTTTCTAAATTCCATGTATATGCGTTCATATACTGTATTGGTGTTTTTCTTTCTGGCTTATTCACTCTCTATAATAGGCTTCAGTTTCATCCACCTCATTAGAACTGATTCAAATGTGTTCTTTTTAATGGCTGAGTAATACTCCATTGTGTATATGTACCACTGCTTTCTTATCCATTCATCTGCTGATGGACATCTAGGTTGCTTCCATGTCCTGGCTATTATAAACAGTGCTATGACGAACATTGGGGTACACTTGTCTCCTCAATTCTGGTTTCCTCAGTGTGTATGCCCAGCAGTGGGATTGCTGGATCATAAGGCACTATTTCCAGTTTTTTAAGGAATCTGCACACTGTTCTCCATAGTGGCTCTACTAGTTTGCATTCCCACCAACAGTGTAAGAGGGTTCCCTTTTCTCCACACCCTCTCCAGCATTTATTGCTTGTAGACTTTTGGATTGCAGCCATTCTGACTGGCGTGAAATGGTACCTCATAGTGGTTTTGATTTGCATTTCTCTGATAATGAGTGATGTTGAGCATCTTTTCATGTGTTTGTTAGCCATCTGTATGTCTTCTTTGGAGAAATATCTATTTAGTTCTTTGGCCCATTTTTTAATTGGGTCATTTATTTTTCTGGAATTGAGCTGTAGGAGTTGCTCGTATATTTTTGAGATTAGTTGTTTGTCTGTTGCTTCATTTGCTATTATTTTCTCCCATTCTGAAGGCTGTCTTTTCACGTTGCTTATAGTTTCCTTTGTTGTGCAGAAGCTTTTAAGTTTAATTGGGTCCCATTTATTTATTTTTGCTTTTATTTCCAATATTCTGGGAGGTGGGTCATAGAGGATCATGCTATGATGTATGTCGGAGAGTGTTTTGCCTATGTTCTCCTCTGCTGCTACTGCTGCTAAGTTGCTTCAGTCGTGTCCGACTCTTTGGGACCCCATAGATGACAGCCCACCAGGCCCCCCCGTCCCTGGGATTTTCCAGGCAAGAACAATGGAGTGGGTTGCCATTTCCTTATCCAATGCATGAAAGTGAAAAGTGAAAGGGAAGTCACTAAGTCACGTCTGACTCTTAGCGACCCCATGGCCTGCAGCCCACCATGCTCCTCTGTCCATGGAATTTTCCAGGCAAGAGTACTGGAGTGGGGTGCCATTGCCTTATCTGTGTTCTCCTCTAGGAGTTTTATAGTTTCTGGTCTTATGTTTAGATCTTTAATCCATTTTGAGTTTATTTTTGTGTATGGTGTTAGAAAGTGCTCTAGTTTCATTCTTTTACAAGTGGTTGACCAGTTTTCCCAGCACCACTTGTTAAAGATATTGTCTCTTCTCCATTGTATATTCTTGCCTCCTTTGTCAAAGATAAGGTGTCCATGCATGCGTGGATTTATCTCTGGGCTTTCTATTTTGTTCCATTGATCTATATTCTTTGTGCCAGTACCATACTGTCTTGATGACTGTGGCTTTGTAGTAGAGCCTGAAGTCAGGCAGGTTGATTCGTCCAGTTCCATTCTTCTTTCTCAAGATAGCTTTGGCTATTAGAGGTTTCTTGTATCTCCATACAAATTGTGAAATTATTTGTTCTAGCTCTGTGAAGAATACCGTTGGTAGCTTGATAGGGATTGCATTGAATCTATAAATTGCTTTGGGTAGTATACTCATTTTCACTATATTGATTCTTCCAACCCATGAACATGGTATATTTCTCCATCTATTAGTGTCCTCTTTGATTTCTTTCACCAGTGTTTTAGAATTTTCTATATATAGGTCTTTAGTTTCTTTAGGTAGATATATTCCTAAGTATTTTATTTTTTTCGTTGCAATGGTGAATGGAATTGTTTCCTTAATTTCTCTTTCTGTTTTCTCATTATTAGTGTGTAGGAATGCAAGGGATTTCTGTGTGTTGATGCAAGGATTCTTCAATATCCACAAATCAATCAATGTAATATACTACATTAACAAATTGAAAAATAAAAACCATATGATTATCTCAATAGACGCAGAGAAAGCCTTTGACAAAATTCAACATCCATTTATGATAAAAACTCTCCAGAAAGCAGGAATAGAAGGAACATACCTCAACATAGTAATGCTTTCTAAGTCCCACTTGACTTCACATTCCAGGATGTCTAGCTCTAGGTGAGTGATCACACCATCGTGATTATCTTGTTCATGAGGATCTTTTTTGTACAGTTCTTCTGTGTATTCTTGACACCTCTTCTTAATATATTCTGCTTCTGTTAGGTCCATACCATTTCTGTCCTTTATCGAGCCAATCTTTGCATGAAACATTCCCTTGGTATCTCTAATTTTCTTGAAGAGATGTCTAGTCTTTCCCATTCTGTTGTTTTCCTCTATTTCTTTGCCTTGATCACTGAGGAAGGCTTTTTTTTATCTATCCTTGCTATTGTTTGGAACCCTGCATTCAGATGCATATATCTTTCATTTTCTCCTTTGCTTTTTGCCTCTCTTCTTTTCACAGCTATTAGTAAGGCCTCCCAAGACAGTCATTTTGCTTTTATGCATCTCTTTTCCATGGGGATGGTCTTAATTCCTGTCTCCTGTAAAATGTCATGAGCCTCCATCCATAGTTCATCAGGCACTCTATCGGATCTAGTCCTTTAAATCTATTTCTCACTTCCACTGTATAATCATATGGGATTTTATTTACATCATACCTGAATGGTCTAGTGTTTTTCCCTACTTTCTTCAATTTAAGTCGGAATTTGGCAATAAGGAGTTCATGATCTGAGCCACAGTCAGCTCCTGGACTTGTTTTGCTGACTCTGTACAGCTTTTCCATCTTTGGCTGCAAAGAATATAATCAATCAGTTTGATTTCAATGTTGACCATCTGGTGATGTCCATGTGTAGAGTCTTCTCTTGTGTTGTTGGAAGAGGGTGTTTGGTATGACCAGTGCGTTCTCTTGCCAAAGCCCTATTAGCCTTTGCCCTGCTTTATTTCGTATTCCAAGGTCAAATTTACCTGTTACCCCAGGTGTTTCTTGACTTCCTACTTTTGCATTCCAGTCTCCTATAATGAAAAGGACATCGTTTTTGGGTGTTAGTTCTAAAAGGTCTTGTAGGTCTTCATAGAACCATTCAACTTCAGCTTCTTCAGTATTACTGGTTGGGGCATAGGTTTGGATTACCATGATATTGAATGGTTTGCCTTGGAAATGAACAGAGATCATTCTGTCGTTTTTGAGATTGCATCCAAGTACTGCATTTCAGACTCTATTGTTGACCATGATGGCTACTCCATTTCTTCTAAGGGGTTCCTGCCCACAGTAGTAGATATAATGGTCATCTGAGTTCAATTTACCCATTCCAGTCCATTTTACTTCACTGATTCCTAGAATGTCGACGTTCACTCTTGCCATCTCCTGTTTGACCACTTCCAATTTGCCTTGATTCATGGACCTAACTTTCCAGGTTCCTATGCAATATTGCTTTTACAGCATTGGACCTTGCTTCTATCACGAGGCACGTCCACAACTGGGTATTGTTTTTGCTTTGGCTTCATCCCTTCATTCTTTCTGGAGTTATTTCTCCACTTATCTCCAGTAACATATTGGGCACCTACCGACCTTGGGAGTTCCTCTTTCAGTATCCTATCATTTTGCCTTTTCATACTGTTCATGGGGTTCTCAAGGCAAGAATACTGAAGCGGTTTTCTATTCCCTTCTCCAGTGGATCACATTCCATCTTACCTCTCCACCATGACCCACCTGTCTCGAGTGCCTCCACATGGTATGGCTTAGTTTTGTTGAGTTCGACAAGGCTGTGGTTGATGTGATCAGATCGACTAGTTTTCTGTTATTATGATTTCAGTGTGTCTGCCCTCTGATGCCCTCTTGCAACACCTACCACTATTCACCACTATCTATGAAATAAACAGATACTCACTAATATGTATAAAATTCATAACCAACAAGGACCTACTGTATAGTATAGTGAAGTATGCTCAATATGTTATAATAACTAATATGGGAAAAATAGATAAAACAATAGATATATGTACAATATGCATAACTGAGTCAATTTGTTGTACACCTCAAAGTAACACGGGATTGAACATCAACTGCACTTCAAGAAAAAAATCTTTAAAAGTACTGTAATACTTAAATGAACAACTTTATCCCTTTTCCAGATTCAAAGAATTTACGTTTTATTCTAGTTGGTTGCTTTATCTAATTCTTTCCTTTGAACAATTTGAGAGTAAAGAATAATGTTTATTTATCCATAAATGTTTCACTGAGTATTTTTTCATAAAAAATGAGGTCCTCTTTTGTGACTAGAATAAACTTATCAAAATCATAATTTATCATTGACATAATTTTTAGATACTCATCACTCCTTTCAAATTTAATATATATTCCCCAAATCTTTGTTTTTGAGGAATCAGTTTAAGGGAATGCTGTTTTAAATATTTTTGTTTCCTTTTAGTTTTAAATTTTGGAGGGTTGGCAAATGGGCTGGAATTTGGCCTGCAGAAGCCATTGCTCTCCAGCCTCCATGGAGGATGTGTTCCACCTGTTGCTGCCCTGGCCACACCCTTTATGTTTGACAAATAATCTAAATTTCAGGAAAAAATGTAACACTGTACAAGGACTTTGTATATGAATTCATATACTGTTGTTGTTGTTTTAGTCACTCAGTCATGTCCATATCTTTTTGCAACCCCATGGTTTATAAATCACCAGGCTCTTCTGTCAATGGGATTTCCCAGGCAAGAATACTATGTGTTGCCATTCCCTTCTTCAGGGGAACTTCCCTATCCAGGGATCAAACCCACATCTCCTTCATTGGCGGGCAGGTTCTTTACTACTGAGCCACCAGGGAAGCCCCATTTTTTCATATAGGTACTAACAGTTTCTTTTAAATTATTTCATAATTACTGTTGTATCCCTTGTAATATTCTTTGATTTTGAAATCATCTAGCCAATTTTACTAAGAGTTAGCAAAACTAACACAATATTAAAATTAATATTATTGTAGACAATAAATACTTTATTTTTGATGAAAATTTTAGTTTCTAAGATTTAAGTCCTACTGACTACAATAAATGACATTTTAAAAGCTGTTTTTAATAAAACTCTTTCTTAATGATGCTGTGTTTTATTTCAAATTAACATATATAGACAAATTCTTAAAATGATGGTTAATAAGAAACCAACCTGACAGCCAGGTATATCATAGATGATCTGAAAAAAAATAGATGCATAAGCAAATATGACATCACTATAACAAAAAATCCATGAAAATTAGATAATATAGATCAATTATATTTTGTATATAACTTTATAATATCAATATACATAAATTTATATATCATGATCTATCATATTATTATTCCATCATGGAGGCTTTAGTGAATCCATTTTCAGTACAATATCAGTGCTTATTTTTCTCATATAGCCTTTATATTCAACATTTGTTTAAGCCATAATGCCTTTTTGTTGAATGAAAATTTAACTTAGATGATAAAAAACCTAGAGTTATTTCATGTATATAATTAATTGGGAGGCTTAGACATAGGCAAAATAGTTAAAAATGTAAACTAGTACAATTATGCACATTTGGACTTATAAAGTTCCTTCAATATCAAAGGTAAGTAAAAATTTACTCCAAAAGAAATGTAAGTTAATGAACATCACAAAAAATCATTATATGAAATAATTTACAGTTTAGTAATTATTTCAGTACATAGGAAGTATTAAGAAAGTATAATTGGTGATTATTTTAATAATTATGTTTCTTATTCTTAAATTCATGTCTGTTCAATTATGAGAACAAACTAAAATATGAAATGCTCTTTAAACCTATCTAAGGCTATTATAGAACTTGTTACATAAATATTTGTAAAGAAAAATAGGAAAAAACTAGGTTCTGCTTGCTTAAGAAGCTATGCATAATTACGTATAAAAGCTGGAATAAATGATTACTGAGATATTTTTGTATGGTATTTTTGAAGCTTCAAGTTTCTCTATAATTTCTGCAAAGGTTTCAAAGCACTTAAAAATGATTTTCATAACATTGATACAGGCACTCTAATTTAGAATCTCCTTAGTTGGCCTTAGTTGGGGCTTCTCTGGTGGCTCAGAGGTTAAAGCATCTGCCTGCAATGAGGGAGACCTGGGTTTGATCCCTGGGTCGGGAAGATTCCCTGGAGAAGGAAATGGCAACCTACTCCAGTATTCTTGCCTGGAGAATCCCATGGATGGAGAAGCCTGGTGGGCTACAGTCCACAGGGTCACAAAGAGTCAGACACGACTGAGCGACTTAACTAACTAACTAGTTGGGCATTAAGGCAATATTTATTTTACCATGTTTGGTAATATCAGAAAATAAAATGTTTAAAACTGTACAACATAAAAACTTAAGATGAATGAGATCCTACCATCAGTTCCAACATAGTCTTTGAAGTGATATAAGTCTGCATAGGTTTGACAAAAGGTCAACTGCAAAACTTTTTACTCACATACCTTAAAGCCACAAGATATTTAGTATAGTTCACTATGATGTGAATATATCAAACACCTTAATCCTTTGATATTGTGAAGATTTTTTATCAAAAAAACAAAAGACAGTTCTACATACCCTGTCAAAGATGATAAATTCATTCTGTAACCCAACTCTTTTCTATAAGTGTATGAGCAACATATACCCTGGGATCATATTCCATTTAGCAAATGACATTAGGTGATGTTGACCTTATACTTTTAAAAAATGTCTTTTCCAATTTATCCACACACACACACAAAAACATCTATACATCATAATAAAAACCATTAGAAATGTATTGCTTATATAAGAATAGTCCTCTTTTTTCTTCAATTTCAGTGAGAGGAAATTATGAGGTTGTTTAAACAGGGAGATTATAAAAAAGATGGCAAGCAGAGAAGCAAAAGTTTTCATAATTATCAACCTCAAAAAACTATACCCAGGTAACTAGCACCAATTTGTGTTTTATAAAATTCCAAATTTGGTACAATGATGTACAATTATGTATTTTGTTTATATAATACACAGATATAATTACATATCTAACTTTAATAGTAAATAGTTTAAAAGAAATTACTTAGAAGTGTATGGCTCTACATACAAATATTGGTTCTGTAGCTTACAATCTGGGTTCTATTTGGAAAATGAATTTCTCTAAGCCTTAAATTTTGGTTCAGTGAAGACATAAGAGATGACTTCAAACATTGTAAGAAGGATTAAATGAGAATTTTTAAATGTGATTGAGTTGGAAATTAAGATATAGTAAAGTAGACAATGCCTAAGACATAGTAGTGTTCAATAAATTAGAGATATAATTATGAATTTGCCATTTATATTCTTTTAAATTGAAAATTTAGAGGTCTTCTGAAACATTTTGCTGTATAAACATTTTGGTCTAGGTAAACATTCCTAGAATAAGAAGGCTCTTCTCTTGTAGATAAATAAATGTAACTCCAAATAACTGGCAAATACAAAACTGATATTCTCCTGAACTTTAAAGTCTGTACTCTTTCCCCTTACTTGAAAATGCATTTGCATGCAAGCCAATGCTGTGCTTAGGGTACAGTCAATCTTCAGGTTCCTCTGCTACTATGTATTCCATTTATTACATTTAAAACAAAGAACAAGAAACATTGGAATTTTGGAAAAACTAATTTATCAATAATTCTATTTCCCCTTCAATTTGTTAATACCCCAAACTGACTTGCAAAAACTTTAATAGCATAAAGATAAAAGAGAAGATACTTTTAAAAATAGTACTCTTACAAATTGCCCAGAAATTTTTAAAGGCAAAAGAAACCCAAAACATCAGATTTTTTTCTAAACACATAAAATCAACCAGACTATACATTTCATCATAGCCTTTCCATCTTCAACTTTTATGACATTTTATTTAGATTAAAAAGTTGAAAATTAACCTAAAAGTTAAATTTGTCAAATCTGCTTTTTAATATATGTTCTCAATGTTCGTGACATTATTTCATCAAACCATTATTCTCAAGGGAAAGCAATCTTAATGCTTAGCTATTATTTTAAGTTGCAGATGTGAAGCAACATTTTTCAGTTTGGGGAAGTCAGCTGAGTCAGAATTCAATGAGAAAATATATGTTTATTGCAAACAGGCATTTTTATATGTTAGTAGAAATATATTTCTAGTTACAGGCCCTGAAGACAATATGAATTTTGCAGTGAGTACCCCTTCAGTGTAAGATTACAACTTGGCTTATGATTTAGTTTGTTTGGATGCAGTGCTTGTTAAGCATGGATGCCATTACTCTCCTAAAAGGCTTTTGCAAAAATGGAAATACTTTCTGGATGTTGTTCTTATAGGTTCATGGAATAACATTTTGTAGATTGGGTCAGGAACAGTAATTGTTTTTTAATAAAAGGGGCATAAGAACTGTCTCAACCAAAATGCCAAAACTCAGAAAAATGCTAATATACAGTACACTTTTAATTTAGAAATGCTATGTCAAGCAAATGACAGAGCTAGAATAAAATATGAATCATTTCCATGAAGCTATGATACGTGAGCAACTGCCATACCATGGAAAGGTAACAGGGAAGGAATTACAAGTTCATGGAGACAATGTGATGTGGAACTGCCTGGAAATTGAAAGTTGAAGACATATGACCTGTTTTAAAGTATAACTTTTTTTTTTTTTTCTGTAATAAGTTAAATGACTCTGTAGACTATAATACTTTACACTTAGTAATCATAGCCTCTTAGTAATTCTATATTTAATAATGGTTGTGGTTGGAACATAAATTTTACAATCTGTAAGGAAATATGAAATAATATAGTATACATTTAAAAGGTTATATGAAAAAGACTTATGGGATATTTTTGCGATAGGATGGTCACTTGGAAACTTTCTATTTAAGATATGATGTTTCCCTTGAGTTAATAGAACTAGACTAACTAAAGAGATTGCTTGAAAAGAAAGTAGCCCCCTTGTTTTATTGTAGCTAAAACAAGAAAATATTTATTAGCCTTAGTAACTACATTGGAGAATAAGAAAAGCAGGCATTCAAGGACTTTTTTTTGGTTCATTACCTTGGATTTTTTCCCCATACCTTCCTTATCTGCCCCCTGATGCCACAGATAGTAAAGAATCTGTCTGCAAGGAAATGGCAACCCACTCCAGTATTCTTGCCTGGGAAATGTTGAATATAAGGAACCAGGCATGAAAGAGCATTACTCCATCATTTCATTTTCATAAAGTATAAAGATAAACAAACTAAACTGTGATCCTTGAATTCAAAATGGTTTCTACCTCTGGATAATACAGTAATAGGGTAGATCTCAAACAAAGTTTCTGGGGTACAAATTCTGGATTATATTCTCAGTATAGTTGGTGGTTATATCTCTGTGCTCACTTTGTGAAGACTGATTTAGTGCCAGACTTGTGGTTTTGTACTCGTACCTATTTGTTTTACTTCATAACAAGATTAAGACATTTATATTAGTAGAGAGAAGATAGAAAATAATGACATTAAGTTTCTCATTTTTATAACCCTCTTTTTCCACATTTTTTAACATGATACTTATACATGATACATATTTGAAATAATACTTCAAGTGCTGCAGTTACGATCAGATTGAAAGCATTTTTTGGAGTTTATACCAGTTTAGATGGCATACAGCATGTAGATCTGGCTGTGTTTGGCATTCTAAACAGCATGAAGAAGCTTTAGACAAATTAAGGGAATAAAGAACAGCTTTAGAGTTCAAACAAGAGTAATAGGGGGGTCATTTATATTGTGAGAGACATAATGACAACTGTAGTGATGGTAAGGAATGACCTAAACTTGTACATAAAGTTATAATGGATGAAAAATAAAAACACAGATTTGATAGGTGGAAGTTTAAGACACACCCTTAAAGATTCTTGTCTCCTGGTATACATGCTTCACATAACTACATCTCCTTGAGTTTGGGTGGCCCTGTTAATTTATAGGTATGTACACTCCCTTGGTTAAGTTACATTATTTGACAAAGGTAATGGGGTAGACACTTCCATATTTAAATCGTGATATATAAGGCTATTATAGCAGAGTTAGAAGAAATTATATTGCTGGGCTTGAATATGTAAGCTATGATGTTGTTGGAGGACCTATGGGGAGGGGACATGTAGCAAATAGCAACTGGTCCTTTGCCAACATCTCACAAGAAAATAGAGACTTCAGTAGCAGATTTTTTTTTTTTTAATTACAGAATTCTACCAATATTTGGTGAGTTTGGAAGAAGATCTCAAATCTGAGATGAAATTATAGCCTCAGCCAACATTTTGATATTAGACTGATGAGACACTTAGCAGAGGACACAGCTAATTCATTCTCATACATTTGACCTACAGACACTGAGATAATAGTGACTGCTGTTTTACACCTATGTGTAGAGTTATTATTCACCAAAATAATATGAATACAATAAATAGGAGTATTGATTTGACTGTGTACATGTATACACTCTCAAGTAAATAATTATTACAATCAGATGTGCTATGAAAGATGCAATCCTATAAAAATATTTTATTAGTTTGCTTATTACTGCATTTGACAGTTTCATTTTGCTTTTGTACCCTAACTTTACCATAGTGACTTAACAAAAACTGTCTGGTTAAGACACATTAACAAATCCAGCTGTCTATAATGGCCACTAACTTATAAGGCAGAAAAGTATGAAAACATTATGCAATAAACAGGATTCATATTGGGGTGTTATACTCTTCTCCAGATAAAATATCTCTTGGTTAGCTTGAATACCAACTAAATGAAATACATGAACTGATGCTGAGAATGACACAAAGTTAGAGGATATCAAACAGAACAGAGCAACAGATACCCTGAAGATGCAGAAGTCTTGAAGTAGAAAAGAGTGCTAGAGAGTCAGTAAAGAGTAGACTAGGAAAAGGAAAAAAAAAAAAATATGGATGTTAAATAGTAGAAGAACAAGGTCATGAATAGAGCAATCTACTATATATACTGTTGGGGTATTAGACTGCTTTCATATACAAATGTCTTCTGTAATATGCCAAATATTTTACAAATTCAAGTTTTCAAGAAATTTAGTTTGAAACTTCTAAAACATCTCTATGTGTAGTAATTCAATAAATCCTATTTGACAATATAGTTTATAATTTGGATCTTGTAGTTTAATAGACTAAAATGAACAAAAATTAAGACTATAGAAAAAAAGCAAACTGTATGATCAAGCAATTAACACAAACAGAAACAAGTTATAAATTAACACATTAAATCCAATCTTTCTTGCATAAATGCAAATTTAAGCAGGCATGACAGCATTTCTAGCTTCAAATTAGCAAAAGTTATAATAATATATATAGTGTTAAGTTTTAGGAAGTATGTGGTTATTAGGTAGACACCTTCGTAATTTTTGGAGTGTAAATTACCTGAATAGTAATTTAGAAATTTACCATACATACTAGAAATTTACCAGCCATGAATTGACACACAGTGCTGCACTCTCAAAGTTCTCATAGGCAGGTCATGTAGGATGAGTAAGTACGATACATAAGGCAATAAGAAATAGTAGAAGTTTCTCTTACAACATCTGACTAAAGGAATTTAGATTCAATTATACTATTTTGGAAATGATGTCAGTGACAATAACAGAGTAAGGGCCATAAAAAATTCTTGTCATCTGTAAAAGCAATTTAATAACACTGGAAAGAAATTTGTCAGAATTATTTTTTTCAGAACTCTAGAATTTAAACATGCAACAATCTGAGCCTTACTTATTTAAAGGGAACTGCTCAATTTCATTTTCAGCAGAAAATTATGTCATTCAAAGAAACAGGAAATTATATCCAATACTTAGAGAAGAAAGTAATAAATAAAAACCCATGAAGCTTAAATATTGGAGTTACTAGAAAAAAATTTCAATTGGTTATTTTAATTATATCCAAAGAACAGAATGTAACTATCTTAAAACCTAAAGGAATGGATTGCTTTGAATGATGATTCAGCAAATAATCTCATAAAAAATAGAAACCATAAAAGTCAGAAAGAAATTATTAAGTTGAAAGCTATAATAACTCAAATTTTAAAATCCATTAGAAAGAAGGACAGCAGCTTTAACTAGATAGAAGAATTAATTAGCAAACTTCAAAAATGGTCAAGTGAGATTACCAGTCTGAAGAAATAATTTTTTAAATAAAAATAAAATCGTAGAGATCTATGAAAATTGAGTCCACCATTAGGTACACAATGGGAGTTTCAAAAGGACAAAATAGAAACAAACAAGAAAACAAACAAAAAACACAGAAAAAAAAAAATGGAAACAAATGGTTGAAATTTCCAAAATCAGGTGAAAATATCAATCTACATATCTGTGAAGCTTAATGACCTACATATTGGAAAAATTTAAAGAGATTCACACCAGGATACATGATAAACTCTCAAAATATATGACATAGAAAGAATCTGGAAAACAAAAAGAGAAAAGTTACTCATCACATTCAGGGTCTCCTTAATAAGACTTCTGATTTCAAAACTGATTTCTCATGAGAAATTATGGAAACCAAAGGCAGTGAGATGATATTTACAATGTTAAATCAAATAAGACTGTCAACTAAAAATTCTATACCCAAATTATATTTTATATATACATATATATATATATATATATACACACACACATATATATCAGAGAGAAATTAAAATGTAAAGAAAAAAAAGAAATGGAAAAACTAGTCCTTATCAAAGCTTCTGTAGAGGGCATAAAATAGGGTAGCTGGTAGGCTGAAACAAGAGGACACTAGACAGTACAGAAATACATGCTCATGGAAACATCATACAGATATAATATATATGAACATAAAAATGCAAAGAAGAGGAAATGGAGCTATATTGGAATAATTTTTCTATACACTTGAAATTCAGTTAATAGTATGAATTATAATAATTCAAGTAATCACAAAAAAGAAAACACAAAATGTATAGCAAAACGAATGATAGTGAGAATGAAACAAGTTGGCAGAATAGAAAGATGTGAGCTCGCATTTCTTAGGAAGACACTAAAGTCACAGCAAACAGCCTAACTACCATCAGCAACAGCAACAAAGAAAGAATCAGTTCAGTGCAGTCGCTCAGTCGTGTCTGACTCTTTGCGACCTCATGAATAGCAGCACGCCAGGCCTCCCTGTGCATCACCAACACCCAGAGTTCACCCAAACTCATGTCCATTGAGTCGGTAAAGCCATCAAGCCATGTCATCCTCTGTCGTCCCCTTCTCTTCCATCCCCCAATCCCTCCCAGCATCACAGACTTTTCCAATGAGTCAACTCTTTGAATCAGGTGGCCAAAGTATTGGAGTTTCAGCTTTAGCATAAGTCCTTCCAATGAACACCCAGGACTGATATCCTTTAGAAGGGACTGGTTGGATCTCCTTTCAGTTCAAGGGACTCTCAAGAGGCTTCTCCAACACCACAGTTCAAAAGCATCAATTCTTCGGTGCTCAGCTTTCTTCACAGTTCAGCTCTCACATCCAGACATGACCACAGGAAAAACCATAGCCTTGACTAGACGGACCTTTGTTGGCAAAGTAATATCTCTGCTTTTCAATACGCTATCTAGTTTGGTCATAACTTTCCTTCCAAGGAGTAAGCATCCTTTAATTTCATGGCTGCAATCACCATCTGCAGTGATTTTGGAGCCCCCGAAAATAAAGTCTGACACTGTTTCCACTGTTTCCCATCTATTTCCCATGAAGTGATGGGACCAGATGCCACAGTCTTCATTTTCTGAATGTTGAGCTTTAAGCCAACTTTTTCACTCTCCTCTTCCACCTTCATCAAGAGGCTTTTTAGTTCCTCTTCACTTTCTGCCATAAGGGTGGTGTCATCTGCATATCTGAGGTTATTGATATTTCTCCCAGAAACCTTGATTCCAGCTTGTGCTTCTTCCAGCCCAGAGTTTCTCATGATGTACTCTGCATAAGTTAAATAAGCAGGGTGACAATATACAGCCTTGACATACTCCTTTTCCTATTTGAACCAGTCGGTTGTTCCATGCCCAGTTCTAACTGTTGCTTCCTGACCTGCATACAGGTTTCTCAAGAGGCAGGTCAGGTGGTCTGGTACTCCCATCTCTTTCAGAATTTTCCACAGTTTATTGTGATCCACACAGTCAAAGGCTTTGGCATAGTCAATAAAGCAGAAATAGGTGGTTTTCCGGAACTTTCTTGTTTTTTCGATGATCTAGCAAATGTTTGCAATTTGATCTCTGGTTCCTCTGCCTTTTCTAAAAGCAGCTTGAATATCTGGAAGTTCATGGTTCATGTACTGCTGAAGCCTGGCTTTGAGAATTTTGAGCATTACTTTACTAGCGTGTGAGATGAGTGCAATTGTGCAGTAGTTTGAGCATTCTTTGGCGTTGCTTTTCTTTGGGATTGGAATCAAAACTGACATTTTCCAGGCCTGTGGCTACTGCTGAGTTTTCGATATTTGCTGGCCTACTGAGTGCAGTACTTTCACAGCATCATCTTTTAGGATTGGATAGCTCAACTGGAATTCCATCACCTTCACTAGCTTTGTTCATAGTGAAGATTTCTAAGGCCCACTTGACTCCACACTCCAGGATGTCTGGCTCTAGGTGATTGATCACACCATCATGATTATCTGGGTCATGAAAATCTTTTTTGCACAGTTCTTCTGTGTATTCTTGCCACCTCTTATTAATATCTTCCACTTCTGTTAGGTCCATACCATTTCTGTCCTTTATTGAGCCCATCTTTGCATGAAATGTTCCCTTGGTATCTCTACTTTTCTTGAAGAGATCTCTAGCCTTTCCCATTCTGTTGTTTCCCTCTATTTCTTTACATTGATTGCTGAGGAAGGCTTCCTTATCTCTCCTTGCTATTCTTTGCAACTCTGCATTGAGATGCTTATATCTTTCCTTTTCTCCTTTGATTTTTGCTTCTCTTCTTTTCACATCTATTTGGAAGCCCTTCTCAGACAGCCATTTTGTTTTTTTGCATTTCTTTTCCATAGGGATGGCCTTGATTCCTGTCTCCTGTACAATGTCATGAACCTCTGTCCATAGTTCATCAGACACTTTGTCTATCATATCTAGTCCCTTAAATCTATTTCTCACTTCCACTGTATAATCATAAGGGATTTGATTTATGTCATACCTGAATGGTCTAGTGGTTTTCCCTACTTTCTTCAATTTAAGTCTGAATTTGGCAATAAGGAGTTCATGATCTGAGCCACAGTCAGCTCCCCGTCTTGTTTTTGCTGACTGTATAGAGCTTCTCCATCTTTGGCTGCAAAGGATATAGTCAATCTGATTTTGGTGTTGACCATCTTGTGATGTCTATGTGTAGAGTCTTCTCTTGTGTTGTTGGAAGAGGGTGTTTGTTATGACCAGCGCGTTCTCTTGCCAAGCTCTATTAGCCTTTGCCCTGCTTCATTTCATATTCCAAGGTCAAATTTGCCTGTTACCCCGGGTGTTTCTTGACTTCCTACTTTTGCATTCCAGCCCCCTATAATGAAAAGGACATCTTTTTGGGGTGTTAGTTCTAAAAGGTCTTGTAGGTCTTCATATAACCTGTTCAACTTCAGCTTCTTCAGCATTACTGGTTGGGGCATAGACTTGGATTACTGTAATATTGAATTGTTTGCCTTGGAAACAAACAGAGATCATTCTGTCATTTTTGAGATTGCATCCAAGTAGTGCATTTAGGACTCTATTGTTGACCATGATGGATACTCCATTTCTTCTAAGGAGTTCCTGCCTGCAGTAGTAGATATAATGGTCATCTGAGTTCAATTCACCCATTCTAGTCCATTTTACTTCCCTGTTCCTAGAATGTCAGCGTTCACTCTTGCCATTTCCTGTTTGACCATTTTCAATTTGCCTTGATTCCTGGACCTAACATTCCAGTTCCTATGCAATATTGCTCTTATAGCATCAGACTTTGCTTCTATCACCAGTCACATCCACAGCTGGGTATTGTTTTTGCTTTGGCTCCATCCCTTCATTCTTTCTGGAGTTATTTCTCCACTGATCTCCAGTAGCATATTTGGCCCCTACTGATTTGGAGAGTTGCTCTTTCAGTATCCTATCATTTTGCTTTTCATACTGTTCATGGGGTACTCAAGGTAAGAATACTGAAGTGGTTTACCATTCCCTTCTCCAGTGGACCACATTCTGTCAGACCTCTCCGCCATGACCCACTTGTCTTGGGTGGCTCCACAGGGCATGGCTTAGTTTCATTGAGTTAGACAAGGCTGTGGTCCTAGTGTGATTAGATTGACTAGTTTTCTGTGAGTATGGTTTCAGTGTGTCTGCCCTCTGATTCCCTCTTGCAACACCTACTGTCTTACTTGGGTTTCTCTTACCTTGGACGTGGGGTGTCTCTTCACGGCTGCTCTAGTAAAGCACAGCTGCTGCTCCTTACCTTGGACGAGGCATATCTCCTCACCGATGCCTCACTGACCTTGAATATGAAATAGCTCCTCTAGGCCCTCCTGCGCCCACACAGCCACCACTCCTTGGACGTGAGGTTGCTCCTCCTGGCCACTGCCCCTGGCCTTGGGCATGGGGTAGTTCCTCTTGGCTGCTCCTGTGCTGTCGCAGCCTGACACTCTCAGCCACTGCCCCTGACCTCAGACGTGGGGTAGCTCCTCTTGGCCTGCCGCCTCTGACCTCAGACGTGGGGTCCTCCCAGGTTTTTCCCTGATTTTGAATGTGGGGTAGCTCCTCTCGTCAGCGTTGTGTGCCATCGCATCTGCCCACGCTTGTAAACATGCCTCTGCCACAGCCCTGCCATTCAGAGGAAAAAAGACCTTGCTCCACCCACTAATGAACAAAAGCAAATCTCTCCAACCATGAAGCCTGCACAAGGGAACTAGCCCCATTCACCAAGTTGCAGACTGCAAAAGCAGGAACTACACACCTGCAGCCTGAAGAAACTGCAATGACAGAAATTTAGAAAAAAAAATGATGCAGCAGAGGAATAGGTCCCAGATGAAGAAATAAAATAAAACCCCAAAAGAACAAATAAGTGAAGTGGAAATAGTCAGTCTTCCTGGAAAAGGATTTAGAATAATGATAGTAAAGATGATTCAAGATATTGGAAAAGAATGGAGGCACAGATAAAGAAGATAAAAGAAATGTTTAACAAACACCTAGACAAAAAGAACAAGCAGATGAATAATACAATAACTGAAATTAAAAAGACAGAATAGTGGAAATTACTGCTGCAGAAGAGAATAAAGAACAATGAAAAGAAATTAAGACAGTCTCAGAGACCTCTGGGACAACATTAAATGTATAAACATTCACATTATAAGGGTCCTTGAAGGAGAAGAGAGAGAAAAGACCCAGAAAGAGAAGAGAGAAAATATTTGAGTGAGTAGGCATTATCTGAAAGCTTCCCTAACATGGGAAAGGAAACAGTGACCCAAGTCAAGGAAGTGCAGAGAGTCTCAGGCAGGATAAACCCAAGGAGGAACATTTCAGCATATATAATAATCATATTAAGAAAAATTAAAGACAAAAAAGGAATATAAAAGAAACAAGGGGAAAGCAATAAGTAAAATACAGCAACTCTTCATACTTTCATCAGCTGATTTCTCAGCAGAAATTCTATCAATCATGATAAGAGGAGAGTTCAAATGCACAATATTGAGAATACATTGGAAATTAAAGGACCAGCAACTCGAAACAATCTTGTGTAAATATTGATTGCTATATCAAAAACTCATGGCAACTGAAAACTGAAAATCTACAAGAGATACACAAACAAAAAAGAAATCCAAACATAACACTAAAATTAGGCAGCAAATTACAAGAAAAAATAACAAAAGAAGAAAGAAATAAAAATCTACAAAAACAAACCCAAAATAGTTTTTAAAATAGCAATAAGAATATACATATTAAAAATTACTATAGATGTAAATGGAATAAATACACCAACCAAAAGACACAGGCTGGCTGAATGAATACAAAAACAAGACCCATATATGCTCTCTATAGGAGACCAGCTTCAGATCTAGATACACATACAGACTGAAAGTGATGGGATGGTAAAAATATTCCATGTAAATGGAAATAAAAATGGAGTAGCAACACTCATATCAGATAAGATAGACTTTAAAATAAAGACTGGTACAAGAGACAAAGAAGGAGAGTACATAATGATCAAAGATCAATCTAAGAAGAACATATAAATATTTATGTACCCAACAGAAGAGCACCTCGACACATAAGGCAAATGCTAACAACCACAAATGGAGAAACCAACAGCAACACAATAATAGTGTGGAACTCCACTTACACAAATGAACAGATCATCCAGACAGAAATAAGGAAAGGCAGGCTTTAAATGACATAACAGATTAGATAAATTGGCAGAAAATACTTTCTGACTGTAGAACTATGAAATCAGAAATCAACTTTTAAAAAAAAATCACAATCAAAAAAAAAAAAAAATCACAATCATATGAAGGCTAAGCAATAGGCTTGTGCCCTACAAAACAATAGATGACTGAAGAAATCAAAGAGGAAACCTAAAATACCTAGAGACATGACAGTGATCCAAAACCTATGGGAAATAGCAAAAGCAGTTCCAAGAAGGAAGTTTTCTGCAATACAATCTTATCTCAAGAAATAAGCAAAATCTTAAATGAACAATCTAAACTTACACCTAAATCAACTAGAGAAAGAAGAAACAAAACCCAAAGATAGTAGAAGGAAAGAAATTATAAAGATCAGAGCAGAAGTAAACAGAGATAAAGTAAACAATAGCAAATATCAATGAAACTAAAAGCTGGCTATTTGAGAAGATAAACAAAATTGATAAACTTTTACCCAGACTCATCAAAAAAAAATGAGAGAGCTCAAATTATGAATTTTCTTGATTTGAAATGAAAAAAAGAGAAACTACAATGAACACCACATAAATACAAAGAATCTTCAGAGACTACTAAAAGCAAGGATATGCCAATAAAATAAATAAAAGAAATGGACAAATTCTTAGAAATGTACAATCTTCCAAGACTGAACCAAGAAGAAATAGGAAATATGAACAGATGAATCAGAAGTAATGAAATTGAAAGTATGACTAAAACCTTTCCAAAATACAAAAGTCCAGGACAAGATGAGTTTACAGGAAAATTCTATCAAATGTTTAGAGAAGAGGTAACACCTATCTTTTACAAACTCTTCCAAAAATTGCATAGGAATGCTCTATTGAGAGGAAAGAATACTCTCAAGCACATTCTATGAGGTCACCATCATCCTGATACCAAAACCATGAAAAGATGCTCAGTATAACTAATTAGAAAAACACAAATCAAAACTACAAGATATCAATTCACACCAATCAGAATCAGTCAGTTCAGTTGCTCAGTCGTGTCTGACTCTTTGTGACCCCATGAATCACAGCGCTCCAGGCCTCCCTGTCCATCACCATCTCCCGGAGTTCACTCAGACTCACGTCCATGGAGTCAGTGATGCCATCTCATCCTCTGGCGTCCCCTTCTCCTCCTGCCCCCAATCCCTCCCAGCATCAGAGTCTTTTCCAATGAGTCAACTCTTCCCATGAGGTGGCCAAAGTACTGGAGTTTCAGCTTTAGCATCATTCCTTCCAAAGAAATCTAAGGGCTGATCTCCTTCAGAATGGACTGGTTGGATCTCCTTGCAGTCCAAGGGACTCTCAAGAGTCTTCTCCAACACCACAGTTCAAAAGCATCAATTCTTAGGCACTCAGCTTTCTTCACAGTCCAACTCTCACATCCATACATGACCACTGGAAAAACCATAGCCTTGACTAGACGGACCTTTGTTGGCAAAGTAATGTCTCTGCTTTTCAATATGCTATTTAGGTTGGTCATAACTTTCCTTCCAAGGAGTAAGCATCTTTTAATTTCATGCTGCAGTCACCATCTGCAGTGCTTTTGGAGCCCAAAAAAGTAAAGTGTGACACTGTTTCCACTGTTTCCCCCTCAGAATAGTCATCATCAATAAATCTACAAATAATATATGCTAGAGACTGTGTGGAGAAAAGGGAAACTTCCTATACTGTTGGTGGAGATGTAAATTGGTACAATCACTATGAAAACAAGTATGGAGGTTCCTTTAAAAAATGAAAACTAGAACTAACATGTGATCCAACAATCCCACTTCTGGGCATATATATCTACAGAAAAATATGGTTCTATAGGATACATGCACCCCAATTTGATTGCAGTAATATTTATAAAAGCCAGGTCATGGAAACAATCTAAATATCCTTAATGTCCATATATATATATATATGATGAAATATAACTCAGCCATAAACAAGGATGGAATGTCATTTGCAGCCACACCGATGGATCTTGAGTTTGTCATACTGAATGAAGTAAGTCTGACACAGAAAGACAAATATCAATTTCCCATGATATCACTTATATGTGGAATCTAAAAAAAGGTACAAATGAACTTAATAGCAAAGCAGATGTAGAGTCACAGATGTAGAAGACAAACATGGTTACCAGGGGAAAAGATGGGGAGGGATAACTTGGGAGATTGCAATTGATATATACACACCACTATATAAAAAATAGATAACTAACAAGAACCTACTGTATAGAACAGGGAACTCTTCTCAATACTCTGTAAGGCCTTTATGGGAAAAGAATCTAAAGGATTGTATATATGTATATGTATAACTGATTCACTCTGTTGTATACCTGAAACTAATACAACATTGTAAATCAACTATACTCCAATAAAAATTTAAAAAATACTCAAAGTACTATACATATTAAAAAGAAAAATAACATGACCATCTAAATTGGTAAAGAAAAGGTATTTGACAAAATCGGGCACTCTTTGATGATCAAAAAAAAAAAAAAAAAAAAAAACCCACACTCATCAAACTAGGCATACAAGGCAACATCCTCACTCTGTTAGAGATCATCTATGAAACAACCCCACAGTTAACATAATTAACGATGAATGACTGAAAATGTTCCTTATAAAATCAAGAATGAGACAAATATGTCTGCTGTTACTGATCATGTTTAAATATCTTACTAAGATTCTTGCCAAGAAAATTGGAAGTAAAAGAAAAATGGGGCATATAGGAAAGGAAGTAAAATTGTTTCTTCTTGCAGGTTTTGTGATATTATGTATTAAAATTTCTTAGAAATTCATTTACAACACAAAACTTGCAAACCTACACACACACACACACATAAACTTAGAGCTAGTAAATGAATTCTGTAGGGTTGAAGGATACAAGAACAAAATATAAAAGTTAATTGTATTTCTATATACTAGCAATGAACAATCATGAAATGAAGTTAAGAAAACAATTCATTTTACAATTGCATCAATAACAAGTTACTTATGAGAAATTTAACCAAAAAGTATAAGAATTTTATGCTGAAAACTACAAAACAACATTGAAAAAAATTAAACATCTAAATAAACGGAAAGATATCCCATGTTCACTGACTGGAAGAGCAACTATTGTTAAGCGCTCCTAAACCGACCTATAGATTCATTGCAATCTATCAGAAATTCAGGTGACCTTTTTGTAAAAATTGATGAGGTGATTCAAAAATCCATGTGAAAATTCATGAAACTCCCAGTAACTAAGAAAAATTGGAAAATAACAATGTTGGAGAATTAGCACTTTATTTCAAAACTTACTACCAAGCTATAATAATGATGATTGAGTTTTGCTGGTGGCTCAGACAATAAAGGATCCTCCTGCAATGCGGGAGACCTGGGTGCCATCCCTGGGTTGGGAAGATCCCATGGGGAAGGGAATGGCTACCCACTCCAATATTCTGGCCTGGAGAATCCCCATGGACAGAGGAGCCTGGCAGGCTATAGTCCATGGGGTCACAAAGAGTGGAACATGACTGAGCAACTTTCACACACAATAATGATGACTCTATTCTACTGGAGTAAAGATAAATATAGTTCAATTAAATAGAAATGAGAACTTAAAGTAAAAGACTCGATGGAAATCTTTATAACTTTTGATTAAACAATAGTTTCTCTGACATGACAGAAAAAAAGTTCAAAGAAAAAAGATAAATATGAATTTTGTCTTTCAAAAGACACTTTCAAGAAAGTGAAAAGACAATACACAAAATTCCAAATAATCTTGCAAAGTACATTATCTAAAAGAGTCTAATACCTAGGACTATTTAAAGAATTCTTATGACTCAACAATTAAAAGACAACCTAATTGGGCTTCCTTGGTGGTCTAGTGGTTGAGAATCTGCATTGCAATGCAGGGACACTGGTTCTATCCCTGGTCCAGGAAGATCCCACATGCTATGGGGCAACTGATCCCATGCATCTACAACTACTGAACCAGTATTTTAGAGGCCATAAGTTGCAGCTACTGAAGACTGTGTCCCCTAGAGCCCATGTTCCACAAGAGAAGTCACATCAATGAGAAGCCACATGCAATGAGAATTGCAACTCTAGTCCGAAATTACCACAACTAGAGAAAGTCCATGTGCAGCAATAAAGATTCAGTATAGCCAAAAATAAAATAATTTTTTTAAAAGGTAATTAAAATATATAATGTATTTCTTCATTTATCTAAGTAAGTAATATAGATGAACAAAAAAACAGATGAAAAGATGTTGAACATCATTAGTTATTAGAGAAATGAAAATCAAAACCATAAAAAGGTATAACTCTATACTGAGGAGAATGGCGATTCATTTTGATATTTGGCAAAACTAATACAATTATGTAAAGTTTAAAAATAAAATAAAATTAGAAAAAAAATAAAAATAAAAAATTGGGAAAGTTACAAATTTTGGCTGGGATGTAGAGTGAATGCTTATTGAAATGTAAAATGAAGCAGCAACTGGGAAAACTCTCTGGTCTTTCCACAAAAATTTAAATAGAGTTCTATGTTATTCAACAATTCTGCTCTTAATTATGTGTCCAAGTGATTTAAAACGTTTCCATGCAAAAGTCTTCTGCACAAATGTTCACCACAGCATTAATCATAATACCCAAAAATGGAGATAACACAAATGCCCATCAAATGATAATTGGGTTAATGAAATTTGGCCTGTTCTTACAGTCAGTACATGCTACAACATGGATGAACTCTTAAAGTATTACGCTAAATGAAAGTAGACCAAAATTCCATATGCGTATACTAATTCTTAATAAAGAATAGATCAGGATTTCCCAAATGGCTCAGTGGTAAAGAATCCACCTGCAGTACAGGAGACATGGATTCTATCCCTGGCTTGGGAAGATCCCCTGGAGAAGGAAATGGCAACACACTCCAGTATTTTTGCCTGGGAAATCCCATGGAGAGAGGCATCTCCTGGGCTACAGTCCATGGGGTCACCAAAGGGTCAGACAGAACTTAGTAACTAAACAACAACAAAAAGAGAATAGATCCTTCACTGCACAGAGACCAAATAATATGCTATCTAAGAATATGAAACGAATGGTAAGGCTTGCTTTGAAGTTTTCCCCTCTTAGCTCTCAAAATATCTCTCCCTGTTTATATTGTCATACATATACTTCTACAATAGAGATTTCACATGCACTAACCCTAATTAGATTTCCTATTCTCACTGCGTTATAAAATTATTTATGGCCTACCATCCATTTACAAGGTATTTTGCTCTGCAGTTACCTTTAAAGAGCTTATAGATTTGAGAGAATCCAGAAAAAAATAAATGTATAAAGACACATGATATATACATATGTTATCTTCACATGAGTGATGTATATAATGATATATTTATATATGAATAAGTAAATTAAAATGTGTCAAGTGAAAACATTTTCAAAAATTTGCATATTAGCATAAGTCAGGATTGGAGAGAAGTTGTTAGTTGAGATACATAGTCAGGTAAAGTCAGTGAGGATGGAAAGAGAGGAAAATTCCAGTCTAGGAAGTAAGCAGTGAGTGCTTCCCAGATGAATGGTAAAGCATTCATCTGGAATACAGGAGACCTGGGTTCAATCCCAGGGTCAGGAAGATCCTCTGGAGAAGGAAATGACAGCTCACTCCAGTATTCTTGCCTGGAGAATTCCATGGACAGAGGAGCCTGGTGGACTACAGTCCATGGGGTTGCAAATAGTCAGACATGACTGAGCAACTAACACACACACACACATAAATATAAAGGCAGGAAATAAGTCTGTTGTGTTAGAAAAACAGTGGGACTGGATGAGTCAAAGATCTAATACTAACATTAAATGATATTGTCCTGATGGTGTTTCAAATCTTCCTTTTGCAAAAACATGGGAATCTTTAGAACTCAGACAAAAAATAGGCAATATGATGTTGTTATCCACATATTTTCTCCATTGAAATCTTCAATTTTATTTTTCATGTGAATGGCATTAATAGGGGGTTTTAAAACATTTTAGACAGCTACAATTGGTCTTTAAACTCCTGTCATCAAAGTGTCACTAATACTCAAATTTGCATATAAATTCCTATTCTTCATCATATACTATGTGAATGAACAACATACCTGTTTGCTTTTTCAGTCAGATAAAAAGCATTTCAGGCAAACTGAAAGTGTTACATTGATAGTAAGATACAGAAACAGCTGCTGGAGATGATGATCACTGTGACAGCAAATTTAGGGAGGCATTTGGAGATGTGTTTTTGAGGTTGACTATTTCCTATTGCTGAGACACCACCAGCCTGGTAAGACCCATACTTTCCAGTAAGGAGATTTTGTAAATTACCTCTTTATCTACTGCCTTTCCCTTTAGCACAGCCACCTCATGGTCATTCCCACAGATGTAATGATCACCTCTGCAGCGTTTACACCCTAGGTTTGGCTGGCTGGTTGCCTCTTACTCTGTGGCAAGATTATTGATTGCAGATGCTTATTAAGCAAGAATGAAGCAATAAGCTGTGAGAGCTGTTGATAATTCAAGAGGCAAAGCTAGTAATTATATAGGGATCATGAAGATTATTACAAACGAGGCCTTGGTAAATATGACTGATTGCTATTGCAGGGCTGTGATGACTGTTTGAATTTAAATGTATTATTATTGATTTTTTTATTGCATTTCAAATTGACAGGTTTTTAATGCAAATAGTCCATTCTACCCAACTGCGAGGTCCTGCTACTGTAACTTGATGATTAATGGACCTTTGCAGTGGTTACGGTTTCTATTGGTCGATCCAAAGCAAAGTCACTATCTATTTCCTTTAACTGTACCTTCCTGTCATTGCTTTCCAAATGTAATACATGTTGTGCATTGGAATTTCATGATCTATTGGCACTGTTGCACTGCTTATAAAAATGCAAATTAAAATCATTAATTAATATGAAAGTCTCTTCCGGATTGAACTCATATACCATGGTCTTCTTGTCTTTTTGTTTTGTAAGTTAAATCTTTCAAGAAGACAAAATTTTTACAAGACAAAATATGATAAACTTTTAAGGAAAACTGGATAATGACAATAGTCTGAAATTTGAACTCAGCAAAGCAAACGTACACAGTTTTTAGTTACTTTAAATGGTTAGTATTTTGATTCCTTGAATCATTGTAAACTGAGGAGGTAGAGAAATGTTAATTTCCTATAATGCTGATATATAATAAAGACAATGAATATGGGGAAGTAAAGCACATGGCTACCTGATGTGAAGAACTGACTCATTTGAAAACATTATGCTGGTAAAGATTGAAGGCAGGAGGAGAAAGGGACGACAGAAGATGAGATGGTTGGATGGCATCACCGACTCAATGGACATGAGTTTGAGTAAACTCCAGCAATTGATGATGGACAGGGAGGCCTGGCATGGTGCAGTCCATGGGGTTGAAAAGAGTCAGACACAACTGGGCTACTGAACTGAACTGACTAAAAGCACGTGTTTTATTATATGTTCATTTTTAGCACACTTTTAGTTCATTTGAAATATTCAGTAGAGAATGAATGCATGTTCAGAATTGTGCAGGTTTGCTTGTTCTAAAAACGGATATCAAAACATTCAACTGCTCATGGAGCAGATGACTAAACTGATCCCGGAAAATGTAAGAAACTTGTGTAAAGATATCTATCACATTAAATTTAAAGCAGAAATAATAATTATTTTTTTCCTATTCTTATTATGGCCAACACATTGTCTGTATACCATATAGTTTTGTATCATTCTGGCACTGGAATAACTTTATGAAGTAGATATTCTTATAATCTATGTATACATAAGATAGAACTGAAGCTAAATCAGTCACTTTTCTGAGGATATGTTACTTATAAAAGAGAGATCCAATATAATTAATGTCTAACTATAAACATCTTGCTTTTTAATCTCAGCACTGTTGGTCTATGACTCTAGTATTATGATTCTTCCTTTAAAATGCATGTTATTCATTCATGTATTCATGAGATATTGAAGGATTGCTATATGATAACACTATTCTAGATTTTGGATAGAATGTTGGTACAAAGATGGATGAAATCTCTTCTTCATGATTATTACATTATGATCAAGGAAACAGAGCAAAATATAGTTCACTACACAGAGTATTAAATAAAGGAGTGATAGTGTCATCAAATTTTAGTAATGTAAACAAAAAGACAAAGAGTGACAATGACAAATTTTATGTAGAAACATGAAAGAGACCAAGTCATTATTTGGGCCTGAAAATTCAGAGCTCTGGATCCAGTGGATATTGAATTTGAGATTCTTATAGCATGTTCAAAAGAAGACTTAAATTAGGGAGTTGGTTACATATCTCTAGAGATACACTGTCCTGGTTACTACCAGTCACGTGTAGATATTTCTATTTAATTTTAAATTAAATAAAATTAAAAATTCAACTCCTTAATTACACTAGCTGCATTTCAAAGAATTAAGAAAGAACATGGGCAATTAGCTACCATCTTGGATAGTATGGATATAGAACATATATGCCACTATAGAAGTTTCACTTGGACGGTACTGGTTTGTAGCTCAAAGAAAAGGTCAGATTTGGAGAGATTAATCTGTATATCAAAAAATGATTCAATATTTTTTTTTTACTTGAGCAACTCATTAGATAGTGGTACCAATTCCAATTTTTGAGATAAGTAAATTAAAGAGGTTAGTATGTAGTTTGTGGATTGAAAGTTTTAATCTAAGGTGTATAAAATTGAATAATATATCTAAAACAAGATGAAATATGCTATAATGTAGAACAGAAAAAAATTGTGTTTAAGAATGTCAACATCAAACTTTTTTATTATTATATCAAACCTTTTATTTATTAAGAATGTTAGTATCAAACTGTTTATTCTCTTTTGCAAGAAAAAAAATACCTACAGTCCTGAAGTATGAGTATGTATTCTATTAATACATATAATTTGTGGAAATCTACTATGGATTATTTTATGTATTACCATCTCCAATTTATATAATTATTTTCACATAGATGCAAAATAACTTGAATATTAAATATATAGCCATAAACAACTTACTTCCATTACTAGGATTCTATCATAAGTACCCCTTCCACTTTCATAAGAATTAATATTTCTCCTGATAATTTAAAGAAGTTAGGCCACATCACCTGAATTGTTCAGTAAACTCTGTTTTAGAACAAAAAGTGTAGTATAAACAAAATCCATATATATCAAACATGTAGATCTTCTCTTTGATACTATGCAGCTTTTTTTTTTTATTTTATTTTATTTTTAAACTTTACAATATTGTATTAGTTTTGCCAAATATCGAAATGAATCCGCCACAGGTATACCTGTGTTCCCCATCCTGAACCCTCCTCCCTCCTCCCTCCCCATACCATCCCTCTGGGTCGTCCCAGTGCACCAGCCCCAAGCATCCAGTATCGTGCATCAAACCTGGACTGGTGACTCGTTTCATACATGATATTATACATGTTTCAATGCCATTCTCCCAAATCTTCCCACCATCTCCCTCTCCCACAGAGTCCATAAGACTGATCTATACATCAGTGTCTCTTTTGCTGTCTCGTACACAGGGTTATTGTTACCATCTTTCTAAATTCCATATATATGCGTTCGTATACTGTATTGGTGTTTTTCTTTCTGGCTTACTTCACTCTGTATAATAGGTTCCAGTTTCATCCATCTCATTAGAACTGATTCAAATGTATTCTTTTTAATGGCCGAGTAATACTCCATTGTGTATATGTACCACTGCTTTCTTATCCATTCATCTGCTGATGGGCATCTAGGTTGCTTCCATGTCCTGGCTATTATAAACAGTGCTGCGATGAACATTGGGGTACACGTGTCTCTTTCCCTTCTGGTTTCCTCAGTATGTATGCCCAGCAGTGGGATTGCTGGATCATAAGGCAGTTCTAGTTCCAGTTTTTTAAGGAATCTCCACACTGTTCTCCATAGTGGCTGTACTAGTTTGCATTCCCACCAACAGTGTAAGAGAGTTCCCTTTTCTCCACACCCTCTCCAGCATTTATTGCTTTTAGACTTTTGGATCACAGCCATTCGATCCTGTCTCCTTCCACCCAAGTGTCAATTCCCTGCTGTTAGCAAGGATAAGATACAGACTACAAGACCTTAGTCTGCTTTTCATATGCTTCTGTATTTATTCAAATACATTAGTAAAAATATAAAAAGTAAATGAAAAGAAAACTATATTCTATTCCTACCATAAAATTAGTTTTAGCTTTTTCCTCTCTGAAAGTTCCTTCTTACTTATGTCTGATTTTTCCTATTTAATTTCATTTGGAATAATGAATCTCATGACATTATAATAACTATGAAAAATGTCTTAAAAGTAGAATGGTTTGCTTTAAAAAAAATCCTTTGAAGGTGAGAATTATTATGTGTGTGTGTGTGTGATCACTAAATCACTGAAGACAATGTAAACAACACATGGCAAAGAAGCAAATGTTGTTTAAATAGATGACAGTGGGTCAGCCAAGAACTTTACTAGACACACTGAACATGAAATGAGCCTAAGTAAAATCTATCTGTAAATAAAAATATTTGGTAATTTTTATTAGCATTTTGCAACTGATAAAAGGTTTTTCAATGTTGAATTTTTCTTTCCCAGAAAGAACACCCTTCATTCTTAGGAAATATTGGAAATTATAACAATTCATCATTGTGAATTACATAATATACCACATAGACTTGTCAATGCTAGTTTACAGATAGATGAAAAGTATGATTAATCCCTCTATTACATATTCTTGGGCTCATCAAATTCAAGGCAACTTTCAATCCAAAACTGAGTGCAGACATTTATATTTAGAGAAAATCAGCAATGTTAATTATTATTTAATTTGATAATTATTCTTTCTGAATATTAATGAGAAAGTTAAGACATAAAATAAACAAATCCAACTTTAATTGTTCTCAGTTTTATTCATGAACAATTATTTGATCAAAATAATCCAGGTTGCTTTTCAAGATCACATAGTCTAAATTTCATAATTTTAGCTAAGTGATAAAATAATTATACATGTTCTTAAGCCTTTGGCACCTATGAAAGCAATCATTTTCCAGGGCATCCTTTGTTTAACTTTGGTTTAAGATCTGAAAGGACACATATATTTCCTTTGTGAGTTATTTGTATACTGTGATATTTTTCCTTTAAGCATGAACCTTGGATTTTCTAGTTATTTTCATACTTAGTCATTTCCAGTTTCCCATTATGAATAAATCAGCTGGATAGCCAAAATTATATATATTTTGTGTCTCAACAGAGGAGAGATGTAGAACTTCAGGAAAACGACAGTGGAGGTTTTAATAAGATGCCACATTTGTATAAGGATGCCAAATATATATTTTGTTCAGATTATATTTGTTTAAGTGTTAAAATCAATTACCTGTCATTGTCTTTATATCAAGTGTAGATTAAATTAGTGGGATACGAAAATATAACTAAAATTTGATATATTTTTATTATAATTTTATTACTAAATCTTCATTAGATTTTTAAAAAATTGAACTTGTTATACATGAACAATAGCTTCTCCATGCAACAATCTGCTTCATTGTATCAATGGTCATTTTATTGCATATCTGTGCCATAAATAGTTGTTAGTGTTTATTTCCCATGGGAAAAGAGAAAGGCATAGTTTGGGCTCATTTTATCATGTAAAAGATTTTGTTGAAAGAATTCTGGTAACAAGTTATTATGTTTGTCTTTCCTAGGAAAAGCCAAAACACAGACTATTTTTCAGTTCTAGGTCTTGAAGATTTGATAAGGACAATGATGATGATAATATTCAAGTTCCTTTCATCCACAAACTGAAGAGTTATGCAAAGAGAGAAGAATACAAATTTGACTATTTCTGAAGCAGACCAAAATTTTTATCATATTTTTATATATACTGATTTCTTTACATGATAATTTGACTAAAAATGTATGCTCTTAAACCTGGAATCTAGAAATGTAGCAGCGAAACAATGTAACTCACATTCAAAATAATGATCTCAACTTTTACTGCAACTTCCAATAGGAGAATGAAAGGGGCTTTTATGGGAAGTAGCAAGAGTTAGTCATTTTCACTTTCAAGGCTCTGCATTTTAACTATCTCTTCCAGAGTTTCTGGCAAATAAACTCTTTGGGTTAACTTTAAGAGTCCTCTTATTTATTGACTGAAAAAGTTGGTAGTCATTAGCAATAACTTAGAGCATTAATTATTGGTAAAATATTGCTGCATAGTACTAATTGCTTCACATTATGTTATAAAGAGAGTTTGATTCAATCATTTTTTTGATATTAACTGTTTCTCCATCTTTTAAAAACATCCTGTAAATGTTCTTGGTAAGAAACTTCAAAATTAGCTGGAGAAAAACCTGAAAGTGGCCGACTGTTTTTGTATGGGTTCAGTTCAGTCACCCTTTCATGTCCAATTCTTTATGACCCCTTTGACTGCAGTACTCCAGGCTTCCATGTCCATCACCAACTCCTGGAACTTACTGAAACTCATGTCCATTGAGTTAGTGATGCCATCCAGCCATCTCATCCTCTGTCATCCCCTTCTCCTCCTGCCCCCAATCCCTCCCAGCATCAGGGTCTTTTCCAAAGCATCAACTCTTCACATGAGGTGGCCAAAGTATTGGAGTTTCAGCTTTAGCATCAGTCCTTCCAATGAACACCTAGGACTGATCTTCTTTAGGACGGACTTGTTGGACCTCCTTGCAGTCCGAGGGACTCTCAAGGGTTTTCTCCAACACCTCAATTCAAAAGCATCAATTCTTCAGCGCTCAACTTTATTTATAGTCCAACTCTCACACCCAGACATGACTACTGGAAAAACCATAGCTTTGACTAGATGGGACTTTCTTGGCAAAGGGATGTCTCTGCTTTTTAATATGCTGTCTAGGTTGGTCATAGATTATCTTCCAAGGAGCAAACGTCTTTTAACTTCATGGCTGCGGTCACCATCTGCAGTGATTTTGGAGCCCAAGAATATAAAGTCTGTCACCGTCTCCATTGTTTCCCCACCTATTTGCCATGGAGTGATGGGGCCAGATAGCATGATCTTAGTTTTCTGAATGTTGAGTTTTAAACCAGCTTTTTCACTCTCCTTTTTCACTTTCATCAAGAGGCTCTTTCCTTGTGGATTCTGCCATTAAGGGTGGTGTCATCTGCATATCTTAGGTTATTGATATTTCTTCCAGCAGTCTTGATTCCAGCTTGTGCTTCATCCAGCCCAGCAATTCACATGATATATTCTGCAAAGAAGTAAAATAAGCAGGGTGACAATATACAGCCTTGATGTACTCCTTTTCTGATTTGGAAAGAGTCTGTTGTTCCACTCCTGGTTTTAACTGTCTGGCTTCTTGACCTGCATACAGTTTTCTCAGGAGGTACATAAGATGGTCTGGTATTCTCATCTCTTGAAGAATTTTCCAGAGTTTATTGTGATCCACACAGTCAAAGGCTTTCATGTAATCAATAAAGCAGAAGTAGATGTTTTTTCTGGAACTCTCTTGCTTTCCTATGATCCAACGGATATTGGCAATGAGATCTCTGGTTCCTCTGCCTTCTCTCAATCCAGCTTGCACATCTGGAAGTTCACAGTTCATGTACTACTGAAGCCTGGCTTGGAGAATTTTGAGTATTTCTTTACTAGCTTGTGAGATAAGTGCAATTGTGAGGTAGTCTGAACATTCTTTGGCATTTCCTTTCTTTGGGATTGCAATGAAAACTGACTTTTTCCAGTCCTGTGGTCGCTGCTGAGTTTTCCAAATTCGCTCACATATAGAGTGCAGAGTACAGCTGGCATATTGAGTTCAGCTGGCATATTGAGTTCATGGGATTACCCAGACAGGAATACTGGAATGGTTTGCCGTTTCCTCCTCCAGGGGATCTTCCCAACCCGGGGATCGAACTCATGTCTCCTGACTTGGCTGGCAGATTCTTTACCACCAAGTTACCTAGGAAAACCTCATAGTACTGAGGTTATACTAATTAATAGTGTTTACCCTATGTGGTTACTTTATAACTGACCATACACTATAGTTTCATAAATATGACTGATATACACATTTGTCTATTTGGAAATTCAAGGGGTAAAATTAATCTGGCATTTAGTAATAGATTGTGTCTACATATCAAGGATGAATCTCAACTTTGGAATATCAGCAAATAAGAAACTATCAAGAAATAGTCAAGTGTAGGATGAAAAGTCTTATTTTACTTGATCCTATAGTAGTCATCTGATGCTTGGGCTTCCCTGAAAGCTCAGTTGATAAAGAATCCACCTGCAATGCAGGATTCCCTGGTTTGATTTCTGGGTCAGGAAAATCCCCTGGAAAAGGGAAAGGTTACCCACTTGAGTATTCTGGCCTGGAGAATTCCACAGACAGTCCATGGGGTTGCAAAGAATCAGACACAACTGAGCGATTTTCACCTTTACTTAAATCAAAGTCCATTTTACTACCCTGATACTAATGAAACCAAATGTACATATATATACTATTTATTGAATGCATTTTATTGAACAGGTACTAAACTAGAAATTGTATAAGCTTTATTATATTAACTTTTCATCAGTCATAAAAACTGAACATTATTATGTTAATTTTAAATATGAGAAAAACTGATCACTGGACTAATAGGCAGCCAAGCCAAGATTGTTACACAAACCAATATGGCCTCAATACCTATGTCATTGTAATACAGACATTATAAAATAATAGATGATATATACTATTAACAATGAGTATTTAAATATATTTTTATGGCAAATTTACAAAAGGAGTACTTTCTGCATTAGTGATCTAAATGTGATCACTAATGCAAAGAAGATATAAGAAGCAGATGAATTAAAGAACACATATTCCTTTTTAATGAGTGGCCAAAATTGCATCCCACCTAAGTAGAAACAGCATCCAGCATGATAGATACTACTTGGTCTCTTGTTAATGAATTGTCAACTACTGAATCACTTTATGTGCTTGCAAATAGCCTTCTGTGTATAACTAACAGGAGACTTGAGAGGAAACATATTTTGTTATATATAAACAAACAAAGCATTAAGAACAGAAAACGTATGGCAACTTTAAATATAGAACATGAGTTAAGTGGATTGGTAATATACAAATAAATTTGCAAATCTATCATTGAAAGCAAACTTTACCGTCCATAATAATCACTCACAAAAGCCCATGCTATGAAGTTCAGGGGAGGTCCCTGGACAGCACAACTTGCACTCTTGATATTCTTACTATGACAATCGGCCAGGAACTTGTGTTTTAATCATTCTTTTGTTTGATTATTTCCCGTGATTTCTAACCATTTAGAAGCTCTGCTACCACCCTAGTTATTGGCATTCCCAAAAGAATTCTCACAAGGGTTTTACTTGCAGAAACTAAATGCACAACTTTGCACAGTCTAGTTCTTATCCTTGATCATGTAATTTGCCAAGATCTCTACAGTTGGGGTACTCAGTACTCATAGCTGGTGTTTGCTAAGGCTTTTTTTTTTTTTTTTTTTTCCAATTTAGAAAAATCCAGAAGCATTTATATATTTACTTTAATGTTTAGGTGACACAGGACCAAGTCAAAATTGGTGATATTTCTAGCTCTGATATATTGACCTAAATTTAATATATAAACTTCTGTCCTGTTCTTATGAATAAAATTACGTCTGCTACCATACTTACTTGGATCCTTTCATTGGTTCTGAATCTACATTATTATAGTGATAATCTATCCTGTATTCAATTCCATCATAACTGACTCCCAGTTTGGTCTTATCCTCTTGCCTCTCTTCTTCTTCTTTTTTCTAATAAGCCACTAAGACACATTTTACATTTTCTGGGTACTGTTTTAATTGACATATTATTTTACTTAATATTCATGTTACTGTGAAGTATTTTATTACTGTCATTTTGCAGAATAATAAAATGGTAACAACTTATACAGAGTTGCACTGACAGACACTACAGAAACTATACTCACAAAACTTTTAGCAAATTTAACCTCTGGTTCTAACTGTATTATATATTGACATTTGCTAGGTGATACATGAAACTTGTAAGATGTTTATGTTTGTAGACCGATCTGAGTCTCTATGCATACCCTGTTCCCAGCATTCTGTCATTTCACTCTGGAAATCTGCTAGATTTTTATCTATTCAGGTTTCATTGATATCAATCACTTAATAAGATTTCTAATTCTTATCTGCCCAGTCCTGTGCTGTGAATACTTGACTTTTCCTCCAGATAGAATTTCTACTCAAATCCATATGCGGGTCTTCCCTTATTCATTCAACCATTAAGTTACTAACTTCCCAGCCCTAACTATGAGGAAAGAGTGTAGGACATAATAAACAAGACAGTGATAGTACTTTCTATTCTACTTCATGCTTATATGTTATCTAATTTCTAAGGATAATTAATCTCTTAGTCGTGTACTCATCTACTTTATAAAGCACAAAAACTTCTAAACATTCCCTTTCATTCTCATTTACTATGGGTTCAGGAATATGAAGTAAGATTTAAATCTATTCAGTATTTGTGTTCACATGTGACTATAAACCAGTTTAATTTCCATTGGTAACTCATTTGCCTTTATTTAACAAGAGACAACAGTTTTATCCCTTAAAATTCACTATATAGGGTCCTGAGATGAGCCCTCAACATATTTGGCTTTGAAAACATATGAAACTGTCATTACCATGAACTGAAGGGTTATAGCAAACTAAGAAATTCCTCTTAAAGGCCATCCAGATACATTATTCAGTGCAGAAACAGCCATATGAAAAGCACTCAGATTTTATGTGAAAGAAATTCATTTGCTAATCATAAGTATCTGTTTGAGGGACAGTGGCCTGTTGGGATACTCCCCAAGGACAGACGTGCTAGCAGGCACCATTTTTGCACTCATACATTAGGAATGCTTATGAGCACCATTTTTGTTTTACTCTTTTTCCTCATCATAGGCCATCCTTGGATTCTTCCTATGCCACACTTCATGGCACCAGTATCAGTTCAGTTCAGTTCAATCACTCAGTTGTGTCCGACTCTGCGATCCCATGAATCTTAGCATGCCAGGCCTCCCTGTCCATCACCAACTCCCCGAGTTTACTCAAACTCATGTCCATCGAGTCAGAGATGCCATCCAGCCATCTTATCCTCTGTCATCCCCTTCTCCTCCTGCCCTCAATCCCTCCCAGCATCAGGGTCTTTTCCAATGAGTCAACTCTTCGCATGAGGTGGCCAATGGAATGGAGTTTCAGCTTCAGCATCAGTCCTTCCAATGAACACCCAGGACTGAACTCCTTTAGAATGGACTGTTTGGATCTCCTTGCAATCCAAGGGACTCTCAAGAGTCTTCTCCAACACCACAGTTCAAAAGCATCAATTTTTCTCTGCTCAGCCTTCTTCACAGTCCAATTCTCACATCCATACATGACCCCTGGAAAAACCATAGTCTTGACTAGACAGACCTTTGTTGACAAAGTAATGTCTCTGCTTTTGAATATGCTATCTAGGTTGGTCATAACTTTCCTTCCAAGGAGTAAGCATCGTTTAATTTCAGGGCTGTAATCACCATCTGCAGTGATTTTGGAGCCCCCCAAAATAAAGTTTGACACTGTTTTCACTGTTTCCCCATCTATTTCCCATGAAGTGATGGGACAAGATGCCATGATCTTACTTTTCTGAATGTTGAGCATTAAGCTAACTTTTTCACTCTCTTCTTTCACTTTCATCAAGAGGTTTTTTAGTTCCTCTTCACTTTTTGCCATAAGGGTGGTGTCATCTGCATATCTGAGGTTATTGATATTTCTCCCAGCAACCTTGATTCCAGCTTGTGCTTCTTCCAGCCCAGCGTTTCTCATGATGTACTGTGCATATATGTTAAATAAGCAGGGTGACAATATACAGCCTTGATGTACTCATTTTCCTATTTGGAACCAGTCTGTTGTTCCATGTCCAGTTCTAACTGTTGCTTCCTGGAGCAAAGTTTTAATGCACATCTGATGCCCTGGTTCTTAGTCCTAGTGTCCTGATCCCTGGGACAGTTGCACGGGGAATTCCCTCTTTTTGCCTAGCTGTGGTCAGGAGAGCTTGATTTCCTGGGTTGCAGAGAACTGTAGCAATTAGGGAGAGAGTTCTTGTCAGGCTATATGCCTAAGACATGGCACAGAAAAAAAGACTGATATGCACTCCCATTTCTTTCTGTGAAAGAGGGCTTTTGCTTGTCCCATAACTTCAAACTGAGGTGCAGAGTTCAGGACTGACATATCTAGCAGCCTGCAGATGTACCCTGAAGGAAGGTAAGCTATGCACACCATCTTTGTATTCTTCCTCTGCCTCACTAGCACTCACTGGCATCTCCTAGAAGGAGCTTATGTATACTCATTTGGAGTCCCAATTTTTGCTACTTTATACAGTGGACATAGGTAGATTGCCAGGCAAAGGTAGTCAACAAGTTTTGTGCTCACAGTGTCATAGGAGACACTGTGACAACAAAATAGGATTATTTTGTTGTGCAGTTGCCCAGTCATATCCAACTCTTCCCAACCCCATGGACTGCAGGCCAGGCCTCCTTGCCCCTCACCATTTCCTGGAGTTTGCCCAAGACTGTTCATGTTCATTGCATTGATGATGATGTCCAGCCATCTCATCCTCTGATGTCCTCTTCTCCTTCTACCCTTGATCTTTCCCAGCATCAGGGACTTTTCCCATGAGTCATCTGTTCACATCAGATGACCAAAATACTGGAGCTTCAGCATCAGCAGCAGTCCTTTCAGGGAATATTCAGCCTTTATCTCCCTTATAATTGACTGGTTTAATCTGCTTGCTGTCCAAAGGACTCTCAGGAGTCTTTTCCAACACCACAGTTAGAAGGCTTCAGTACTTTGGCATTCTGCCTTCTTTATGGGCCAGCTCTCACAACTGCACATGACCACTGGGAAGACCATACTCTTAATTATATGGACCTTTGTTGGCAGAGTATTGTCTCTGCTTTTCTACACACTGTCTAGGTTTGTCATCGCTTTCCTGCCAAGAAGGAATCATCTTCTGATTTCATTGCTGCAGTCACCATGTGCAGTGATTTTGGAGCCCAAGAAGAGGAAATCTGTCACTACTTTCACCTTACATATTTAGTGTAAAAGGAGCTTCCTGAATATCTGGCTTCCAATCAGCCTGAATCTAGGTACTGAATGAGATCATCTCCTTTGGGCCACTGATGGGTCTTGGCATACTCTCAACTACTGAGAGTCATTAAATAAAATGATCTGCTCTAACAATCACAAAAGTTTGAGACCATCAACAGCTAGGACAGGGTTGAACAATAAATTTCATCTCCTACTTCAATACTGAGAGAGTTGACTGTTCTATCTATTACATGGAAACAAACATACAGAGTCAAACAAAGTGAGGAAACAGAGGAATATGTTCCAAATAAATCTCTAAGACGAAGTATCAGGGGAGAAAAAAAAAAAAAAAACTTAATGAAATGAAGAAAACTAATTCAGATGATAAAGGGTTCAAAGTAATAATCTTAAAGATGCTCCCTGAACTTTGAGAGAATAGATAAGCACAGTAGAACTTCAACAGAGAAACTGAACATATAAGAAAGTGTTAAACAGAAGTCATTAAACCAAAGACTACAATAACAACCAAAATATTACACTACAGGAGTTCAACAGCAGACTAGATGAAGTAGACTAAAAAATATATGAACTAAAAAACCAGACTCTGGAACTCACCCAAGCAGGGCAGCCAAAAGAAAAAACAATGAAAATAGTGAAGTGAAGATAGTTTAAGGGACTCTGGGAAGACATCAAACAGAATAATATTTGCATCACAGGGCTTCCAGAAGGGGAAAAAAGATAGAAATTTTATTTGAAATAATAATGGCTAAAAACTTCCCAAACCTGGGAAAAGAAATAGACATTCAGATGCAGGAAACCCAGAGAGTTCCAAACAAGATGAAACTCAAAGAGGCCCAAACAAGACACATTATAATTAAAGTATCAAAAGTTAAAAATAAGGGGAGAAGCTTAAGAGCAGCAAGAGACAAACAACTTGTTGTATATAAGAGGACCTTGAAAAGACTATCAGCAATTTTTTCACAGAAACTTTGCAGGCCTAAAAGGAGTAGCACAAAAACAAATAAACAAACAAAAAATAACACAAGATGCTAGGAAAAACAAACTTCTGACCAAAATATTCTATCTACATGTCAAAGTTATCATTCAGAATGAATGCGAGATAAAGAGTTTTACAGATAAGCAAAAACTAAAAATGTTTATCACCACTAAACCAACCTCTTAAATGTTAAATGGAATTCTTTAAGCTTAAAATAAAAGGCAAGAATTGGGAACAAGAAAATATATGAAAGCATAAGTCTCACCAGTAAAACTTACTATATAGTAAAAGTGAAATAGTTTACCGCAGATTGGAACACAAACCCAGCCAAAACCAAGTTTGAGACTTGAATCCATGTGGCTGGGACTCAAACAGAGCCAAAAAACTGCTAGGGACTCGAACCCATGTGGTTGGGACTCAAACCCAACCAAAACCCTGTTTGGGACTTGAACCCATGTGGCTGGGACTCGAACCCAGCCAAAACCCACAGTACCTGGTTTTAGGACCTAATGAAACTCAGGTTCTTAATGCCTCATTGCAGCAAAAAGAATTCAGTGAAAGACAAAGTGGTAGGTAAGAAATGGATTTATTCAGATTCAGAGAGAAGCACACTCCACAGACAGAGTATGGGCCATCACAGAAAGTGAGTGCAGCCAAGCAAAATGTGTGTTTATACACTCAGTTTAGTTCAGTTCAGTCACTCAGTCATGTTCGACTCTTTGCAATCCTATGAATCACAGCACTCCAGGCCTCCCTGTCTATCACCAAATCCCGGAATTCACTCAGACTCACGACCAGTGAATCAGTGATGCCATCCAGCCATCTCATCCTCTGTCGTCCCCTTCTCCTCCTGCCCCCAATCCCTCCCAGCATCAGGGTCTTTTCCAATGACTCAGCTCTTCGCATGAGGTGGCCAAAGTACTGGAGTTTCAGCTTTAGCATCATTCCTTCCAAAGAAATCCCAGGGCTGATCTCTTTCGGAATGGACTGGTTGGATCTCCTTGCAGTCCAAGGGACTCTCAAGAGTCTTCTCCAACACCACAGTTCAAAAGCATCAATTCTTTGGCGCTCAGCCCTCTTCACAGTCCAACTCTCACATCCATACATGACCACTGAAAAAACCATAGCCTTGACTAGATGGATCTTTGTTGGCAAAGTAATATCTCTGCTTTTCAATATACTACCTAGGTTGGTCATAACTTTTCTTCCAAGGAGTAAGCATCTTTTAATTTCATCACTGCAGTCACCATCTGCAGTGATTTTGGAGCCCCAAAACATAAAGTCTGACACTGTTTTCACTGTTTCCCCATCTATTTCCAATGAAGTGGTGGAACCAGATGCCATGATCTTCGTTTTCTGAATGTTGAATTTAAAGCCAACTTTTTTACTCTCCTCTTTCACCTTCATCAAGAGGCTTTTTAGTTCCTCTTCACTTTCTGCCATAAGGGTGGTTTCATCTGCATATCTGGGGTGATTGATATTTCTCCCGGCAACCTTGATTCCAGATTGTGCTTCTTCCAGCCCAGCGTTTCTCATGATGTACTCTGCATAAAAGTTAAATAAGCAGGGTGACAATACACAGCTTTGACATACTCCTTTTCCTATTTGGAACCAGTCTGTTGTTCCATGTCCAGTTCTAACTGTTGCTTCCTGGCCTGCATACCTCAAGAGGCAGGTCAGGTGGTCTGGTATTCCCATCTCTTTCAGAATTTTCCACAGTTTATTGTGATCCACACAGTCAAAGGCTTTGGCATAGTCAATAAAGCAGAAATAGATGTTTTCCTGGAACTCTCTTGCTTTTTCCATGACCCAGCGGATGTTTGCAATTTGATCTCTGGTTCCTCTGCCTTCTCGAAAACTAGCCTGAGCATCAGGAAGTTCACGGTTCACATATTGCTGAAGCCTGGCTTGGAGAATTTTGAGCATTAATTTACTAGCGTGTGAGATGAGTGCAATTGTGTGGTAGTTTGAGCATTCTTGGCATTGCCTTTCTTTGGGATTGGAATGAAAACTGACTTTTTCCAGTCCTCTGGCCAGTGCTGAGTTTTACAAATGTGCTGGCATATTGAGTCTAGCACTTTCACAGCATCATCTTTCAGGATTTGGAATAGCTCAACCGGAATTCCATCACCTCCACTAGCTTTGTTTGTAGTGATGCTTTCTAAGGCCCACTTGACTTCACATTCCAGGATATCTGGCTCTAGGTGGGTGATCACATCATCGTGATTTCTGGGTCGTGAAGATATTTTTTGTACAGTTCTTCTGTGTATTCTTGCCACCTCTTCTTAATATCTTCTGCTTCTGTTAGGTCAATACCATTTGTGTCATTTATCAAGCCCATCTTTGCATGAAATGTTCCCTTGGTAGCTCTAATTTTCTTGCAGAGATCTCTAGTGTTTCCCATTCTGTTGTTTTCCTCTATTTCTTTGCATTGATCGCTGAGGAAGGCTTTCTTATCTCTTCTTGCTATTCTTTGGAATACTAGATAATCTCATATGTTAATGAGTGGGCTTCCCTCATAGTTCAGTTGGTAAAGAACTTGCCTGCATGCAGGAGTCCCAGGTTCGATTCCTGGGTAGGGAAGATCCCTTGGAGAAACTCATGGCAACCTACTCCAGTATTCTTGCCTGGAGAATCCCATGGACCAAGGAGCCTGGAAGGCTACAGTCCACGGTTTGCAAGAGTCAGACAAAACTGCCAACTCTTTGGTCTTTTGACAGTATCTTGGAACTGTCATGGCACCTCTGGGTGTGTCATTTCACTTGTTGATTGAGGATCCAGGGGTGGTCTTCTCTCCCATCTTGATCCCATTTTATTCTAATCAATTTATATCGTTACCTTGGGCTATATCATTCTTTCAAAAGTTGTTCCCTGTCTCTTTCCCTCTTGCTACAAAAGTAGCAGTTTAGTTCACATATAAAGCTAGTTTGGACTTCTGTTTCAAGATGGTGGTGTAGAACGTCATGCATTCATCTCCTTCTGGAAAAGCACCCAAATCACAACTAGCTGTTGAACAACCATTGACAGGAGGATACTGGAACACAACAAAAAAAGTTACCCCATATCCAAAGACAGAGAAGAAGCCACAGCAAGATGGTAAGCAGGGAAAATCACAATAAAATAAACTCTCATGCCCACCAGGTGGTGACCCACAATCTGGATAACAATAATACAAAAGTTCTCCTGTGTAGGCCTATGTAGGCAGAGGATCACCACAGGGACAGGGGCACCAGCACCAGCAAGGAGTGCAACTGTACCCATTAGCAGATAATTGGATTAAAGATTTTACTGAGCAAGGCCCTGCCCAGCCCAGAAAGATACATTTTTTCCCACTGTCAGTTCCTCTCTTCAGGAAACTTACACAAGCCTCTTACCATCCTCCATCAGAGGGTAGACAGAAAAAGCAATAAGAACCAAAATCCCACAGCTAGAACAAAAACCACATTACAGAAAATTAATCAAAATGAAAATACAGAAAATTATATCCCAGATGAATGGACAAGATAAAACCCGAGGAAAACAACTAAATGAAGTGGAGATAGGCAACCTTCTGGAAAAAGAATTCAAAATAATGATAGTGAAGATGATCCAGGATCTTCAGGAAAACAATGGAGAAAATGCAAGTAATTTTTATCAAAGACCTATAAGAACTAAAGAACAGAGATGAATAATACACTGCTGCTGCTGCTGCTAAGTCCCTTCAGTCGTGTCTGACTCTGTGCAACCTCATAGATGGCAGCCCACCAGGCTATGGCAGCCCACCAGGCTCCGCCATCCCTGGGATTCTTCAGGCAAGAACACTGGAGTGGGTTGCCACTTCCTTCTCCAATGCATGAAAGTGAAAAGTGAAAGTGAAGTCGCTCAGTTGTGTCCTACTCTTAGCAACTCCGTGCACTGTAGCCTACCAGCCTCCTTGTCCATGGGATCTTCCAGGCAAGAGTACTAGAGTGGGTTGCCATTGCCTTCTCCAGAACAATACAGTAGAAGGAGTCAATAGCTAAATAACTGAGGCAGAAGAATGGATAAATAACCTAGAGGACAGAATGATGGAAATCACTTCTGAAGAATATAGAGAAAAGAATGAAAGAAATGAAGACAGCCTAAGAGACCTCTGGGACAACATTTAACACACCAACATTCACATTATAGGGGTCCCAGTAGGAGAAGAGAGAGAGAGAGAAAGGACCTGAGAAAATATTTAAAGAGATACTAGCAAAAAACTTCCCTAACATGGGAAAAGAAATAGTCAACCAAGTCCAGGAAGCACAGGGAGTCTCAGGCAGGATAAACCCAAGGAGGAAAACACCAAGATACATAGTAATCAAATTGTCAAAAATTAAAGACAAAGATAAAATATTAAAATCAACAAGGGAAAAATTACAAATAACATACAAGGGAACTCCCATCAGGTTACCAGATGATTTCTCAACTGAAACTCTACAAGCCAAAAGGAAATGACATGACATATTTAAAGTGATGAAAGGCAAGAAACTACAACCGAAAATACTCTACTCAGCCAGACTTTCCTTCAGATTTGATGGAGAAATCAAAATCCTTCCAGACAAGTAAATTTAAGTGAATTCAGCATCACCAAACCAGCTTTACAACAAATAATTAAGGAGCTTCTCTAGGCAGGACACAAGAGAAAGAAAAGACCTACAGACCCAAAACAATTAAGAAAATGGTAATAGGAGCATTATATCCATGACTAAGTTAAATGCAAATGGATTAAATGCACCAACCAGAAGACACAGACTGGTTGGGCAGATGAAAACATGTGAATGTATGCACTTCCACTTACCATATCACTCTGCTTGACAACCCCCACCGGGCTGCATACATTTATTTTATATTGTTAGGTTAATCATATAGATTAATTATGGCTTGATGGCTTCCAATTGTAATTATCTTTTATTTTTGGTCAACCATTGATTGTAAAAACTGATAAACATCTTTTACTATTGTGATTATGTAACTATTACTCATACAATACCATTGTATCATGATTAATCAACAGAAAAAATAATACAATTCTGTATCACTAAATACTGAAGTGGTTTGCCATTCCCTTCTCCAGTGGACCACATTCTGTCAGATCTCTCCACCATGACCCGCCCATCTTGGGTTGCCCCACAGGCATGGCTTAGTTTCACTGAGTTAGAAAAGGCTGTGGTCCTAGTGTGAGTAGATTGACTAGTCTTTCTGTGAGTATGATTTCAGTGTGTCTGCCCTCTGATGCCCTCTTGCAACACCTACCATCTTACTTCGGAAGAAACACAAACTGGAATTAAGATTGCCAGGAGAAATATCAATAACCTTGGATATGCAGATGACACCACCCTTATGGCAGAAAGTGAAGAGGAACTAAAGAGCCTCTTGATGAAAGTGAAAGAGGAGAGTGAAAAAGTTGGCTTAAAGCTCAACATTCAGAAAATGAAGATCATGTTATCTGGTCCCATCACTTCATGGGAAATAGATGGGGAAACAGTGAAAACAGTGTCAGACTTAATTTTGGGGGGCCCCAAAATCATTTCAGATGGTGACTGCAACCATGAAATTAAAAGACGCTTACTCCTTGGAAGGAAAGTTATGACCAACCTAGAGAGCATATTCAAAAGCAGAGACATTACTTTGCCAAGAAAGGTTCGTCTAGTCAAGGCTATGGTTTTTCCTGTGGTCATGTATGGATGTGAGAGTTGGACTGTGAAGAAGGCTGAGCACTGAAGAATTGATGCTTTTGAACTGTGGTGTTGGAGAAGACTCTTGAGAGTCCCTTGGACTGCAAGGGGATCCAACCAGTCCATTCTGTAGGAGATCAGCCCTGGGATTTCTTTGGAAGGAATGATGCTAAAGCTGAAACTCCAGTACTTTGGCCACCTCATGCGAAGAGTTGACTCATTGGAAAAGACTCTTATGCTGGGAGGGATTGGGGGCAGGAAGAGAAGGGGACAACAGAAGATGAGATGGCTGTATGGCATCACTGACTCGCTGGACGTGAGTCTGAGTGAACTCCGGGAGTTGGTGATAGACAGGGAGGCCTGGAGTGCTGCGATTCATGGGGTTGCAAAGAGTCGGACATGACTGAGCAACTGAACTGAACTGAACTGTATCACTAAATGAGTGAAGTGAAAGTCGTTCAGTTGCATCCGACTCTTTGTGCCCTCATGGACTATATAGTCCATGGAATTCTCCAGGCCAGAATACTGGAGTGAGTAGCCTTTCCCTTCTCCAGCAGATCTTCCCAACCCAGGAATCAAACCGGGGTCTCCTGCATTGCAGTGGATTCTTTACCAGCTAAGCCAACAGGGAAGCCCAAGAATACTGGAGTGGGTAGCCTTTCCCTTCCCCAGGGGATCTTCCCTACCCAGGAATCGAACCGGGGTCTCCTGCATTGCAGGCGGATTCTTTACCAACTGAGCTATCAGGGAAGCCTGTACCACCAAAACTACCATTAAAAAAAAAAAAAAAAAACCTGTAATCACTTTTTAAAATCCAGATGCACATCAGAATTATTTTGGAATTTTTTGAAAAATACAAGCGGTCATCATAGTCAGTGCTCACATTTATTTAGTTTCTGTTTTCTAATTTCTCCACCTCTTTTTTTTTTATGTTCTTTCTCAACCCTTTATCAAGTGTAGTAGAAAAGCTTTTATATACATACATACATATATGTATATATATATATATATAGTATGTATAATGTATCTTAGAAAATGTATTTTTCGTAACTAAAAAATATTTTTGACATTGTGACTCTACTTGTTTGATTTAGTATAAATAGAATGCTAGATATATAATTAAAAAATAGATATGCAACAAGCAACAAAGATTTACTGTATAGCACAGGGAACTATAATTAATACCTTATAATAACTTATTACAGAAAATAATATATGTGTGTATATATATATATATATATATATATATATATATATAACTTAATCACCTTGCTGTGCAGCTGAATATAGTAAAAGAAAATCACAGAGGTGCCAGCACCAAATACATTTATACATGTATATGAAAACATATAGATCTGATAAGGTTAGTACCCTCAATCATCTAGCATCAATGTTCTCTGCTTTGAGGAATTCAGAATGATATTTGTAGAATGTACCCATAAATGGAAACATAGATAACAGTTAGTCTGTAGAATACATGATATTATCTCTATATTAGCCAGGAGAACAATATAGATGCTAACAAATAAAGTTCACTGAAGTTCAGCATTATTGATGTTTTTTTTTTTTTCTTTGCTCAATTTCTTCCTCAAATTAAAATCAAGCATCATCCAGTAAAGTTGTTCAGTTGTGTTCAACTCTTTGTGACCCCATGGACTGTAGTCTACCAGGCTCCTCCATCCATGGAATTTTTCAGGCAACTGTACAGGAGTGGGTTGCCAGTTCCTTCTCCACAGGATTTTCCTGGCCTAGAGATAGAACCCAGGTATCCTGCATTGCAGGCAGATGGTTAACCATCTGAGCCACCAGGGAAGCTTCCAAATGAAAATGCTTTGCTGTTAAAAAAAAAAATCCAGTATGAATATTAAAAGTCAAAACTAAAAATAAAGGACTTCCCTGGTCATACATTGGATAGGAGTTTGCCTACCAAGGCGGGGGACATGAGTTTGATCTCTAATCCAGGTAGATTCCACATGCTGTGGAGAAACTAAATCTTGTGTGCCACAACTACTGAGCAGGCACTCTAGAGTACACAAGCGGCAACTACTGGGTCCATGCACTCTAGGGCTCTTGAGCCACAGCTACAAGACCACTTGCTGTAACTACTAAAGCTTATGTGCCTAAAACCTGTGCTCTGCAACAAGAAAAGCCGCCACAATGAGAAGCCTGCAATGAAGAATAACTCCCATATGCAACAACTAGAGAAAGCCTATGCACAGCAACTAAGACCCAGTGTACCAAAAATAAAGGTGTGGTTTTTTTTTATTTATTTATTTTTTTTAAGTAGTAAAAATAACTGCAGGGAAAACCATTAGACCATTCAGATAAGACCTAACTCAAATCCCTTATGATTATACAGTGGAAGTTAGAGATAGATTTAAGGGACTAGATCTGATAGAGTGCTTGATGAACTATGGATGGAGGTTCATGACATTGTACAAAAGACAGGGATCAAGATCATCCCCATGAAAAAGAAATGCAAAAAAGCAAAACGGCTGTTTGGGGAGGCCTTACAAATAGCTGTGAAAAGAAGAGAAGCAAAAAGCAAAGGAGAAAATAAAAGATACAAGCATCTGAATGCAGAGTTCCAAAGAATAGCAAGGAGAGATAAGAAAGCCTTCCTTAGCGATCAATGCAAACAAATAGAGGGAAAAAGAGTGGAAAAGACTATAGATCTCTTGAAGAAAATTAGAGATACCAAGGGACCATTTCATGCAAAGATGGGCTCAATAAAGGACAGAAATGGTATGGACCTAACAGAAGCAGAAGATATTAAGAGGTGGCAACCTAGATGTCCATCAGCAGAGGAATGGATAAGAAAGCTGTGGTACATATACACAATGGAGTATTACTCGGCTATTAAAAAGAATACATTTGAATCAGTTCTAATGAGGTGGATGAAACAGGAGCCTATTAAACAGAGTGAAGTAAGCCAGAAGGAAAAACATAAACACAGTACTAACGCATATATATGGAATTTAGAAAGATGGTAACAATAACCCGGTGTACGAGAGAGCAAAAGAGACACTGATGTATAGAACAGTCTTATGGACTCTGTGGGAGAGGGAGAGGGTGGGAAGATTTGGGAGAATGGCATTGAAACATGTAAAATATCGTGTAAGAAACGAGTTGCCAGTCCAGGTTCGATGCACGATACTGGATGCTTGGGGCTAGTGCACTGGGACGACCCAGAGGGATGGTATGGGGAGGGAGGAGGGAGGAGGGTTCAGGATGGGGAACATGTGTATACCTGTGGTGGATTCATTTTGATATTTGGCAAAACTAATACAATTATGTAAAATTTAAAAATTAAATAAAATTAGAAAAAAAAAGAAGAAGAGGTGGCAAGAATACACAGAGAACTGTACAAAAAAAAGATCTTCATGACCAAGATAATCATGATAGTGTGATCACTCACCTACAGCCAGACATCCTGATATGTGAATTCAAGTGGGCCTTAGAAAGCATCACTATGACCAAAGCTAGTGGAGGTGATGGAATTCCAGTTGAGCTATTTCCAATCCTGAATGATGATTCTGTGAGAGTGCTGCACTCAATATGCCAGCAAATATGGAAAACTCAGCAGTGGCCACAGGACTGGAAAAGGTCAGTTTTCATTCCAATCCCAAAGAAAGGCAATGCCAAAGAATGCTCAAAATACCACACAATTGCACTCATCTCACACGCTAGTAAAGTAATGCTCAAAATTCTCCAAGCCAGGCTTCAGCAATATGTGAACCATGAACTTCCTGATGTTCAAGCTAGTTTTAGAAAAGGCAGAGGAACCAGAGATCTAATTGCCAACATCCGCTGGATCATCGAAAAAGCAAGAGAGTTCCAGGAAAACATCTATTTCTGCTGTATTGACTGTGCCAAAGCCTTTGACTGTGTGGATCACAATAAACGGTGGAAAATTCTGAAAGAGATGGGAATACCAGACCACCTGACCTGCCTCTTGAGAAACGTATATGCAGGCCAGGAAGCAACAGTTAGAACTGGACATGGAACAACAGGCTGGTTCCAAATAGGAAAAGGAGTACGTCAAGGTTGTATATTGTCACCCTGCTTATTTAACTTATATGCAGAGTACATCATGAGAAACGCTGGGCTGGAAGAAGTACAAGCTGGAATCAAGATTGCCAGGAGAAATATCAATCACCTCAGATATGCAGATGACACCACCCTTATGGCAGAAAGTGAAAAGGAACTAAAAAGCCTCTTGATGAAGGTGGAAGAAGAGAGTGAAAAAGTTGGCTTAAAGCTCAACATTCAGAAAACGAAGATCATGGCATCTGGTCCCATCATTTCATGGGAAATAGATGGGGAAACAGTGGAAGCAGTGTCAGACTTTATTTTGGGGGGCACCAAAATCATTGCAAATGGTGACTGCAGCCATGAAATTAAAAGACGCTTACTCCTTGGAAGGAAAGTTATGACCAACCTAGATAGCATATTCAAAAGCAGAGACATTACTTTGCCAACAAAGGTTCATCTAGTCAAGGTTACGGTTTTTCCAGTGGTCATGTATGGATGTGACAGTTGGACTGTGAAGATGGCTGAGCACTGAAGAACTGATGCTTTTGAACTGTGGTGTTGGAGAAGACTCTTGAGAGTCCCTTGGACTTCAAGGAGATCCAACCAGTCCATTCTGAAGGAGATCAGCCCCTGGGATTTCTTTGGAAGGAATGATGCTAAAGCTGAAACTCCAGCATTTGGCCACCTCATGTGAAGAGTTGACTCATTGGAAAAGACTCTGATGCTGGGAGGGATTGGGGGCAGGAGGAGAAGGGGACGACAGAAAATGAGATGGCTGGATGGCATCATGACTCGATGGATGTGAGTCTGAGTGAACTCTGGGAGTTGGTGATGGCTGCTTCAATTCATGGGGTCGCAAAGAGTTGGACATGACTGAGAGACTGAACTGAACTGAAAAATAACTGACTATAATATTTAAGGGGTGAACAAGATAAAAAGATGCAAATTGCAATCTCAAGACATAAAATGTGGAGGAAAGGGTAAACGTTTAGAGCATTAGAATGCATTCAAACATTAGTTGTTGCCAATTTAAAACTGTCTATGTAAAATAGACTATTATAAATATTATAAAGAACGAAAACATGTAGTAGATATACAAAAGAGAGTGAAAGTACCACTAAAAGTCATCAAACCTCAAAGAAAGAGAAGTGAACAAGAAAGGAACTGCAATAAAGGAACTGAGAGGAACCACAAAACATCCAAAAAACATTATTTCCCCGCCAGTGAAAATAAGTACATATTAATAATTATTTTTAATATAAATAGATTTACTTTACAAATGCATAAAATAAATATAGAATAAGTGATTCTAAAGCTTACATGGAACCAAAAATAGACCCTGAATAACTAAAATAATCTTGAGAAAGAAGAACAAGAGGTGGTATTGTACTCCCTGATTTCAGACTGTATTTCAAAACTATAGTAATCAAAACAGTATGGTACTGGCATAAAATCAAACACACAGATCTATGGAATAGAATAGGGAGACCCAAGATAAACTCACACACATATGGTCAATTAATTCACAACAAAGGATTGAAGAATATACAACAGGAGATTGATAGTCTCTTTAATAAATGCTTTGGGGGCAACTGGACAGCCATGTAAAGGAACATAACTTGACCATTTATACAATATACAAAAATTAACTGAAAACAGATTAAAACACAAGACCTGAAAATATAAAATACCTAGAAGAAAACATAGGTAATAACCCACTGACATTGTTATTGGTGATGATTTTTTGGATTTGATACTAAAAACAAAGGCAACATAAGCAAAAATAAACAAATAGGGCTATATCAAACTAAACACTTTCTACATAGCAAAGCATCCATCAACAAAGTGAAAAGGCAACCTCCTGAATGGGAGGAAATATTTGCAAATCATATATCTGGTAACAAGTTAACATGCAAAATGTATAAAAATCTCATATGACTCAATAGCAGAAAAACAGTCTGATTACAAAATGGGCAGAGAATCTGAACAGACATTTTTCCAGACAAGCAGATAGCCAACAAATATATGAAAAGATGCTCAAGCACCTAGTAATCAGGGAAAAGAAAGTCAAAACTATGAAATATCACATCATACTTGTCAGAATGGCTATTATCAAAATGACAAGAAATAAGAACTATTAGCCAAGAGTTGAAGACAAGGGAACCCTTGTCCACTTTTGGTAGAAATGTAAATGGGCACAACCACTGTGGAAAAGAGTATGCAGGTTCCTTAAAATATTAAAAATAGAACTTACCATATACTCCAGAAATTTCACTCTTGGTTATTTATCTGGAAAAGGAACAAGGCTAAATTTAAAGGATATATGAACACTCTTATGCTCACTGCAGCATTATTTACATTAGCAAAAGTATGAAAAGAAAAAATGTAGTGTTTACAGAAACACACACACACAGAGGAATATCACTTAGCCATAACAAAATAAGAATGAAATCTTGTCATTTACAACAGAATGAATGGACCTTGAGGGCATTATACTAAATGGAGTAAGTCAGACTGAGGAAGTAAATATTGCATGATCTCATTCATGTGTAGAATCTAAAAAATAAAAATAAACCAAGCGCATACAGAGAACAGATTGGCGATTGCTAAAAATGCGAGGAGGGTTGTGGGTGAGTGGTGTCAACAGACACAAACTTCCAATTATAAAATAAGTCATGAGGATGTAATATACAGTAGGTCAACTATATTTAATACTACTGTTGATGAAAGTTAAAGAGTAGAATGAAAAGCTGGCTTAAAACTCAACATTCAGAAAACTAGGATCATGGCATCTGTTCCCATCACTCCAAGTCAAATAGATGGAGAAACAATGAAAACAGTGACAGACTTTATTTCTTGAGCTCCAAAATCACTGCAGATGGTGACAGAAGCCATGAAATTAAAAGACGCTTACTCCTTGGAAGGAAAGTTATGACCAAGCTAGACAGTATATTAAAAAGCAGAGACATTACTTTGCCAACAAAGGCCCATCTAGTCAAAGCTATGGTTTTTCCAGTGGTCATGTATGAATGTGAGAGTTGGACTGTAAAGAAAGCTGAGCACCGAAGAACTGATGCTTTTGAACTGTGGTGTTGGAGAAGACTCTTGAGAGTCCCTAGGACTACAAGGAGGTCCAACCAGTCAATCCTAAAGGAAATCAGTCCTGAATATTCATTGGAAGGACTGATGCTGAAGCTGAAACTCCAATACTTTGGCCACCTGATGGGAAAAACTGACTCATTGGGAAAGACCCTGATGGTGGGAAAGATTGAAGGCAGGAGGAGAAGGGGAGGACAGAGGATGAGATTGTTGGGTAGCATCACTGATTTGATCGACATATGAGTTTTAGCAAGCTCCAGGAGTTGGTGATGGACAGGGAAGCTTGGCATGCTGCAGTCCATGGGGTTGCAAAAAGTAGGATACAAATGAACTGAACTGATTGTGTATTTGAAAACTGCTAAGAAAGTAGATCTTAAAATTTATCACAAGAAAAATAATCTGTAACTATATATTGTGAAAAATGTTAGAATTATTCTGGCGATCATTTAATAATATATGTAAATGTTGAATCACTATGTTGTATTGTAGCCGATTATATGGGAAAAAAGAAGAAAGGCACTCTTGAAAAACAAACAAAAAAAAAATACAATTTGGTTTTAAACGAATAGGCGCACACTACAAGTGTGTATTTGTATTCATATACACACAAAATAAAATGGTAAATGGAATATGTCAGGTCTTTAGTGATGAACAGGACTCTCAACTATTCAATTAACCTAATATTTGATGACGGTTCTACATCTTCCAGGGAATTTTCTATTAGTAAATGGACATTATAAAAGAATAATTGACACAGTGTTGATTCTTGAAATGTTAAGGAGGTACAGAAAAGTTAAATATTATACGAGCTTGCAGTAACAAATTGTTTTTCTGTTAATATTTCTTTAGACTCACGGTACCCCACATTTCAAAAGTATGAATGTGTGCATGCTCAGTTGTGTTTGACTCTTTGCAACCCATGGACTGTAGCCCACCAGGCTCCTCTGTACAGGGGATTTTCCTGGCAAAAATACTGGAGTGGGTTTCCATTTCCTTCTCCATTCAAAAGTGACAGGATCTGAATTGTTATTAACTATTAAATTTAGGATTGAAAATCTAAGACAACAGCAGATAACTTCATCTACATTAAGAACATGGGTCAGCAGGTAAAGTCAAACACACTTATTTTTACCATAATTCTGACTTTTTAAAAACTCACCAAAATACAAATATAGCCAGAGATGCTTTGATTTTTTTATATGTTTTGGTTCTTTATTTTCTATGTTTTATATTTTGATCCTTTTTTTTTTAATTTATTTTTTTATTAATTATTTTTTTCTAAATTTTTAAAAGAAAATCCATCCTGAACCCTCCTCCCTCCTCCCTCCCCATATCATCCCTCTGGGTCGTCCCAGTGCACCAGTCCCAAGCATCCAGTGTTGTGATATTTCAAGTTTTCTCAAATTTAAAGAGAAATGTAACTGTTAAGCCTAAAATGTACCTGAAACTTGTTATTTCTATAGAGGTTTATATTTCTCATCAGTTCAGTTCAGTTCAGTCTCTCAGTCTTGTCCAACTCTTTGTGACCCCATGAATTGAAGCAGCCATCACCAACTCCCAGAGTTCACTGAGACTCACGTCCATTGAGTCAGTGATGCCATCCAGCCATCTCATTTTCTGTCGTCCCCTTCTCCTCCTGCCCCCAATCCCTCCCAGCATCAGAGTCTTTTCCAATGAGTCAACACTTCACGTGAGGTGGCCAAAGTACTGGAGTTTCAGCTTTAGCTTCAGTCCTTCCAAAGAAATCCCAGGGCTGATCTCCTTTAGAATGGACTGGTTGGATCTCCTTGCAGTCCAAGGGACTCTCAAGAGTCTTCTCCAACACCACAGTTCAAAAGCATCAATTCTTTGGTGCTCAGCCTTCTTCACAGTCCAACTCTCACATCCATACATGACAATAGCCTTGACTAGATGGACCTTTGTTGGCAAAGTATTGTCTCTGCTTTTCAATATGCTATCTAGGTTGGTCATATCTTTCCTTCCAAGAAGTAAGCATCTTTTAATTTCATGACTGCAGTCACCATCTGCAGTGATTTTTGAGCCCCAAAAAATAAAGTCTGAGGCTGTTTCCACTGTTTCCCATCTATTTGCCATGAAGTGATGGGACCAGATGCCACGATCTTAGTTTTCTGAATGTTGAGCTTTAAGCCAACTTTTTCACTCTACTCTTTCACTTTCCTCAAGAGGCTTTTTAATTTTTCTTTACTTTCTGCCGTAAGGGTGGTGTCATCTGATATTGATATTCCTCCCAGAAATCTTGATTCCAGCTTGTGCTTCTTGCAGCCCAGAGTTTCTCATGATGTACTCTGCATCTAAGTTAAATAAGCAGGGTGACAATATACAGCCTTGACGTACTCCTTTTCCTATTTGGAACCAGTCTGTTGTTCCATGTCCAGTTCTAACTGTTGCTTCCTGACCTGCATGTATGTTTCTCAAGAGGCAGGTCAGATGGTCTGGTATTCCCATCTCTTGAAGAATTTTCCACAGTTTATTGTGATCTACACAGTCAAGGCTTTGGCATAGTCAATAAAGCAGAAATAGATGTTTTTCTGGAACTCTCTTGCTTTTTCGATGATCCAGCGGATGTTGGCAATTAGATCTCTGGTTCCTCTGCCTTTTCTAAAATTAGCTTGAACATCTGGAAGTTAACAGTTCACGTGTTGCTGAAGTCTGCCTTGGATAGGTCTTGCTTATTCTTTTCTTACATTTCTAAATAAAATCCATTCTTCACATGCAGTCCTCAGGGGAAAAATATTTCATGAACCCAAGTTATTTGCAGTCTACCACAGTGTCTGGTGCAGAAAACCAACACCATTTATTATAGCATTAGGAATCTTGTTTCCAATCAGTCTCAATATATTCATCTATTTATTTGTATTTATTCTTATAGATTTTGGCCACAATTGATTTTAATTTTTATCACTGAGAGCCAGAGAGGTTTTAAACACTCAGTGAGGACCAGTGGTGAGACACCCAGGGCACCAAGCATGTCATCCAGCTATGCTGAGCAGCTGAAGGGCATGTCCCTGCTAGTTAGGGACTGATAAAATGTAGTCCACTAGAGAAAGGAATGGCACACCACTTCAGTATTCTTGTCTTGAGAAGCCTATGAACAGTATGGGTAGGCAAAAAGATATGACACTGAAAGATAAATCCCCAGATTGGTAGGTGTCCAATATACCACTGAGGTAGACTAGAGATATTGCTACAGAAAGAATGAAGAGGCAGAGCCAAAGTGGAAACAATGCCCAGCTGTGGTTATATCTGTTGGTGAAAGTAAAGTCCAATGCTATAAAAACAATACTGCATAGGAACCTGGAATGTTAGGTATGTGAATCAAGGTAAAATGGATGTGGCCAAACAGGAGATTGGAAGAGTGAACATTGACATTTTAGGAATCAGTGAAGTAAAATGGACTGGAATGGGCAAATTTAATTCAGATGAACCTTATATCTATTACTATGGGCAAGAATCTCTTAGAAGGAATGGAGTATCACTCATAGTCAACAAAAGAGTCCAAAATGAAGCACCTGGTTGCAATCTGAGAAATGATAGAATGATCTCTGTTCATTTCCAAAGCAAAACATTCAGCATCACAGTAATCCAAGTCTATGCTCCAACATCTAATGCTGAAGAAGCTGAAATAAAACAATTCTATGAAGACCACAAGACCTCCTAGATTAACCAAAATAAGATGTCCTTTTCATCATAGGGTACTGGAATGCGTAAGTAGGAAATCAAGAGATCCCTGGAATAATAGGCAAGTTTGGCCTTGAATACAAAATGAAACAGGGCAAAGGTTAACAGAGTTTTGCCAAGAGAATGCACTGGTTATACCAAGCACTCTCTTCCATTATTAACACAAGAAACAACTCTAAACATAAACATCACCAGAAGTCAGTAACAAAATCATATTGATAATATGTTTTGCAGCCAAAAATGGAGAAGCTCTATACAGTCTGCAAAAATAAGACCTGGAACTGACTGTGGTTCAGATCTTCAGCTCCTTATTGAAAACTTCAGGATCCAATTGAAGAAAGTAGGGAAAATCACTAGGCCATTCCAGTATGACCTAAATCAAATTCCTTATGATTATACAGTGGAGGTGACAAATAGTTTCAAGGGACTGGATCTGGTAGACAGAGTGCCTGAAGAACTACGGATGGAAGTTGGTAAAATTGTGGAGGTGATGACCAAAACCACCACCAAGAAAAAAAATGCAGTAAGACAAATTGGTTGTCTGAGGAGGCCTTACAAATAGCTGAGAAAAGAGAAGTGAAAGCCAAAGGAAAAACGGTAAGATATGCCCAAGTGAAAGCAGAGTTCCAGAGAATAGCAAGGAGAGATTAGAAAGCCTTTTTAAGTGACCAATGCAAAGAAAAAGAGGAAAACAATAGTAAGGGAAAAAATAGAAATCTCTTTAAGAAAACTTGAAATATCAAGGGAACATTTCATGCAAATATAGACACAATAAAGGACAAAAACAAGGACCTAATAAAAACAGAAGAGATTAAGAAAAGGTGGCAAGAATACACAGAAGAACTGTACAAAAATGCTCTTAATGACCCAGATAACCACAAAGGTGTGGTCATTCACTTACAGCCAGACATCCTGGAATGTGAAGTCAAATGGGCCTTAGGAAGTGTTACTAAGAAGAAAGCTAGTGGAGATGATGGAATTCCAGCTTAGCAATTTCAGATCTTAAAAGATGATGCTGTTAAAGAATTGCACTCATTGTGCCAACAAATTTTGAAAACTAAGCAGTGGCCTCAGGACTGGAAAAGGTCAGTTTTCATTCTCAAAGGAAGGCAATGTCAAAGAACGTTCAAACTACTGTACAATTGCACTCATTTCATATGCCAGCAAGATTATGCTAAAATCCTTAAAGTGAGGCTTTAGCAGTACATGAACTAAGAACTTACAGATGTACAAGCTGGATTTAGAAAAGGCAGAGGAACCAGAGATCAAATTGCCAACATCCACTGGATCATGAAAAAGCAAGGAAATTGTTACCATCTTTCTAAATTCCATATATATGCATTAGTATACTGTATTGGATCAGAGAAGGAAATGGCAACCCACTCCAGTACTCTTGCCTGGAAAATCCCATGGACTGAGGAGCCTGGTGGGCTACAGTCCATAAGGTCGCTAAGAGTCAGACACGACTGAGTGACTTCACTTTCACTTTTCACTTTCATGCATGGGAGAAGGAAATGGCAACCCACTCCAGTACTCTTGCCTGGAAAATCCCAGGGACTGAGGAGCCTGGTGGGCTGCAGTCCATGGGGTCGCTAAGAGTTGGACACTACTGAAGCTACTTAGCAGCATACTGTATTGGTGTTTTTCTTTCTGGCTTACTTCACTCTGAAACTTCACTCCAGTTTCATCCACTGCATTAGAACTGATTCAAATGTATTCTTTTTAATGGCCAAGTAATACTCCATTGTGTATATGTACCACTGGTTTCTTATCCATTGATCTGCTGATGGACATCTAGGTTGCTTCCATGTCCTGGCTATTATAAACAGTGCAGCGATGAACAATGGGGTACATGTGTCTCTTTCAATTCTGGTTTCCTCAGTGTGTATGCCCAGCAGTGGGATTGCTGGATCATAAGGCACTTCTAGTTCCAGTTTTTTAAGGAATCTCCACACTGTTCTCCATAGTGGCTGTACTAGTTTGCATTCCCACCAACAGTGTAAGAGGGTTCCCTTTTCTCCACACCCTCTCCAGCATTTATTACTTGTAGACTTTTGGATCACAGCCATTCTGACTGGCGTGAAATGGTACCTCATAGTGGTTTTGATTTGCATTTCTCTGATAATGAGTGATGTTGAGCATCTTTTCATATGTTTGTTAGCCATCTGTATATCTTCTTTGGAGAAATGTCTATTTAGTTCTTTGCCCCATTTTTTGATTGGGTCATTTTTTTTTTTTCTGGAATTGAGTTGCAGGAGTTGCTTATATATTTTTGAGATTAGTTGTTTGTCAGTTGCTTCATTTGCTATTATTTTCTCCCATTCTGATGGCTGTCTTTTCACCTTGCTTATAGTTTCCTTTGTTGTGCAGAAGCTTTTAAGTTTAATTAGGTCCCATTTGTTTATTTTTGCTTTTATTTCCAATATTCTGGGAGGTGGGTCATAGAGGATCCTGTACAGTATACTAACACATATATATGGAATTTAGAAAGATGGTAACGATAACCCTGTATACTAGACAGCAAAAGAGACACTGATGTATAGAACGGTCTTTTGGGCTCTGTGGGAGAGGGAGAGGGTGGGATGATTTGGGAGAATGGCATTGAAGCATGTATAATATCATATATGAAACGAGTTGCCAGTCCAGGTTTGATGCACGATACTGGATGCCTGGGGCTGGTGCACTGGGATGACCCAGAGGGATGGTACGGGGAGGGAGGAGGGAGGAGGGTTCAGGATGGGGAACACATGTATACCTGTGGTGGATGCATGTTGATATATGGCAAAACCAATACAATATTGTACAGTTAAAAAATAAAATTAAATTAAATTTTAAAAATAAATAAAAACTTTAAAAAATAAGAAAAAAGCAAGGAAATTTTTAAAAAAAATTCTACTTCTTCTTCATCTATGCTAAAGCCTTTGACTGTATAGTTCACAAAAAAATTGTGGAATAATCTTAACGAGATAAGAATACCAGACTACATTACCTGTCTCCTGAGAAACCTGTATGCAAGACAAGATGCAACAGTAAGAACTGGACATAGAACAATAGACTGGTTCAAAATTGGGAAAGGAGTGCCTCAAGGTTGTATATTGTCACCCTGCTTATTTAACTTATATCCAGAGTATATTATGTGAAATGCTGGGTTGGATGAATCACAAGTTGGAATCAAGATTGCCAGCAGAAATATCAACAACCTCAGATATGCAGATGGTAACACTTTAATGGCAGAAAGTGAAGAGTAACTAAAGAGCCTCTTGTTGAGGTTGAAAGAGGCGAGTTGGAAAGCTGGCTTAAAACTCAACAATCAAAAAAACAAAGATTATGGCATCTGGTCCCATTACTTTATGGCAAATAAATGGGGAAAATGTGAAGTGTAAACTGTCAGATTTCATTTTCTTGGCTCCAAAATCAACGCAGATGGTAACTGTAGCCGTGAAATTAAAAGATGCTTGCTCCTTGGAAGTATAGCTATGACAAACTTAGACAGTGTTAAAAAACAGAGATATCACTTTGCCGACAAAGTCCATATAGTCAAAGCTATGATTTTTCTAGTAGCCATATAAGGGTGTGAGAGTTGTACCATAAAGAAGGCTGATCTCCAAAGAATTGATGTATTTGAACTGTGGTGTTGGAGAAGACCCTTGAGAGTCCCTAAGACTGCAAGGAGATCCAACCAGTCCATCCTAAAGGAAATCAGTCCTGAATATTCATTGGAAGGACTGATGCTGAAGCTGAAGCTCCAATACTTTGGCCACCTGATGGAAAGAGCTGACTCTTTGGAAAGACCCTAATGCTGGGAAAGATTGAAGGCAGGAGGAGAAGGGGATGACAGAGGATGAGACAGTATCACAGACTCAACGGACATGAGTTTGAGCAAAGTCAGGGGCATAGTGAAGGAATGACAGAGATGTCTGGCATGCTGCAGTTCATGGGGTCACAGAGTTATATGTGACTTAGTGACTAAACAACAACCAGGAAAAAAATATTTTCTAGGTACTGAACTTCACTTCCTGAGGGATCTATCTGGAGTATATATAATCACATGCACATTTGGGAAAATATAGGTATTATGGTCTTTGCTTATTGTTTCTATTATTATTGATGCACCCTAGACTTCAAAACAAGCAAGCTGAAGTTCTCTCTTGGAAGCCCAAGTTTCCCAACTCATTAAAATCTCTCCTTCCAGAGGACTCACACAATAAAACTTAAAACAAAACACTATATCCCCAGCATAAATTGAATCTAATCACCTTAATAAGCAATATTAAACTCAATCCAGCAGTCTACATGGTTATTATTTCTATAAGCCACTGATTCCTTTCACTGAGAGAATAAAACTACAACTCCATTCATTTTTTAATGTTCAGCCCTTCAAAATGTATAACCAAGTAATATGTTTCTATTTCTTAATGAGGAGGCTCTCTGGTTACAGTACAGGTCTACCTAAAGAACTCTTAGACATTGATGGCCACAGTCCTACCATAAGGTACCTGTGTGTCATAGGATTAATATGTACATAAGCAATGGATAAGAGATTTCCACTGAACTGCAGAGTTAAACAATGAGAAGATACTGTGGCAAATGACTGCTGAGGCAAAATCAGGAGCTACATAGAAAGTTTAACAAAAGGGAGGTGGTTCACAGTACTGACTCACTGTCCTTAAAATGCTGCTTTTGCTCAATTATCTCCTGAAATAATTGACTTTCTACTTTCTTGATGCATGCTTTTCTCTCCTTCCTGATAGCAGCTTTTTTCCTTGGTTCACATTTTGCCCTTTGCAATACCAATTTCCTCATGCCTATGCTTCTGTTTTCCTTTCTTGGCATCTCCCTGCATATGAATATAAGCATTCTCTTTTGAATACTTTGTATGGCAAAATATTTCACATAGCTCTTATGAACATTCCCAAGTAGACCTTTGTCCTATTTAAATATTCCAAGCATCAATTCAAGTCAAAGCCTTACTGGTAATTGCTTTCTTCCTTTCAACAATGCTAGACATTTGTTTTATTTTTACACATTTAAAAACTATCAAAGAAAGACTTCATTTCTTAACTATTAAATAACACATATTTACCTTCTCAATACAGCAGAGTGCCACTAAAATCATATGCATGTTGCTAGGCAATTGTTTAAAAATGTCTAGACTGAGGGAATAATAAAACTTTGAATGTGTTCAAAAAGATCATTCCTGGAATCTTCTAACAGGACATGTTGAGCTCCCATAGGAACATGAATCATGAGCATTAGTAATAAAATGCTTATAGTTTTAACAGTTAATAACCCCTTTTTGTTTTGGCTGATCAAAGATATTTAATGAAAAATACTTTAAAATATGTATTAATTTTATGCTTTGAATATAAAGTATTCACATTTCAGAAAGAGAAGAATTCAATTTTATTTTACTAATGATTATCAAAATTGTTTAATATTTTAAAAAACTCTAATCAGCATTTGGCTGTTAAAACTGTTAGTTTTTAATTTGTGGGAAAATTATTCTTGGGACTTATTTGTATGATGGGATTTGAGCTAAAGTATGCTATGCTGCTGCTGCTGCTAACTCGCTTCAGTTGTGTCCGACACTATGCTACCCCATAGACGGCAGCCCACCAGGATCCGCCGTCCCTGGGATTCTCCAGGCAAGAACACTGGAGTGGGTTGCCATTTCCTTCTCCAATGCATGAAAGTGAAAATTGAGAGTAAAGTTGCTCAGTCATGTCCGACCCTCAGCGACCCCATGGACTGCAGCCTACCAAGCTCCTCCGTCCATGGGATTTTCCAGGCAAGAGTACTGGAGTGGGTCGCCAGTGCCTTCTCCTAGAAATGCATTATTTGGCATCCATTCTTATCATTGTAAGCATATATTTGTCTGTCATTCGATTTAATTTATAGCTTCTCTGGGATATTTCCCAATTCTAAACATACAGGTGGTTGCTGTTAAATAACAAAAGATAGTCTGCTTTGCATCTCTAATTAAAATCCCGAAAGTTAGAAGTTTGTGGTACTCTCAGATGACATATAAATATGAACCTTTGTTTTGACACTTTATTAGACACTGAATTGCATATTATGTGTATATTTTATTTCACGCTCTCAAAATGCAAAAAAGCTGGTATTAATATATGGTCCACTGATAGAACTTCTGTGAGGGTCCAATTATGACTTAATACATGAATATTTATCAATTTGATTGTTACTCCAGATTGTTTCAGTTTGGAAGAGAATACAATTTTCCACTTAGGTAAGTCAGGTTTAACTCATTTGTTTCTTAAACATTGCACTTAGTAAAAACTAGTGACATCTAATAGGAAAGAAATATTTTCTATGCATTCATTTTGTTGCTGAAAGGAGAAATCACTGCAAATATAGGAAATACATTAGATTATCTTTGCCAGCCATCTGTCTTAATAGAGTATATTTAGCCCTATTTTACAGATACCCAGATGCAACTGCATGAATGACTGATGAAACTAAGTATATAGGAATACAGGCCCAAACCCCCATTAACAAGAATAGTTTTGTTGTTTTTATCTGTTTGATAGAAACAAAATTACACAGAAAAATTCAATGGAAAAGGATCTTTCATTTCTAAACTTGTAAATTTCCAGTCCTTCTGATACTGAAAAACAAATACTTGCTTATATAGCAATCAATATCCAAAAAGGAAAACTATATTACAGACAATATGTCATTAAAAAAAAAAAGTTTCATTTCAGTTCTTTCATACTATATTTATTTGATGGCTTTACTACCACCTTGATGTCATTATGTTTAAATTTTATATCAGGACCTCTCCATCCAAATGTACTACTTTTGTATTCATTCTATTTATACATCAACTTGTTTGAAGACTGAAAGATAAGATTGAAAATCATTGTATTCTTTTTTCTTACCCCCCTCCTAAATGAACAGTACTAAAGCAACACTGTTTAATTTCTGGTGCCTAAAATTGTGCCTAGGTTATAAACTTGGTGATCAAGAGGGCTTTCTTCTAAAATACATATAAATATAATAAAACATTAAGATACTATCTTTCTTAGGAGTCTGCTCAATATTGAGTTCTTGAAAAATGAACAAACATAAAATAGGAAAACACAATAGGCCAAAAGAGAATTTGGCTTGTCACTGAGACCTGAGCATTACTGAAAATAAATCTTGGGACTTCTTAGCAATCACATTGAAAAGATATATAATCAGGGACATTTAAAAGTAGCTTAATTTGTCTTATTCTGATAGTATGACACAACCATTGAGTTATTTTGTAATTTCATTAGGCATTTACTCTATTTTTAATTTTATTCCTTTCAGAAAACTAGAGTGGCTAACACCTTATGCTGACTGAAAATTGTTTTATTATTTTCTTACATTCAGTATTTCTTATATTCTGTATTATCTACTCAATCCATTTGACACTTGGTAAACTTTTAAGTTAAATAATTCAAGAACAAGAAATTAATTTTACTGTAATTAGTAGTCACTTGGGGGCTTCCTGGGTAGCACAGTGGTAAAGAATCTGCCTGCCAATGCAGGAGACCAGGAGGACGTGGGTTGGATCCCTAGTTGGGAAGATCCCTTAGAATAGGAAATAGCAACACCCTCCAATATTCCTGCCTGGGAAATCCCATGCACAGAGGAACCTGGCGGGCTACAGTTCAGTGGGCTGCAAAGAGTCATACATGACTAAGCAGCCGAGTATGCTCATGACCAAAGAACACTACAAATCGCTGTTTATTAAGCAACTGAATTAAATGTGAGGAAGCTGATTCATTTTTCCATTTGAATACTTATAGTTGTTTAATATCGAAGAAGGCAATGGCAAGCCACTCCAGTACTCTTGCCTAGAAAATCCCATAGATGGAGGAGCCTGGCAGGCTGCAGTCCATGGGATCCCTGCGAGTCAGACACGACTGAGCGACTTCACTTTACCTTTCACACATTGGAGAAGGAAATGGCAACCCACTCCAGTGTTCTTGCCTGGAGAATCCCAGGGATAGCAGAGCCTGGTGGGCTGCCATCTATGGGGTTGCACAGAGTCGGACACTACTGAAGCGACTTAGCAGCAGCAACAGTAGCAGTTTCTTAATATAAACACTGCCAAAGAACTTCCTTTGATTTTTATCTTAAAAATGATTTATGAATTTTTAAATAGCATGTCTTTGATCATATTAATTTAATGCTGGGATAAAGTGGAAAATTTCTAGCTAAAACTCAAATTGTGCTGATATATACTTATAAACACAGGAAACATACTCCTTATAACTCATTATTGATTTTTTTTTTTTAACTGAAATCAGGCAGGTGTTTATTATAGTGGTTCAGTTCAGTTCAGTCACTTAGTTATGTTCAACTCTTTGGGACCCCATGGACTGCAGCATGCCAGGCCTCACTGTCCATCACCAACTCCCGGAATTTATTCAATCTCATGTCCATTGAGTCGGTGATGTCATCCAACCATCTCATCCTCCGTCATATGCTTCTCCTCCCGTGTTCAATGTTTCCCAGCATCAGGGTCTTTGCAAAAGAGTCAGCTCTTCGCATCAGGGGGCCAAAGTATTGGAGTTTCAGCTTCAACATCAGTCCTTCAAATGAACACCCAGGACTGATTTCCTTTAGGATGAGTTGGTTGGGTCATCTTGCTGTCCAATGGACTCTCAAGAGTCTTCTCCAACACCACAGTTCAAAAGCATCAATTCTTCAGCGCTCAGCTTTCTTTATAGTACAACTCTCACATCCATACATGACCACTGGAAAAACCATAGGCTTGACTAGATGGACCTTTGCTGGCAAAGTAATGTCTCTCCTTTTTTTTTTTCTAATTTTATTTTATTTTTAAACTTTACATAATTGTATTAGTTTTGCCAAATATCAAAATGAATCCGCCACAGGTATACATGTGTTCCCCATCCTGAATCCGCCACAGGTATACATGTGTTCCCCATCCTGAACCCACCTCCCTCCCCGTACCATCCCTCTGGGTCATCCCAGTGCACTAGCCCCAAGCATCCAGTATCGTGCATCGAACCTGGACTGGCAACTCGTTTCTTACATGATATTTTACATGTTTCATTGCCATTCTCCCAAATATTCCCACCCTCTCCATCTCCCACAGAGTCCATAAGACTGTTCTATACATCAGTGTCTCTTTTGCTGTCTCTTACACCGGGTTATTGTTACCATCTTTCTAAATTCCATATATATGCGTTAGTATACTGTATTTATGTTTTTCCTTCTGGCTTATTTCATTCTGTATAATAGGCTCCTGTTTCATCCACCTCATTAGAACTGATTCAAATGTATTCTTTTTAATAGCCGAGTAATACTCCATTGTGTATATGTACCACTGCTTTCTTATCCATTCATCTGCTGATGGACATCTAGGTTGCTTCCATGTCCTGGCTGTTATAAACAGTGCTGCGATGAACATTGGGGTACACGTGTCTCTTTCCCTTCTGGTTTCCTCAGTGTGTATGCCCAGCAGTGGGATTGCTGGATCATAAGGCACTTCTAGTTCCAGTTTTTTAAGGAATCTCCACACTGTTCTCCATAGTGGCTGTACTAGTTTGCATTCCCACCAACAGTGTAAGAGGGTTCCCTTTTCTCCACACCCTCTCCAGCATTTATTATTTGTAGACTTTTGGATCGCAGCCATTCTGACTGGCGTGAAATGGTACCTCATAGTGGTTTTGATTTGCATTTCTCTGATAATGAGTGATGTTGAGCATCTTTTCATGTGTTTGTTAGCCATCTGTATGTCTTCTTTGGAGAAATGTCTATTTAGTTCTTTGGCCCATTTTTTGATTGGGTCGTTTATTTTTCTGGAGTTGAGTTGCAGGAGTTGCTTGTATATTTTTGAGATTAGTTGTTTGTCGGTTGCTTCATTTGCTATTATTTTCTCCCATTCTGAAGGCTGTCTTTTCACCTTGCTAATAGTTTCCTTTGATGTGCAGAAGCTTTTAAGGTTAATTATGTCCCATTTGTTTATTTTTGCTTTTATTTCCAATATTCTGGGAGGTGGGTCATAGAGGATCCTGCTGTGATGTATGTCGGAGAGTGTTTTGCCTATGTTCTCCTCTAGGAGTTTTATAGTTTCTGGTCTTACATTTAGATCTTTAATACATTTTGAGTTTATTTTTGTGTATGGTGTTAGAAAGTGTTCTAGTTTCATTCTTTTACAAGTGGTTGACCAGTTTTCCCAGCACCACTTGTTAAAGAGATTGTCTTTAATCCATTGTATATTCTTGCCTCCTTTGTCAAAGATAAGGTGTCCATATGTGCGTGGATTTATCTCTGGGCTTTCTATTTTATTCCATTGATCAATATTTCTGTCTTTGTGCCAGTGCCATACTGTCTTGATAACTGTGGTTTTGTAGTAGAGCCTGAAGTCAGGTAGGTTGATTCCTCCAGTTCCATTCTTCTTTCTCAAGATCGCTTTGGCTATTCGAGGTTTTTTGTATTTCCATACAAATTGTGAAATTATTTGTTCTAGCTCTGTGAAGAATACTGTTGGTAGCTTGATAGGGATTGCGTTAAATGTATAAATTGCTTTGGGTAGTATACTCATTTTCACTATATTGATTCTCCCAATCCATGAACATGGTATATTTCTCCATCTATTAGTGTCCTCTTTGATTTCTTTCACCAGTGTTTTATAGTTTTCTAAATATAGGTATTTAGTTTCTTTAGGTAGATATATTCCTAAGTATTTTCTTTCCGTTGCAATGGTGAATGGAATTGTTTCCTTAATTTCTCTTTCTGTTTTCTCATTATTAGTGTGTAGGAATGCAAGGGATTTCTGTGTGTTGATTTTGTATCCTGCAACTTTACTATAGTCATTGATTAGTTCTAGTAATTTTCTGGTGGGGTCTTTAGGGTTTTCTATGTAGAGGATCATGTCATCTGCAAATAGTGAGAGTTTTACTTCTTCTTTTCCAGTTTGGATTCCTTTTATTTCTTTTTCTGCTCTGATTGCTGTGGCCAAAACTTCCAAAACTATGTTGAATAGTAATGGTGAAAGTGGGCACCCTTGTCTTGTTCCTGACTTTAGAGGAAATGCTTTCAGTTTTTCACCATTTAGGATAATGTTTGCTGTGGGTTTGTCATATATAGCTTTTATTATGTTGAGGTATGTTCCTTCTATTCCTGCTTTCTGGAGAGTTTTTATCATAAATGGATGTTGAATTTTGTCAAAGGCTTTCTCTGCATCTATTGAGATAATCATATGGTTTTTATTTTTCAATTTATTAATGTGGTGTATTACATTGATTGATTTGCGGATATTGAAGAATCCTTGCATCCCTGGGATAAAGCCCACTTGATCATGGTGTATGATCTTTTTAATGTGTTGTTGGATTCTGATTGCTAGAATTTTGTTAAGGATTTTTGCATCTATGTTCATCAGTGATATTGGCCTGTAGTTTTCTTTTTTTGTGGGATCTTTGTCAGGTTTTGGTATTAGGGTGATGGTGGCCTCATAGAATGAGTTTGGAAGTTTACCTTCCTCTGCAATTTTCTGGAAGAGTTTGAGCAGGATAGGTGTTAGCTCTTCTCTAAATTTTTGGTAGAATTCAGCTGTGAAGCCGTCTGGACCTGGGCTTTTGTTTGCTGGAAGATTTTTGATTACAGTTTCAATTTCCATGCTTGTGATGGGTCTGTTAAGATTTTCTATTTCTTCCTGGTCCAGTTTTGGAAAGTTGTACTTTTCTAAGAATTTGTCCATTTCTTCCAAGTTGTCCATTTTATTGGCATATAATTGTTGATAGTAGTCTCTTATGATCCTTTGTATTTCTGTGTTGTCTGTTGTGATCTCTCCATTTTCGTTTCTAATTTTGTTGATTTGATTTTTCTCCCTTTGTTTCTTGATGAGTCTGGCTAAAGGTTTGTCAATTTTATTTATCCTTTCAAAGAACCAGCTTTTGGCTTTGTTGATTTTTGCTATGGTCTCTTTTGTTTCTTTTGCATTTATTTCTGCCCTAATTTTTAAGATTTCTTTCCTTCTCCTAACCCTGGGGTTCTTCATTTCTTCCTTTTCTGGTTGCTTTAGGTGTAGAGTTAGGTTATTTATTTGACTTTTTTCTTGTTTCTTGAGGTGTTTTAGGTTATTTATTTAACTTTTTTCTTGTTTCTTGAGGTGTTTTAGGTTATTTATTTGACTTTTTTCTTGTTTCTTGAGGTGTGCCTGTATTGCTATGAACTTTCCCCTTAGGACTCCTTTTACCGTGTCCCACAGGTTTTGGGTTGTTGTGTTTTCATTTTCATTTGTTTCTATGCAAATTTTTATTTCTTTTTTGATTTCTTCTGTGATTTGTTGGTTATTCAGCAGTGTGTTTTTCAGCCTCCATATGTTGGAATTTTTAATAGTTTTTCTCCTGTAATTGAGATCTAATCTTACTGCATTGTGGTCAGAAAAGATGCTTGGAATGATTTCTATTTTTTTGAATTTACCAAGGCTAGCTTTATGGCCCAGGATATGATCTATCCTGGAGAAGGTTCCATGTGCGCTTAAGAAAAAGGTGAAATTTATTGTTTTGTGATGAAATGTCCTATAGATATCAATTAGGTCTAACTGGTCTATTGTATCGTTTAAAGTTTGTGTTTCCTTGTTAATTTTCTGTTTAGTTGATCTATCCATAGGTGTGAGTGGGGTATTAAAGTCTCCCACTATTATTGTGTTATTGTTAATTTCTCCTTTCGTACTTGTTAGCATTTGTCTTACGTACTGTGGTGCTCTCGTGTTGGGTGCATATATATTTATAATTGTTATATCTTCTTCTTGGATTGATCCTTTGATCATTATGTAGTGACCTTCTTTGTCTCTTTTCACAGCCTTTGTTTTAAAGTCTATTTTATCTGATATGAGTATTGCTACTCCTGCTTTCTTTTGGTCCCTATTTGCATGGAAAATCTTTTTCCAGCCCTTCACTTTCAGTCTGTATGTGTCCCCTGTTTTGAGGTGCGTCTCTTGTAGACAACATATGTAGGGGTCTTGTTTTTGTATCCATTCAGCCAGTCTTTGTCTTTTGGTTGGGGCATTCAACCCATTTATGTTTAAGGTAATTACTGATAAGTATGATCCCGTTGCCATTTACTTTATTGTTTTGGGTTCGAGTTTATACACCGTTTTTGTGTTTCCTGTCTAGAGAATATCCTTTAGTGTTTGTTGGAGAGCTGGTTTGGTGGTGCAGAATTCTCTCAGCTTTTGCTTGTCTGAAAAGCTTTTGATTTCTCCTTCATACTTGAATGAGATCCTTGCTGGGTACAATAATCTGGGCTGTAGGTTATTTTCTTTCACCATTTTAAGTATGTCTTGCCATTCCCTCCTGGCTTGAAGAGTTTCTATTGAAAGATCAGCTGTTATCCTTATGGGAATTCCCTTGTGTTTTATTTGTTGTTTTTCCCTTGCTGCTTTTAATATTTGTTCTTTGTGTTTGATCTTTGTTAATTTGATTAATATGTGTCTTGGGGTGTTTTGCCTTGGGTTTATCCTGTTTGGGACTGTCTGGGTTTCTTGGACTTGGGTGATTATTTCCTTCCCCATTTTAGGGAAGTTTTCAACTATTATCTCCTCAAGTATTTTCTCATGGTCTTTCTTTTTGTCTTCTTCTTCTGGAACCCCTATGATTCAAATGTTGTAGCGTTTAATATTGTCCTGGAGGTCTCTGAGATTGTCCTCATTTCTTTTAATTCGTTTTTCTTTTATCCTCTCTGATTCATTTATTTCTACCATTCTATCTTCTAATTCACTAATCCTATCTTCTGCCTCTGTTATTCTACTATTTGTTGCCTCCAGAGTGTTTTTAATTTCATTTATTGCATTATTCATTATATATTGACTCTTTTTTATTTCTTCTAGGTCCTTGTTAAATCTTTCTTGCATCTTCTCAATCCTTGTCTCCAGGCTATTTATCTGTGATTCCATTTTAGTTTCAAGATTTTGGATCAATTTCACTATCATTATTCGGAATTCTTTATCAGGTAGATTCCCTATCTCTTCCTCTTTTGTTTGGTTTGGTGGGCATTTATCCTGTTCCTTTATCTGCTGAGTATTCCTCTATCTCTTCATCTTGTTTAAATTGCTGAGTTTGGGGTGTCCTTTCTGTATTCTGGCAGTTTGTGGAGTTCTCTTTATTGTGGCGTTTCCTCACTGTGTGTGGTTTGTACAGGTGGCTTGTCAAGGTTTCCTGGTTAGGGAAGCTTGTGTCGGTGTTCTGGTGGGTGGAGCTGTATTTCTTCTCTCTCCTTTCGAAGAGTTGGGTTGCTTTTCTGGGTGCCTGATGTCCTCTGCCAGCATTCAGAAGTTGTTTTGTGGAATTTACTCGACGTTTAAATGTTCTTTTGATGAATTTGTGGGGGAGAAAGTGTTCTCCCCGTCCTACTCCTCCGCCATCTTGGCTCCTCCCCCTTGATTTCTTGATTGTCATTATGTAACTGTATTTTCTTAGGACACTGTAAAGTATCAAATGCTAAACAGTTAAACTTGTGATATAATTATTTATCATAGTTTTAGCTCTGTGCTCTACTACTTTACCAATGAAGAGGTCATAGTTCAATTTTTATAGAGGAATTTGCCTCTAAGTTCTACAAACATAAATGTGACTGTAATACTAATTACTCTCAGTATATATATCCAGAAGGCTTTAGGTTTATTATTATTATTATTTGATAATGTGTAAACTCAAATGCTCAACTGAAAATTGATTGACAAAGAAATCTCAAACTAAGCCAAAGTAGAATGCTGGTAGACATGAGATACCCTATGCAACTCATTTATCAAACTGACACAAAACTATTGGTAGTAATATTATGTATTATTTTTAAACAAATACTATCTCTTGTCAGTCACTACATAATGTAATGTGAAATGCAACTGTTTGCTTTCAGTCAGACTTGACAATTATTTTTCTTTGTTTCTACCTGAAACTCCTGGGAGTATTATTTTGTAAGTAAAGCTCAAGGGAAAGAACATTAAGGTTAAAAAGTAAAGGAATCTGTAGATTGTTTTATTCCATGGAATAAAACAAACTTTAAAAAATTTGAAAACAATTATGTATGTACATATGAAAACCAAAATGAGCTAAAATCCTAATTCACATTTTATCCTTATTAACACTTCATGATTAAAATGGAAAATATATGAGTTAAAAGTTTCCAGTTGTTTCTAAAAGTAAAATAGCAAAACATATCTTTGACCACAACAGTTTCTTGAGAATTATGAATGTGTATATATTTTATTTTTTTCAAATGATTTTATGATGTTCACTATGTGATTCTCATTTATCATATACATTGCTATAAACACACACTGACAGTAACATGCACATCAATTTCTTTTAATTATTTGCTTTTAGTTTTAGTATTTTAGGGACTTATAGAAGTATCAAAATATCAGAGATTTATTTAGTTAATAATATCATTCTTGATGTTTTGAGTAATGAGAACCTCAAGAAAGGAAAGGAATACTACCTACCTCAGTATTCTGGCCTAGAGAATTCCAAGGACTCTATAGACCATTGGGTTGCAAAGAGTCAGGCACAATTGAGGGACTTTCACTTTCACTTTTCAAGTACATATAACTCCCCCAAATATAAGATGACTGTCAAAAATTTTAAGTAGAGTATCTGTCTCTTGAGAAATTTGTATGCAGGTCAGGAAGCAACAGTTAGAACTGGACATGGAACAACAGACTGGTTCCAAATAGGAAAAGGAGTTCTTCAAAGCTGTATATTGTCACCCTGTTTATTTAACTTATATGCAGAGTATATCATGAGAAACACTGGACTGGAAGAAACACAGGCTGGAATCAAGATTGCCGGGAGAAATATCAATAACCTCAGATATGCAGATGACACCACCCTTATGGCAGAAAGTGAAGAGGAACTCAAAAGCCTCTTGATGAAAGTGAAAGTGGAGAGTGAAAATGTTGGCTTAAAGCTCAACATTCAGAAAACGAAGATCATGGCATTTGGTCCCACCACTTCATGGGAAATAGATGGGGAAACGGTGTCAGACTTTATTTTTCTGGGCTCCAAAATCACTACAGATGGTGACTGCAGCCATGAAATTAAAAGAAACTTACTCCTTGGAAGGAAAGTTATGACCAACCTAGATAGCATATTCAAAAACAGAGACATTACTTTGCCAACAAAGGTCCTTCTAGTCAAGGCTATGGTTTTTCCTGTGGTCATGTATGGATGTGAGAGTTGGACTGTGAAGAGGGCTGAGCACCGAAGAATTGATGCTTCTGAACTGTGGTGTTGGAGAAGACTCTTGAGAGTCCCTTGGACTGCAAGGAGATCCAACCAGTCCATTCTGAAGGAGATCAGCCCTGGGATTTCTTTGGAAGGAATGATGCTAAAGCTGAAACTCCAGTACTTTGGCCACCTCATGCGAAGAGTTGACTCATTGGAAAAGACCCTGATGCTGGGAGGGATTGGGGGCAGGAGGAGAAGGGGACGCCAGAGGATGAGATGGCTGGATGGCATCCCTGACTCGATGGACGTGAGTCTGAGTGAACTCCGGGAGTTGGTCACGGACAGGGAGGCCTGGCGTGCTGCGATTCATGGGATCGCAAGGGGTGGGACACGACTGAGCGACTGATATGATCTGAAAACATGCAGTTAAATTTTCTGTGTTTTTTATCATTTCCCTTACTCCCTTGGAAATAATCTTTCTAATATAGGTTTCAAAATCCCACTGCTTTTAGGTTTGTACAAGAATCTATTTATCCCTGTTGCCCTATTTAAGCTTCTGAAACTGAATATTATGACTTGTTAATATTTTACCTGATAATATACATATTATAAAAAGATAAAGAAACAAAAATAATTGTGAAAACATCATAAGTTCTCTCATTTAGATTCTTTGTCAGTGTATATATGTATGTCTTGTATGTCTGATATATCTAGGTTATGTGGTTCTATACTATGTAATATGATGCAATGTCTCCAAGTTTTTCTCATCAATAGTTATTAAACTATTATTTTGGCAAATTGACTTTTGCTTCTTTTTAGCAAGATCCAGACCTAAATTTGCTAGTTTGAGGTCTAATCAATACTGTGCTAACTGCTCCATTAATCCTCTCTTACTGCTTTTCTCTCTCATCTTTCCAGAAAGATTTTCACTGTTGTTTCCTCACAGTAGATAATTGATTTTCTAAGGTAATAACTTTAGAAGTTTATCACTGATTTTTTCCTTTCCCTAAACTGCAGGACCCAATCAAATTTTGACATGTAGCACTCATTTCTGATTATCTAAAAAGAATCATTCTGTAGTCCAAATTAATGAACAAAAAAGAAAAAGGGAGGAAAGAAAAAAAAAAAAAAAAGCTTCAGCACTACAGGTTCCAAATAGGTGTAATTAACAGAGTTTAAAGTATCTGATTCCATGAGTTGAAATAATTTGGCAATTCCTGAACAAAGGCCTTCTGGAGAAATTTAAACAATTACCTTGTGCATTTAACAACATGGACATGATAAAAATGTATTTGGACATCTCACACATTCAAAATTACAATTATACATAAAAATTTATAAGCTGAAGCTTATAGTTTCTAATATGAAAATGTCAGAATTTAAAAATTCTAGCTATTGTCTAGGAGCTGAAGCTTTCCTTTAGTTATGACTTAAAATGTAAAGTGTAAAATGACAACTTATTCTTAATGTTTTCTATATGCTTATGAAGGGCATGCTATTAATTGGTTTGTTTTACTCCTGCCTCATTTCTAATGATGGTTTATAAATTAGTTCCTTGAGATTCATCTGCTTAACTATACATATATTTTATTTTTTTAAGTTAATACCTTTCACATTACCTTTTACACAACATAATAGTGACTATTGTAACTTATGGATATGAAACTTTCCAGTTACCTGACATTTTCAAAATGTCAATTCTGTTCATTGGTTGGAGAATGAAAATTATGCTTAGAAGAAAAGACTGTGTAAAGTCTAGATTCTTGCTTAATTCATTTGCTCAAGTTTTATCCCACTGCTTCCCAGGAGACTTGAAGGGTACATTTGGGTCTATGTCGAAGATGCTTAATGACCACTGAATAATTCCTCACTGAACTCGTCTTCACCTTCAATAAGGGGCACAGAGGCTTTCTCAGTAGCTATCTGAGCAGTCAACCAAAGGAGCAATGGAAAAAACTTCTGATTTGCAGTATTTGCTAATTTCTGTGTTGTAAATCCTCCAACCATGGGCAATTTCAAGCTATCAACAGTTGAAGAACTGCTTGAAAATTCTTGAAAATTTACAGTCAGATATTGTGAGCCAGTAAAAGCCAGTTTCAGCACACCACCAAATAAGGGCTCACACACTGTCAAAATTCCTTAAAATGCACACGTTAATTTTTACTTTATTTTATTTTAAATCTTACTTATTAACAGATGGAATTATAACACAGTTCTCCATAGGCCTTTTGTGCATCTGTATGCACATGCATACACATTAGCATACATACATGTCAACAAGTTTCCTTGGGCATCTTCAGCTACACTGCTAAAGCAGTACACTCTAGAGTCTTCTTGAATGCTCACTTTTCACCTAAAAGTGAAAGTGGAAATCACTCAGTCATGTTCCACTTTTTGCGACACCATGGACTATAAAGTCTATGGAATTCTATAGGCCAGAATAGTGGAGTGGATAGTTTTTCCCTTCTCCAGTGGATCTTCCCAACCCAGAAATCGAACCAGGGTCTCCTGCATTGCAGGCAGATTCTTTACCAACAGAGCTATCGGGGAAGCCTCTCACCTAAAGGAAACATCACATATGTGATAACTGTCTTTACCAGCCTTTCATCAAGCTATCAGTAAAGTAATAAAGATATAACTCCATGGTTTGTCTTTCTTGCTCACACATGCATATTAGATGCTTAATAGCTGCATTTACGAGAAGGCAATGGCAACCCACTCTGGTACTCTTGCCTGGAAAATCCGATGGGTGGAGGATCCTGATAGGATGCAGTCCATGGGGTCTCGAAGAGTAGGGCATGACTGAGCGACTTCACTTTCACTTTTCACTTTCATGCATTGGAGAAGGAAATGGCAACCCACTCCAGTGTTTTTGCCTGGAGAATCCCAAAGACGACAGAGCCTGGTGGGCTGCCGGCTATGGGGTCGCACAGAGTTGGACACGACTGAGGCAACTTAGCAGCAGCAGCAGTAGCATCTGCATTTAAGTTCCTAAAAAATTATATCATTACAATTATTATTCAAAATGTAATAAACATTACTATATTTTGAAAATATAGGAGGCTGAGTATATACATTATGCTCACCATCAACCATCACCAGTCAATGGTAAAATTCAATCAACAACATAAACAATATGGGTAAATTTTTTAAATGTACTTATTATCTCTCAACTAATTTCAATTCTAACATTTTATTTCATGTGAATAAATACACCTACTGTTTTATGAAAAAGTCAGGGCTTCCCAGATGGCTCTAGTGGTAAGGAATCCACCTGCCAATGAAAGAGACATCGGTGATGAGACGTGGGTCCGACCCCTTCATCGACCCGAAGATTCCCTGAAGGTGGGCATGGCAACCCACTTCAGTATTCTTGCCTGGAGAATCCCATGGAGAGGAGCCTGGTGGGCTACAGTCCATAGGGTTGCAAAGAGCTAGACTTGACTCAAAAGACTTAGCACACAGGCAACCATTCTCAGGAATGCTCAAACCAACGTTGCTTGAGAAGTGAAAGCTTTGCAGCAATTCTTAATATTATCTAGGAAGCTACAGATACAAGAAGCCTCAATGTAGTTCCCAACACAAACATGCATGTTTCTAGAACCACAAGATAAAAATTTAGAAGATAGTTATCTAATCCAATGAAGAGTTTCAAAAAATGATAGAGCCTTTTCCCAAACCATACCACAATACTATTCTTTGCTTTGCTACTCAACACCGTTGGGTACAGATAAACAAATGAATCTGCTTTTTCCCTTAAGTCATACTTTTAAATAGATTTTATAATGATGTTATAATTTACAGTTTATAGAAATAAAAAAAATAATTAATGGGTCAGAAGTTAACTTAAAGATACATTTTCACACATTTACACTTTCTCAGTCAGTAAAGAATCTTCCTGCCTTGCAGGAGACCCAGGTTCAATCTCTGGGTCAGGAAGATCCCCTGGAGAAGGAAATGGCAGCCCACTCCAGTATTCTGGCCTGGAGAATTATATGGACCGTATAGTCCATGGGGTCGCAAAGAGTCAGACACGACTGAGTGACTTTCACTTTCACTTTCCAGTATTCTTGCCTGAGGAATCCCATGGACAGAGGAGCCTGGCTGGCTACAGTCCACGAGGTCATAAGAGATGGACATGACTTAGCGACTAAACCATGCTTTATGCAAGTATCACTGCAGTCCATTGATTCCTGAAGGACTTAAGAGCTGAATAGTTAACAACCCTAGTCTGCTCCAGACATTGAAATTATGAAGGCTACTCTTTTCTAAGTTGAATTTGCTGATTAGGATTTTTCAACCAAATCAGCCAATCTTTAAAATTTACTGTAAAATAATTATTCCGTTTTTCAATGCTGATGCTGCTGCTAAGTCGCTTCAATCGTGTCTGACTCTGTGCGACCCCATAGAGGGCAGCCCACCAGGCTCCCCCGTCTCTGGGACTCTCCAGGCAAGAACACTGGAGTGGGTTGCCATTTCCTTCTCCAATGCATGAAAGTGAAAAGTGAAAGTAGAGTTGCTCAGTCGTGTCCGACCCTCAGCAACCCCATGGACTGCAGCCTACCAGGCTCCTCCATCCATGGGATTTGCCAGGCAAGAGTACTGGAGTGGGGTGCCATTGCCTTCTCCGCCATTTTTCAATATTGAATGTCAATTTCTATAAATGCTGATATTATCAGCATTTAGAATTCTCCTTTCACTACCACTTTATACTTTTAATTCTAACAAACTAAAAGTTTTGGGGACTGATACTGTAATTTAGTCTATACAAATAAATGAAGAGACTTCTGGTTTTATTTATGACATATAAGGTCTTGGAAGTTGATATGCTTGTTCTTAAAGCAAGAAACATATGCAGTAACTGAATATCAATCGCATTTTTGACCCCATCAGAGAACTGAAGATTTGGGACAAACTGATACCCCCAAAATCTGGAGAGACAAGCATATCCAAGGAGATACAAAATTACAAAGCATAATGAAAGACAAGAAAAAGCACAGACTAAAAAGACAAAGCAATCCATACAATCATATTTAAATATGACACAGATGTTGGAATTTTTAGGCAAGTAATTTAAAATGACTATAAATAATATTAAAGACTTTGTGTAGGAAGTATTGACTCATCAGGCTTGGTTGTTCACACTGCACATTCCCCCAGAAAAGGCCTGTTTAGCATTGGCCCCAATGAGCTCTGTGTCTGTGGACTATTCTTCGTGATAAGAGTATTTTTGGATGCCTGAGGCTGTGGGGCAAGAGGTATTAGTTTGATCAAATAGTTAATAAACACTTGCTTCTGTTCACAAAGACTAGAGTCTTGAGTTACCAAGCTCAGTCACATAGATGCTACATTTCTATGTGACTGATCCCAAATATATAACCCTGGATACCAAGGATTGGGTGAGCTCTATGATTAGCAATACTATGTCTATATTATGTATCATCACAGAAGAATTAAGCATGCCTGTACAGTTCTGTGAATCTTCTGCCTGATTTTTTTCTCCTGGACTTCTTCGCATGTTCCTTTTCCCTTTTCTGAGTTTAATCTGTAGTCTTCAACTGTAATAAATAATGACTACACATGCATGAATTTTTTTAGGTTTTGTGAGTCCTTCTGGTGAATTTTCAAATTGAGGTGATCTTACGGATCTGGTAAACAGGGTTTAATAGAAAATAGTAAGATAACAGGCAAAATAAGATGGGTAATGTTAGCCTAGAGATGAAAACTGCAAGAAAGAAAAAAAAGACTAGAAATAAAACAATAAAGTAACATCAGTGAAGAAAATCGTTGACAGGGTCATCAGTAGATCTGACTCAAAGGAGAAAAAAAATCATTGAATTTTAAGATAGCTCAATATTAATGTCCCAAACACAAGGACAATGAAAAATTAAATATGGAACAGCATATCCAAGAAGTTTGGGACAATATAATTATATAATCAGAACACCAAAAAGGAAATATTTGAAGAAGTAAATACAGGCAGTACAATTGTTTTCAAAGATGGAACAGACATGAGATATCTCCAAGTTTCTTAAAGTTCAGAAATAACTAAAAATAAGCCAGTAAAACAGTATCAAAGTCTTCACTTATAGAGATGTGTGAGAGACATGCAGATCATTGGGCATGGTTACTTTATATATGTGTGTGCATATATGAAATTAACATCAATATGCACAATTTTCTTTAAAAATGCATGGAGGTTTTCTCTCACTTGATCTCATGTGTGCCTATTTATGCAAATTAACCTACAATTTGGAAACTTGACAAAGTTAGCTCATATTAAAATGAGGATATGGACTATGCCTGGGAATACACAACAAAAGCAGGGACTAAGTTTTCCCAACTAGCCATTGGTTTTTTGATTGTAAGATCTGTAACACATTTTTATGTTTTAAGTGCTTGGTACAAAGTTCACAGAGTGATTTAGAAATCCAAATATATTAGGGAAGATAGAAAAATACCTTCTTAAGTCAAAGAGTTCAGAAATAATAAAAGTTTTTTGTTTCAGGAGCATACTTCCAGTTCATCTAATTTTCAAGTCATTTATTGTACCCATAAACATGAAGATAAACTTTAGATGTCAGTATGCCTGAATGTCGCATCTGAATTGTTTCATATGGCAAAAATTTAGTGACAGTAAAAATATGATTAGATGTTGGTAGTCTGTCTCAAATAAAAATTTCTCTACTCAAGTAATGTTTCTCTGTATATTAGCTCAATAGAATTCAGAAACCAAGTATGGGGTTAGAGAACCTTCTTACAGCATTAGTAGAATCATTTAGATCTAAATATTATCAATGTATATGTCACAATATTGTAATATAATGATTTTTCTTATATTTTGGTTTGTACTGCTTGGATACATGGTATTTCTGGATCAACTATAATTCTAAGCTACAGTGAAATTTATTTTAAGAATGAATATACCAGAAGAGTATAAGTAATAGTAGACATAGAAAAAAAAAAAAAAAAAAAAACAGCTTACTTGAGATAATTGAAGAAGTGACAGTCAGGGGAGAGAAGATGAATGCATAGGACAGAAAAGAAAAAGTATAAACTTGTATAATGGAAAATTTTTAATTATCATTGACCTATGTAGGCATGAAAAGTAGAATGAAGGTGTTGTATTTCTCAAAATAAATCAATACATGAGTAAAGCATGATATACCTACAATCTAGGTATTATATCTCAAACTATATGTGGGAATGCTAACAAAGCCAGCTGAGAACAATTTTGGATTAATTTTTTAGGGCTCAGAAATCATTAGGATGCTTAGCAGATTAGAATCCAAATTCAGTGAATGTGGATGTGTATGTGTGGTATTTTTATATACAAATGTGTTTAAATATTTATTGGATTTTTAAAACAGCATAAATAAGGTTAAATACATAGTTGTTTTTTTTCTTTTATGCTTAATACTATAGCATTTGATTTCATTATAATTATTTTAAATCTTCACTGTTGAAAACTTTCCTACAGACAATCATATAGATGCTTGGTAATATACTTATTGATTCCTTGCTGTGAAGTATTTATTTCATTTCCTTGTCTTTTATTGATAAATTTGCAACAAATGTCACTGCATACACTGATAAAACTTATTTTTCTACAACTATGAAAATCTCCTAGAAATGGAAATACTGGGTTGGGTGTATAACTACTATAGAGACCCAGTATATATAATGAAATTTGCCTTCTAAATGTATTGTTATTTATAGCAATTTGAAGCCCAAATGACATGAGTTCCAAAAAAAGGCATAGTACAATGTTTTCTAAAATAATCTAGGCAGAGACCAGATACAGGTAATGTCATAAAGGGAAAGTCAGTGGTTCTTTTCAGTCCATCTCACATATGCATATGTGCCAGAGAATCACAGAGTCTGCCATCTAGCTAGCAAGACAAGAGGATGATTCTTTCCATTTTACACAATTTTGAGGACCTGAGTCTTCATAAAACTTGACATTTACACACATCATTGCAAATATGCACTGAGTCATTTCTTAGCTCTTCACAGTGATTAGGGCTTCCCTAATACTTCAGTTGGTAAAGAATCCGCGTGCAATGTAGGAGACCCCAGTTCAATTTCTGGGTCAGGAAGATGCACTGGAGAAAGGATAGGTTACCCACTCCAGTACTCTCATGCTTCCCTTGTGGCTCAGCTGGTAAAGAATCCACCTGCAATCTGGGAGACCTAGGTTTGATCCCTGGGTTGGGAAGATACCCTGGAGAAGGGAAAGCCTACCCACTCCAGTATTCTGGCCTAGAGAATTCCATGGACTGCATAGTCCATGGCGTCACAAAGAGTCAGACATGACTGAGCCATTTACACATTTACTTTACAGTGATGAGAGTGCCTTTGATTTTTTTTCCCAGTGTATTAATATTTTGAACTTTTCTGTTGCTTCTCAGTAAATACTATTGTAATGTGAATTCCTTTCTGAGTGGTACAGAAGAATAATTTCAGTTATTGAAAAGAATTCCAAAGGAACCTATATTTTGAAAAGAGAGTATCTGTATGGCAATTATATATGGTAAACTTACATGAAAAGGTGCTTTCTGAATATTCAAATTGCTCTTCATTTAAGTATGTGTATTATCTAGTCTTGAATACCATTTAGTGATTTAAAACTGTTGCAAATGTTTTATATGGCATATACCTAAAAAAGAGCACTACCTTTTGTTCAAGTAATGTTTTTGTACGGTGCTGCACCATTTATTTGAATGTATCCTCTCAGTAGGATACTTTTAAATGGAATAGTCAAAAAAGAGATTGCTGAATAAAAACACCTATATTCTTTCCTCACTTTATCATTCTTCAGTAAATTTCCCACATTGCAACCAGAGTAATATTATTAAAATTGTATTTGATTATGTAGTACTTCTGATTAAAATAATTTTGTCACTTTACAATGCACTTAGGAAAAGGATAAGCATGTTAGTATGGTTTACAATCCCTGGAAGACCAAGACTTTTCCTATTATCCAGTTTCTTTTCTCTTTGATTTTCTTTTAGGCCTACCCACATAACTCCCTCTACCTCCATGACACACCACATACTGCATATTATTTTCCATCCAGACATAATCATCTATTCTTGTGAGACACTGGTTTCTAGTTTTCTCATAGTGTAGTTTTCTGCAAGTTATTTATGTCAATAGTATCCTACCCCTTTATCTTTATTGGACTAAATCTTCAGCTTTTTGGGTTTGGCTCAGATGTCAGTTCCAAGGTGAAGAATAATTTGATTCTATGTGTTTGACATAAAACACTTCCCTATGAAGGAATAACTCTATATTCATTCCTTCATGTCTGGACCATAGTACATTGGAATTGTGCGGTGTACCCTGAGACTATGAAGTCTTTTGATGGTACAGGTAGCATCTACAATTATTCACTAGTTTATTCCATGTGTTAACACTGTTTGGCAAGTATTACACTCTGAAAGTATTTGTTTAATGGGCAAACAAAGCAATGAGAACGTGAACAGTTTGGCTTCTTTAATCTGGAAATTTATAAGGATAAATTGTTGAGATTGGAAAATTCAAATTATGACATAAAAAATTCTCACTACTCAATTTTATTGTACAATTGACATTGGCATAAGATGTAAGGAGTGGGATTCTGATATATATACACACATATATATTTATATATATTATTCTTTCTTCCAGGGAACATGATGAAAAGTAAGTTTCTGTAAAGACAATTGATTCTATTTTTCTCAGCTCACATTTTTGTTCTGCTTCTATTTTCCAATCCTACTGCTTCACTGATGTTTGCTCCATTTTATTCTTTATGTCTCTGTATACACATGTGTTTCTTATATCCACGTACTACCAGACTGATGGGAAATGAAAATGGATGCCAAGTCTGGCAGAATCATGAAGACTATTCCTCCAACTACTTCAAAAGTTAGAAGTGTTACTATTTACCCACTTCTGAAGTGGTTTTCAACAGCAATGCAGCAGAATAATGAAACATACTGGAAGTATTTCCTGGCCAGCTGACTGTTTCATTTCTTCCTCAGTGTCTTTCTTTAAGTTACTGTAGAATTCTCAGTGTATAGTATATAGAAAGTCCTTGAGGCATACTGACAAAATAATATGATCACAATGTAGCTAGGACATTTTTTTCCTGAGAAAGCTCAATGTTCTCTCTCAGTCCTTTATTACTATGTCAACTAATGAATTCATAAACGAATCTATTCATTCTTCATTCAAATATATATTGAACTTGTTGGTGTTAAATACCATGTTACGTTAGTTGCTCAGTCATGTCCAACTTTTTTCAACAGTATGGACTGTAGCCTACCAGGCTCCTCAGTTCAGTTCAGTTCAATTCAGTCTCTCTGTCGTGTCCGACTCTTTGCAACCCCATGAATCACAGCATGCTGGGCCTCCCTGTCCATCACCAAATACCGGAGTTCACTCAAACTCATGTCCATCAAGTTGGTGATGCCATCCAGCCATCTCATCCTCTGTCGTCCCCTTCTCCTCCTGTCCCCAATCCCTCCCAGCATCAGAGTCTTTTCCAATGAGTCAACTCTTCCCATGAGGTGGCCAAAGTACTGGAGTTTCAGCTTTAGCATCATTCCTTCCAAAGAAATCCCAGGGCTGATCTCCTTCAGAATGGACTGGTTGGATCTCCTTGCAGTCCAAGGGACTCTCAAGAGTCTTCTCCAACACCACAGTTCAAAAGCATCAATTCTTTGGCACTCAGCCATCTTCAAAGTCCAACTCTGACATCCATACATGACCACAGGAAAAACCATAGCCTTGACTAGATGGATTTTGTTGGCAAAGTAATGTCTCTGCTTTTGAATATGCTGTCTAGGTTAGTCATAACTTTTCTTCCAAGGAGTAAGCATCTTTTAATTTCATGACTGCAGTCACCATCTGCAGTGATTTTGGAGCCCAGAAAAATAAAGTCTGACACTGTTTCCACTGTTTCCCCATCTATTTCCCATGAAGTGATAGGACCAGATGCCACGATCTTCATTTTCTGAATGTTGAGCTTTAAGCCAACATTTTCACTCTCCACTTGCACTTTCATCAAGAGGCTTTCTAGTTCCTCTTCACTTTCTGCCATAAGCGTGGTCATCTGCATATATGAGGTTTTGATATTTCTCCTGGCAATCTTGATTCCAGCTTGTGCTTCTTCCAGCCCAGTGTTTCTCATGATGTACTCTGCATATAAGTTAAATAACCAGGGTGACAGTATACAGCCTTCATGTACTCCTTTTCCTATTTGGAACCAGCCTGTTGTTCCATGTCCAGTTCTAACTGTTGCTTCCTGACCTGCATACAGGTTTCTCAAGTTCATGGAATTCTCCAGGCAAGGATACTGGAGTGGGTTGCCATTCCCTTTTCCAGGGGATCTTCCCCACCCAGAGATCAAACCCAGGTCTCCTGCATTGCAGGCAGATACTCAACTGTCTGAGCCACCAGGGAAGCCCATTAAATACCATAAAATTATGCTATCTCCTTGATTCCATGATGGATGTGAAATAATCTTTTAAAATTAATTTTATCTAGTTATTTTACTACTTAAAACCCCTCAGTTGCTTCCCATTGCCTTTTTTTTTTTTTTTTGCATTTATAAGAATGTTTAACTGATGCTAGAATGTGCTTCTCTACTTTGTGCACATGGTTAATATTTTAATAATTATATTTATCTCTTGGTTAGTATAGACTGAGAGTTAATTGAAAAAAATATATCCTTCACTTCTCAAACTTCAAGGACAAAATCACACAGATGACTGGTTTCACAGTATTGAAGGTAACTCTACTTTTTTATATAAAAATCATCAAAAATATTTACAACTTTATATAATATCCTGAATGTTCTGATGTCTGCAGATCTCTACAATGTGTTACTATTATTCTTCTCTTCACTCAATATTCTCTTGCTAAACTGCCTTCTTTTCAAAAAAAGGCCAATATTTACCTGGAATAATTTGCTCCATTTTTTAAATATTGGCCACTTTTTATCCTTCATATTTCTTCTAATATTGTACAATTTAAGCTATACTTGACTATCCAAACTAGAAATTTCCAAACTAATTTGTTATCTATTTCATTACCCATATATTTTTTTCACAGCACTTATCTATACCTCAAATTGTTTTCCTCCTTTATATTACTATTTACTTTTAATCTGTGTTGATGAAGTATGTAGGTTCTACATGGCAGGGTAGTTATTACTGTATGTCTCCAGACACTGGAAAAGTGATGAATAAATTAATAAGTAGATAATAAAATGAAAGATCATACAATAAAATGAAATGGTATAATAATCTTTCATTTTAATTGCACATTAAGATATTTTTAATGTGCCATATCTTTCCAAATCCCCCCAGAATTACTTTCATTGACACTTTTCCAAACTAAGACAAAGATGCATTCATTCTATGTCAAGGTTATGACATACCTAACAAGCATGCTGGCTTCCAGAGCCGTGGATCTCAAGTCCAGGGTCTAGGTCTTATTCTAATAATTATTAACTGCCTAGGCATTTTCAAGCATCATTTGAAAAATTTTACTTATTCAATATCCTTCCTTCTTTTGTGCCTTTAAACATTGCAAGGAAAAATCTCAAAGATTCTCATACAAGCACGACTTTCATGTTACGTTTTTAACTATGTTTTCTTTAGTTCAGTCTTTAACCTCATAGTATTTCAAATGATTACTCTCCAACTTCCATGAGATGTTTTGTACATTCTCCCAGAAATAAATATCTGAGAAATAGATGTTGAGAATTTCTACTCATCAACAACTTTTCCCCTAAGAAAACCAAAATCCCAAATATCATAGTTTGTAACGGAATCTATTTTGTGGGTGACAGAACTAGCCTTTGAGTGTTCCATTCATCACTTTCCTGCTGTAAAACTTCTCAGCACTGAAGACTTTTTTCTTCCACAGTGACAAAATAGATGTTGCTGGAATCCATGGAAAATTGGGTCAGTAAATCAGAAAACACTGATCTGTTTTAAACAAAGATCAAGTTTTGAGTCCTTTTAGTCCTTTTAACTCCTCAGGCCAAAATGTGTGAATCATGGTTGATGAGAAATCAGACTTCTTTCCTCACTTTTGATACCTTTTGCCCTCCCAGCTTTTTATCAAATCTATCATTTAATGAATTCTTTACTAAATCTAATAAGAGAATTTTCCATGAAGTATTATTACTCACTGACTGAAAGAAAGTGTATTAGGCAGGGTTCTCCAGAGAAGCAGGACCAGGAGACTCTTTCAATCTCTCCGTCTATCTTTCTGTAACCCAGAAAGACCCTATGGGGCCTTCTCAGGTCTTACCCTTCCCCTTATCCTCTGATTTAGCTCCTCTCTGAGGTATCTAATAATATTTCCTGAGCTGTTTTACAAATATGCAGCCATGATTTTAAAAGATACTTGATCCTTAGAAGGCAAGCTATGACCAACCTAGACAGCATATTAAAAAGCAGAGCCATTACTTTGTCAACAAAGGTCCATCTAGTCAAAGCTATGGTTTTTCCAGTAGTTATGTATGGATGTGAGAGTTGGACCATAAAGAAAGCTGAGTACCAAAGAACTGATGGTTTTGAACTGTGGTGTTGGAGAATACTCTTGAGAGTCCCTTTGGCATGCAAGGAGATCCAACCAGTCAGTCCTAAAGGAAATCAGCCCTGAATATTCATTGGAATGAATGATGCTGAAGCTGAAGCTGCAATACTTTGGCTACTTGATGAGGACTGACTTCTTGGAAAAGACCCTGATGCTGGGAAAGATTGAAGGCAGGAGGAGAAGGGGACAACAGAGGATGAGATGGTTAGATGGCATCACTGATGTGATGGATATGAGTTTGAGCAAGCTCCAGGAGTTGGTGATGGACAGGAAAGCCTGGTGTGCTGCAGTCCATGGGGTCACAAAGAGTAGGACATGACTGAGGGACTGAACTGAACTGAACTTTACAAATGTGAATCCCCTCCCTCACCATATGGAAGATGTTAACTATTTAATGACCATGAGCACATAGCCCCAGTCCTCTTGGAGCCTGGGAGTGATAATACTAAGTCCCGTGGCACTGCCCTGTTACCTCACCATCAGCCAATCAGAGAACTGTGCATGAGCTGATCATATACCCTGCGACCTTCCCCTTCCTCAGCTGCCTTTATTAAAACGTTTTATTGAAAGCCTTTGGCAATTTGTTGTTTTTTTTTTTTTTTTTGCACCTAAGCCATCTGTCTCCTTCCATGACCCTGCAATAAATCATTCTGTTCTCCAAACTCTGACATTTTGGTTCATTTGGCCTCGCTGTGTATCAGGCACATTAACTTGCACTAATATCTCCAGATAGATAGTATAGGCAGATATAAATCTCTCTATATATAGTGTGTGTATTAATATAAATATGCATATAAGTACATATACATATCTACACCCATATATAGATACAGATAGTGAGAGAGAGAGGCTATATATATTCACTTACAACTATTTATATATGGAGAGAGGAAGAAATTAATTACAGAAAATTGGTTCACGTGATTATGGAGGTTGAAAAGTCCCAAGGACTGTAGTTGGAAAGCAAGAGATCCAGTAGAGCCAATGTTATAGCTCTAGTCTGAGCACAAATGACTGAGAAGCAGGAGAGCTGATGGTGTAAATTCCAAGCCTATAATACATAAGAAGATAGATGTCCCAGCTCAAAGACAGACAGAGAGCAAATCCTTCTTTTCTCTACTTTTTTACTCTATTTAGGTCTTCAACAAATTGGTTGAGGGTCACTCACATTGGGGAGAGCAATTTGATTTATTCATCCTACCAATTCAAATGTTAGTCTCCTCTGGAAACAACCTCACAGACATTTACAGAATCCTGTTTAATCCAATATCTGGGTATATTGTGGCCCAGTCAAGTTAACATAGAACTAATCACAAAAAGACTCTGAAAAATGGTTTTGTATAGAGGTACCTACTGAATGTGATAAACCATAACCTATGTTAAGAGATGATGTTTATAGAGATAAACAACAAATACAGGGTTCTCTAGAAAAACATATCCTAGTACAAGCTATTTGGAATATAAACTTAAGGATATTGGTTTAGAACAGACAAATATAGGAGGGAAATGATACGACTTTTAGATAAGAACAAACTGTGGCTAACTGTGACAAGAATTTTTATTTTCCACTAGGCACAGAAAAAGTTTTTTCTCAGATAACAGATTTTCTAGATTTCCTCCGGTTAGAGCTTAAAATGTTAATCTTCTCAGTAAAGCATTTGTTGAATTAAATTCTAAATTAAAACTTCAGAGAGCAAACAAACAAACAAATATATATATTTTTTTTTTCATCATATAATCAATAATCTGATTTAGTCATAAGTCTAAAAGATTTCTTCCTCCTAAGGTTTTGAAATATTATTTCCCCCTTTTTCTTTCTGCTAGCTGACTAAGAAAAGCTGAAAGAGTAGAAATATTTTTTTTAAATAATTTTCTCTGGATTCCTAATACAGATTTTCTTGAAGTCTCATAGAAAGCATTTTGTAAGGCATCCAGGCCACACTTACTAGCAGACAAGAATTTTACATAAGTTCCTTAAGTCAAAAAATTAAGGAAGGTTATCGAAGTCAACCAAATGAGATGTTTACCAGATAGATATATTAATAAATGATTAGGGAAACTTGATGTCCCAATATAAAAGTTGGCTTGATATCTTATACATTTATGTCTTTTCTAGGTCAAGTGTTCTTAACATTTTCCCAGTTATGGACTCTTTGGCAACTGTCAAGCCAAGGAAAACTCAGAAGACTGTTTTTAGACATACTGCTGCTGCTAAGTCGCTTCAGTCGTGTCTGAACCTGCGCGACGTTATAGATGGCAGCCCACCAGGCTCCTCCATCCCTGGGATTCTCCAGGCAAGAATACTGGAATAGGTTGCCATTTTCCTCTCCAATGCATGAAATTGAAAAGTGAAAGTGAGGTTGCTTAGTCATGTCCGGCTCTTAGTGACCCCACGGACTGCAGCCCGCCAGGTTCTTCCATCCATGGGATTCTCCAGGAAAGAATACTGGAGTGGGTTGCCATTTTCTTCTCCATTCAACATACTAAAAGTATACAAAGAGACTATAAAGGAAATAAAGATGATGCTGTTGAAGTGTTGTACTCAATATGCCAGCAAATATGGAAAACTCAGCTATGGCCACAGGACTGGAAAAGATCAGTTTTCATTCCAATCCCAAAGAAGTGCAATGCCAAAGAATGTTCAAACTGCTGCACAATTGCACTCATTTCACATGCTAGCAAAATAATACTCAAAATTCTCCAAGCCAAGCTTCAAAAATATGTGAACTAAGGACTTCCAGATATTCAAGCTGGATTTAGAAAAGGCAGAGCAACCAGGGAGCAAATTGCCAACATCCCTTGGATCATAGGGCTTCCCTCAGAGCTCAGTTGGTAAAGAATCTGCCTTCATTGCAGGAGAACGCAGTTCGATGCCTGGGTTGGGAAAATACCTGAAGAAGGGATAGGCTACCCACTTCAGTATTCTTGGGCTTCCTTTGTGGTTAGGTTGGTAAAGAATCTGCTTACAATGGAGGAGACCTGGGTTTGATCCCTGGATTGGGAAGATCCCCTGGAGAAGGGAAAGGCTACCCACTCCAGTACTTTGGCATGGAGAATTCCATGGACTGTATAGTCCATGGGGTCAGCAAGAGTCAGGCACGACTGAGCAAATTTCAGTTTCACTTTCTGGTTCATTGACTACGGTAAAGCCTTCTACTGTGTGGATCACAACAAACCATGGAAAATTCTTAAAGAGATGGGAATACCAGACCAACAAACCCAGCTCCTACAAAATCTGTGTGCAGGAGAAGACCCAACAATTAAAGCTGGACAGGGAACAATGGACTGGTTCAAAATTGGGAAAACAGTATATCAAGGCTGTATATTGTCACCTTGCTTATTTAATTTATATGCAGAATACATTTGCAAATACCAGGCTGGTTGAAGCACAAGCTGGAATCAAGATTCCCAGAGAAATACCAATAACCTCAGATATGCAGATGACACCACCTCTATGGCAGAAAGCAAAGAGGAACTAAAGAGCCTCTTGATGAACGTGAAAGAAGAGAGTGAAAAACTTGGCTTAAAGCTCAACATTCAGAAAACTAAGATCATGGCATCCGGTCCCATCACTTCATGGCAAATAGATGGGGAAACAATGCAAACAGTGACTTTAATTTTCTTGGGCTCCAAAATGACTGCAGATGATGATTGAAGCCATGAAATTAAAAGACACTTGGTTCTTGGAATAAAAGCTATGACTACCTAAACAGTATATTAAAAAGTAGAGACATTACTTTATTGACAGAGGTCCGCTTAGTCAAAGCTATTGTTTTTCATGTAGTCATGTATGGATGTGAGAGTTGGACCATAAAGGAGGTGGATACGATAAAATTGATGTTGTTTAACTGTGGTGTTGAAGAAGCATCTTGAGAGTCTTTTGAATTTCAAGGGGATCCAATCACTCAATCCTAAAGGTAATCAACCCTGACTATTCATTGGAAGAACTGATGCTGAGGCTGAAACTTGAAAACTTTGGCCACCTGATATGAAAAGCCAGTTCATTAGAAAAGACCCTGATGCTGGGAAAGATTGAGGGAAGGAGGAGAAGGGGACAGCAGAGGTTGAGATGGTTGGATGGTATCACTGACTCAGTGGATGTGAGTTTAAGCAAGCTCCAGGAGATGGTGAAGGACAGGGAAGCCTGGTGTGTTGCAATCCATGGGGTCACAGAGAGTTGGACACGACTGAGGGACTGAACAATATCATCATCAAAATATGGGAGGAATCAGTGATATATTTATTGTGGAAGCTATAATAGTAGTACACTTAGATCTCACCATTCAGGAGAGAACCTGCCGTGAGAAGCACAGTGGGGCTTACAGTGTCCATTGGTTTGACCTTCAGGATCCACTGATCTCCTCCCATGCAATGACTGAGCACAACAGAGTTAATAAGTTGGGATAGTCCCACCCAGTTTGGAGTTCCTCCAAAAATATTCCTTGTGCTGTGGCTTCTCATGGATCTTTTCATGGCCAAGACTTTCTTATAGGTGCCTTGCAGCCTGAGGCTTTCTACCATCCTTTCTTCCTTTTGTCTCTCCTATTACAGGTTTTGGATCAGCATCACCATATAACTATTTTTTCTCTCTCTACTCCTTACCCTTTTATAAGTGTTTCTCTTAATTTTTCTTTTGTATTTTCAATTTTCTTTTGATATCTTCCTCTAGGAGAACCTAATCTGACATACCGGCTCATCATTAACTAGTTAATGACTTATGCTATTAATTCATCCAATAAAATAATCTAGGAAAGCTATCTAATAACTACATGAGTTCCTAAATAATGATGATGCTAAATTTATTTCAATGATTCATCAAAAACTATAATATACTCTGCAAAAGATCTGTAAGTTGTATCACTGACAAAATTTCAGGTAGTATTATGTTACATCTCAGGGATATGTATTATTGCACATATAAGTAATTGACAGAAATGCTAAATTTTAGTACAAGGGCAGTAAAAAATATAGATCTATTTTTCCTATCTGACTTTACAGATATGCTGAGCATCACCCAGGGATGTTCAAGGACTCTAGAAAGAAACTTTCCTTGAAGCAAAGAGCTTAGAATTTTGGTAAAAAGTAAAGGCCAATTTTATATCAAGCTTCACTTACCTGAATATTTAGTCAAACAATATTGCCTACAGAAATGCTGCAAAAATCTATGCTTGAGTTTTTCTTATTTTACTTCATTATGCCAATTTATTTTCTTTTTAGTTTTTTTTGTGTGTGTGTGGCAAAAATAGAGGAATATTCACCTATAATCATCCATAATTTTAGCATGAATACTACTGTTGTTTAAAATTTATATTAATACATCTAAGTTTTCCAACATTTATAAGTTGTGTGCAAATACATAGAGTAGGTTACTAAATTTCTCACCTTAAATCTTCTACTTAATCTAAATGTTCTAACTTTCATCTTCTGCTTAAATTCAACCTAGTTGCTTACTCTCTTAAGACATACATATACACACACACCACATCCCTTGTTATCTCCTCAATTTCAAGGATTATAGTCACATTTGTCACTTTTCAGACATAAACCTGAAGATTGGTATATATTCAGCAATTTCTCAGAGAATAGTCACAACTACAGCAATTTCATTCAAAAAGGATCCATGGAGAGATCAAAATCAGGCTACAATATGATTTTTATAAAAAAATTACAAATAATTAAAGAGTATGGTTTCTAATGTTTTCATATTTGATTAGAACTTAAGTGTTGACTGAGATGCGACCTCAGATAAACATAACTGGACATTCAGATGATAATTCAAAATTAGACTGCACAAAGAGCTCTTATTTCTACCTCATTGCTTCTATAAACTTAGCACTTAGGGTTTCATTCCCATTATTCACATTTAACACATTAAATCTAGCTAGTAATGTCTATATTTTCTTTGAGGGTCATTAAAGCATCCTCACCTCACAGTTACTTGGTAATTAAAATTCAAATTTATCTTCATTTTGATTTAGCCGCTCATTTTGTTGTATCATGTATTTAGCCTCCATTAGGAATTAACATGTTGAAATCATTAGCATATAATTTGTGTTCTCTGATGTGCAGATGACACCACCCTTATCGCAGAAAGTGAAGAGCAACTAAAAAGCCTCTTGATGAAAGTGAACGTGGAGAGTGAAAAATTTGGCTTAAAGCTCAACATTCAGAAAATGAAGATCATGGCATCTGGTCCCATCATTTCATGGGAAATAGATGGGGAAACAGTGGAAACAGTGTCAGACTTTATTTTGGGGGGCTCCAAAATCACTGCAGATGGTGACTGCAGCCATGAAATTAAAAGAAACTTACTCCTTGGAAGGAAAATTATGACCAACCTAGATAGCATATTCAAAAGCAGAGACATTGCCAACAAAGGTCCGTCTAGTCAAGGCTATGGTTTTTCCTGTGGTCATGTATGGATGTGAGAGTTGGACTGTGAAGAAGGCTGAGTGCCGAAGACTTGATGCTTTTGAGCTGTGGTGTTGGAGAAGACTCTTGAGAGTCCCTTGGACTGCAAGGAGATCCAACCAGTCCATTGTGAAGGAGATCAGCCCTGGGATTTCTTTGTTTTTTTTTTTTTTTTCCTGGGATTTCTTTGGAAGGAATGATGCTAAAGCTGAAACTCCAGTACTTTGGCCACCTCATGTGAAGAGTTGACTCATTGGAAAAGACTCTTGATGCTGGGAGGGATTGGGGGCAGGAGGAGAAGGGGACAACAGAGGATGAGATGGCTGGATGGCATCACTGACTCGTTGGACGTGAGCTGGGTGAACTCCTGGAGTTGGTCATGGACAGGGAGGCCTGGCATGCTGTGATTCATGGGGTCGCAAAGAGTCGGACACAACTGAGCGACTGAACTGAACTGTGTTCTCTGAACACAGAATCTTGTTTTTATCTTTATGCATCTCTCTTCTATTGAAATGTTGAGTAATTCTTATTGTGAGCTTTAGTCCCTGGACTTTATTCTAACTTTTTTGTCAATCTCTTTCTCCTGACCTCTTTTGCCACTCTAGTCCACTTATGTTTTAATTATTTCCTTTCTAGAATTCTCGACTGTCAGAGAGCTCATTAAATACTCTCTTCAGTGTTCCATTAGGTAGCACCCAATTGATTCATATCATTGTACACAAGCATGTTTCTGTGGAAATTGTGTAAATATAATGCTCTCTGATATTCTAAGATTGCATTGCTAGAGGTGTCTTGAATGATAAACTAAGTACTTCTAAATATCCTTGGCAAACAATAAGAATCAGTACTACTTTCTAGCAGGATGAAGCTGTGATTAAGGCAGTAACTTTTTCATATGTGCATTAAAGTTTGAAACTCGTAGGAAAGGTGTTATAACTGTCAAGGAAATCAATTTGGCATCTGCTGTAATAGCTCAGAAACTATTATCATTTCTTTTATTATGTTTTAGGTGTAGAAAGCAACATTTTTCTCCTTATATCTTTCAGAGGAGATATAATTAGCTATCCTAGAAGTTCAATATTCAGGAATGTCAGGACCCTATTTCTTAGAAAAGAAATATTCGCTGAGTTATATCTATAGGGACAATAAATCTGTTGGAGATAGGGCAAGAGAGGACTGAATATTCTACTATATGCTTAACCAGCATAGAAGCGAAAAAAAAAAAAAAAAAGTAGCAGTATGACAAACAGCATGATGAGGGGCCTGGTTTAAACTACTAACAATGCAGATGTTATATTTTTAATCTCCATGCACAATTGTAAACAAACAAACAAGCGAAGTCTCAATCTGTAATCTTAAAGAATGTTGGATAGTATGAAACCAGAAGTCACTTCTTCCTATCAAGAAATTTATTCCATTTTATAGATATTGAATATTATAACTGTCCCTTGATGGAACTATCTCCATTAACATCACAATAGAGATTTTAGCCCAAAGAAAAAGAAAGGAAGCAAGCCTTGGTGTTATGGACACTTAAAGAACTTCTTTAAAAATAAGTGAACTTTCTGTAATCACACTCTGACACCAGTTTCTGGTACCTCAGGAAAAAAAATTGCAGTTATACATGTTTATAAAGCAATTAACTTTTACTTAAAGCCTGGACTTTAAGAACTTAAAAGCACAGTGTTTAATGTTTCCTCTAATTATAAAAACTGGGTTAATAAAATTGTTCCTTACAATTTAGGTGGGCAAGGAATATGGGGCAATGGAGTTCCCTTGCAAGAGTCAGCAGATAACAGAAAAATACCATAATGAATATCAAAAACGGAACTCAGAAGACCATTTTCTTTTAATTTTTGGATAGTTGAACAAAACAATCTTGTGTACCAAGATTGTTTGTACCAAGATTCCTTCCATCTATCTTTTCATTTTACTATGTACTCCAAAACATTACTATTTTTGAAAACAGTTTAATTCATATAATATGATGTATATATTTCAGTAACACTTGAATTATTTTAGCAACTTCTAAAAACAGGTATCCATATGAGCTAAACACTCAAAGAGTCGAGTCTATACATTGTTGCTGAGTTTTTATATAGTCTTTTGCTGTACCATGATGTTTAAGTTCATAATGACACTTCATTGCAGTTAAATAAAGAAAATCATATTTTATGTGAATGTGTATCTATTCTATTATTACACTTTAAAACAAATTCAGAACTTCTGGAATTGTAATAGTACTTTAAATAATAATTACTCCTGCTTTGGCACACCGCATGTAAAATACTTCTGCATATTCACACAAAAGCCACTTTCATAAACACATCATGATGTGTGAGAGAAACAGAATACTACTAAACTTATCTATAAGACAATGTATCTTTAGTGTTTTAAATATAGATAATGTAGAAATTTTACTCATCAGCAAAATAAAAATTCAAGTAGGCACTTTAATTTGGATAGGGCCATGTTATTTAGTTGTACAAAAACTACTTTGCTTTCTTGTGAAGTGTTTTGTGTCAGGGATATAGTTAACATCTAACTCATTAAGTAACTTTCTGTAAAACCAGAACCATTAGTTTGAGATGTTCAGTATTTGACTGTAAGTTGTTATAATTGCATGTAGAGAAAATCAAAGAGGTGTAACAAATTTTTGATAGTTTCTAACTACTGTTTCTAGCAATTAGAAGTAAAAATTTCATCAATTAGCAAAGTTTCTTCTAACTACTGATTAAGTTATAATACAACTTAACTCATTATATAGATTCCAGCTACATAATAAATGCAATCAAGGTCCCTGTAATCCATGCAAAAAGAAAAAAAGTCAAATCTGTTGACAAGAGAAAAAAGGATTATGACTTAGGAGCTCAATCAATGTATATATAATAAAATCTAAAAAAAAAAAAAAAATCTCCAAAATTAAGATAGATTTCAACCTGGCCCAACAAAATAATACTTTATCCCACAAGTATGATAAATTGGGAAGAAACGATATTTATGATTTTCAGAGGTTTTATCATAATGTATATTTGCCTTTCAGCTAAGTTGCTTCAGTCGTGTCCGACTCTGTGTGACCCCATAGATGGCAGCCCACCAGGCTCTGCTATCCCTGGGATTCTCCAGGCAAGAACACTGGAGTAGGTTGCCATTTCCTTCTCCAATGTATGAAAGTGAAAAGTGAAGTGAGGTAGCTCAATCGTGTTCAATTCTTAGCAACCCCACTACCAGGCTCCTCCATCCATGGGATTTTCCAGGCAAGAGTACTGGAGTAGGTAATGATTGCCTTCTCTCTTTGCCTTTAGTTTTCTTTTTATTTCTTGTACTCCCAAACTTTATACATTGCAAAAATTGGAAAACTCTGTTTAATCTGAAATTTGCTTTCCAAGCTACTTGGAAACATGATTACTTTGAGGTTTCAGATCCTTCTTTTGTGAACTAAGTGAATTAAAACAGAAACACTGTAAGAATTTTTTTTAATTTTATTTTATTTTTAAACTTTACATAATTGTATTAGTTTTGCCAAATATCAAAATGAATCCGCCACAGGTGTACATGTGTTCCCCATCCTGAACCCTCCTCCCTCCTCCCTCCCCATACCATCCCTCTGGGTCGTCCCAGTGCACTAGCCCCAAGCATCCAGTATCGTGCATCGACCCTGGACTGGCAACTCCTTTCTTATATGATATTTTACATGTTTCAATGCCATTCTCCCAAATCTTCCCACCCTCTCCCTCTCCCACAGAGTCCATAAGACTGTTCGATACATCAGTGTCTCTTTTGCTGTCTCGTACACAGGGTTATTGTTACCATCTTTCTAAATTCCATATATATGCGTTAGTATACTGTATTGGTGTTTTTCCTTCTGGCTTACTTCACTCTGTATAATAGGCTCCAGTTTCATCCACCTCATAAGAACTGATTCAAATGTATTCTTTTTAATGGCTGAGTAATACTCCATTGTGTATATGTACCACTGCTTTCTTATCCATTCATCTGCTGATGGACATCTAGGTTGCTTCCATGTCCTGGCTATTATAAACAGTGCTGCGATGAACATTGGGGTACACGTGTCTCTGTCCCTTCTGGTTTCCTCAGTGTGTATGCCCAGCAGTGGGATTGCTGGATCATAAGGCAGTTCTAGTTCCAGTTTTTTAAGGAATCTCCACACTGTTCTCCATAGTGACTGTACTAATTTGCATTCCACAAATCAATCAATGTAATACACCACATTAACAAATTGAAAAATAAAAACCATATGATTATCTCAATAGATGCAGAGAAAGCCTTTGACAAAATTCAACATCCATTTATGATAAAAACTCCCCAGAAAGCAGGAATAGAAGGAACATACCTCAACATAATAAAAGCTATATATGACAAACCCACAGCAAACATTATCCTCAATGGTGAAAAATTAAAAGCATTTCCTCTAAAGTCAGGAACAGGACAAGGGTGCCCACTTTCACCATTACTATTCAACATAGTTTTGGAAGTTTTGGCCACAGCAATCAGAGCAGAAAAAGAAATAAAAGGAATCCAAACTGGAAAAGAAGAAGTAAAACTCTCACTATTTGCAGATGATACGATCCTCTACATAGAAAACCCTAAAGACTCCACCAGAAAATTACTAGAAATAATCAATGACTATAGTAAAGTTGCAGGATACAAAATCAACACAAAGAAATCCCTTGCATTCCTATACACTAATAATGAGAAAACAGAAAGAGAAATTAAGGAAACAATTCCATTCACCATTGCAACGGAAATAATAAAATACTTAGGAATATATCTACCTAAAGAAACTAAAGACCTATATATAGAAAACTATAAAACACTGATGAAAGAAATCAAAGAGGACACTAATAGATGGAGAAATATACCATGTTCATGGATTGGAAGAATTTTTAATTGTATTGTTTAGGCGATGTGAACAAGGTCTAGGCACTGTTCCAACTGAGGAGGATTTGTCCCAGAAGAACTAAAGAGACTTTTGATGAAAATGAAAGAGGAGAGTGAAAAAGTTGGCTTAAAATTCAACATTCAAAAAGTAAGATCATGGCATCTGGTCCTATCACTTCATGGCAAATAGATGGGGAAACAGTGGAAACAGTGAGAGACTTTATTTTGGGGGGCTCCAAAATCACTGCAGATGGTGACTGCAGCCATGAAATTAAAAGACGCTTTCTCCTTGGAAGAAAAGCTATGACCAACCTAGACAGCATATTAAAAAGCAGCGACATTACTTTGTCAACAAAGGTCCATCTAGTCAAAGCTATGGTTTTTCTGGTAGTCATACATGGATGTGAGAGTTGAACTATAATGAAGATTGAGTGCCAAAGAACTGATGCTTTTTAACTGTGAAATTAGAGAAGACTCTTAAGAGTCCCTTGGACTGCAAGGAGATCCAACCAGTCAATCCTAAAGGAAATTAGTCCTGAATATTCATTGGAAGGAATGATGCTAAAGCTGAAATTCCAAGCTTTGGCCACCTGATGAGAAAAACTGACTAATTGGAAAAGACCCTGATGCTGGGAAACATTGAAGGCAGAAGGAGAAGGGAGCGACAGAGGATGAGATGGTTGGATGGCATCACTGACACAATGGACATGAGTTTGAGCAAGCTCCAGGGATTGGTGATGGACAGGCAAGCCTGGCTTCCTGTAGTCCATGGGGTTGCAAAGTCAGAAAAAGCTGAGTGACTGAACTGAACCATCCCAGATTTAGAAAAATATAAACTTAAGCAATCCTTAGGCTTACTGCTTAGGTTTAAAGGGAAAACTACATTTCCACTAACTTCATTTCAAATAAATGAAGATTAAAAACATACATACAGGTGTTTCCATATACATATTTCTAAATATCTCAGTGGGGATAAGGCTTAAGAAAACTAAAAGGCACAAGATACCTCTCCCTCTAGGCTTTTCCCTGTGTTTTTGTGGGTTACAGTGACCTCATCCATTTTGAAACTGTGGTTCACTCTTACTGACTTTACTCACTTTTCCGTGGCCCTTTCTCCATCTACTACCATGTTGGATGAAATGTTTCATACACATACCTTATGTGTATCATATTGAATGAAACAATTTGTAAATAGAGGATCTTTCATTGATTTGAAGTTTTGAGAAAAAATCATGTGAGGAAGAATGTTGTATAGCTTATAGCATGGCTTAAGATCTGAGGCTACGTATAACTGACCACTGCCTACCCTTCCAATCACACCTAATTCCACTCACTCTGTATCTTTCAACACTGCACTTCCACTGAATTTCTGGCAATTCCTTAGACATTCCAATTTTTTTAACACATATTAGGTCACCATCTGGAGAAGGCAATGGCACCCCACTTCAGTACTCTTGCCTGGAAAATCCCATGGATGGAGGAGCCTCGTAGGCTCCAGTCCATGGCGTCACTAAGAGTCAGGCAGGACTGAGCGACTTCACTTTCACTTTTCACTTTCATGCATTGGAGAAGGAAATGGCAACCCACTCCAGTATTCTTGCCTGGAGAATCCCAGGGACAGAGGAGCCTAGTGGGCTGCTGTCTATGGGGTTGCACAGAGTCGGACACGACTGAAGAGACTTAGCAGCAGCAGGTCACCATCTATTCTTTAAACTGACATCACTCTCTCCCAAACATTTTTCATCTAGGTAAAGTATTCTCTGACTTCAGAATAAATGTTCTTTACTTAGAGACCTTCTCAATCTTTCATATTAATTAGATATATTTATCACTTTTTCTCATAATAGAGGGGTATGTTTCCAGCCTTTAATTATAATCATTTGGAAGCAAAACTATACCAACATACGCTAATGTATGATTGACTACCTCTTCCAACTTGACAACAAATACACGACTAAAGGAATATTCCTAGTTTTTTTCCTAAATAATATACAGTGCCTAATAAAGTCTTTTTCTAAATGGAACACCCAGAAATGATACCTGTGAGGGTCTATAAAATCTCTAAACTTGAGGTCACCTTTACTCTTTTTTTGGTGTTGGTTTAGTGGCTAAGTTGTGTCCAACTCTTTGTGACCCCATGGACTGTAGCCCACCAGGCTACTCTGTCCATGGGATTTTCCAGGCAAGAATACTGGAGTGGGTTGACATTTCCTTCTCCAGGGGAATCTTCCCTACCCAGGGATTGAACCTGGGTCCCCTGCATTGCAGGCAGAGCCCAGCACAATCCAAACATTGCAGGCAAAGCCCAGTCCAATTCCAACTAAGTCCAGCTCAAGTCAAAAATCTAATCTCCTAAAATGCACACTGTCTCTTCCAGCCCCACAACTAGTAACTACATACACACCTAGTTTTCCTGGTCAAGTGCCAAAAGAACTTCCCTAAATATCACCTACTTATGTGCATAAAAGTAACTGAAACCTCAATTAATCATATTTTCAAGTACCATGGAAAGTAATTATAAGATTAAAAACATTAGTAAGATTATACAATTTTTAAAATGTATAAAATTTTCTGGGAGTCCAAGAAATGAAGATAAAATTAAAAAGAAAGCTATTCTATGATAAAACCTCTAAAGTCATAGCTTACTGTGATCAGCCCTAGCTACATTATTCAACACCCAGCTACAGGTTGGTCATGATAAACAGGAATATTAGACATGGTATAACTTCCATAAAATGGTTTTATTCATTCCTGATAACTTTGCATGTTGTCTGAAACACTTTCAGAGACCTTTAGCAATTGGTTCAGCTTCTCCAGCATCTGAGGCTTCTCTTTTCCCTGTATCACTTACCTATGTTGACTTCTATTCTTTGCACTATTTAATCCAGTTAACTTCCTATATTATCAATTGATTAATGAATTAATTCAGTAAGAAGATAATACCTAGATTGTTCAAGACACTTTTGCTACATGTTTGCTGCTAAGTCATTTCAGTTGTGTCCGACTCTGTGCGACCCCATAGACTGCAGCCCACCAGGCCCTGCTCTCCCTGGGATTCTCCAGGCAAGAACACTGGAGTGGGTTGCCGTTTTCCATACCAAAAAAGAACGTATTCTTGGTACCCCAAGAATAGTAATGGATGTGAGAGTTGGACTATAAAGAAAGCTGAGTGCCGAAGAATTGATGCTTTTGAACTATGGTGTTGGAGAAGACTCTTGAGAGTCCCTTGGACTGCAAGGAGATCCAACCAGTCCATCCCAAAGGAGATCAGTCCTGAGTTTTCATTGGAAGGACTGATGTTGAAGCTGAAACTCCAATACTTTGGCCACCTGATGCGAAGAGCTGACTCATTTGAAAAGCCCCTGATGCTGGAAAAGATTGAGGACAGGACGAGAAGGGGATGACAGAGGATAAGATGATTGGATAGCCTCACTGACTCAATGGACATGAATTTGGGTAAACTCCAGGAGTTGGTGATGGATAGGGAGACCTCACGTGCTGCATTTGATGGGGTCACAAAGAGTCGGACATGACTGAGCAACTGAACTGAAGAACAGTAATGAAGGACACACAATTCTACAATCACATCATATCTAAGATTCAAATGGAAACTGAAGTCTAACTGATAAGGTTGAGAGAAGCTCATAGCAGGAGGCATGCTTAATGTGAGACATAAAGACTAAGTTATGATGTTTTCAGGGGTTGGTGTTATGGGGAGTATATGTAAAGCAGAAGTAAAAGCTCAGAGGAAAGGCACAAAGAGTACTACAGTACAGATAGAGGCAGTCAAGAAACTAGAGTGTTATCACAAAGTAAAAATCTTAGGTTGAACTATAAACAGTTCGAGATAAATCATGCAAAGCCCACAGGTGATGCAGTGTTATCGAAGAATTTTATACAACAGGATAATATAAACCAATTTTTGTATTAGAAATATCACATGAACAAAAGCACTGACTTGAGTTATATGTTGGGCTGGGAAAGAGACTCCAACAAAAGACAAAGGCAATGTGTTGCTACAGTACAGGCAAAATTTTCAAGGTTCTGAGTTATGACAGTAGATGTGGAAGTGAATAAGGTGTGTATTTAGAAAGATAAAAGATATTTAATCAATGAAACATGGTTGTCAGCTAATCATGGAGAATGGACGTGGAATGATAAGGACAGAGCAAACTCAGTTATAGTGATGCCAGTGAAAAATAAGAAAAGAATACTGAAAGATTTTACTTCTCCCAAAAATATTTTAGGTTTTCTTTTAACATGCTCAATTTGATGTGCCCAAAATCATCCAGTAGATATATGCAATAGCTAGTTAGACCCATACATCTGTTTTCTGAATATAAATGAGAATTTGAAGGCATTGGCTTCCGAAGATAGGACATAAAGACCACAAAGCCTCTTTCAGAGAAAGTGGGTGAATAAATTACAAAAAGACTGGTAAAAAACAAGCATTCAGAAAACATACATTTTAAAGACACAACATAGGAAAAACACTTTCTGGAATTGAAGTGGCCTATGATACAGGACACAGTGACAGAAGTACTGGGATCCACTGGAGAAACTAATTTTTAAGAGGAGCCTTTCATTTGGAACTAGAACAGAGTAGTATCCAAAATCCTACCCATTCTTAAAATTTCAAGCTCATATTCCCTTTTTTTTAAAATTTTAACTTAGTATGTACTGAACAGAGTGGAATGTTTCAGTGCTCCAAATCTCCAGTTATGTTATCACTGTCTTTATTTTAATAAACAAATCTTTTGTAAATGAGTCTATTTATTTCACAGTTTCCCAAATTAAATAATAAAACACTGGAAGCTGAGGTCATTTTTTATATCTAAAATATTATAAAATGTAGATACCTGGTCATAGTCTTTCAAAAATGTTTGTTTACATTTTGATTCTAGAATTCCACTTTTTTATCAGAAGCATGGAAACAATAATGGTTGCTTAGTAGCCCTTTTTTTAAATTTCTACAATGAAAGTGAGACAGATATGCATATATGTATATATATATATATATATATATAGTGGGTATTCCCTTTTGTAATATTTATAATACATTCTTTCTTTCATCTTATTTGATAAAAGTATATTAAAAATACATCATTTAATTTAGACTTCTGCAACTGTGTAATACCTAAGTAAAATATTTCCTGTGTAGAAAATGAGGTTTATCCACTGTCAATTGGATTTCAGTTGGATTTCTTTGGAAAAAGGGAAAAGTCTAGTATGTAGAAAATTTTAATTTCTTCATGAAAACCTAAACTAGTCCTAAATTTGTGTCATTATCAAAATTTGCAAGCAATAAGCAGCAGTGTAGTGAGAACAGAGAATATCTGGAACTATGTAGCAAATTAACAAAGGTTCGTCTAGTCAAGGCTATGGTTTTTCCTGTGGTCATGTATGGATGTGAGAGTTGGACTGTGAAGAAGGCTGAGCGCCGAAGAACTGATGCTTTTGATTGTGGTGTTGGAGAAGACTCCTGAGAGTCCCTTGGACTGCAAGGAGAACCAACCAGTCCATTCTGAAGGAGATCAGCCTTGGGATTACTTTGGAAGAAATGGTGCTAAAGCTGAAACTCCAGTAGTTTGGCCACTTCATGCGAAGAGTTGGCTCATTGGAAAAGACTCTGATGCTGGGAGGGATTGGGGGCAAGAGGAGAAGGGGACGACAGAGGATGAGATGGCTGGTTGGCATCACTGACTCGATGGACCTGAGTCTGGGTGAACTCCGGGAGTTGGTGATGGACAGGGAGGCCTGGCGTGCTGCGATTCACGGGGTCGCAAAGAGTTGGACACGACTGAGCGACTGATCTGATCTAATCTGATCTGATGTGGCAAATTGTTTTGATTTCCCTGTATCAGTGGCAATTTCCTCCTTGTGTTTAGAAATCATTTTAATAATAGCATTCAAATCCTTTCTCTTTCAAAATTTGACTATTCATTAGACTAAGATTTGAGCCTTACTTGGGGCATCCTTATGTCATAGAGATATTGTCCCAATTGAAAATAAATTGCAATCATTTTTATGGAAAATACTGGAAATTTCTATACATCATTAAAAGAATAGGAAAAAGACTACTGCCACTGACCAATGACAGAAATTAGAATGAAAACGTAGAATAAGAAAGGTGGATGAGAGATGTGTATTACTGTAAATGATCAGTTTATCTCAATTAACCATTATATAAATTGAAGATGTACCCTTTAATCTTAAGATTATTTGAGATTAAAACTTTAATTAGTTTTTATCCTTAATAAAGACAGTACCTAAACCTTTAATCCTAGGATCTCATAGCCAATTAAAAAATAAATCCCCAGTTTTCCTTTAAAGATATACACATATTTGCTTCCTCATTTACAGTTAGAACCACAGTGGTAGAGATTCATTCCAAATCATATCCTAAAACATAAGGAATTCTGTCAACAGAGCACATGGTCCTTATTTCTTATCCAGTTATTTGAAAATGCTTTTTTTGATTTAATTATTAAAATAGCATGCTATTAAAAATTAAAGCATATCATGCCTAATAATTAAAGTTTGAGTGAATGATACAATGAGTTTAACTTCTAGTTCTGAAAATCTTGCGATATGGAATCTTTCTGTTTTTTCAGCTTTCTAAAACTTTTGTTACTTTGTATAAAAATAAAGATCATAGTACCATCCCTTGCAAAGTGTTACTTTGAGTATTGAATGATATAATGCTTTTAAATGCTTAGCATCAAGAGCATCAAGAAAGAACATATTAGGCAATCATTAACATCAGGTGCTATGGTATTAATAAATATAAAAGACAAGGAAGAGATACAACAGCTGAAAATAAATATAGCATTTTAAATATCAGTATTTATATATTTAAAATGGGTATTGATAAGTACTTTCTTTTATGTACATACATGTATATATTTATATCTATTTGTCTGTACATAGACAGGTTGACATAGAAAAAGTATATAGATACAACATACTCATTGTTCAGTTCAGTTCAGTCACTCAGTCGTGTCCAACTCTTTATGACCCCATGAATTGCAGCACGCCAGGCCTCCCTGTCCATCACCATCTCCTGGAGTTTACTCAAACTCATGTCCATCAAGTCAGTGATGCCATCCAGCCATCTCATCCTCTGTCATCCCCTTTTCCTCCTGCCCCCAATCCCTCTCAGTTAGGCTGTTATAAATGAAAAGAAACTGCCAAGAATCTAAAATAGGTCAAACTGATTCTTGGCTGGTGGAAAGCATCAAAAACAAACCTAAACACTGAGTTTATGCCGAACTCTAGGCAGCTGCATTATACAAAGAAGCACTAGATAAAGCCAAAGTCTATTAAAGCTGGGGAATGTTATAGCACCCCCAAGTAATGATGAGAAGTGAGATGTTTACACAGCTATTCATGGGGTATAAGAAATAAACTCCACTTTTCCCAGAAGGACAACAAGTAAATTTATCTAAAATCTGCAACTGTGTTAAGACAAAGAAAAAAGTCTCCTGAGAATTTATAACAACTTTTCACTGTCACATTTGCATTCTTAATTTATGCTTCTCATGTAATTAAAATAAATCTCAGATAAGAAATTGACGTTAAAATAGTTTGAGTCACGGTCATCTTCAGGCTACTTTCAGGAGTTACATAAAATCTGCCTGGCAAAATTTTACTTCAAAATACACTTCAATGTATTATCTCAAATAAAATTCCAAGGAAAACAAAATGCTTGTCAAAAGTCAGAAAGTAAACAGACTCGTCAAAGGTTCAGATCATGGAATTATTTCACACAGAATAAAGATATCTATATATAAAGTGTGTAAAGAATAAAATTAAATGTTAAATATGATCAGGCAAAAAACAAATGTGAAAAAGAAGCAAAATATTAATAACATGGATATGAAAAATATGTTGTAATAATTACAAAGTCAGTGTATAAATCATTCAGTCAATTAGATGGAGCTGAAGAGAGGATGGGGGCAGGAGGAGAAGGGGACGACAGAGGATGAGATGGCTGGATGGCATCACTGACTCGATGGACGTGAGTCTGGGTGAACTCCGGGAGTTGGTGATGGACAGGGAGGCCTGGCGTGCTGCGATTCATAGGGTCGCAAAGAGTCGGACACGACTGAGCGACTGAACTGAACTGAACTGAACTGAAGAGACGATTAGGATTTAGTGAACCATAGGAAATATGGCAGAAGTAATTATCTTTCATTGTTTTAAAGTTCTCATACTCCCAAGAAAACACTGTTTACAGTCAGAGCATCAGGCAAATTCTAAACTACTCAAAAATCAATCAGCACCAATTGTTTCAGTGATCATGCTTCTGAAAGTTAACCAATCAATGACAGTCAAGTATTTTAAGGGTCAGCAAGTCTACAGTACACTCAGTTAGGTGAGCATGCTTCTAGGCTGATGACAACCTACCTACCTACAATCGTGTAACCAATATTATCTTCCCCCAAATGCTTTCCAAAACCTCAATTTGCTTTCCTATGAGATTTTGCTCTTCCAGTGTAGCTCACTCTAACTTAAATACTAAATTTAGTTATTTGATTTCAGATATTCAGTGTGTGTTCCTGCCTTCAACATCTAAACTGCAACCTAGAAAGGCAAAAATAAGAAATATGGAAGACAGAATGAGATTGTCAACTACTCAAATAAGGGATTTAGAAGAAGATGAGTGTTTCAATGCCATTCTCCCAAATCATCCCCGCCGCCCTCCACAGAGTCCAAAAGACTGTTCTATACCTCTGTGTCTCTTTTGCTGTCTTGCATACCAATACAATATTGTAAAGTAATTAGCCTCTAATTAAAATAAATAAATTTTAAAAAGAGAAGAAGATGAGTGCAGAGGGTGTCAATGATCAAAGACATTGTGACTGACAATTTCTCAATACTCCAATCTTAAAATCTAAGAATTCTAACAAATCCCAGGAAAGATTTTAGGAATCATCTAAATACATACTTCCCAGGCCATCCACTGGTTAAAACTCCAGGCTTCCAGTGCCAGGGATGTAGGTTCAATCCCTCATGAAGAACTAAGATCCCGCGTGCCACGAGGCGTGGTCAAAAATAAATAAACAAATACAATAAAATTTTTTTAAAAGAATTATCTTAATGTATCTTTCTAGATATATATGACATACATAAATATGACAAAACACAGAAAGAACATAATAGAGCCTAACAAAGAGAAAAACAAATAAAACCCTCCAAAAACAGCTCAACAGATTACCTACAATAGAATGGCAATAATATAGCAAAAATGTGAATAGAATGATATTCTTTTTGTTTAATATAAATTTATTTATTTTAATTTGAGGTTAATTACTTTACAATATTGTATGGGTTTTGCCATATATCAACATGAATCCTTAATATTCCAATAGAAAATGTCTCTCACCTCCTAATTGTATAAAGTATATTTATCATCCTTTACAGACAAAATGTTTAGCTCCATGGAAAAATAGAATAGTCATCCTTATTGCAACTCATAGTCTCAAAATACATCAAGTAATGTTAACTGATCAACATTTTTTTAAAGAGACTACAATTGAGTGAGATGTAAAAATTACAGTTTTAGCAATTGATAGATCAAGCGGATAAACATGAAACTCATAAAAGTATAAGAAAGTAAAAGGGTATAAATAAGCTTGATTTCGGGTTTTCCTGGTGGCTCAGATGGTAAAGAATCTGCCTGTAATGCAGGAGACCTGGGTTTGATCTCTGGATCTGAAAGATCCTCTAGAGAAGGAATGGACAACCGATTCCAGTAGTCTTGACTGGAGAATTCCATGGAAAGTGCAGCCTGGTGGGCTACAGTCCATGGTGTTGCAAAGAGTAGACCACTACTGAACGACAAACACAAGCTTGATTTAATGAGCACAATAGGTCAAATAAAGGTGGAAACAATTTTTCTAACACATTTATTAGGACAGTTAGGAAACTTAACTACATTGTAGGACAGGAAACTATATTAACATTTAAGGAATTGATAAGATTCAGGACACATTATCCAATTCTGTCAACAAAGATTAGATTTAATTATAAAAGATGCTTAGGAAAAATCCACACATTTGAACATTAAAAAGCAAACTCAAAATACCAGAATCAGAGTAAAAATCAAAATTAAAAAGTGAGAACTGCCAAAGAACTATGTAACCTAACATGTCAGTTTTTAAATTTTATTGTTTATATCTGTTTTTCATTCTACTTAGAACAAGTTTTATTCAAAAAGTAAGTTTTCTCTATATACATTTTATCTGCACTTGTATTTAAATCTCACATTTGAATTATTCATCATTCGTGTATATATATATAGATAGATAGAGAGATAGATAGTATATTCACCATGCTGCTTTCTCTTTCAAATGATTGTTTAGTAAACAAAGGCAATAATACTTTTATTATTTGAAAATCTGGTGTTTTCTATGTTATATAATATTCTATGTGGCACAGTTATGTAAATTTTTTGTGTCATCAACTGTTTCCAAAATAACAGAAAAAGATCTTGTGCCTGCATCTGAATAAGAAAATAGAAAACTAAAAATGGCAGCCAAAATCCTGCAAAGCAAAAATTAAAACAATTATAGACAATGAATGAAGAGGTAACCAAAAAGTCCTTGAAGAATAATAAAGCAGAAATGGGGAATAATTAAACCTAAATTAAGTCAGTGCTTCAAAAATTGAATGTACTGGACACTGGAAGACATCCAGAGAGTATAAAGTCAATCCTCCATTGAGCATACTCACAAATCACATGGTTGCTTTGGAATATTATCTTCTAAAAACAAAAAAATCTTGTTTAAAACACTTTTGCTGACTCTCTACAACAGCAGTTTTATATGAGGTTTCAAGGTTAAGACAGTTAACTCCAAAAATTGGAGTGAGTTTTGAAGTATGCAAAGGTTTCTTGGCATTTATGTTAAAAAATGAAAATCATGGTCCTAGATTATGATTCTCCCACCACACTTTTGCACTCTCTCTCAAATTCAGATTTTATATGGAACACTGGATAATTTTATGGAAACGTTAGAAAATTATTTTCAAACTACAGTCTATCCTTATTTCTTGTGAATAATTCACTTCCTAAGAGAACTCATTATTGATGATGCAGATGATATTTGTTTAAAGAATTTAGAGATTTTTCCATTAATTTAGTTGTATGGATATGGTGAGCTTCCTTTTTGCTAAGTCTTTCTTTTGCAGAGTTTTATATGAAGAACAAAAACATGTGAGCACATCAATGATGCATACAAAATAGTAAAGCAATACTTGGAATTTCCCCTAATTCAGCAATTTAGATAATGCTATTAAAATATGTTAAAAGTGTATCATGGTCATACAAAGAAAAATGAAAGTGTAAGATTGTCTAAGATGCAGATATATCTTTATAACTACTTTTATTCTTTCATATCCATGAGGTAACAAATTAACATCTAAAAAGAATAAACTTCCCTTAGGGCTGTGAAGCAAGTGATTTTTAGAATCACTTTGAATGAAAAATGTATTTCATTTAAATGTAGTTTTCAGCTGCATTTTTTGTGTTCACTTTGAAAAAACTTTCAATGATTGAATTCCAAAAAATCCATATTGCTTTGCACATTAGTGATGCTAAGTTGAATATAATATCTAGACATGGTTACTGTGTCAAGAAAAGAAAGCTAAACTCAATTTTTCCCTTTTAGATATTCACCCACATAAATTTTATAAAGGTGTACATAGATGTTTGAAAGATATTTACTATTTTTTTCTCTTCTCTTCTTGGTCATCTTGTGATAAATTGTTGGTATGTTAATTTAACAAAGAAAGTATTCTCATATTAAAATAATAGTATTGAAAATATCTGGGGTATAAGTACCTTGGATATAAAATATCTATTTTCTATAGTAATTAATTGATCAATGTGCAGACATATTAGCATAAAAAGGTATAAGTTAAGACTTTTCAAAGAGAGTTGCTTGATGTTTGGTTTGTCTAAAGTTTAGGTGATTATTTTAACATTGGGTAAGTCAAGAGACTGATCATTTTTCATTTTGTTAGTATAGCTAAATAAACAGGATATAGTGAATTATGACTCAAATAGTAATCATAGGTCTGGGTCAGTCTGGCTTAATCTGTCTAGTAATTGCAATAGAACATGTCTTGTTCTATTTTTTGAATGACAAAGTAAAACAACAAAGTATGCTTTTTAAATCCAATTATGATAAACAGAAACAAATAGTTGTGAAAAAAATCATATTCACCAAGTTTTCAGTAAGACCCAATAAAAACTAAAATAAATGTGGGATACCTGTGGAGTCTCACTCTTAGTTTGAAAAAAGTAATGCTTTGAAAAGGATGGGACCATCTTCCTTAACAGCTACTTACAAACACATCTACTTTTTGCTATTTATAATTTTATTTTATTTTATTTTTTGCCTCTTTTTTTAAAATTTTATTTTATTTCCAAACTTTACATAATTGTATTAGTTTTGCCAAATATCGAAATGAATCCACCACAGGTATACATGTGCTCCCCATCCCGAACCCTCCTCCCTCCTCCCTCCCCATACCATCCCTCTGGGTCGTCCCAGTGCACTAGCCCCAAGCATCCAGTATCGTGCATCGAACCTGGACTGGCAACTCGTTTCTTACATGATATTTTACATGTTTCAATGTCATTCTCCCAAATCTTCCCACCCTCTCCCTCTCCCACAGAGTCCATAAGACTGTTCTATACATCAGTGTCTCTTTTGCTGTCTCATACACCGGGTTTTAAATAAATTAGTATATTTTGTGTCAACTACAAATTGGTACTTGCCAAGAAAAAATTGTACTTGGAGTACAAAATGAAGCAGGACAAAAACTAACAGAGTTTTGTCAAGAGAATGCACTGGTTATAGCAAACACCTTCTAACAACAAAAGAGAAGACTCTACACATGGACATCACCAGATGGACAATACCAAATCAGATTGATTATATTATTTGCAGCCAAAGACGGAGAAGCTCTATACAGTCAGCAAAAGAAAGATCAGGAGCTGACTGCAGCTTAGATCTTGAACTTCCTATTGCAAAATTCAGACTTTAATTGAAGAAGGTAGGGAAAACCACTAGACCATTCAAGTATGACCTAAATCAAATACCTTATGATTCTACAGTGGAAGTGACAAATAGATTCAAGGGATTAGATCTGATAGAGTGCCTGAAGAACTATGGATTGAGGTTCGTGACACTGTACAGGAGGCAGTGATCAAGACCATCCCCAAGGTGGGGGGAAATGCAAAAAGGCAAAATGGTTGGCTAAGGATGGCTTACAAATAGCTAAGAAGAGAAGAGAAGTGAAAGGCAAAGGAGAAAAGGAAAGTTATACCTCTCTTAAGGCAGAGTTCCAAAGAATGGCAAGGAGAGATAAGATAGCTTTCCTCAGTGATCAATACAAGGAAATAGAAGAAAACAATAGAATGGGAAAAACTAGAGATCTCCTCAAGAAAATTAGAGATACCAAAGGAATATTTCATGCAAAGATGGGCACAATAAAGGACAGAAATGTTATGAACCTAACAGAAGCAGAAGAGATTAAGAAGAGTTGGCAAGAATACACAAAACTATTTTACAAAAAAGATCTTAATGACCCAGATAATCACAATGGTGTGATCACTCACCTAGAGCCAGACATCCTGGAATATAAAGTCTAATGGGCCTTAGGAAGTATCAATATGAACAAAGCTAGTGGAGGTGATAGAAATCCAGTTGAGCTATTTCAAATCCTAAAAGATGATCCTGTGAAACTGCTGCATTCACTATGTCAGCAAATTTGGAAAACTCAGCATTGGTCACAGAACTGGAAAAGGTCAGTTTTCATTCCAGTCCCAAAGAAAAGATATGCTAAAGAATGTTCAAACTACCCCACAATTGCACTCATCCCAGATGTTAGCAAAATAATGCTCAAAATTCTCCAAGTCAGGCTTCAACTGTATGTGAACCAAGAACTTCCAGATCTCAAAGCTGGATTTAGAAAAGGCAGCGGAACCAGAGATCAAATTGCCAACATCCATTGGATCATCAAAAAAGCAAGCGAATTCCAGAAAAAAAAAAATGTCTACTTTCACTTTATTGACTACGCCAAAGCCTTTAACTATGTGGATCACAACAAACTGGAAAATTCTTCAAGAGACAGGAATGCCAGACCACCTTACCTGCTTCCTGAGAAATCTATATGCAGGTCAGGAAGCAACAGTTAAAACTGGACATGGAACAACAGACTGGTTCCAAATTGGGAAATGAGTACATAAAGGCTGTATTTTGTCACCCTGTTTATTTAACTTATATGCAGAGTACATCATGTGAAATGCCAGGCTGGATGAAGCACAAGCTGGAGTCAAGATTGCTGGGAGAAACATCAAAAACCTCAGATATGCAGATGACACCATGCTTATGGCAGAATGGGAATAGAAACTGAGGAGCCTCTTGCTAAAAGGGAAAGAGGATAATGAAAAAGTTGGCTTAAAATTCAACATTCAGAAAAGTAAGATTATGGCATCAGGTCCCATCCCTTCATGGCAAATAGCTGGGGAAACAATGGAAACAATGACAGACTTTATTTTGGAGGGCTCCAAAAACTCTTCAGATGGTGACTGCAGCCATGAAATTAAAAGACACATGTTCCTTGGAAGAAAAGTTATGACCAACCTAAACAGCATATTAAAAAGCAGAGACGTTACTTTGCCAACAAAGGTCTGTCTAGTCAAACCTATGGTTTTTCCAGTAGCCATGCATGACTGTGACAGATGGACCATAAAGAAAGCTGAAGGCCCAAGAATTGATGCTTTTGAACTGTGGTGTTGGGGCAGACTCTTGAGAGTACATTGGATTGCAAGGAGATCCAACCGGTCCATCCTAAAGGAAATCAGTCCTAAAGTATTCATTGGAAGGACTCATGCTGAAGTTGAAACTCCAATACTCTGGCCACCTGATGTGAAGAATTGACTCATTGGAAAAGACCATGTTGCTGGGAAAAATTGAAGGCAGGAGACGGGGATGCTAGGGGATGAGATGGTTGGATAACATCACCGACTCGATGGATATGAATTTAAGCACAATCTGGGAGTTGGTGATGGACAGGGAATCCTGGCATGCTGCAGGTTGCAAAAAGCTGGACATGACTGAGCAACTGTACTGACAGAAGAGGATTTGTCAGTGACTCAACAACAGCAACAAGGCAGTTGCCATCTGGCTCTTTGGAGATTAAACACTGTGCTCCTGCAGCTGCTGAACTTTGACACCCCCTGAGGGGAATTCAGGCACTCTGTTGCTCCAGGGGATCTGTTGAAACAGATCTTCAGATAATTTGGTATTCTCAGAAACTGATCTCATGATCCCAATCCTTGGATCTCTTCATATCTAGAAAGGCACTAAATCCTTCATGGTCATATCAGCTCCTCCTGACTAGCAGAAAACCTGTTGTAAAGTAAGTGCTTGATATCATTGAACTCCTCCTTCAACAAAATCTTATTTATTGACCTTCTCCCACTAGCTCTTTGGAGGAGTCTCTCACAGCTATCTGAGGTGCTGTCTCTACAGCTGCAAGTCCTCATTTTGCTCCAAATAGAACTTAACTTGCAACTCTCACATTGTGCATCTTTCTAGTCAACAGTGGCAACCAAAATTCTAAAGCAGTCTTATCCTAATTGACACAAATATATTTCTCAGTATAGAGAAATACACATCTCACATGATCTAATGCTAGTAAAAACTTATCAATGATGAAGAGAGTTCAGTTTCTGTATTTTATTACAAGAATGTTGAGAGATGGGACTATTTCAGTAATTACACAAACATGCACTGACCATCTACCAGAAGGCAGTGAATGTCATACACACAAATTTTAAAAATACAGTTTTTGTCTTCAAAAAGGGTACACCATAGACTGAATATGGGGAAAATCAATCAGGTTGCCATGGGTTCTTGATTCAACTAATTCTATCACTTATTCACTGAATGTCTATACCTGCCTGCATACTAGGCACGCTTTCTATTGTGTGAGTGTGTGTGTGTGTGCTCAGTCATGTCTGATTCTTTGTAACCCCATAGACTGTAGACCACCAGGCTATCTGTCCATGGAGTTTTCCAAGCAAGAATACTGGAGTGGGTTACCATTTCCTGTACAAGAGGAACTTCCCAACCCAGGGATCAGACCCATGACTCCTGTGTCTCCAGAATTGGCAGGAGGATTCTTCACCACTGAGCCACCAGGGAAACCCATACTTTCTGTTGGGAATAAGTAAAGTTGAACCAGTTAGCTAATGAGGAAAATGAGTCATATGTACAAATGAGTTATAACCATATTACAAATGATCAGTAATGGTGACTCACCACTAAAGTAGGTAAGTATTTTGGAGAAATAAGGAAGATGATGTCTACATGATAGAATGGCTATGACTCTGCTATGATGAAATGGAGGGAAAGAAATTCAAAGAAATAAAACAAACAAAAAAAAAAGGAAAAAAAATTCTGTGATGCACTGCCATGTGTAGAACAGCATAATGGGAAATATCAGACAAGTCAAATTCAATTTTGGCTGTAAGAATCTTTTCTATTTGTCTAATGAATCTGGGCAATATTTTCCCTTGTTTTTAAAAAAGCAGGCAAATAGACATCAGGATTTTGCTTTAATAAAGCCAATATAGTTACAAATATACATATTTTATTTGGCCTTTGTGAAATTTGCCAGAAGATGAGTTTGCATCAGGTGGGTAGCCTATTGTGCAGAAAATAGGTGCAAAGGTGGATTTAAGCACTGGAATAACAGGATTCAGAAGTTATTTGGATGTGAAACCATAATAGGAAAGAAGTAAAATTGAATTTTGTACCTCTATGATTAGGAAGATGGGGGTAAAAGAAACACCTCATGGAAAATAATATAAGAAGGAAGTTGTGGGGAGGATGAAAGAAAGTGAAATTTGCTCAGGTGTGTCCGACTCTTTGCAACCCCATGGACTACACAGCCCATGGAATTCTCCAGGCCAGAATACTGGAGTGGATAGCCTTTCCCTTCTTCAAGGGATCTTCCCAACCCAGGGATCGAACCCAGGTATTCCACATTGCAGGCGGATGCTTTAGCAGCTGAGCAACAAGGGAAGCCCAAGAATACTATCCCTTCTCCAGAAGATCTTCCTGACCCAGGAATCGAACCAGGGTCTCCTGCCTTTCAGGCAGATTTTTTACCAACTGAGCTATCGAGGAAGCCTTATAAATGAGCTAATTCTCATTTTGTGGGGAGGATAAATGAGATAATTCTGGGTATGGCTTACTCGGTGGCAACAGTGATAAAGAATGCACCTGCCAATTCAGGAGACCTAAGAGACATGGGTTCAGTCCCGGGTTTGGGAAGATGCCCTGGAGGAGGGCATGGCAACCCACTCCAGTATTCTTGCCTTGAGAATCCCATGGATAGAGGAGGCTGGCAGGCTACAGTCCATGGGGTTGCAAAGAGTCTGACACGATTGAAGTGACTTAGCACAGTCCATGAGGTAGTTATGCCAAAGTGGAAATGCTATGCAATGACTTGGGCATGTGCTACAATAGTACAAAACTAAGCTATTGATATTAATTTGCAAGTCTTAAATTTTTCAAAGGGGAATATAGGGAAATAAATGTGGGATCATATTCTTAGACCAAACCAATCTTTGTTTCAGAAAAAAATATATTGGATCAGAATCAGGAGCACTAGATCTTAAAAACTGTTTCCTTAAAAAAAAAAAAAAAGGCATGGATTTAAAAGTTTCTGGGAATTTGATATAAATAAAACTGAAAAAAAATGAAAAAAAAAACTGAATATAAAGACAATAGCCTAGTACATTTTCTCAGAAAATATTTTGCAGAATTATTCCTACGCAGAGACTATAACAAGTAGTTGTATGCACTTTTTTAGTATTAAAGAGATAATAAAAATACATCACAATGTACCTCTGCTCTTGTTCTATTTATACACCTAACTTCTATTAAGTTTGTGTTTTGGAAAAATAAGTGAGGGATGTGTGAACTGTGTGTTTTCCTGCCATCCTGTAAACAACTTAAAATGCTGCATGGAAAGGGTAAGAGTATCAGTAGCAAAAGAATAAATAAATAAATAAATAAATAAATCTTTTGTTAATAACAAAAAATCCACAAATGAATTAAACAGGAAAAAAGACTGATAAGAGAAGATAGGAAAGGCTGAGAGTACTGAATAATGATGAATAGATCCTATGCATTTACATTAATTCTTTAGATTGTATTACTAGGAATAGTGAAATTGATAACGTTTTCAAATTATAAAAAATGATTTGGAGAATTGGTTAAGTATTTTTTTTTTTTGCCTGGAGAATTCCAAGGACAGAGTCTGGCAGCTACAGTCCATGGGGTTGCAAAGTTGGATATGACTGAGTGACTCACACACACACACACACACACACACACCTCTAATTAAAATTGTCAAAGAATGAAATAAATGACTATATAGGGAATGTTTTCAGTGAATTTTTTTGGATACTCTAGGAAGAAATTCTGAGATAATATGAATAAACCTGGGTCTAAAATGGAAGTTCTGAGAGATCAGAAATGTAATAGAAATGAAGGTGCTTCATCAGAAAGTGTTAATATTGAACCAAAGAGCGCAGTCAACATTCAGCACAAAGACACTAATACAAATCAAAATGTGAGCCTAGATTACCTAGACTGTCTCATGTTTTGAGACAAAGTGAAAAAAGAAAAGATTTATGTAAAAGTCAGCCAAGTTTTAATGTTAGCAATTAATTCAGTTTAACATTGGAGTGGAAGTTCTGATAAAAGTATTTTGTACAACTGAACCACATATATGAATATTAAGGGTGTACGTATGTATAGAAACAATATAGTCTGCTTTGTGATTATATAAGGCTTTGGATTCTATAAGGCAATCAAAAAATGAATAGGGTTCTTTGGTAAACATGCTTCAAAATGGAATGCATTATGCATTATGAGTCTAGTAGATTAGAATTTAACTGCTGTTGTTTATTAACAATGTTTTATTGCTACTTTTTTCTTTAGGAAGGAGAAAATAGAAATAATAGAGTACATAAAATATTAAGGTTTATGGGAAAGGTGGTTTGTTTCTTTGTATATACATTGTTAAAATTGGCAAAAACATTCAAAGAGTGTATTTAATTGGCTAACAAAATTTAATTTTATAAAGTTTAATTTTTATGTATGTCACATGATATTAAATAGCATCAATTTAAAATGCATATAAACTTTATTTTGATAGCTGAGGTAAATAATTAAATATGTAAGTACTGGGGGAGGAGGAAGAAGAAGAGGAAATATAAAAATTTTGTGGTGAGGCCACTGGATATTGAAAAGACAGGGCACACACATTGAGGAAGCACAGAGAGAAGTCAAATGCTTTGTAAGGACTTGCAACCTAACTAGAAATTCCCTTTCCTTTTCACATGTTCAAATGGCGAAAGGGATTTACAGTGACATTTTTCTGTGTTCATAACTGATCTCCTTACAATCGATGATAGCAGGAGACTTGTTTGTTACTAACTCCCAGGTTATTGATACTTGGGCATTAATGGTAGAAAATGGGCATCAACGTACACAGAGTAATAGGAGAATTTTGAGGGGTATAGTCTCAAGTTGGGAGAAGCAAGCAGCCATGATATAAATGAGTATCTATCATATTTATAATCATATTGTATCTACCTACAACAAATAGTTCAACAGACTAATTGCCAATAGACTCTCAAATCAGCTAATAACATAGCACAATATGTATAAATCTCTTTTAGTTATGAATAGAATCTCAGAAGACAACTGGAGTATTGAGCCCTGTTAAAGTAAATTTTAAGAAAACAGATTTGGATTTCAGGGAAATACTTGCAAAATGTCTCTGAATATATTCACAAATAAAAATTTCTATACCTTGGATTCATTTTGATATTTGGCAAAACTAATACAATTATGTAAAGGCTGGTGCACTGGGACGACCCAGAGGGATGGTATGGGGAGGGAGGAGGGAGGAGGGTTCAGGATGGGGAACACATGTATACCTGTGGTGGATTCTTTTTTAAAATTATTAAAAATAAAAAAATTAAAAATAAAATTAAAAAAAAATAAAATAAAATAAAATTTAAAAGAAAAAAAATAACAATAATAATCAAAATCAAATTGATAAAAACATATCCAGGTTTCATTTGGGGGGAGTGGAAATAGATTTTGTGCTACACTTTGAATTTTAAAGGTAGGAAAATTTTCAGTGAGGTGAAGTTGATATTTGCCTGGACAGAAGGCAAGAAAACTCTATTAATTTTTTCTCTTTAAAAAAGCAATAGTTGAAGTTTCAATCTTCTTTAAAGCAATCTGAATTCTTTTTCTTTCTGTCCAGAGAAATAAACTTTCCGTGGTTTCTGTCATATGATTTAGAGGTTGTTGGCCTAAGACGTTGGGCAGCAAGTCAATAATCTCTTTTGAAAATCCTGCTGAGACTGGGGATCATCTAATACAAGGCATTCATTCAGAATCAATCCACTATTTAGGAGCAATGTTCCTTCTCTTGTCAGAGCTACCACCTGGGATAATTTCCCTAGAGCTTCTGATACTTTGTCATCAACACTCACTAGAGAATAAGAAATAAAAGACTGTAAGGCTAAGAAGAATGGTTGGTATATGATGGTTCAATTCTCTTGTTTCATCATATAAAAGGGATGAAACAGATGCCTGTGCTGGTTGGAGGCTAAGAAGAAATGGAGTGAATCATAAATTTGTAACAAATTATTCTCTGTAAGCAATCTCTTATATTTAAAAGCAAGGGGTTCTTTTTTAAGCTGACTAACATTTTGTTATTATTCTTACACTTAACTAATTTACTTTCCCATCTACTAAATACACCCAAGAATTGAGAAATAACAAGCAAACTAATATATCAGGCTTCCCTAGTGGCTCATTTGATAAAGAATCTGCCTGCTGTGCAGGAGATCCAGGTTTGAAAGAAAATTAGAGGTCTATAATCAACAGTTTGTCCTGGATTCATTAACATAATTTACAGGAGAGGTCCTTGCTCTGATCTATTTTACTGTTATTTTAGACACAGTTACAAGAAAACCAAGAAAATTGGTTTTCTGGTTACTCTTTTTTATATGAGTGTAAAAGGAACAAATTAGATGGGGCATTGCTCTCATCCTGGTCACAGCAATAGCTCTAGGAAATTACAAAGTCACTAGCTCAAAGTAATTGCTGCTGCTGCTAAGTCGCTTCAGTCGTGTCTGACTCTGTGTGACTCCATAGACGGCAGCCCACCAGGCTCACCTGTCCCTGGGATTCTCCAGGCAGGAACACTGGAGTGGGTTGCCATTTCCTTCTCCAATGCACGAAAGTGAAAGGTGAAAGTGAAGTCACGCAGTCATGTGTGACTCTTCGTGACCCCATGGACTGCAGCCTACCAGGCTTCTCCATCCATGGAATTTTCCAGGCAAGAGTACTGGAGTGGGGTGCCATTGCCTTCTCTGAAAGTAATTGCTAACGCTCATCAAAATAACTATGAATCAGAATAACAGCAACAACAACAAAAAATGTCATTTTAAAATACATTTTTATCAACATGGTGTGAAAAGATAAATGATGCTTAAATATTTAAGTTCATTATATAAAAGATTCAAAAAATGAATTTGGGGACAAAATTAAGTAGAGCCATGTATAATTTCTATAGTTTAAACTGAACCATATGTAATTGCAAAAATATTGATTCAATATATCCAAATATTAAGCATTAACACTTAAACGATAATGTGAACATTCAAAATTCATCTATTATAGGAGCAAATGGGACATTTCAGGACAATATTGGAAATATAAAACAATTAAAATACTTCAATAATAAGTCACCTCTGTGAAAGCTCCATGTCTTTATTTTCTTGGGCTCCAAAATTACTGCAGATAGTGACTGAAGCTATGAAATCAAAAGATGCTTGCTCTTTGAAAGAAAAGCTATGACCAACCTAGAAGCATATTAAAAAGCAGAGACATTACTTTGCCAACATGGGTCTGTCTAGTCAAAGCTATGGCTTTTCCTATTAGTCATGTATGGATGTGAAAGTTGTACCATAAAAACAGCTGAAAGCCAAAGAATTGATGCTTTTGAACTGTGGTGTTGGAGAAGACTCTTGAGAATCCCTTGGATTGCAGAGATTAAATCAGTCACTCTTAAAGGAAGTCAGTCCTGAATATTCATTGGAAGGACTGATTCTCAAGCTGAAGCTCCAATACTTTCACCACCTGATGTGAAGAACTGATTTAATACAAAAGACCCTGTTGCTGGGAAAGATTGAAGGCAGGAGGAGAAAGGGATTCTGGAGGATGAAATAGTTGGATGGCATCACTGACTTGATGCACATGCATTTGAGCACAATTCAGGAGTTGGTAATGGACAGGGAAGCCTGGTGTGCTGCTGTCCATGGGGTCACAAAGATTCGCACTTGACTGAGCTACTGAACTGAAATGAACTGATGCAAACTCCAATACTCTGGCCATCTGATCTGAAGAGCTGACTCATTGGATCCCGAAGCTGGGAAAGATTGAGGGCAAGAGAAGAAGGGGGCCACAGGCATGGGATGGTTGTATGGTATCATTGACTCATTGGACATGAGTTTGAACAAACTCAGGGAGATAATGAAGGGCAGAGAAGCCTGGCATGCTTCAGTTCATGGGGTCATAAAGAGTCAGGCATGACTTAGCGACTGAATAACAACAATGCATAGAATCAATATTATGTTCAGCTTATAACATTTTCAGATTTTTACTTAATTTTAATAATAATTATGTTTAAGAAAGTGACATTAAATAAAATGTTAAAAAAGAATATATAAATATATACATATATATATATATATATATACACACACACACACACTCTAATAGTAACTTTGGAAGCAAAATAAAAAAAATTAAACATTATGCAACATAATGTCTTTGGCTAGTTCAATTATCTTTAACATAAAAAAAAAAACTATACAAAAAATACCTGAATTAAGTCCCTTGAGACCCAATCACTCCAACCCCATAACTCTCAAATTAAAAGATATTATTTTGTGCTACAGTATTGTCAAGGATGCCTGATTTCAGATTTACTGAGTAACTGGGTTAAAATATTATCTTTTGCACATAGTAAGCTCATTTGGTCTCAACTTTGGGTTTAGTATCACCCTGGGAATTTTCTGGAAATTCATATTCTTGACTCCATGAAAATATTTCAATTTAAAATGAAAGCAAGGGATATGAAATTGATAATCTCATATATGCTCCCTAGGAATGAAATTTAAGAACTGAGAGACTCATTTCCTGTAAATGTCTGAATAGCAAAACATTAAGACTTATCTTTTCAGGGAGTGGCCAAGATGGCAGAGTAGGAAGAGCCTGAGCTCACCTCCTCTCACAAACACATAAAAATTACAATTATTTACAGAGTAACAAATTATGAGAAAGACTATAAGTCTGGAAGAAAGTATCTTCTACAACTAAAGATACAAACAGGGAATTACAATGAGGAAGGTAGGAGGTGTAGAGAAGTGGTATAGTCAAGATCCATACCCCAAGTGGACAAGCTCCAAACAGGAGGATAATTACAATTAGCCAGAAACATGAAGAAAAATAGAGAGGGCCCAAATCAATAAAATCATAAACGAAACAGAAGTAACCACAGAAATGACAGAAAAACAAAGAAGATACTAAGAGATTAGTATAAACAAATATATGCCAAAAAACTGTCAACCTAGGAGAAATGAACAAGTTCTTAGAAATATATACTCTCCCAAGGCTAACCCAGGAAAGAATAGAAAATATGAATAGACTAATTGCCAGCAAAAAAATTTAATCTGTAAAAAAAAACAAACCTCTCTCAACAAACAAAAGTCCAGGACCACATGGTGTCATAGGTAAATTCTACTACACAATTTTAAAGAGTTAACATCCATCCTTCTCAAAGTACTCCAAAATGTTGCAGAGGAAGGAACACTTCTGATCACTTTCTATGAGGCCAGCATCACCCTGATACCAAAATCAGAAAAAAATATATCAAAGAAGAAGAAATATAGGCCAGAATCATTGAACACTGGGTGAAAAATTATAAGCCAATTGAATTCAACATTATAAGTATCATATATGATTACCAAGTGGGATTCCAGGGATGCAAAGATGGGTCAGTATCTGCAAAACTGATGTGATACATTCAATTAATAAACTGAAAAAAATATGATCATCTTAATAAATGCAAAAAAACTCTTGACAAAATTCAACATCTGTTTATGATAAAAACTGTCAACAAAGTGGGTATGGAGAGAACATTCTTCAACATAAGAAAGACCATATATGATATGCCCACAGCTAACATCATACTCAATGATGAAAGCCAAAAGCATTTTTCACAAGGTCTACAACATAACACGAGTGCCCACGCTCATCACTTTTACTCAACATAGTATTGAAAGTTCTAGCCACATCAATTAGACAAGAAAATAAGATGAATGAAATTGAAAAAGTAAAACTGTTTCTGTTTGTAAATGACATGATACTACATGTGGAAAAATCTAAACATGCCACCAAAGGACTCATGAATGAATTCAGTAAAGTTGCAGGATATAAAATTAATATGCAGATATCTGTTGCATTTATAGATACAAAAACTGTAAGAGGAATCAAGAAAAAAAAAGCTCTATTTACAATCATATCTAAAAGAATAAAGTAACTAGGAAGAAATCTAAGGAGATAAAACACTTGTACTCTGAAAACTCTATGATACTCATAAAAGAATTTGAAAAGGACTTATACCCAGGAAAACTGGCTCACGAACCCTGGGCAATCAATAGACTGAATGCAATCACTATCAAAATATCAATGTCAGTTTTCACAGAACTAGAACAAATAATTCTAAACATTGTATGAAAACAGAAAAAATCCAGAACAGTCAAAATGATCTTAAGAAGGAAGACAAAGCTGGAGGTATCACTCATCCCAATTTCAAAGTATAAAACTAAACTGCAGTCATCAAACAGTATGGTAATAGCACAGAAACAAACACATAAATCAATGAATAGGGAGTCCAGAAATGAACACACACTTTTAGGTACAATAAATCTATGACAAAGAGGCAAGTATACACAATGGGGAAAAGACGTTCTTCAAAAAATGGTGTTAGGGAAGCTGGACAGATACATGGAAAATAATAAAACGGGACTATTTTCTCAAACACAAAATAAATTCAAAATATATTAAATATTTAATGGAAGTCCTTCAACCATAAAACTTCTTGAAGAAAACATACAGTATGTTCTCTGACATTGGTCTTAGTATTATTTTTCTGAACATGGTAAACAAAACAAAAAACGAACAAATAGGACTGGATCAAACTAAAAGGCTACTGCATGGTGAAGGAAATTATTAACAAATTGAAGAAGACGCCTACTGAATGGGAGAAAATATTTGCAAACAATATACTCAATAGGCATTAATATCCAAGACACACAGAAAACTTAACATCAAAAAAAAAAATACAATTAAAAAATAGGCAGAGAATCTGAACAGGTATTTTTCCAAAGACAGCATACAGATGGCCAATGGACACATGAAAAGAAGCTCAACATCACTAATCATCGGTGTAATGTAAATCAAAACCACAGTGAGATGTCACCTCATACCTGTCAGAGTAACTATTATCAAGACAAAAACAAGTGTTGGTGAGGATATGTAGAAAAGGGAACACGTGTAGTATTGGTGGGAATACAAATTGGTGCAGCTAATATGACACACAAATGGAGATTCCTCAAAAAATTAAAAATGTATTGACCATACATTTTACAACTCCACTCCAGGGTATTTATTCAAAGAAAATGAAAATGCTTATTTGCAAAGATATACTCAATTATATGCTCATTGAAGTATTATTTACAATAGCCAAATGGAAGCAACGTAAGTGCACATAAATAGATGAATGGATAAATAGGAGATGGTATATTATATATTATACACACACAGGCACACATATAATGGAATCTTAGCCATAAAAATAAAAAGAATGAAATCCTGCCTTTTGCAACAACATGGAATTGATTGAGAGGGCATTTATTCTAAGTCAATCAGATAAAGGAAGACAAATACTATGTTATTTTACTTAATGTGTAATCTAAGAAAAAAATCATGTCAAACATATCAAAACAAACACAGTTATAGAAACAGAACAAAGAAGTTGTTTATCAGAGGAAGGGAAGGTGGGTAGAGGAAATGAATAAGTGAGGGAGATTAAGAGGTGCAAGCTTCCAGTTGCAAGATAAATAAATCTCTCACGGTTTGAGATATACAGTATGGCAAATATAGTCAAATATAACTACATAATATCTGTGTATGGCAACATAATGTAACTAGGGATATGCAGTGATTATATTGAAATATATAGAAATATCAAATCACTTCAGTAATCACATTGAAATATGAAGAAATGAATCACTATGTTGTGTAACAGGAGCTAACATAGTGTTGCAGATCAACTATACTTCAAAAATAAACAAACTCACAAAAATACAGATTAGTGGTTATTAGAAGAGGGGTCCTAGGGAGGGGAGAGGATCTGGATGAAAGCAGTCAATAGGTACTAACTTTCACTTATAAGATAAATAAGTACTAGGGATGTAGTGTACAACATGATAAATATAATTAACAATGTTGTATGTGATATATTAAAGCTTTTTTAAGCAAGTAAATCCTAAGAGTTCTTATCACAAGAAAAATAATTTTTCTACATTTTAATTTTTATCTATTTGAGATAATGGATGTTCTCTAACCTTATCATGATAATCATTCCATGATGTTGGTCATATCAGTGTGTTGCACACCTTAAACTTTATACAGTGCTCTATGTCAATTATATCTCAATAAAACTTGAATTAAAAATAAAAAAACCCCTCATCTCCTGGCCAATGAACATCAGGCAAGAGTCTCTCCCTATCTTCAAGCTAATAAATTTTTACTGCTTGGATGCTGGCTAGACTCTCCCCCAAACTGCCCTCTGCGCCCACAGACACAGCCCACCCCAAACCTCCAGTGAACTCACCAGTCACTTGATACAGCATATTTTCCAAATTGCAATTCCTCTACTGTTCCTGAGTAACCTCAGTTTCTGGTCATTTGACCTTGCCTCAGTTTGTCTTTTTATTTAATCCCACAACTCTCAGAGAGTCTTAGAAAGCAATCAGAAATGGGTTCTCATCAATCAGCACTTTAAACTATATTCACAAGAACTCATGATGCAAAAAATCAATGGGTTGCAGAAAGCTGTTCCAGGTGTGTCACTTTGGTGAAGTTAAATAACCACACATGCCCCCATTTATAAACTATGAAAAAAAAAATCATGGCGTATCTCAAGGACTGCTTGTAGCATTAAATGAGATAATGCATTTGCTCAGTCGCTCAGTCATGTCTGACTTTTTGCGACCCCAAGGACTGTAGCTCAGCAGGCTCCTCTGGCCATGGAATTTTCCAGGTAAGAATACTGGAGTGGGTTGTCATAATACATGAAGTGAATTTAGAGCAATGTCTAGAGTGAATGAAGCATTCTATCAAAATTATGCATTTTGGGTTCTGGTTGTGGTCATTTTAAACTATACCTGGAGAGGGCAGTGGCACCCCACTCCAGTACTCTTGCCTGGAAAATCCCATGGACAGAGGAGCCTGGTGGGCTGCAGTCCATGGGGTCGCTAAGAGTCGGACAGGACTGAGCAACTTCACTTTTCACTTTCATGCATTGGAGAGGAAATGGCAACCCACTCAAGTGTTCTTGCCTGGAGAATCCCAGGGACGGGGGAGCCTGGTGGGCTGCCATCTATGGGGTCGCACAGAGATGGACACGACTGAAGCAACTTAGCAGCAGCAGCAGCAGCAGTGATATAAGTAATAGATTATGTCTCCTCCTTTCTTTTTAGAAAATGATCAACACCTTTGTGAAAAGGCTTTAAGGGAAGTTGGATTCAGACCTGGTTTTTGTTGGGCAAAATGGGAAAAAACCATTAAGGAAAATGCTTGAGGGAAGGAAACTGTCTCTTAACTCTATTGCAAAAGTTCTGAATAGCCTAATGGTTCAACTGGAGATATGGGAGCATTAGGTATATATATATGTATTTTTTAATATAAATTTATTTATTTTAATTGGAGATTAATTACTTTACATTATTGTATTGGTTTTGCCATACATCAACATGAATCCGCCACGGGTGTACACGTGTTCCCCATCCTGAACCCCCCTCCCCCCTCCCTTCCCATACCATCCCTCTGGGTCGTCCCTGTGCACCAGCCCCAAGCATCCTGTATCATGCATGGAATCTGGACTGGTGATTCGTTTCATATATGATATTATACATATTTCAATGTCATTCTCCCAAATCATCCTACCTGCTCCCTCTCCCACGGAGTCCAAAAGACTGTTCTATACATCTGTATCTCTTTTGCTGTCTTGCATACAGGGTTATCATTACCATCTTTCTAAATTCCATATATATGCATTAGTATACTGTATACGGTATTGGTGTTTTTCTTTCTGGCTTACTTCACTCTCTATAATAGGCTCCAGTTTCATCCACCTCATTAGAACTGATTCAAATGTATTCTTTTTAATGGCTGAGTAGTACTCAATTGTGTATATGTACCACAGCTTTCTTATCCATTCATCTGCTGATCAACATCTAGGTTGCTTCCATGTCCTGGCTATTATAAACAGTGCTGCGATGAGCATTGGGGTACACGTGTCTCTTTCAACAGTCTCTTACCCCTATGGCAAAAGTTCTGAATAGCCTAATGGTTCAACTGGAGATATGGGAGCATTAGGTGTATATTTTAAAACAAAAGAATCATTGATAATCACCTGTGATCTACCATAGTCTCTTATTCTTTTGCTAATAACTTTAATTTGATTTCATTATTTTCTTTTACTCCCATCCCCACCTGCCCAAACTCAAATATGAGATTAATACAAATGATTGTTATCTAAACATCTATATAAGCACTTCTGGAGAAAAGTCACCTCACTGCATAATTTTGACACTGCTTGAAAAGAAACTTTGTAGGCGCATTAGTCATATTGACTAATAATCACGGTCAAAGTCATTAGTCATATTGACCCTGAAAAGATGTAAATAAGCTTGATGGTGAGGAATGATTTATTCAAAGGCTTCAAATCAAGAAGAGTTAAAAGAGTCAGATGTTCTAGCAACCTTGTGTATCTCTCTCAGATGTCTTTTTTATTCTTTCTTATGAAGAACATGGCCACTGACAGATCTGGGACAAATATTTAAGTTGCATGAACAGAGAAGCAAAAAAAAAAATTCCCTAAAATAACTCCAATTAGAAATATCTCGGAGAATATATCTGATTGCTTCAATTTGTCATAAAATTACAGTCTCTCATGTAGTCTCTCATATAGTCTCTCAGTGACAATTATTATTATTATAAATTTGTAGGCTATCACCTTTCTAAAGCCATATTATTCTCTATTTTTCTACATCAAATACAATATAAGCTTTCCCAGGAAAAGAACAGTCTTGTAAGTCACCATTAAGCCTCTCAAGCTTTGAACAGAGTCTAATAAGTAAATAGTAATAACTATATAGGGCATTAATAGGTTAAGAATTTTAAAACTAAAATAAAAAATTCAAAATTTTCTGTAGGTATGATTCTGATACATTTCTATTTATGATGATAATTTCCTATTACTGAATCTTATAATCTTTATAATCTTAAAGTTTTTTATTTTACTTCTTGTATTTAGGTCCTCCACCAAATGATTTAACAATTTCTTTAAATGCCTGAATTATAGTAGTGTTATATCTGCAACCTCATTATCCACTTAAATTCTTCTCAGAACTAAGCATGTATATTGTTATCATAAAAAGCTGCCTGTGGGTTTCATGGAGCATTTGTTAAACGAAAGGTTATATTCACATGGAATAAAATGACTCAAGCATAAAGCTAAAGTGGGAGCAAAACATACTTTGACCTATTTTTTTTTAAAGTTCTCTAAAGCCAGACGAGTTCACGATATTTCTTTTGACATTTCTCTTCCATTTTCCATTAGGATTTCTTTGTAAGAATTTTAGAGGAAAGCAACATATGGGAGAAAATACAAGTATGTAATAAGAATGTGTTCCTTGCCAGTTTAAATTATGCCCTGTCTTTGATTTATTTAAGCAGAGTATAAAATGTGATATTCTGAGACAAGAATTTCTAATAACTTTTTAAAACAATAAACAAATTATAATATAAATAGGTAAAGGAAAGAACCTTGGTTTCTAAAGTAAAGGAAGGAATTTTTAATTAAAGAAAAATATAAAAAGTTGTTTTGTTGTGCTACAGAAAAATAAACTAAGGATTTTTATTGTTATCAATAATACCAAAGACTAAGTTATATTCAAATATTCAAAACAAAAAACATTATCCACTATATGTATAAACATAGTTTTCTTCTAAATATATATGTTTATGTACTATGTGTAAGAATGCATATTTATTTATAGTTTTGTTAAAAAAACATAAACTATGAATATATTTAGAGAAATAAAAAGTATATGCTCATGTAACAGCTATAAACAAATGTGTGCATCTGGATAATACTGATGCTGATCCAAGTCTTAACTTAAAATTATTTAGCATTTTTATCAAAAAGTGAAAGTAAAATTTTAAAAACATAAAAACCATTTAATTATTATTATTCTAAAAGCAAAGTGTAAGTTTTAATTTCCCTTTGCTGAAAAAGTGTATGACCCTAATCCATAATTATAGGCTTTGCTTTGCCATAATTAGCACTCATATCAGTGCTAATCGAGTGGCTATTGAAATAACTGATCTAATAAATAAGGATGGTTATGAATCAGCCTACTTAGACATTTGTAAGCTAAACTGTTTCAGCTTTGACAGAGTTGTTGATTCTTACTGAGTCTATGCTGAATGTATTTAATTGCATACTACTTCTCCCTTTAGTCATCAATTTAATTCATTCAAAGTAAGTCACTCCCTAACAGTCCACAAAAAGCTATTGGTCTTCTGAAGATCTTTGCAGGTTTGTAGAGTTTCATTACTTTCTCGACGTTGATATTCCAGAGTTAGCAATGAGTTTGACCTAATCAATAGCATATGACAGTTAGAGGAGAGCAGTCAAATTGCCAGAGGGAGCCAAAGGGAGTTATCATTCATGTGCTGTCCAGCAAAAGGTCCATTTTACTCAATGATGTCATAAGACTGACAAATTTTATCTGGGGTGCTATGGGAACTCCATAAATTCTACAGTTTCTCAATTCTGAATTATTGGAGTGGTATACTTTCATTAAAAAACTAAACAGCTGGATAATACTATAGTTACTTTTAAATATAAATGTATGTAAAACTATACATCATATATAAATAGAAGTATATATAAATATACTATAAATATAAATACTATAAATATAAAATATAACTTTTATAAAAATATTAGAATTTTAAGATTTTATTTGATGATATTAAAGTGACTATAGTAGTTTATGGGAAGGTAATAAAAATCTGCCAGGAAAAATCCCATGGATGGAGGAGCCTGTGGGCTATAGTCCACGGGATCGCTAAGAGTCGGACACAACTGAGTGACTTCACTTTCACTTTTCACTTTCATACATTGGAGAAGGAAATGGCAACCCACTCCAGTGTTCTTGCCTGGAGAATCCCAGGGACGGGGGAGCCTGGTGGGATGCCATCAGTGGAGTTGCACAGAGTTGGACATGACTGAAGCAACTTAGCAGCAGCAGCAATGAAAATCTGCAAAATAACCAGTTTTCCTTCATATGCTGCTCTTCATGAGGCACACTTCTCTAAGTTATTTGGCTTATTTTGGTGGATGGCCATTTGGATGGAGAAAGTGGTCAGTTAAAGGAGAAATATAAGACACACAAGCATAGGAATGAGTGCTGGATTGAACATGGGGTGAGAAAAGGAATGTCACAGCATCCCCTAAGCTTAGTCACACCTTTGTGTGTGACTAACCTTTGTCACACCTGTCTAGGTGGTGATGGCTTTCAGCAGGACATTGAAGAAGAAAACTAGATTTAAGAGGAATCATTTGAGTTTATTACTGGATATGTTCAGCTGCCTTTGAGGCATTAAAGTGGAAAGGTTGAACAAACAAGTATAAGTTAAATTTTTCAGATTCATGTTTAGCAAACTTTAGTAAAGATTTTGGCTTATATAAAGGTACAAATTATTCATACTACAAGGCCATAGGAAAGAGTGGTAAACACATTTAGGACCTGCCCTGCCAAAGTAACTATATTGTCTTATGACATTAAACATTACCATATATCATAGTTCTTCATTTAAGAAAAACTGATAAAATCTTGAAGAACTATGAAAAAACAAAAATGTTCTTTAAAATGTCAGCTTTTTAGAGTACATGGTCAGAAACTCCCGTTCTATTATTTTCAATAGCTACCTATTTAACTGCCAAAGTTAGTTAAGAAACTTGTAAGAATATTATTCACTTTCTCCAAGGAGGCAGATTGTAAAACTTTAGAATAGAAAGGCTCCCTATCTCTCTGTTATCTGTTCCTGAATTTTCTTTTCCCCTCCATGTTGATTACATTCCCTCTTACAACTAAGAAAAGCTAATGCACTGCTTCTCACAATCCTACAAAGCTAACATATAAAAAATACTGTATACAGGATCACCCAGAGAAGACATGTCTTTTTGTCCTAAATCTGAAAGCATTTACTTAGGTATTTTATGAAATCAAAGTACTTTCAAAAATGTTAGAAAAGAATCGATGTTACATATTATATGAGCTATTAAGCATTCTTTTAGAAAGGTTTGGCTAAGTGCTAATTAAGTGCTCTGCTGATTCACTTTCCTGAAGGTTTTTTCATTCTTCAAAGCAGAATCACCTGAACATAATACAGTTGCTATTGAGTACTTTTGCTATTAGCAGTTCAGAAACATTATCATCTGAGTTTGAAAAGAAATTTATATAGATCAAAAGAAAATGCTATCAGATCATAACACCAATTAAATAGCAAACTCACCCTGATAAACTATTAGTAACTTTCTGCAATTACCAGTGAATTGATCAAACTGAAACTAATTCAATAAATTACAAAGTCCTACAATTATTTCTACCAAGTGAGTAATGGACTACCTATGGGAAAAAAAATTCAACAAATGATCTTCTGTCAGCTTATTACAAGAGATGAATATTACTTAAATCATTTTAAATGCAGTTCCCAAATTTATATTTCATTATTAAAACATATCCTTTCTTTTTTTTAGAATGGCATTGCAAAATATATTTAGTATTCAGTTCAGTTCAGTTCAGTTCAGTCGCTCAGTCGTGTCCGACTGAGACCCCATGAATGGCAGCACGCCAGGCCTCCCTGTCCATCACCAACTCTCGGTGTTTACCCAAACTTATGTCCATCGTGTCGGTGATGCCATCCAGCCATCTCATTCTCTGTTGTCCCCTTCTCCTCCTGCTATAACTGATTCATTATTCATAAGTTATGTATAAAGAACCTCCTATAAGGGGGGTATTCTGTTAATTACTAGGATATAATATTGAGAAAGATGTGTATTGTCCCTGTGTCCATGGAGGTGATTTTTCTGTGAAAGGATGTAGACAATTAGGTATGTAAAGATAATAAAAATGAAAGTTAAAAAATTACGATTGAGAAAGTGTAAAGCACTATGGGCATTTACAGAATGAACACCAAATAAGTCTGGGGATTAAGGGAGGACAGGAACAATGATAACTTCTCAATACTGTATTTTGGGGATAGTAATCCAGTTATGCATCACTCATGTTAAGTTGCTTTCTTTAGTTTTTGTTGCTGCTCTTCCTCATTATTTTATCTATTTAATTGATTACTGAATAATGACTTGGTATCAGAGATTTAAGGTACCTTATCTGTGACACTTAACCTTAAGTCCTTGGTACATACTCGGCAGATCTCCAATTGCCAGTAGCTATATTTCTTTGCCCAAGAGTTCCTCTGGATTTTTGGAGTCATCTTTTCCACCACCCCACACGTGTATTTCCTAGGATCCTCCCGAATAAACTCTTTACAGTAATACTTGATGGAAGATATGCTTCTGGGTAAATACAAATAGACTGCAAACTGGTGACTGTATTTTTTCATGAATTTGATCATTTTCTGTATGATCCTTGACATTGTGAATTGGCTAATTTGTCTAAATCTTCTCACATATTTTTTCTACTGTAGGTTTTATATTTAAGTATTGCCCCTGGCTACTCTGTACATAATGAGTGTGTCTGTCATTTAGCAATCAAATATTGGTATATTGGTATGAATTTTCTAGAAAGAAGCAATTATGTGATTTGATTAATTTTTCAACTACTTAAAAGGAGTGAATATATGTAAAATATATATTTACTATATAGTATATAAAACAAATAAAATACCTATATAAATGAGTTGTTTTATATCCTAAGAGAAACGAGGAAGCAAAATGATAGGTTAGTTAATGCAGGTAACAATTTTTTGCTCACTGCTGAATCTCCCACACTTAATATGAGATTAGTACTTAATAAAAATTAATAAATATTTTATAAAAGAATGTCATAAGATCAAAGAATAGTCACTGAAACTCTTTCTAAACATAGGACAGCATTGCAAGATTTGAAACTATGCTATTGGCCATTTCTGTTTAAGAAAAATGTGCTTTTCATCAGCGTTAGTGAGTAAACAACTTTAAAAACATTAGGCATGTCAAACAAATAAACAAGCTACTTGAATACAACACAGGGAGTTCATGTTAAATGATTATCAGAATAAAGGGGATTGTGATTTATATCACCTATAAGACACCATGAGCTGAAAGAGAAGTGATACAAGCAGAACCCATGCTGTTTCCTGTGGTACAGTAGTAGTTAGTATAGCAAAAGGTTACTGCCATTCATTTAAACAAAATGGGTATTTTATGTACCTTCACTGTCAGACAAGATGCACTTGAGCAATGCTTTTGTCGAATATTATAAAGGGCATGAGTGATGGGGGTGAGGGATGAAGCAAGGAGAGAGAAAAAGCTATTTCATCCTATTGATAGCCAACCCTAGAGACAGCTATTCTCTTTTGAGCATAGTATCAAGTGACTTTTCAAATGACCCTGGCTCATTCTCCTAAAAGAAAATCTTTCTAGGTGGGTAATTCAAACATTTATTATCAGCTCAATAGGGAACTGAAAAAAAAAAAAAAAAGGGCTTCCTTGTAATGTGCCATTTTGCTTCCTTCAGAATGAAGGGCATTGGAATTCCTATCTTTACTAAGTAAGGTGTCCTGTTTGAAAGTATAGTTGTTTATAGTAACATATAGTAACATAACTAATAGTTACTTTGTGACTAGCCTCCTACAATTACCTACAGGAGGCTGCAATTAACCATCCTCCTAGGGTGACCTGAAGATTTAAATAGATTTTGAGCGCCTTCTCTAATGCTTTTACCTATAACTATAAAAGGATATGTTATTGGAAATAACTAATTGATATATGGTTTTGAGCAATAATGTCAGTAACTAACAATTACCACAGCCTAGATTGAGTAAATACCTTATACTAGAAGTAAATACCTTATAAGAGACTTGTCAAATAGTTTGCATTTACCTAATTTCATCCTCACACCTGCCCAGTGCACTGGGACGACCCAGAGGGATGGTAGGGGGAGGGAGGGGGGAGGAGGGTTCAGGATGGGGAACACGTGTATACCTGTGGTGGATTCGTGTTGATATATGGCAAAACCAATACAATATTATAAAGAAAAAATAAAAAATAAAAAAAAGACTATTATCATTATTCTCATTTTAAAAACAAGGAAGCTAAGTCTGAGAGTGGTTAAATACAATTTTCATAGCCAAAACAATTAGATAATATGACTATTACCCAATTCTGATAAGACTAAATAGCTAAATGACTTAATTCCTGGATTCATAAAAATATTTTTAAAGTTTTTTTTTTTTTTAAATGCTTCTAAAAGATGTAAGAAACAAATCAATTTTGGGCAAGGTTTAATGACTGTCATTATTTAGTCACTAAGTTGTGTGTGACTCTTTGCAACTCCATGGACTGTAGCCCACCAGGCTCCACTGTCCATGGGATTTCCCAGGCAAGAATACTGGAGTGACTTGCCATTTCCTTCCCCAGAGGATCTTCCCAACCCAGGAACTGAATCCGCATCTCCCACATTGGCAGGCGGATTCTTTACCAGTGATCCACCAGCGAAGCAAGTTTAATGATGCTGCATGCAAAATCACTTCTATCCATTCACACTTGGGATAGAAATTTCAGTAGCATAGTAGCATGTGTGCATCACTATCTTGAAAAATGCAAACGAGCGAAATTGCTTCTGTCATGTCTGACTCTTTGCAACCCTATGGGCTGTAGGCCATCAGGCTCCTTTGTCCCTGGGGTTCTCCAAGCAATAATACTGGAATGACCCGTGTCTTCTTCCAGGGTATCTTCCTGACCCAAGGATTGAATCCTGGTTTCTTACATCTCCTGCATTAGCAGGTGGGTTCTTTACCACTAGTGTCACCTGGAAAGTCCATCTGCAAAGGCATAAAATCTTTACCTGTGAACAGGAAACAGAAGCAGGTAAAATGCTAATTTCTGTATGGACATCTAATTCAGAAAGCTCTAGCAGAAGAATAAATTGCTTTAATGCATACTTTTTTTAGTTCTGAAAAGCCAATTGAAAATATTTTTTATAATATTACACCCAAATGTTCTTCACTGGGTTCATTTGAAGGACCAATGTAACTAAAATATAACAACTATCATTAACTTTTAAACAAACTCATTTTTTTCCATCAATAAAAGACTGTTACAGAATATTTGGTAGAAATCTGATGTGGGTATGTGAAAAATGAATCCTAAAAGACTTATCTTGTCTCTTAGAGAATATAAAAGTGACAAAGCCAGCTGTTCCCCTTTCTGGATCTGATTCTTAATGCCAAGAATGTCTTAATTGACGATGTCATGTAAAAGTCATAGTTTACTTTTGAGTGAGACAGAATTACACAGGCATTTTAATGATGTTCCAGATCTGAGAAACCCAGGAGTGTATTAACCAATGTATTTAATAATCACGCTATAAAAGAGTGATAATGTGTATAAATATGTTCTCATGTATCTGACACATAAAGGTCAGTAACTTATACTATTATCATTTTTGCTAATTGACTAATAATCATAGTCAAGAACTGGTTATTACTTAGGAATGGAAGACATGATGGAAGAATGGAAACAAGAAAAAGTGAGAGGATATGAAACTAGTAGAATCAAAAGAAGAACAAGGAAGTAAAGAAGGAATGGATTAAGAAAATTCAGTTAATTTGGAAGATGGTAACTTATGCAAATTGACTGTCAAATACATCCTATGAGCCGAAGCAGAGCTCCTTAAATGTGCTAAGCTGTACCACACAGACAAGGAGAGAGTGATGGTACCATGAGAAGTCAATAACCATTACTGTGTACCACTGGCTATGGAGGAGAATGATGAGATTGATCTGTTAGCATCATTCATTCAATAAGGAAGAGTTTTAAAGATTTTGTAGGAATGATGTAAAACTCTGCCTTTTTTGTTATCAATATAAATTATAAAATGAAATTATTGCAAATTTTCCTCAGCTACAATGAAATGCATATGTCTGAAAAAGCAACATGTGATGGTGGCTGCAGACATGAAATTAAAAGACACTAGCTCCTTGGAAGACAAGTTATGACAAACCCAGGAAGCATATTCAAAAGCAGAGACATCACTTTTCCAACAAAGATCTGTATAGTCAAAGCTATGGTTTTTCCCGTAGTCATATATGGATGTGAAAATTAAACCATAAGAAGGCTGATCAGAGAAAAGAATTGATGCTTTTAAACTGTGGTGTTGGAGAAGACTCTTGAGAGTCACTTGGACTGCAAGGAGATCAAACCAGTCAATCCTAAAGGAAATCAATCCTGAGTATTCATTGGAAGGACTGATGCTGAAGCTGAAGCTCCAATACTTTGGCCACCTGATATGAAGGGCTGACTCATTAGAAAAGCCCCTGATGCTGGGAGAGATTGAAGGCAAAAAAAGAGAGCAGCAGAGGATGAGATGGTTGGATAGCATCACAGACTCAGTGGGTGTGAATTTGAGCAAACTCTGGGAGATAGTGAAGGACAGGGAAGCCTAGTGTGCTGCAGTCTATGAGGTTGTAAAGAGTCAGAATAGACTTAGTGAATGAACAACAACAGACTGATTAAATTGTGTACCTCTCTGAACTTTGGTCCTTTGGCTTAGAAAGAACTCAAAAAGAAAATTTTAAAACAGTTGATTGACAATTGGCTGAATTAAGGGTTCTTGGCTACTCACATATGGAGTAGAGTTTCCATCATGTTAATGTAGGAAAGAATTGTGTTGTGGCTCAGATGCCACAGACTCTTACTATTTGAACCAAGTTTAAGTAGATTTTGTTTAGTAAATATTTCTTCTTTTATTGCACGCCCTTAAAAACATTCCCAGAGATTTTGTTCATTTTAAAAAATAATTTTTATCATTTCACTAGGGAAGAGATCTAGGGAGTTCTTCATACTGGCACATAGTCAATGAATCCTTCAGTTGAGAGTCATTTTTTTAAAACAAAAATGTATTGTAATCCATTTCAAAAAAAAAATAATAAAACACCTGACACTTTTAATTCTTAGCTAAAAGTTAACTCTCATCTGAAGTTTCTGGTATCTTCCTCCAGACTTTCTGTAGATATGAATTTGCCTATATATGATACCTCATATGAGAGGAATCATATAATATTTGTCCCTTTGGGTCTGGCTTATTTAACTTGGCATAACGTTTTCAAGGTTCATCCACGTTGTAGCATGTGTCAGAATTTCAGTTCTTTTTAGGGCTCAATAATATTCCATACTATGTATATACTGTATATTGTTTATCCATTCATCTATTGATGAATTTTGGAGAAGGCAATGGCACCCCACTCCAGTACTCTTGCCTGGAAAATCCCATGGAGGGAGGAGCCTGGTAGGCTGCAGTCCATGGGGTCGTGAAGAGTTGGACACGACTGAGCGACTTCACTTTCACTTTTCACTTTCCTGCATTGGAGAAGGAAATGGCAACCCACTCCAGTGTTCTTGCCTGGAGAATCCCAGGGACGGGTGAGCCTGGTGGGCTGCCGTCTATGGGGTTGCACAGAGTTGAACATGACTGAAACGACTTAGCAGCAGCAGCACTGATGAATTTCAGATAATTTGCAACAATGCCCACTGCTTTTTCTGTGGGTGTTTCTAGTTATGTGAGAAGGAGACAAGCAAGTCTTTAAGGTAACCTCCAAATGTGTTGGAAGAGACATACATGCTCACTTGCAAATAAGGTCTTTACTCCCTCCAGTTCTAAGAGGGGAGCTGAGAACCAGGTTGCCACCACTTAAGAATCAAGACAATCATTGCACCAGGGAGGGTGCCAAGGGGAATAAAAATACCACAAACATCCTACCATTTTGAAGATAACTGTGTATTAATTGGGGCTTTGTTTCATTGCCACAAATCTTTGATTGTTTTCTAGAGCTCCTACAGCTTATGGTAGATTTTTGATGTTTCTGTGGGAGAATGAAAACTTGGAGATTTGTAATCTGCCTTTTGGCTGATGTTAGCCCTCACGTATTTTAAATTAAGTGCTGTAGCACTAATATATATTTTTAAAAACAAAATGAAAAGAAATCTATATATACTCAGTGTATTAACAAAAAAAAAAAAGTAGGGAAAAACCATAAATTTGCCCATTATCTCTTGATGATTTTAAGTCTCTTGTCACAGGACAGGTTATCATAGGCCCCATCATTCCTTTGCTTTGAGTATATATGGCTTTCCACGTTGATGACTCTTCTTAGACAAAGGATCTCCTCTGAGAGTCACTGCCCCAAAAGGAATTGAAAGAATAGATGATGATATCAGGGTGTTTTCAGAAGAAATGACTATAGAGCAACCACAACAAGAAAACCTTGTAATAGAAACCCAGATCTTTTATGCCTCCGCTCCTTATAGTCACATCTTATTTCTCATTGTTTCATTTCATTCTATGACTGGAAGATGGAGCAGGAAAAGGTGGATGACCAACTCTTCATCGTTCAATTAGTTTACTTTTCTTGGAGATATGTACCTAATACTAAATATTCTCTGTCTTGGTGAAACAGGTTGACCACCATAGATACCTTTTATATATATAATATGTTTCTCAGTCAAAACATGTAAGTTGCAAACCCTGACAATTTGTGAACATTTAGGGAAACTTTTGTTGTAAATAAGCAAGGAAAAATAAAAACAACCTAGATGTCCGTCAGCAGATGATTGGATAAGAAAGCTGTGGTACATATACACAATGGACTATTGCTATGCTAAGTCACTTGAGTCGTGTCCAACTCTGTGTGACCCCATAGACGGCAGCCACCAGGCTCCCCTATCCCTGGGATTCTCCAGGCAAGAACACTGGAGTGGGTTGCCATTTCCTTCTCCAATGTATGAAAGTGAAAAGTGAAAGCAAAGTCACTCAGTTGTGTCCAACTCTTTAGTGACCCCATGGACTTCAGCCTTCCAGGCTCCTCTATCCATGGGATTTTCCAGGCAAGAGTACTGGAGTACGGTGCCATTGCCTTCTCCGCAATGGAGTATTACCCAGCCATTAAAAAGAATACATTTGTATCAGTTCTAATGAGGTGGATGAAACTGGAACCTATTATACAGAGTGAAGTAAGCCAGAAAGAAAAACACCAATACAGTATACTAACGCATATATATGGAATTTAGAAAGATGGTAACGATAACCCTGTAAGCGAGACAGCAAAAGAGACACAGATGTATAGAACAGTCTTTTGGACTCTGTGGGAGAGGGAACAGGTGGGATGATTTGGGAGAATGGCATTGAAACATGTATAATATCATATATGAAATGAATCGCCAGTCCAGGTTCGATGCATGATACTGGATGCTTGGGGCTGGTGCACTGGGATGACCCAGAGGGATGGTACGGGGAAAGAGGAGGGAGGGGGGTTCAGGATGGGGACGTGTGTATACCCGTGATGGATTCATGTTGATGTATGGCAAAACCAATACAATATTGTAATTAACCTCCAATTAAATAAATTTATACTAAAAAAAAAGAAAAAAATCATCTAGTGAGATATTCATACAATATAGGCTACTTCCCTCATTAATTCCAACACCAAAATTAAGTAATTATATAAATACATTATGAATGTAATGCTAGTTTAAATGTAAGATACAGTTAAAAACATAAAATATTACCGTCATACATGAGTAGGATTCTAAGTAACAAACTGCTACTGTCATGAAGAATATTATGATCAATCCTATATCTCCAGATATTAAATCAATGGTTCATTTTCAGGTAATATCATCTTATAACCAAGATAAAATTGTATATTTAATAAGTGCATTCCCAAATCAGGCCATAATCTTAACCAATTACTCTGGAAAACATATTTCTAAGTATTCTGTGACATTTTTCCTCCTAAGAATATTCCCAGTTTAAAAATGAAGGCAAAATTTAGAAATACTATTTTCATATAATTAACTATAAATTCATATTTTTGCATAGTATATATTTATATGGCAGGAATTGAGCTGTGTTTTCAGAAACTAAATTTTACCATTTAGTTCTTTTTAAATTGTCCATACTGAAATATAATCACACTTCTTGATGTCTTACTGAGCTCAGGTTATAACAATCTTTTTTTTTTTAATGTTTATACAAAGGCTGTAGTTTAGTATGAAACTTCAAAACCTTGGTCCCCAATTTAAGCATGATATAGAATATAGACATTGTTTTAAAAGTGTCAGCTTCAAAATATTCAGACAGAAAACAATGCCAAAAATCTAATAACTGTTGTATGATATTTAAATGAATGTGATGGGCTTTATAAGGAATTTAATCTCTATGCTTGTGTCTACATGACAATCTGGCTGAAAAAAAACAATAAATTAGATAGTCATCTGGGGATTTCATTTAAGGACAGATATATCTGAAAAAATGAATAAGTTTAACTTCTCTTTTTAATTTGAATGTCATGTCTGTATAAGAAAGTGCTATTGTTACAATATATTAAAGAATTTGCTGAAACATAAATCTTAAAAATTAACATTTGTTGTATGATATCATTTCTAACATAGACTTACTTAGGCTTACTTTTTTGGTATTACTCCAACAAATGCTCACTGACTATACTTTTAAAATTATTTCTAGTATTAGAAAATGTTATAAATACACAAATGCAGCATCCATTTGAGGTAGGCTCTAATACAGCAGTATATCATTTTCTGTAATATGTTCTATTTTATAATATTTATATATCTAATGCATTCAGAAAAGTTAATTTATGACATTTGAAATAATTGTACTTGAACATTAAATACGTTATGTTAAATGATTACCCTGACATTGCTGTTGTGGCTTAGTCGATCAGTTTTGTCTAACTCTTTGTGACCCCATGGACTGTAGCACAACAGGCATTCCTGTCCTTCATCTCCCAGAGCTTGCTCAAACTCATGTCGATTGCATCAGTGATGCCATCCAACTATCTCAGCCTCTCTCGTCCCCTTATTCACCTGCCAGCAATCTTTCTCAGCATCAGGGTCTCTTCCAATGAGTCAGCTCTTCATATCAGGTGGTCAAAGTACTGGAACTTCAGCTTCAGCATCAATCCTTCCAATGAATATTCAGGACTGATTTCTTTTAGGATTGACTGGTTTGATTTCCTTGCTGTCCAAGGGACTCTCAAGAGGCTTCTCCAACACCAGAATGCAAAAGCGTCAATTCTTCAGCCTTCAGCTTTCTTTACGGTCCTACTCTCACATCCATACATGAGTACTGGAGAAACAGTTTGACTTTATGGACCTTTGTGGGCAAAGTAATGTCTTTGCTTTTTAATATGCTGTCTAGGTTGGTCATAGCTTTTCTTCCAAGGAGTAAGTATCTTTTAATTACATGGCTGTAGTCACCATCTGCAGTGATTTCGGAGCCCAAGAAAATAAAGTCTGTCACTGTTTCCATTTTTTCCTCATCTATTTGCCATGAAGTGTTGGGACCAGATACCATGATCTTCGTTTTTTGAATGTTAAGCTTTAAACCAGATTTTTCACTCTCCTCTTTCACTTTCATCAAGAAGCTCTTTAGTTCCTCTTGGCCTTCTGCCATAAGGGTGGTGTCATCTGAATATCTGAGGTCACTGATATTTCTCCAGGCAGTCTTGATTCCAGCTTGTGCTTCATCCAGTCCAGCATTTCAAATGATATATTCTGTATATAAGTTAAATAAGCAGGGTGACAATATACAGCCTTGATGTAATCCTTTCCCAATCTGGAACTGGTCCATATTTCCATGTCCAGTTTTCACTCTTGCTTATTGACCTGTGTACAGATTTCTCAGGAGGCAGGTAATGTAGTTTGGTATTCCCATCTCTTTAAGAATTTTCCAATTTGTTGTGGTGCATACAGTCAAAGGATTTTGCATAGTCAATGAAGCAGAAATAGATGTTTCTCTGAAATTTTCTTGCTTTATCTATGATCCAATGGATGTTGGCAATTTGATCTTAGGTTTTATTGCCTTTTCAAAATCCAGCTTGAACATCTGCAAGTTTTTGGATCATGTAATGTTGAGGCCTGCTTGGAGAATTTTGAGCATTATTTTGCTAGCTTTGGGGCTTCCCTGATAGCTCAGTTGGTAAAGAATCTGCCTGCAACGCTGGAGGCATTGGTTCCATTCCTGGGTCAGGAAGATCCACTGGAGAGGGGATAGGCTACCCACTCCAGTATTCTTGGGTTTCCCGTGTGGCTCAGCTGGTAAAGAGACTACCTGCAATGCGGGAAACCTGGGTTTGGTCCCTGAGTTAGGAAGATCCCCTGGAGAAGGGAATGGCTACCCACTCCAGTACTCTGGCCTGGAGAATTCCATGGATTGTAAAGTCCATGGGGTCACAAAGAATTGAACACAATTGAGCAACCTTCATTTTCTCTTTTTTTAGCTAACATGTGAAATGAGTACAATTGTGTGGTAGTTTGAACATTTTTTGGCATTGCCCTTTTTTGGGATTGGAATGAAAACTGACCTTTTGGAGTTCTGTGATCACTGCTGAGTTTTCCAAATTTGCTGGCATACTGAGTGCAGCAATTTCACAGCATCATCTTTTAGGATTTGAAATAGCTCAGCTGGAATTCCATCATCACCAGTAGCTTTGTTGATAATTTTGATAATAAGGCCCACTGACTTCTCACTTAAGGATGTCTAGCTCTAGGTAAGTGATCACATCATCGTGGTTATCTGGATCCTTAAGATTTTTTTTTTTTTTTTGGTACAGTTTTTCTGTAAATTCTTGCCACTTCTTAATATCTTCTGCTTCTGTCAGGTCCATACCATTTCTGTCTTTTATTGAGTCCATCTTTGCATGAAATGTTCCCTTTGTATCTCTAATTTTCTTAAAGAGATCTCTAGTCTTTCCTATTCTATTGTTTTCCTATATTTCTTTGCATTTTTCACTTTAGGAAGGCTTTCTTATCTCTCCTTACTATTCTTTGGAACTCTGCACTCAAATGGGTATATCTTTTCTTTTCTCCTTTGCCTTTCATGTCTCTTCTTTTCTTAGCTATTTGTAAGGCCTCCTCGGACAACTATTTTGCCTTTCTGCATTTATTTTTTTTTGGCAATGGTTTTGATCAATATCTCCTGTACAATGTTTGGAACCTCTGTCCATAGTTCTTCAGGCATTCTGTCTATCATATCTAATCCCTTGAATCTATTTTTCACTTTCATTATAAAATCACCAGGGATTTTATTTAGGTCATACCCAAATGCCCTAGTGGCTTTCACTACTTTCTTCAATTTAAGTCTGATTTTTGCATTAAGGACTTCATGATCTGAGGCACAATCAGCTCCTGGTCTTGTTTTTGCTGACTTTAGAGAGCTTCTCCATCTTCTCCATCAATCTGTTGATGTCCATGTGACATTACCTAACTATATCCCCTTTGATGATTTGAACTGTTGATATTCTATCTTCAAATAGATGGTATTTTAACTAACAAATAGGCACTTTAAGGATAAAATAGATAAACTGAATGTGTATTAAGAAATATGAGTGAAATCTTTGTAGCAAATTGTAATTTGCCTTTTAAGGGTTAGGATAATAGTAGCAATGACTGAAGATTAACACACAGAGAAAGGAATTATTACTAAATTATAAATACAAATGTTAAAGAAATATAAATGTTAGGGGAAATAACTAGGAGAAGTAGTAATATATTAATAATCTTCCAAAGGTAGAAGGAAATGAAAAATAGATTGGAAGATTAAACCTAAGACATAACAAAAATAGATGATACAGCAAAATATAAATGAGAATAAAACAAATGTTTATCTTTCTTTTTTTTTCTTAAAATCATATACAGACTATACTTTTTAAAGTGAAAATCTCATATAATGATAAAATTAAGTGCCTTTGAAAGATATGGACCTGAGTGTGCAAGCAAGCTTAGAAATTAATAAGGTATAGTATTTTTTATTATGACACTTTTAAAGCAGTCTAACCTTCATAGTAAAATTGAGGAGAAAGTACATAGATTTCCCATATGCCCCCACCTCCACACATTTCTAACCTCTCCTCTTAGCAATATCTTTCACCAGAGTGGTGCATTTTTAATAATTGATGACCATATAGTGATCATAATCACCCTGAGTAAACAATTTACATTATGGTTCACCCTTGGTATTGTACATTCTGTTGGCTGAGATAAAGGTATAATGACATGCATCCATAATTGTAATATGATGCAGAGTATTTTCATTACTAAAAATTGTCTGTGCTTTGTCTATTCATTCTTCCCATTATCCTCACTCTAGGAATTCACTGAATTTTTTATTGGTCTCCATGGTCTTGTCTTTTCCAGATTGTCATATAGTTAGAATAATAGGACATGTAGACTTTTCAGATTGGTTTCCTTTGTTTTGTAATATGCATTTAAGATTCCTCTGTTTTATGTTTGATAGGTCATTGATTTCTAGCACTGAATAATATTCCATTGTTTGAATGTACCACACTTTAATCACTTACTGAAAGACATCTTTGTTGCTTTCAAGTTTTGCTAATCATGAATAAAGCTGCTGTAAACCTCCATATGATGGTTTCTGTGTGGACATAAGTTTTCATCTTCTTTGGTAAATAACAAGGACTGCAATTGCTGGCTCATATATTGATGATGTTTAGTTTTCTAAAAGACCACCAAACTGACTTCCAAAGTGACTGAAGCAGTTTTAATTCCCAGGAGCCATGAATGAGACTTCCTGCACACTTTAGCAGCACATGGTGTTATCTGTTTTCTGGATTTAAGATCCCCTGGAAAAGGAAATGGCAACCTAGTTGCCATTCTAATATGCCACCTAATGCCATTCTAGTATTCTTGCCTGGAAAATCCCATGGACAGAGGAGCCTGGCGTGTCACAGTGCACGTGGTCGCAAAGAGTCAGACGTGCCTGAGAGACTAACAACAGGCAGGTAGAAGAATCTCATTGTTGTTTTAATTTGTATTTCCTTGATGACATATGATATGGAGTTTCTTTTCATATGCTCATTTGCCATCTGCAGATCTCCTTTGGTGAGATCTGTTCAAATTTTGCTCATGTTTTAATTTGGTTGTTTTCTATTGATAGGTTTCCTTCTCCTTCAACGTTGCTTTGACTATTCTGGATCTTTTGCCTTTTCATAAAACTTTAAAATTAGCTTACCAATATCCCAAAATAGCTATGATTTTGATTGGGTTTTCATTTAATCTAAAGATCAAGTTGGGAAGAACTAAATCAAGGAAGAACTTCGACAATATTGGGCCTCTCTATCAACATACATAAGCATGGACTATTTCTCCAGGTTTTTTTTTAAATTAATTAATTACTTAATTTTACTTTATAATATTGTATTGGTTTTGTCATACATCAACATGCATCCACCATGGGTGTACATGTGTTCCCCATCTTAACTTAGAGAAATTCTCAGTCATTGCTCTTTGAAATATTTCTTCTCTTTCATTTTTATTTTTCTTATCCTTTTGGTGTTCAATTATACACAGTATATGCTTGTTCTGTATTATTTGGCTATTCTGTTTTGTTATTTACAATTTTTATTCTTTTTGCTTTTCAGTTTTGAGGATTTGGTATTTGACAACACAAACTTCAAGAATGTGGGTGGTTTGAAGGAGAAAGGAGGAAAAAAATGGAAATTACAAGCAAGTATAACACCTAATTCTCTTCCAAGACAAAAAAAGACCAGGATTTGGGAGAGGGGGGTTAGAATTCACCACTTAAGAAAGCTTTGAAATTGATACTATTCTAAGTGTTAGGCATGTGTAAGTTTAACTAAAAAGTAAAATAAGAAAAGAGAGTAAGTGTGGGAGAAAAAATAAAATTTCAGAAATAAATTTGTAGATATTGGAATCAAGTGACAATTTTCAGAGGCCATATTAAAAATATGTGGAAAGAATAAGAAGGGGAAAACTGAGTTACATGAGTATGTGAATAGAGAAGCTGAAAGGCAACAGTTCAGATGAAGATGAATGAACAAAATCTACATGTTAGAATGGACATATGTTATGATAAGAAACTCTGAAACATAAAATAGATAAAGACATATCTTGCTTAGTCACTGGGTCTCACAATTTTCCAGAGATATAAATAGAAAAAAAAATTACAAACATGAGGGAAAAAAAAACATATAGCATCAGAATTCAACATGGCAGTAGTGAATCATAGAAAACAATGGAGTGTTTTGATTATCATATACAGCCATAGTTAATTTAATGGAAAATAAACACATATTTTCAGTTATGAAACTTCCTTTGGAAAACAAATGATTGGTAAAAGATGAACACAAATATAAACATATGGGCTGATAGCTTGTAGTAAAAGGACTAATATGAGACCATGGTTTCAGAAAAGATTACTAGTCAGAGGGCAGACACACTGAAACCATACTCACAGAAAACTAGTCAATCTAATCACTCTAGGACCACAGCCTTGTCTAACTCAATGAAACTAAGCCATGCCCATGGGGCAACCCAAGACGGGCGGGTCATGGTGGAGAGATCTGACAGAACGTGGTCTACTGGAGAAGGGAATGGCAAACCACTTCAGTATGCTTGCCTTGAGAACCCCATGAACAGTATGAAAAGGCAAAATGATAGGATACTGAAAGAGAAACTCCCCAGGTCAGTAGGTGCCCAATATGCTACTGGAGATCAGTGGAGAAATAACTCCAGAAAGAATGAAGGGATGGAGCCAAAGCAAAAAGAACACCAGCTGTGGATGTGACTGGTGATAGAAGAAAAGTCCGATGTTGTAAAGAGCAATATTGCATAGGAACCTGGAATGTCAGGTCCAAGAATCAAGGCAAATTGGAAGTGGTAAAATAAGGGATGGCAAGAGTGAATGTCGACATTCTAGGAATCAGCGAACTGAAATGGACTGGAATGGGTGAATTTAACTCAGATGACCATTATATCTACTACTGTGGGCAGGAATCTCTCAGAAGAAATGGAGTAGGCATCATGGTCAACAAAAGAGTCTGAAATACAGTACTTGGATGCAATCTCAAAAACGACAGACTTATCTCTGTTCGTTTCCAAGGCAAACCATTCAATATCACAGTAATCCAAGTCTATGCCCCAATCAGTAATGCTGAAGAAGCTGAAGTTGAATGGTTCTATGAAGACCTACAAGACCTTTTAGAACTAACACCCAAAAAAGATGTCCTTTTCATTATAGGGGACTGGAATGCAAAAGTAGGAAGTCAAGAAACACCTGGAGTAACAGGCGAATTTGGCCTTGGAATACGGAATGAAGCAGGGCAAAGACTAATACAGTTTGCCAAGAAAATGCACTGGTCATAGCAAACATAGAAGAGGTTCCAAAACACAAGAGAAGACTCTATACATGGACATCAACAGATGGTCAATGCCAAAATCAGATTGATTATATTCTTTGCAGCCAAAGATGGAGAAGCTCTATACAGTCAGCAAAAACAAGACCGGGAGCTAACTGTGGCTCAGACCATGAACTCTTTATTGCCAAATTCAGACTTAAATTGAAGAAAGTAGGGAAAACCACTAGACCATTCAGGTATGATGTAAATCAAATCCCTTATGATTATACAGTGAAAGTGAAAAATAGATTTAAGGGCCTAGATCTGATAGATAGAGTGCCTGATGAACTATGGAATGAGGTTCGTGACATTGTACAGGAGACAGGGATCAAGACCATCCCCATGGAAAAGAAAAGCAAGAAAGCAAAATGGCTGTCTGGGGAGGCCTTACAAATAGCTGTGAAAAGAAGAGAAGTGAAAAGCAACGATATAAGCATCTGAATGCAGAGTTCCAAAGAATAGCAAGAAGAGATAAGAAAGCCTTCCTCAGCGATCAACGCAAAGAAAGAGAAAAACAACAGAATGGGGAAGACTAGGGATCTCTTCAAGAAAATCAGAGATACCAAAGGAACATTTCATGAAAAGATGGGCTCGATAAAGGACAGAAATGGTATGGACCTAACAGAAGCAAAAGATATTAAGAAGAGATGGCAAGAATACACAGAAGAACTGTACAAAAAAGATCTTCATGACCCAGATAATCATGATGGTGTGATCACTCACCTAGAGCCAGACATCCTGGAATGTGAAGTAAAGTGGGCCTTAGAAAGCATCACTATGAACAAAGCTAGTGGAGGTGATGGAATTCCAGTTGAGCTATTTCAAATCCTGAAAGATGATGCTGTGAAAGTGCTGGACTCAATATGCCAGCAAATTTGGAAAACGCAGCAGTGGCCAAGGGCTGGAAAAGGTCAGTTTTCATTCTAATCCCAAAGAAAGGCAATGCCAAAGAATGCTCAAACTACCGCACAATTGCACTCGTCTCACATGCTAGTAAAGTAATGCTCAAAATTCTCCAAGCCAGGCTTCAGCAATACGTAAACCGTAAACTTCCTGGTGTTCAAGCTGGTTTTAGAAAAGGCAGAGGAACCACAGATCAAATTGCCAACATCCAAGGGATCATGTAAAAAGCAAGAGAGTTCCAGAAAAACTTCTATTTCTGCTTTATTGACTATGCCAAAGCCTTTGACTGTGTGGATCATAATAAACTGTGGAAAATTCTGAAAGAGATGGGAATACCAGACCACCTGATCTGCCTCTTGAGAAATTTGTATGCAGGTCAGGAAGAAAGAGTTAGAACTGTACATGGAACAACAGACTGGTTCCAAATAGGAAAAGAAGTTCGTCAAGGCTGTATATTGTCACCCTGTTTATTTAACTTCTATGCAGAGTACATCATGAGAAATGCTGGACTGGAAGAAACACAAGCTGGAATTAAGATTGCTGGGAAAAATATCAATAACCTCAGATATGCAGATGACACCACCCTATGGCAGAAAGTGAAGAGGAACTAAAAAGCCTCTTGATGAAAGTGAAAGTGGAGAGTGAAAAAGTGGGCTTAAAGCTCAACATTCAGAAAACAAAGATCATGGCATCCGGTCCCATCGCTTCATGACAAATAGATGGGGAAACAGTGGAAACAGTGTCAGACTTTATTTTTCTGGGCTCCAAAATCACTGCAGATGGTGACGGCAGCCATGAAATTAAAAGAGCTTACTCCTTGAAAGGAAAGTCAGGACCAACCTAGATAGCGTATTCAACAGCAGAGACATTACTTTGCCAACAAAGGTTCGTCTAGTCAAGGCTATGGTTTTTCCTGTGGTCATGTATAGATGTCAGAGTTGGACTGTGAAGAAGGCTGAGCGCTGAAGAATTGATGCTTTTTTTTTTTTTTTTTTACCTTTCAAGGTTGCTTTATTTATTTTATTTTATTTTATTTTTAAACTTTACATAATTGTATTAGTTTTGCCAAATATCAAAATTAATCCATCACAGGCATACGTGTGCTCCCCATCCTGAACCCTCCTCCCTCCTCCCTCCCCATACCATCCCTCTGGGTCGTCCCAGTGCACCAACCCCAAGCATCCAGTATCGTGCATTGAACCTGGACTGGCATCTCATTTCATACATGATATTTTACATGTTTCAATGCCATTCTCCCAAATCTTCCCACCCTCTCCCTCTCCCACAGAGTCCATAAGACTGTTCCATACATCAGTGTCTCTTTTGCTGTCTCGTACACTGGGTTATTGTTACCATCTTTCTAAATTCCATATATATGCGTTAGTATACTGTATTGGTGTTTTTCCTTCTGGCTTACTTCACTCTGTATAATAGGCTCCAGTTTCATCCACCTCATTAGAACTGATTCACATGTATTCTTTTTAATGGCTGAGTAATACTCCATTGTGTATATGTACCACTGCTTTCTTATCCATTCATCTGCTGATGGACATCTAGGTTGCTTCCATGTCCTGGCTATTATAAACAGTGCTGCGATGAACATTGGGGTACACGTGTCTCTTTCCCTTCTGGTTTCCTCAGTGTGTATGCCCAGCAGTGGGATTGCTGGATCATAAGGCAGTTCTATTTCCAGTTTTTTAAGGAATCTCCACACTGTTCTCCATAGTGGCTGTACTAGTTTGCATTCCCACCAACAGTGTAAGAGAGTTCCCTTTTCTCCACACCCTCTCCAACATTTATTATTTGTAGACTTTTGGATCGCAGCCATTCTGACTGGTGTGAAATGGTACCTCATAGTGGTCTTGATTTGCATTTCTCTGATAATGAGTGATGTTGAGCATCTTTTCATGTGTTTGTTAGCCATCTGTATGTGTTCTTTGGAGAAATGTCTATTTAGTTCTTTGGCCCATTTTTTGATTGGGTCATTTATTTTTCTGGAGTTGAGCTGTAGGAGTTGCTTGTATATTTTTGAGATTAGTTGTTTGTCAGTTGCTTCATTTGCTATTATTTTCTCCCATTCTGAAGGCTGTCTTTTCACCTTGCTAATAGTTTCCTTTGATGTGCAGAAGCTTTTAAGAATTGATGCTTTTGAACTGTGGTGTTGGAGAAGACTGTTGAGAGTCCCTTGGACTGCAAGGAGATCAAACCAGTCCATTCTGAAGGAGATCAGCCCTGGGATTTCTTTGGAAGGAATGATGCTAAAGCTGAAGCTCCAGTACTTTGGCCACCTCATGGGAAGAGTTGACTCATTGGAAAAGACTCTGATACTGGGAGGGATTGGGGGCAGGAAGAGAAAGGGACAACAGAGGATGAGATGGCTGGATGGCATCCCTGACTCGATGGACATGAGTCTGGGTGAACTCCAGGAGTTGGTGATGGACAGGGAAGCCTAGCGTGTTGCATTTCACGGGGTCGCAAAGAGTCGGACACGACTGAGTGACTGATCTGATCTGAATACGAGGGAAAAAAAGAGATAGATGATAATTTGTGATTTGTGAATGCTAGTAACCTGTATTCATAGAGAAGAAAAAAATCACAACTATCTAAAATATTTTTAAAGTGCAGTTTAATAACTCTAAATTCTTAATGTTTTAAAATTGATTTTTTCAACCTTTGAAATTAAAGGAATTAATATCTCCTGGGTGATGAAATATGCATGCAAAATATAACAATTCCTTTCATCTCACCACAGTTTTCTTCTCCTATATTAAATGACAAATTAAAGCACAATTTTAACAGTTCTATCATTTTATTATAAAGCAGCATGTATAATATAATCTAATTCATATGCTCTTTATACATGAAAAAATTCAGCGAGTTATCAACTTAGCCACTCAATAATTTTTCCTATAAATATATATAGTGCTCTTCCATGAATTGTGGAGGATATAAAAAGTAAAAAATATCTATCCTTTACATCTTATAGATTTATATGAAAATATTAAATATGAACAGTATGAGTTTTATTATTAAACTATTTACAAAGTATTATCAGTTAAGACAAAAGGTATATATATATATTTCATCAACAAATTATGCATGATGGATACAGAACTAAAAGATCTATAAAATTAGGGAAAATGCAGAATTTCCTACGTGTATTTTGATTTTGAGACTGGGGTGTTTATTGATTGTGCAGTAATGAGTTAAAGGCAAAGAATTCTTGGCCTATAAAATAAAGAGATATTTTTGTACTTATAACTGAAAGTTCACCTAGTGGCATACAGAAACTAAATGAAAAGATGAGTTTTATTCTTTCTCTCCTCTATGTCTTCCATTATATTTATGTCAAGTCAAAGCCAACACTTTCTGAGAAATCTCAAGTATTCTAGTAGCTTTGGGATTCATGTGTTTCCTTTTTATTTATTTATTTATTTTTTGTGTCAACCAGAATGAAAGGGCATTTCTTCCATCTGAAAAGATCAGGAAATATTTTTCTGAAACCGGCAACAAATGTGCCTTAGTTTTTTGCACACTGAACCAATTATCGTGGCCAATAAGATGGGAAGTAGAATCTCATATGGCAACTTGTGATTCCTTCTGGGTTCGAATAACATGTATTACTTAGTGAATGATAAGTCACTCATCCATGCCAAACTGAAGTTTTCTCAACAATAAAAAAGAAATGACACCAGACTGTTATCAGGGACCATTACCATGATATATTTTTGCCTGATTCGTCAAAGTTCTGGATGGCATAGCAGACACGAAAAGTGTTTATTATATACAGTCATGCTCAATGAGACTCAATAAAGCTGTCAGGTAATAATGCTTTCTGTTATGCTGGAAGACAGTATTGGCCAGTGGAGGGAGAAAGTATGCCAATGAATGACAATTACATAGATAGTGAAAAAAAAAATTAGGCTCATTGATTCATATGGTTTTCTTAACTTTAATTTTAAGAAAAAAAATTATCTCAAAAATATTTTATACTTAAAATAATTGCATGATTATTATATAGATATCATACTATTATCTATTTTTCTATTTGTGTCTAAAGGAACAAAAGAGAAAGCTTATTGAATAAATGTCACTATGTACTATTTTTGTGGTAAAGTTGTACAGTAGTTGAATATCACTGACTAAAGATGGACACCTTAATGAAGTTATATTAAAGTCTTGAATGGAAATTTTAGCAAGTTCCATTTGGAATGAACACCCGGAAACCTTATCATACTAAATCTAAACAAAAATAAATCTTTCTGGGAAAGTGCTAATGTGACATTAAACACGACCTTTTAAGCAACTGATTGAAATGCAAGGTTTTTTTTTTTTTTTTAAGGAGGTAAAGCTAAATAATGTCACATCAAATAGTGTATCAATTTATGTCAGTTTCATTAGAAATGCATAATTAAGTTTTTCCTTCAATTTATTATTAGTTTAGAATGTATGTTTATATGGTCCTGGGTTTCCCTGGTGATTCAGATGGTAAAGAATCTGCCTGCAAGGCAGGAAACCTAGATTTGATCTCTGGTCATGAAGATCCCCTGGAGAAGGGAATGGCTACAAACTTCAGTAATCTTACTGAGAGAATTCATGGATAGAGGAACCTCAAAGCTATGATGTTTCCAGTAGTCATGTACAGATATGAGAGTTGGATGATAAAGAAGGCTGCTGCTGCTGCTGCTAAATCGCTTCAGTCATGTCCACATCTGTGTGACTCCATAGACAGCAGCCCACCAGGCTCCACCATCCCTGGGATTCTCCAGGCAAGAATACTGGAGTGGGTTCCCATTTCCTTCTCCAACGCATGAAAGCGAAAAGTGAAAGTGAAGTCGCCCAGTTGTGTCTGACTCTTAGCAACCCCATGGACTGCAGCCCACCAGCCTCCTCTATTTATGGGATTTTCCAGGTAAGAGTATTGGAGTGGAGTGTGATTGCCTTCTCCAGATAAAGAAGGCTGAACACCAACAATTTATGCTTTTGAACTGTGTTGCTAGAAGAAGACTCTTGAGAGTCCTTTGGACTGCAAGGAGATCAAAGTAGTCAATCCTAAATGAAGTCAACCCTGAATCTTAATTGGAAGGACTGATGCTGAAGCTGGAGCTACAATATTTTGACCACCTGATGCAAAGAGTCAACACATTGGAAAAGACCCTGATTTGGTGAAAGATTAAAGGTGGGAGGAGAAGTGGGTGACAGAGGATAAGAATGTTGGATGGCGTCATTGATTCAATGGGCACGAGTTTGAGCAAACTCCAGAGTACAGTGAAGGACAGGGAAACCTGGGCTGCTGCAGTCCATGGGGTTGCAAAGAGTCAGACGTAATTTAGTGACTGAACAACGGCAATAAGAAGTCTAGAAATCAGAGTATAAGTCCTCTAATTTACTTTTTTTCAAAGTTTTTTGGGTATTCTAGCTCCTCTGAATGGGCATATAAATTTTAGAATTATTATTTTTTTTTACAGATTAATTGAATAATTTGTCAATATAAAGAACTTTCCTATGTTTTATGAGATTTTTCCCCTAAGTGCCTCATATTCCTCATGGTATTGTAAAGGGATTTTAAAAAAATATTTATGTATTTATTTGGCTGCACCAAATAAATGGCACATGGCATCTTTAGCTGTGGCACATTGGATCTAACTCCCTGACTAGGGATTGACCCCAGGCTTCCTGCATTATGAACACAGTCTTAGCCACTGGAACAACAGAGAAGCTCCCTAAAAGGGATTTTTTAAGCTTTTAATTTCCTATTGTTCACTGATAGTATATAAATACAATTTTTAAAAGATTGCTTTTGCATCCAAGAAGCTTTCTAAATGTAAATTTATTAATTCTAGTAGCTTTTTGTAGACCCCTTTGGATTTTCCAGGTAGTAAAATGTGGTCTGCAAATAACTATAGTTTTTACTGCTTCCTTTACCATATGGATCAATTTTATTTTTTATTTCACTGAATAGAACCTCCAATATAATGTCAAATAGAAGTGGTAAGCGTTGGCATTTTTATACTATTCCTTATCTTGGGGGAGGGTATTTCAGAATTCCATCGTTAAGTATAGTGTGAGTTGTACATTTTTTCTAGATGCACTTACCAAGCTGAGGAATTTCCCCTCTATTCCTAATTGGCTGAAATTTTTTTAATAGAAAATAGTGTTTTATTTTACATCTACTGACATGTGCATATGGATTGTTTTTCCTTGTTTTTCTATTTTTTATAAGGTCTGCTTGTTTCACTTGAGTTCTTCCTTCTTGCACTATAGCTTAGAAACTTCTTCCTCAAGGCAGTAAATTTGAGCAATGGTAAAGCTATCTCTGTTGTTTCCCATCTCTCAGGAATTATTTCCCTTCAGCCCTTGATGTCCAATGTCTTAAGAACCACAGTTTCCAATTTTATCTTTGTTTTCTTTGGTTTTATGGTTGTATTGGTCAGGAAAATAAGCCCAGGTCTAGCTATCCCATTTTGAGGGTAGGTAGAAGACCTTAAATCCTTAGATATGTCGAGAGAACACTATGAAGTTATACCAGATCTGGCATTGCAAAAACTGATTGAGAAATAAGAGATCCATATCCCCAAAAGATTTAAAATTCCCACATGTGAAGTAACATGATTTAGTGTTTAAGACAATTTTTAAAAATCTAAAAAAAATAATAATAATTTTTGATGACTATAAAAACTCAGTCATTTCAAATTTTTCAAACATATTTTTAACATGTCCATCTGTTGCACACTGAGTTTTCCAAAAAGTGGACTCAGGATCACAGATCAGCCTATAAGATGCTTATTCAGTTCAGTTCAGTTTAGTCGCTCAGTCATGTGCAACTCTTTGCCACCCCATGAATTGCAGCACTCCAGGCCTCCCTGTCCATCACCAAATCCCAGAGCTCACCCAGACTCATGCCCATCGAGTCAGGGATGCCATCCAGCCATCTCATCCTCTGTCGTACCCTTCTCCTTCTGCCCCCAATCCCTCCCAGCATCAGAGTCTTTTCCAATGAGTCAACTCTCCCCATGAGGTGGCCAAAGTACTGGAGTTTCAGCTTTAGCATCATTCCTTCCAAAGAAATCCCAGGGCTGATCTGCTTCAGAATGGACTGGTTGGATCTCCTTGCAGTCCAAGGGACTCTCAAGAGTCTTCTCCAACACCACAGTTTAAAAGCATCAATTCTTAGGCGCTCAGCCTTCTTCACAGTCCAATTCTCACAACCATACATGACCACAGGAAAAACAATAGCCTTGACTAGCTGGACCTTTGTTGGCAAAGTAATGTCTCTGCTGTTGAATATGCTATCTAGGTTGGTCATAACTTTCCTTCCAAGGAGTAAGCGTCTTTTAATTTCATGGCTGCTGTCACCATCTGCAGTGATTTTGGAGCCCAGAAAAATAAAGTCTGACACTGTTTCCACTGTTTCCCCATCTATTTGCCATGAAGTGATGGGACCGGATGCCATGATCTTTGTTTTCTGAATGTTGAGCTTTAAGCCCACTTTTTCACTCTCCACTTTCACCTTCATCAAGAAGCTTTTTAGTTCCACTTCACTTTCTGCCATAAGGGTGGTGTCATCTGCATATCTGAGGTTATTGATATTTCTCCCGGCAATCTTGATTCTAGCTTGTGTTTCTTCCAGTCCAGCGTTTCTCATGATATACTCTGTATATAAGTTAAATAAGCTGGGTGACAATATACAGCCTTGATGTACTCCTTTTCCTATTGGAACCAGTCTGTTGTTCCATGTTCAATTCTAACTGTTGCTTCCTGACCTGCATACAAATTTCTCAAGAGGCAGACCAGGTGGTCTGGTACTCCCATCTCTTTTAGAATTTTCCACACTTTATTGTGATCCACACAGTCAAAGGCTTTGGCATAGTCAATAAAGCAGAAATAGATGTTTTTCTGGAACTCTCTTGCTTTTTCCATGATCCAGCGGATGTTGGCAATTTGATCTCTGGTTCCTCTGCCTTTTCTAAAACCAGCTTGAAACATCAGGAAGTTTATGGTTCACGGATTGCTGAAGCCTGGCTTGGAGAATTTTGAGCATTACTTTACTATCGTGTGAGATGAGTGCAACTGTGCGGTAGTTTGAGCATTCTTTGGCATTGCCTTTCTTTGGGATTGGAATGAAAACTGACTTTTCCAGTCCTGTGGCCACTGCTGAGTTTTCCAAATTTGCTGGCATATTGAGTGCAGCAATTTCACAGCTTATGAGTACTTAGACGACACCACCCTTATGGCAGAAAGTGAATAGGGACTCAAAAGCCTCTTGATGAAAGTGAAAGTGGAGAGTGAAAAAGTTGGCTTAAAGCTCAACATTCAGAAAACAAAGATCATGGCATCCGGTCCCACCACTTCATGGCAAATAGATGGGAAAACAGTGGAAACATTGTCAGACTTTATTTTTCTGGGCTCCAAAATCACTGCAGATGGTGACTGCAGCCATGAAATTAAAAGACGCTTACTCCTTGGAAGGAAAGTTATGACCAACCTAGATAGCATATTGAAAAGCAGACACATTACCTTGCCAACAAAGGTCCGTCTAGTCAAGGCTATGGTTTGTCCTGTGGTCATGTATGGATGTGAGAGTTGGACTGTGAAGAAGGCTGAGCACTGAAGAATTAATGCTTTTGAACTGTGGTGTTGGAGAAGACTCTTGTGAGTCCCTTGGACTGCAAGGAGATCCAACCAGTCCATTCTGAAGGAGATCAGCCCTGGGATTTCTTTGGAAGGAATGATGCTAAAGCTGAAACTCCAATACTTTGGCCACCTCATGGGAAGAGTTGACTCATTGGAAAAGACTCTCATGCTGGGAGGGATCGGGGGCAGGAGGAGAAGGGGACGGCAGAGGATGAGATGGCTGGATGGCATCCCTGACTCGATGGACGTGAGTCTGGGTGAACTCCAGGATTTGGTGATGGACATGGAGGCCTGGCATGCTGAGATTCATGGGGTCGTAGAGTCGGACGTGACCGAGCAACTGATCTGATCTGATACAATCAATACCTGTGTTTTGGAGATGCTGGACTAGGATTCAGCAGTGGGAAAGTTGATCTACAAAAGAAGCCCTACTAAATCTTTGGCTAGCCCTACTGAAAGCTCAAGGGCTAACCAGTCCGTCACAATCATTCTGCTTTGTAATGAAATGGAAGCTGAGGCAATCTGTGCTTGGGAAATAGCTGAAGGACGTCTACAGATGACCCCCCTGGCAGCACAGGCAAAATGCCCTTCCCTGAAAAGGGATCTGTGGTCTGAATCACCATGCTTTATCACACTGACATAAAAATAGAGGAATAAATGAATGAGTGACATGTATAAATTTCCTCTTGTCTTAGATAACATTAATATAGTTATATATGCTCTAGTATATTTTTTAAGTAGGATAAAATCAAATAATCACAATTTGTTTTTTTCCTTAAAGTGAAGTGAAGTCGCTCAGTCATGTCTGACTCTTTGCGACCTCATGGTCAGTAGCCTACCAGGCTCTGCCATCCATGGGATTTTCCAGGCAAGAATACTGGAGTGGGCTGCCATTTCCTTCTCCAGGGGATCTTCCCAACCCACAGATTGAACCCGGGTCTCCTGCATTGCGGGCAGATGCTTTACTTTCTTTTAACATAAAAAAAAAAAAAAAAAAATTGGCTTTCATTATTAGTCAGGCACTTCTTGAAAAAAAAATTCATACCTCTCTATAGTCTTTTGGAAAGCAGATCTTGGCATTAAAAACAAAAAAAAGGTTCTGTCATTAGGTTAGTATGTTTCTGACTCATACCATCAAAGAGTATACTGAAGGACCTTTAGAATTGCACTCTGAAAAGTACATTGCTATTGATTGACTAATCAAGGCCCTTATTGAAAACAAGTCAAATTTCTTTCTATACACTCATTAGTGACCTTCATAAATCAAAACAGAATTATTACAGAAATTCTAAAGTATAAACATAGTTTAACACACACACATGCCAGCAAATCCTACATACAACACTTCACTTGGCAATAATTGCCTTATACTCCCATGTCAATGTATTACCTACAGTCATGTATTAAAATAATATTCAATGAAACAGTGACAGTCAAGTGATATAATAACAATCCTCTAAATGTTCCCTGAATAAGGAGCCTAGTATCCAAGAGATACAAGGACAGAAACAGTAAGGACCCAACAGAAGCATATTAAGAAGAGGTGGCAAGAATACAAGCTTACAACAAACATCTAGGGAGTGAAAAACACTGATCTATCTATCCAGATGTTTCCCTGGAGCCATTTATCTTTCTGTTTTGGGAAATGAACCTTATTTTGTAATTTTCTAGATTTTAAATGTTATTTAGATGAGTAAGTCTGGTATATTATTGGCAAAAACAAAAGGAGGGGAATATTTATTGACAAATTCAATTATCTTGTGTACGATTATCTGTGAACACCTAAATCTAAATATTTTGCAATTAATTATGTTATTTTCTTTAATATGTAAACCCTCCCACATAATTATTTACTATCAAAGTATTATTTGCTTGATAAAGGAACATGTTATATTTTACATCAGTTCGGTTCAGTAGGTCAGTCGTGTCCGACTCTTTGCAACCCCATGAATCACAGCATGCCAGGCCTCCCTGTCCATCACCAACTCCCAGAGTTCACTGAGACTCACGTCCATCAAGTCAGTGATGCCATCCAGCCATCTCATCCTCTGTTGTCCCCTTCTCCTCCTGCCCCCAATCCCTCCCAGCATCAGAGTCTATTTCAATGAGTCAACTCTTTGCGTGAGGTGGTCAAAGTATCGGAGTTTCAGCTTCAACATCATTCCCTCCAAAGAAATCCCAGGGCTGATCTCCTTCAGAATGGACTGGTTGGATCTCCTTGCAGTCCAAGGGACTCTCAAGAGTCTTCTCCAACACCACAGTTCAATAGCATCAATTTTTTAGTGCTCAGCTTTCTTCACAGTCCAACTCTCACATCCATACATGACCACAGGAAAAACCATAGCCTTGACTAGACGGACCTTTATTGGCAAAGTCATGTCTCTGCTTTTCAATATGCTATCTAGGTTGGTCATAACTTTCTTTCCAAGGAGTAAGCGTCTTTTAATTTCATGGCTGCAATCACCATCTACAGTGATTTTGGAGCCCAGAAAAATAAAGTCTCTCACTGTTTCCACTGTTTCCCCATCTATTTGCCATGATTCTTAGCTAAATGTATTTTAGTAGTCGACCTCTAATTCTTGAGTCATGATTCTATTCCCTAAGATCTAAACTGATAGAAAATCACAAGTACATCATCATCATTTTCTTTTTTTTTTTAATTCTTTTAAAAATAAATTATTTATGTAAAAATAATTTTAACCTATAAAATATTGCAAGAGGAATACAATGAAAATCAGTGTATTTTTAATTAGATTCAGTATACTGTTAACATTTTACCATGTTGTCTCATTATTTTCTCTCTCTTTCTCATCTCTATGCATACATAAACACTCTTACAATATTTCTTTGTTATTTGAATGTAAGTTTCAAACATTTCAATTTCATATATATGTGCATACAATCACTAAAACAAATGCAATCATCCATATAACAAAAGTGTCATCATTGTAGTCAATAAACATCATAATAATGCAATAAATAATATCAAAAAGGTACAGTCCATATAAAAGTTTCCCAACTGTTTCACTACTGTATCTTTAGGTGTTTTCATCCATAATCCAACCAAGTATAACTTACTGCATTTAATTTTCATATCTCCTAAATACCTATTGTCCTTAGTTTCTATCTATGATGGGAAGAATGTCGATTCCAAAAAGATATACTGATGTTCTGGAACATGTAAATGTAAATGTGACCTTACTGGAGGAAAAAAAAAGGAATCTTTTCAGATGCAATTAAATTAGGATTTAGAGAAGTTATTATTTTGAATTATCCCAGTGTGCCATAAATCCAGTACCAAATGTTCTTACAAGACACAAGAAGATAAGACATGTAAAGTGAAAGTCTCTCTGAAGAAACAGCAAAGATCTGAGTGATACTGCCACAAGGAAAGGGACAGTTAGAGCCATCAGATGCTGGAGGCAGCAAGAAGGCATTATCAATTCTCCCAAGGGCTTACAAAGGGAGCATGACTCTGATGAAGTCATGGTTTTTGACTTCTGGCTTAGAGAACTGTGAGAGAAAAAAATATGATAATTTGAACCACCGAATTTAAGGGAATTTTTTATGGCAGGCCTGGGAAATTAACATACACCCTAAATGACTGAGGAAACAGAAGTCAAAAGCAAGGGAGAAAGGGAAAGATACACCCAACTGTGTGCAGAGTTTCAGAGAACAGCAAGGAGAGATAAGAAGGCATTCTTAAATGAGCAGTGCAAAGAAGTGGAGGAAAACAATAAAATGGGAAAGGCTAGAAATCTTTTCAGGAAAACTGGAGATATCAAAGGGACATTTTCTGCAAGGATGGGCAAGATAAAGGACAGAAATGGTAAGGACTTAACAAAAGCAGAAGAGATTAAGAAGTGGCAAGAATACTCAGAAAAACTATACAAAAAAGTTCTTAATGACCCCTATAACCACAATGCTATGGTCACTTACCTAGAGCCAGACATCCTGAAGTGTGAGGTCAAGTAGGCCTTAGGAAGCCTCATTACGAACAAAGCCAGTGAATGTAACAGAATTCCAGCTGAGCTATTTACAATCATAAAAGATGATGTTAAAGTGGTACATTCAATATTTCAGCAAATTTGGAAAACTCAACAGTGGCCACAGGACTGGAAAAAGATCAGTTTTCAATGCAATCCTAAAGAAAGACAATACCAAAGGATGTTCAGACTACTATACAGTTGCTCTCATTTCCCATGCTAGTAAGGTCAGGCACAAAATCCTTTAAACTAGGTTTCAACAGTACATGAACTGAAAACTTCCAGATGTATATGCTGGGTTTAGAAAAGGAAGAGGAACTAGAGAACAAAATGCCAACATCCATTGGATCACAGAGAAAGCAAGGGGATTCCAGAAAAAGACATCTACTTCTGCTTTATTGACTATGTGAAAGCTTTTGACTGTGTGGAGCACAACAAACTGAAACGTTCCAAGAGATGGGAATACCAGACAACCTTACCTATCTCCTGCGAAACCTGTATGTGTGTCAAGAAGCAACAGTTAGACCTTATATGAAACAATGGACTGGTTCCATATAGGAAAGGAGTACGTCAAGGCTGCATATTGTCACCCTACTTATTTAACTTATATGCAGAGTACATCATTCAAAATATCAGGTTGGATGAATCACAAGCTGGAATCAAGATTGCTGGGAGAAATATCAACAGTCTTAGATATGTAGATGATACCACTCTAATGACAGAAAGTGAAGAGGAACTAAAGAGCCTCTTCATGAGGGTGAAAGAGGAGAGTGGATAAACTGACTTAAAATTCAACAGTCAAAAAACTAAGGTTGGTCCCATGAGTTCATGGCAAATAGACAAAATGGAAACAATGAAAATCTTTTTTATTTTCTTAAGCTCCAAAGTCACTGCAGATGGTGACTACAGCCATGAAATTAAAATACACTTGCTCCTTGGATGAAAAGCTATGACCAACTAGACAGTATATTAAAATACAAAGACAACTTTACTGACAAAGGTCCATATAGTCAAAGCTGTGGTTTTTCCAGTAGTCATGTACAGATTTGAGAGTTGGATCATAAAGAAGGTTGAGCACTGATGAACTGATGCTTTCAGACAGTGTGCTGGAGAAGACTCTTGAGAGTCACTTAGACTGCAAGGAGATCAAACCAGTCAATCCTAAAGGAAATCAACCCTAAATCTCATTGTAAGGACAGATGCTGAAGCTGAAATTTCAATGCTTTTAGCCACTACATGTGAAAAGCTGGCTCGCTGAAAAAGACCCTGATGCTGGGAAAGACTGAAGGCAAAAGGAAAAGAGGACAAGATGGTTGGATGGCATCATAGACTCAATGGACATTAATTTAAACAAACTCTAGGAGATACTGAAGGACAGGGAAGCCTGGCATGATGCAGTCCATGGGGTTACAAAGAGTTGGACGTGACTTAGTGACTGAACAGCAACATAATCCAATACCAATATTATCATTATCATCACATCATCAATGTTATTTCTTTGATTATTCTAGATTTGACTATTGGGAGTTCTTTCAGTTTGGCCCCTGTGTCCCTTTGACATGCCTTTGTTCTTTTGTTTTTTAACATCTTCATAATTTCTAGAAGTGTAAGATATTCCACACTCATTCTGTCAGAAAACATTAATGTATGTAATATAAAATATGACATTTTGTCCATTTTAAGTATACAATTCAGTTGCATTAATTACTGCAATATATAGTTTATAATAAGAAATATGTATTTAGTATTTGTCTTTTCTGGCACACAGCTCTTAAAACTCTTCAATTTCTTTAGAGGTGAGAAGAATGAGGTAACTTTTGGAAAGCCCCTGGGTAACCTGGCTGTTGGGCTTCCCAGGTAGCTCAGTGATAAAGACCCTGCCTGCAAACATGGGAGACATATGAGACTCAGTAGATCCCTGAGGCAGGAAGACCCTTGGAAGAGGAAATGGTAACCTATTCTAGGCTTCTTACCTGGGAAATCCCATGGACAGAGGAACCTGGTGGGCTATAGTTCTTAGGGTTGCAGAGAGTCAAACGCAAGTCAGCACAGATGCATGTAACCTGGCTGTTCCCAGGGGTTATTGTTGTTCAGTCTCTAAGTCATGTCCTACTCTTTATGACCCTATGGACTGTAGCAGTCCAGGCTTCCCTGTCCTTCACTATCACCAGGAGTTTGCTCAAACTCATGTCCATTGAGTCAGTGATGCCATCTAACCATCTCATCCTCTATCAGCCCCTTTTACTTCTGCTGTCAAACTTTCCCAGCATCAAGGTCTTTACCAATGAGACAGTTCTTTGCACCAGGTGGCCAAAGTATTGAAGTTTCAGCTTCAGCATCAATCCTTCCAATGAATATTCAGGATTGATTTCCTTTAGGATTGACTGACTGATTTCCTTACTGCCCAAGGGACTCTCAAGAGTCTTCTCCAGCACCACAAATTGAAAGCATGAATTCCTCAGCCTTCTTTATGGTCCAACTCTCACATCTGTACATGCCTACTGCAAAAACCATAGCTTTGACTATACGGACCTCTGTCAGAAAAGTGATGTCTCTGTTCTTTAATACACTGTCTAGGTTTATCATAGCTTTTCTCCCAAGGAACATGTGTCTTTTAATTTCATAGCTAGAGTCCTGTCTTCAGTGATTGTGGAGTCCAAGGGAACCCAACTTTGAGGGTTGGAAATTTCAGTCCTACCACCTGACTCCAAGGAGGGGAGGGACTAGAGACTGAGTTCAATCACCAATGCCAGTGATTTAATCAACCATGCCTATATAATGAAGTCTCCATGAAACCCCAGAATGATGAGGTGCAGAGAGCTTCTAAATCAGTGAACATGTAGAGATACTGGGAGAGCAGCACAATTTGCAAGAGTATGAAAACTCCTTACCCTGTCTCCCTACCTTGCTCTCTGCTTCTCTTTCATCTGCTTGTTCCTCACTTACAGCCTTTTATAATAAAATTGTAATCTAGCAAATAAAACTTTTCTTTGAATTCTATAGGCCTCTCTAGCAAATTGATTGAACCCATGAAGAGGGTCAGTGGAACTTCTGATCTACAATGCATTGACTACAATCCATTCTGATCTACAATCCACAAACAACAACCTGGACCTGCAATTGGCATGCTAACTGGGGGAAGAGGTGGTCTTATAGGACTGAACCTTTAAACTGTGAGATGTGCCACTATGCATGCAGACAGTGTCAGAACTGAGTTCAATTAAAGACACCTAACTGGAGAATGGTTTGGTGTGGTGGAGAACCCCACACATTTAATTGGTGCTGAAGTGGTGCATGTATCCAACAGAATACTACTTAGCTACTAAATAACAAGACAGTGCCATTTGCAGCAACATGGATGCAACTAGAGATTATCATTCTAAGTGAAGATAATCAGAAAGAGAAAGACAAATATCACATGATATTACTGATATGTGGAACCTAAAATAATGTCACAAAGGAACCGATCTACAACACAGAAACAGACTCACCAACACAGAGATCAGACTTGTGTTTACCAAAGAGATGGTGGGAGAGGAATGGACTGGGAGTTTCAGGGTTGATAGATGCAAACTATTATATTTAGAATGGATAAACAATAAGGTCTTAGTGTATAGCACACAGAACTATATCCAGCCTCCCTGGATAAACCATAATGGAAAAGAATACAAGAACAAGGATGTATACATGTATAGAACTGTGTCACATTGCTGTAGAGCAGATTGGCATAACATTGTAAATCAATTATACTTCCATTAAAATATATACACATATATACATGATTACATTGTGTAATTATCATCTTCATTTCTAAAATATTTTCATCACCCAATATAAACTCTGTACCTGTTCATTAAGTAATAGCCTCACATTCCTTGTCTTCCCTGTCCCTTGTAATCTTTAGTTTACTTTCTGTCCCTATAAATTTGTTAATTTTAGATATTTCATATAAGTGGAATCACACAGTATCCATCCTCTTGTGTATGGCTTATTTCATTTAACACTTTCAAGTCTTATCCATGTTGAAATATCTATGAAAACTTCCTTTATTTTTATAATGTAAAAATGTTCCTCTGCATGCATTTTCTTTATCCATTAATCTGTTGATGAATACTTGGGTCATTTTCTAGTGTCTTTCTCAGGGATTGATGACACCAGGAAATCTTTGCCATTAGCCAGAAACTACAAAGTAAACCCAGGCATTATTCTTTCTTTTACTATTTGTATGACTCTTTATTAAGTCCATTCATATTAATTTGTCTTAAGAGAAAAACAGACATTTGATGTTAGTTATGAAGTCTTAACATATGTGTGCCAAACCACCTCTGTTTATCTTGACCTGGGATCCAGCCACACCGGATCTCCTAAGATTTCTCAAATCTCTAATGCACCATTTGACTACATAAATTCTGCCTGAAACCATGTTTCTACTCACCCTTACCCTTTTCTCTGGATAACTTTTAATTACCTTAAAATCTAAGTTTAATGCTCACTTCCTCAAGAAAACTTCCCTGACTTTTTCTATTTTTTATTTGTTTTGATGTATGTTGTCATAGGGCTTCCCAGATAGCTCAGTGGTAAAGAATCTGCCTACCAATTCAGGAGATGCCAGAGATGTGGGTTCAATCAGTGGATCAGGAAGACCCCCTGGAGAAAGAGAATGGTGACCCACTGTAGTATTCTCACCTGGAAAATTCCCTGGACCGAGGAGCCTGCTGGGCTATGATCTAGGGCATCATGTAGAGTCAGACATGACTGAGCATGCACATATGTACATGCTGTCACAGAACTTTCTTCCTTTCCTTCAGAGTGCTTACTTCTTTTTAAATTATGTATTTGTATGTATACATCAATATGATTATTTAATTCATATTTGATTTCTCCATTGGATTGTAAGCTCTACAAGTGCAACAAATGTTTGCATGTTTATTTAACACTGTATTCCCAGCACTTAGAGAATGCTTGGAACTTATTAGGTGTACATGAAATGCCTTTTTAATGAATAGCTATGGATAAACAAATGAATGAATGAATTTTTAGACATCCTTCTATCACTTTACACAACTAAAAAATAAAGCCTAAACAGCTAAGATTGAAATTAAAGAATGTTCCACATTCCTTACTGGTCATTTCTTCATATTAAACCTCTGTAGAATAATGAAATATAAAAGCCCTTTCTAAAATACCCATATCAGTATGTATTTGTGGTTGTATTTTTAACTGTGCCACCTACTTTGTGAGGTTCTCTGTATTTCTTTTTCCTAAATTCTGCTACCAGCACCAGTCCATACTCCTAGCAGACACACAGACACAATATCTACCTACAGCTGATTCAGTTATTTTGATAGTGCTCTTTTCCTTAGTTTGTGAGCTTTTGGAGATCAGGCAACATGTACACTTTTTTGTGGGTACCCAGGATTTAATTACTTGCTTGTCATAAAAATTGATTCTCAATAAGTGTTTTCTGAATTAATGGATGTTTATAAACTGTTTTTAAGCCAATACAATATGTTTTTCCATAGTCTCTTTACGAGTTTTAAATTGAGATATGGATATATGCAGGAAGAGGGACTGCACATTTACAAATTCATGCCATACAGGAAATGTTTTTCCCATCTGTTAACCTATGCTATTGTAATATTGATTAAATATTATTTTTATATACAGTAAAAGTAGACACTTCATGGTCCTTGTCAAGTAATAAAATGTGTTTTCCAGTTCCATTTTTATTTTGATGAATGCAAACATAATGTACAAACTATTTTGAGACTTTCCACCCACAACTCCAGTCCAGTATAATGGCATTTTACTGAGGAACATGGTTACTCCAGAGCATCTTAGTTCAAAATGAAGATCAATTGCATACATATTTGACAACGCAGAATGAATTTAGATTAATACAAAATCCTAACATTGTCCATTAAGAGAAAAGCAAATATCGTATATTAACACATATATATGGAATCTAGAAAAATGGTATTGATGAACCTATTAGCAGGGAAGGAATGGAGTTGCAGATGTAGAGAATGGACTTGTGGACACAGTGGGAGAAGGAGAGAATGGGATGAATGGAGAAAACAGCATCAATATATATGTAGTATCATGTGTAAAGTTGATAGCTTGTGAGAAGTTGCTACATATATAGGGAGCCAAGCCTGGCACTCTGTGATGAACTAGAGAGGTGGGATGTGGGGAGGGGAGGGAGGCCCAAGAAGCTGGGGACATATGAATCATTGTGGTTGATCATGTTGCTGTATGGCGGAAACCAACACAATGTTGCAAAGCAATTTTTCTCCAATTAAAAAATAAAAAAATCCTAACAGAATTTAACCAATTCTGGTAGAAATAGGTTTAAAAACTTTTTAAACCAAGATGTCATGTGCCTCTCATGGGATACTTATGGAGCATATTTATATATGATGGTGACATTTATCAGAACTTATAATTATTTATCATTTTAAAATGTGTTTTATAAACTGCAGAACTTAACTCATTAATTTTATAAAATTTAACAGCAAAACCAGGGCTCAAAAACATGAAACTAGTTGGACAAACAGATTAAATTACTTGATTTTAATGTCTAGTAAGAGAGACAGAATACGAACCCAACCTATATGACTTCAGAGATGCCATTTTAAACATCTGCAGTTCTGTGAACCAGACCAGCTTAGCACCTTTCAGAATTCAGAGACAAACTGGGATATAGGAATGCTAGTAGATCAGAGGAATAATAATCACTGTATAATTAACCTTAATTACATTTGGGTATATTAACATTAAAAATAACATCAAAAGTTTTCTTGAAATACTGCTTTATTTTAATTTGGATAATTTTATAGAAATCCTTGAACACCTAGATAAAGGTAAAGAGAAGAGGAGCTTATTATTTAGGTACTTGTTCATCTCAGAGACTTCCTTATTTTTTATTTGTGTATGTCTAATCTAAATAAAAACCAATTTCTTAAGTCCATTCTAATATGTCACTTGTCTGAATTCTAATCATAATCACAAACTGATGTGATATGAAGTTTTTTTAATTATTAGTAAGCCACTATTGGGTTGTTTTATCCCTCATTCTGTGTAGGTAGTAAACCAAGATTTGTAAAACACACAAAGTAAAAACTGTTTCTCTCAGGGAGAGCAACAAATAGTGCCAGAGATAATGATGAAGAAAATCTAAATTATAATATGTAACAAGGAATAAGATTCAGTATAGCTGGTTTCTGCACAAGACCTACTGCCACAAAGTCATCTGACTGTAAGTCATACTGACCACTGAGTCATTCTGACCTCAATTCTCTACTGACGATGGCTGTGAGATTGAAGGAAAAGTTGGGCCTATTAGACTAATTTTACCAGCAAAAATTTTATAGTATTGCATAATCTAGAAATGGACCTGACTCCCTAACTCATCCCATTTATTCCTTGGCCAGTTCTCAACTTTCCATTCAGAAGAATATTTAAGAAATCCAGAACATATTTCATAATTTCTCTAGGAACATTTCTTATATTTAATGCCATTCTCACATAATCTACTTTATGTTCAAGCTCAGCAGTAAAGAATCCTATTGTTGAATCCTAATCGTTCAACATCTATACACTCTAAAGAGTGATCAACACCACAAGTCTAGTTGCCATCTATCACCATACAGCTTACCTATTTCACACATTTTATCCCCTAAACCACTTCCCTTTTGATAACCATTATCCTGGTCCCTGTATCCTTATTTTGTTTGTGTGTTGGTTTGGAGTTAGTTTGTTTTTGATTCTATATATGACTGAAATCACAGTATCTATCTTTCTCTGTCTGACTTATTCCAGTTAGCATAATACCTTTTTGGGTCCATCCATGTTGTCACAAATTGTAGGACTTCATTCCAATTTGGCTGAGTAGTATCCAACTGTGTGTGTATACATATGTATGCATATATGTGTGTGTGTATCTATGTCTGTATCTATATTTTTATCAATGCACATATTTTTGAATTAATGTTTCCATTTTCTTCAAATAAGTACTCAGAAGTAAAATAGGTGGATCAAATGCGAGCTCTATTATTAATTTTTTGAGGAATCTCCATACTGTTTTCCATAGTGATTACATCAAAGCACATTCCCACCAACACTGTTCAAGGACTCCATTTTCTCTACATCTTCTCCAACACTTGTTCAGCTCAGTTCAGTTCAGTCGCTCAGTCGTGTCCGACTCTTCGCGACCCTATGAATCGCAGCACGCCAGGCCTCCCTGTCCATCACCAACTCCTGGAGTTCACTGAGACTCATGTCCACCGAGCCAGTGATGTCATCTCATCCTCTGTCGTCCCCTTCTCTTCCTGCCCCCAATCCCTCCCAGTATCAGAGTCTTTTCCAATGAGTCAACTCTTCGCGTGAGGTGACCAAAGTACTGGAGTTTCAGCTTTAGCATCATTCCTTCCAAAGAAATCCCAGGGCTGATCTCCTTCAGAATGGACTGGTTGGATCTCCTTGCAGTCCAAGGGACTCTCAAGAGTCTTCAACATCACAGTTCAAAAGTATCAATTCTTCAGCTCTCAGCCTTCTTCACAGTCCAACTCTGACATCCATACATGACCACAGGAAAAACCATAGCCTTGACTAGACGAACCTTTGTTGGCAAAGTAATGTCTCTGCTTTTCAATATGCTATCTAGGTTGGTCATAACTTTCCTTCCAAGGAGTAAGCGTCTTTTAATTTCATGGCTGCAGTCACCATCTGCAGTGATTTTTGAGCCCCCCAAAATAAAGTCTGACACTGTTTCTACTGTTTCCCCATCTATTTGCCATGAAGTGATGGGACTGGATGCCATGATCTTTGTTTTCTGAATGTTGAGCTTTAAGCCAATTTTTTCACTCTCCTCTTTCACTTTCATCAAGAGGCTTTTTAGTTCCTCTTCACTTTCTGCCATAAGGGTGGTGTCATCTGCATATCTGAGGTTATTGATATTTCTCCCAGCACTCTTGATCCCAGCTTGTGTTTCTTCCAGTCCAGCGTTTCTCATGATGTATTCTGCATATAAGTTAAATAAGCAGGGTTATAATATACATCCTTGACATACTCTTTTTCCTATTTGGAACCAGTCTGTTGGTTCCATGTCCAGTTCTAACTGTTGCTTCCTGACCCCCTTACAGATTTCTCAAGAGACAGGTCAGGTGGTCTGGTATTCCCATCTCTTGAAGAATTTTCCACAGTTTATTGTGATCCACACAGTCAACACTTATTATTTGTTGTCTTTTTCATAATAGCATAACAGGTATGAAGTAATATCTCACTGAAGCTTTGATTTGAATTTCGCTATAAATAGCGATGTTGAATATCTTTTCATGTGCCTGATGACCACCCATGTATCTACGGGGAGGGAAGAGGGTTCAGGACGGGGAACACGTGTATACCTGTGGTGGATTCATGTTGATATATGGCAAAACCAATACAATATTGTAAAGTTAAAAAATAAAATAAAATAAAAAATAAAAAAATAAAAATCAAAGTAAAAAAAAATAAAAAGAAAAGAAAAACCCTCTATTCGTTTTGGAAAATCCTCTACTCAAGTCCTCTACTCATTTTTAATCAGGTTGGTTTCTGTTCTTATTTCTGTTGCTGTTTAGTTTTATGACTTCTTTATATGTTTTGGATATTAACCACTTTTCCAATATTCTAATTTTCCAATAAAAATATCTTATCCCATTTAATATCTTGCTTTTTTGTTTTGATGATGGATTTTTCTGTTGTTCAGAGATTTTTAGATTGATGCATTCCCATTTGTTTATTTTTGCTATGTTTGCTTCCCTTACTTTTGGAGTCAGATCCACAAATACATCACTAAGACTAATATCAATAAGGTTACCACTTATGTTTTGTTCTAAAATTTTTATGGTTTCAGTTCTTACATTCTTACAAGTCTTTCTGAGTTATTTTTACTGTTTGGTATAAGACAGTGGTTTGGTTTTATTCTTTTGTATGAGGCTGTTCAGTATTCCCAACACCATTTATTGAAGAGACTGTCCTTTCTCCATTGTATTATTTGCTCTTTTGTTATTAATTGTCCATACACATGTCAATTTATTTCCGGGGTCTCACTTCTGATCAGTGTGCTGCATTTGTGCCAGTATCATAGTGTTTTAATTACTGTAACTTTGCAGGATAATTTAAAATCAAGAGGTGTGATACCTCCAACTTTGTTCTTCTTTCTCAAGATTGTTTTGGGTATTTGGGGTCTTACTCCTGGGGCTTCTTCTGGCTCACTGATAACCTTCTTCTAATAGATACACATTTTAGAATTACTTGTTCTATTTCTATGAAAAATGCTATTGGAATTTTGATAATTGTTGCATTGAATCTGTAGATAGATTTGGGTAGTATAGATATTTTAATAACATTAATCTTCTAATCCATGAGTATGAAATATCTTCCCATTATTTTAGTATCTTCTTCTATTTCTTTCATCAATGTACAGAGCTTCCACCTCCTTGGTAAAATGTATTCCTGAGAATTTTATTATTTTTGATGCAATTATAAAAGGGATTATTTCTTAATTTTTCTTTCTGTTAGTTTGTTATTAGTGTACAAGATGCCACAGATTTCTGTATGTCAATTTTGTATCCTTTGACTTTATTTATTAGCTCTAACAGTTTTTTTTTTTTTTTTTTGTGGAGTCTTTAGGCTTTTTAATATTTGGCATTATGTTATCTACAAATAGTGAAAAATATTACTTCTTTCCAAATTTGGATGACATTTATTTCATTTTCTTACCTAATTGCTGTGGACAGGATTAACAATAAAATGTGCAATAAAAATGGTGATATTGAGCATCCTTGTCTTGATCTTGATCTTAGAGGAAGACCTTTCGCCTTACTGTCATTCATATGATGTTAGTTGGGGTTTGTCTTTTACAGTCTTTACTATGCTGAGGCACCTTCCCTCTATACCCATTTTGAGAGATTTTATCTTAAATGGAGACTCTGTTTATCCAGTTTTCAGTATATTTTCAGAGGGAATAACTCCATACATAATTTTCTATTTGTTATATCCACAGAAGGAAGTGAGTTCAGGATCTTCTGACACATCCTGAATCCTCCGTCTGCAGGAATGTCTTATTTGCACTTTAACCATGAAAATTTGTGTCAGAATCTTGGTTTCTAATATGGCTTTGACTGATTAAAGAAGGTTTTAGGTTGGCCACCTGGTCAGAATAGTGCATAATCCAGATCCAGTATGTATTAGAGGAAATTAACACCTCTTCTCTCAAAAACACATGTCAATACCCACATCATAAAATAATAATAGCTAACATTTTTGAGCACCTGATGTTTATTATTGTCATTTTAAAATAATATTTATATATGTCCTTGAATATTTGTTGGTTTAGAAACATTCTCCATCAATAGAGCTTTAGAGCCACACTCTAACTCTGCTCACTAGCCATAACCCATCCCAGAAGCTTTGCTTAGGAAACTAATTCCAACAATTTACAAATTATTTCTGGTTTTCTCATTGTCTTTAAATTTCACTGAGATCATTTTTTCAAAATATAGCATGAACATGACTCATTCCTTGAAACAGTATTTGAATCACAAATCATTTCACTAATACTCTATTAATACTCTCAAATAACACAGTGTTCTGTGAATATTCTCTTTTTTAAGGCTTCAATTCATGTTGAATTAGGTTTGCTAAAAGTTTAACATTCACTTCAGCAGTGATACTCCTTTTTTAAAAAAAGTATGTACATACACACTTCCAACATTTCCTTTTTAGAGCATCTAAGTTACTCAGAGTTTTATCTGCAACTCTTGGGACCCAACTGCCCCAGTTCTGCTAAAGGTATATAATGATATGTCATGGTTCAAAGACACTATTTCTGATAAGTCACTGATTTCTGCTTTTTCTCAGAAACTCCATACCACTAGGACTACACTGAACAACATTTCATTGATTTAATAGAATGCTAGGGCTTCCCTGCTGGCTCAGAGGGTAAAGTGTCTGCCTACAATGCTGGAGACCTAGGTTGGAGACCTGGGTTCAATTCCTGGGACGAGAAGTTCCCTTGGAGAAGGAAATGGCAACCCACTCCAGTACACTTGCCCGGAAAATCCCACAGATGGAGAAGCCTGGTAGGCTACAGTCCATGGGGTCACAAAGAGTTGGACACGACTGAGCAACTTCACTTTATTTCACTTTATTCTAAAACTGTAAGACTAAAATAGATGAGTATCAGCAATAGTTCAAATAATGATGTCTTAGCAGTAAAATCTGCATGCAATCACAATGAGACAATTCTAAGCAAAGTAGGGTAGCCTGACATATCCCCCAATTTTTATTAATGCTAGGCTATCTTGCAAGTGCCAATTTTCTAACTACAATAAACTTATATAATCAAATCAACATTATCTTAAAAGTAACAATTAAAAGTCATTTCCTCTTTGTCTTATACTTCTCTTCCCCTGAAAGGGTCAAGCTGTCAGTATGGAAGAGGGGATTGCAATAACCAAAGGAACCAATGAGGTTGAAAAAGTGGAGTGCCAAGGGATTGACATTGGGCTTCTCAGCAAAGCTGGGGAGACTTCAGTGTGGCTAGTAGTTGAGGAAGTGAGTGGCAGTCAGGACATTGGGTATATTTCTAGGGGGACAGAACAACTAAGGAAGTATATTGACAGAGTAAGAAACAGGATTCTCGCTATCAGAGAAGGGATTTACAAAAATGAAAAGGGAGAAAGTGTTATATTGCTGTGGTGTTGTTGCTGTGAATAGACCTCCAAAATTTACATATAGAAATAAATGTAGGTAGGTCTATATAATATTAGACATATATTTTTAGCTTTTTCATTTAGAGGACCTGGATTCCATGATACCTCTGCAGCAATGAGGGCACCAACTGCACAGATATTGGTATATGAATACCATCCTCTACTAAAGGAATGAAGTATCCTTCATCAAATTACTTAATGGCTGATATCAAGCCAGGAAAGTATCAAGTGAAACAAGAGTACATTTTTGTGACAGAAATTAAAGTTCTTAAAGAAGTATGGAGATATGTGAAAATCAGACAAAAGTAAGTTTGAAGGGTTTCCTTGTACTAAATTTTGGAAAATGTACACATCAAGATATCAATAGCAATGGCTTATTTTGCATGAAATAATATCATTATTAATGATTTATATAGATATAAATAAACAAATGGATAATTGCATGTTGCTAAAGGGAAATCTCATTCTTACAATAGAAGTACAATACATATAGGAAGAATGAGAGGGATAGAAAATAAAACATTATAGTGGATGTTGATTTTGGCAGGGAGCATCAATTGTAAAATCAGTGTGTGAAAGTTTGATGACAGAATATCAAGGTGGATTCACAGTAATTTCTTTCCAAATATTTAAAAGTTACACAGGGATAAGCCATGAATTTTCAGTAGAGAAAATTTACAGACAATTTTGCAATTTAGCCAGCTGACCAAAGATAGAGCTTCACTGAGGGATATGAAGCTGTCCTGTTCTCATAAGGTGATATGCTATAAGCCATAGCATCATTTTATGGTATTGCTCCCCAAAAGTCACAAACTGATTCTATATATGAGGAAACTTTCAATAGAACTGAATAGAGGGAAAATCATCCAGACAGAAAGCCTTACATACCTTAAAAAAAAAAAAAAAAAAAGTATAGGTCATGAAAGATAGTGAAGACCACGGAAATGTACCAGATTGAAGAAAATAGAAACATAAAATTGCACTACATGATCCTGGCTTTGATCTTTGACAAAAAAGGGAAAAAAAAAAAAAAAAGAAATACTGTTGGACTTTTAGCAGAGTTTGGAATCTGCAGATTGCATGGTATCATTGTATTAATGCTGATTTCCAGATGTGCATGGTTGTGCTATGTTTTGTAGGAGAATGTCTTATTTTTAACTCATATGCAGAGTACATCATACAAAATGCTGGGATGAATGAATCACAACTGGAATAAAGATTGCTAGGAGAAAAAAACAGCCTCAGATATGCAGATGATATCAATCTAGTGGCAGAAAATGAAGAGGAACTAACAAGCCTCTTGATGAGGGTAAGAGAGTGAAAAAGCCGGCTTAAAACTCAACGTTCAAAAAAACTAAGAATATGGCATCTGATTCTATCACTTCATGGCAAACAGAAGGGGAAAAAGTAGAAACAGTGACATATTTTATTTTCTTGGGCTCCAAAACCACTGCAGATGGTGACTGCAGCCATAAAATTAAAAGATGCTTGCTCCTTAGAAGGAAAGCTATGACAAACCTACACAGCATATTAAAAAGCAGAGACATCACTTTGCTGACAAAGGTCTGTCTACTCAAAGCTATGATTTTTCTAGTAGTCATGTATGAATGTGAGAGTTGGACCACAAAGAAGGTTGAGCACTAAAGAACTGATGCTTTTAAATTGTGGTGCTTTAGAAGATTCTTGAGAGTCCCTTCGACTACAAGGAAATCAATCCAGTCAATCTTAAAGGAAATCAACTCTGAATATTCACTGAAGGTCTGATGCTGAAGCTCCAATACTTAGGTTACCTGATGCGAAGATCCGACTCACTGGAAAAGACCCTGATGCTGTGAAAGATTGAAAGCAAAAGGAGAAGGGAGCGACAGAGGAAGAAATAGTTAGATAGCATCACTGAGTCAATGAAGACAAATTTGAGCACACTCCGGGAGATAGTGGAGGACAGAAGAGCATGGCATGCTGTAGTCCCTGGGAAAGCAGAGTCAGACATGACTTAGAAACTGAACAACAAGTCTATTTTCATAAAATAAGCCCTATAATAGTAAGACTGATGGAGCATGGTGTCTGAAACTATTTTCAACAGTTCAAAAGAGAAGAATGATATGGTAATATGTGTTCATTTTTGGCTGATAATTCTCCATGGCTGTTTGCTTTTCTATATATCTTGAGAAAGGTTTTATTCCATACTATCTTTGTAAGGCTGCCTGTAGAGCAAAGAGCTGTGCAATACAGAGGTAGTATCTCCTTCCATTGGACAGAGAGAAAGTTTATTTTATGACCAGGATAATAAACTTAATGTTTCCCTCTGAGGTATTAGGTATAGAGCAGCCTCCATATAAGATGGAGGCTTCTCTAAGTTTGCAATTACCCAGTTATAATAGAGACTCACTGCGTATACATCATCCATCTGGGCCTGACTTCTCATCATCCCCACCACCATCCCCATAGCACTGGGCAAGGACCAACGGGAACATGGAGCTAATGCTCCCTGCTCTGTCTGAAGTAAGCGTCTTAATGAGCAATAATATAGCCTCTGACTTAAAAGTCTCTTGACCTCTACCAGCATTTACAATACTTTGTCAAGGTAACTTGACAAGCAGGATAGCTTGCAAGCAGGATAAAATCTCACTCCCTTTATAATTCTTTATAGGTAGTGAGTTAAAAAAGACCTGACTGAGCAAACTTAGTAAAATATCATCAACTGGGGAATCTGGGTAAAGACTACGTGAAAGTTTCATTACAACATTTCTGCAATCTTGATTCCATTTTCAAATTACTCTAAAATACAATTATATAAAAAGTTATATGGGTTTTAGAATAAAATAAAATGTATGTATTTTTAACAACATAAAAGTCTTTGAAATTGTATTTAAATGTTAAATTATTATTTAATCTGCATATAAGCAGGCTTTATCTACGAAGATAGAGCCAGATCTGTCATAAAGGAGTCAGGCAGTTATTCTCACTTGGCCTATAATATATATGTTACACTCATTTTCAGCCTGCCATTTATATTTTCAAAACTAATTATCTTACTACCATTTAAAGTAAAATGAATTTTACTTTACCATTTAAAGTAAAATAAATTCTGAGAATTTAGTTGCATTTTAATGTTTTCATAAACAAGCAACAGTATTAAACAAAAAAAAGCTATACACAAGCAAAACACAGATGCAGGTAGAGAATAAGGTGTCGTCTATAACACTAATGTTTCAATTTTTCCCATTTGTAATCCATCTAAAGTGTACAAACACACGCACAAACACATGTTTAGATATTCTCATAATGTCATAACTTTTTTAATCATGAAAAATACTGCCCTCAGAAAATATATCCTCCACATTAAACATGAAATATTAATATTTTAATTTAGCATTTATTAGGAGTGAAATATCCAAGGTGACAGTAAAGTAATTATAACTGCAGGGTTTGAAGGCAAAGTGTTTGGAGTTTGTTCTTGTGTGTATTCTATAACATGGTTCATCCTCAATTTTCTGACCTGTAAAATGAGGATAATAGCAACACCATAGAGAGGAGAAAATGTAAACGATCTGGCACACAGTAAGAATCTACTATATCTTCTTTTGTTTCACCTGCCTATGTTTTTCTTTTCTCATGTACAAAATTCTAGGGAACTATGAAAATATGTATTCCAATGGGAATAATACTCTATTTTCTAATAAGGCCTAATTTCCTTAGAAACTATTTATTTAGCCCAGAAAGAAATCTTTTTCTTTCCCTGGGTCTCTTGTCCAAAATTTATCATTTGAATGAGCTCTCTGACACAGATGACCAAAGCGGTCCAAAAGTACACACCAAGCTGAAGGTAATAAAAAACTTTTATAGGTAATAAACCATACTAATAATGCTTTGAATTCAACTCTCTTCATGATTAAAAAGAAATCATGCAATTTTGAGGTGTTTATTTTGAGATTGATAAATGGTTTATATCCATAATATGCTTTTTCACTGTTTTTCTTATTTTATTCAGAGCATTCTCATTTTTAAAAATCATTGCAAGCTTTGATTACTCCAGTGTGAATTATCTTTCATTCTCAAACCACTAACATTACCCTTCTCAATATTTTTCCTTGGAGCCAAAGAAGAAAATAGTGCTTGATTCATTCCTCCAATGCCTGTCTTCATGAATTGGGATTTTATTCCTCCAGGGAAGCATGAGGGAGGCAAAAAATGTTATCCACTTAAAATTAAAGCACCCACATTTGCTGATTTTAACTCTATCTTAGGGGGAAATTCATATTAAAATTCCAAAGTGTAAAAAAGCACTCACATCTCAATACGTGTATTGAGTAAAGAGAAAAGAACCTTAGGGAGTTGGTTGAGATAAGTGGACTCCATTTTCTTTTATTCTTAAAACAAAGAAGTGAATTATGTCAAGCTCAAATTTAGATATCCTTTGTATTTGCATTTTTTCTTTTCTCAATTTTCCATACTACTGCCACTGTTCAAATCTTACTTACCTCCTGCTCTATGATCCACCCAAGAGACACTGTGCTCTCTTCCCACCAAGGTTCTTCTACAGTACTCTCAGAGGTACTTCCCTACAACCCATCTTTAATGATGCTATCCCCCTGTGCGTCCATGCATGTATTAGTCAGCTGTTTTTTAAAAGAATTTCAATGTGTGCCTTTTCTCTAGTAAACAAATATCTAGCTGAGTGAGTTTTCTTTTTTCTTTTTGTAAATTTTATTTTATTTTTTAACTTTACAATATTGTATTGGTTTTGCCATATATCAAAATGAATCCCCCACAGGTATATATGTGTTCCCCATCCTGAACCCTCTTCCCTCCTCCCTCCCTGTACCATCCCTCTGGGTCGTCCCAGTGCAACAGCCCCAAGCATCCAGTATCGTGCATCGAACCTGGACTGGTGACTCATTTCATATATGATATTATACATGTTTCAATGCCATTCTCCCAAATCATCCCACACTCTCCCTCTCCCACAGAGTCCATAAGACTGTTCTGCATGAGTGTCTCTTTTGCTGTCTCGTATACAGGGTTATTGTTAGCATCTTTCTAAATTCCATATATATGCGTTAGTATACTGTATTGGTGTTTTTCTTTCTGGCTTACTTCACTCTGTATAATAGGCTCCAGTTTCATCCATCTCATTAGAACTGATTCACATGTATTCTTTTTATGGCTGAGTAATACTCCATTGTGTATATGTACCACTGCTTTCTTATCCATTCATCTGCTGATGGACATCTAGGTTGCTTCCATGTCCTGGCTATTATAAACAGTGCTGTGATGAACATTGGGGTACACGTGTCTCTTTCGATTCTGGTTTCCTCGGTGTGTATGCCCAGCAGTGGGATTGCTGGGTCGTATGGCAGTTCTACTTCCAGTTTTTTAAGGAATCTCCACACTGTTCTCCATAGTGGCTCTACTAGTTTGCATTCCTACCAACAGTGTAAGAGGGTTCCCTTTTCTCCACACCCTCTCCAGCATTTATTGCTTGTAGACTTTTGGATTGCAGCCATTCTGGCTGGCGTGAAATGGTACCTCATAGTGGTCTTGATTTGCATTTCTCTGATAATGAGTGATGTTGAGCATCTTTTCATGTGTTTGTTAGCCATCTGTATGTCTTCTTTGGAGAAATGTCTATTTAGTTCTTTGGCCCATTTTTTGATTGGGTCATTTATTTTTCTGGAATTGAGCTGTAGAAGTTGCTTGTATATTTCTGAGATTAGTTGTTTGTCAGTTACTTCATTCACTATTATTTTCTCCCATTCTGAAGGCTGTCGTTTCACTTTGCTTATAGTTTCCTTTGTTGTGCAGAAGCTTTTAAGTTTAATTAGGTCCCATTTGTTTATTTTTGTTTTTATTTCCAATATTCTGGGAGGTGGGTCATAGAGGATCCTGCTGTGATGTATGTCGGAGAGTGTTTTGCCTATGTTCTCCTCTAGGAGTTTTATAGTTTCTGGTCTTACATTGAGATCTTTAATCCATTTTGAGTTTATTTTTGTGTATGATGTTAGGAAGTATTCTAGTTTCATTCTTTTACAGGTGGTTGACCAGTTTTCCCAGCACCACTTGTTAAAGAAATTGTCTTTAATCCATTGTATATTCTTGCCTCCTTTGTCAAAGATAAGGTGTCCATATGTGCATGGATTTATCTCTGAGCTTTGTATTTTGTTCCATTGATCTATATTTCTGTCTTTGTGCCAGTACCATACTGTCTTGATGACTGTGGCTTTGCAGTAGAGCCTGAAGTCAGGCAGGTTGATTCCTCCAGTTCCATTTTTCTTTCTCAAGATAGCTTTGGCTATTCGAGGTTTTTTGTATTTCCATACAAATTGTGAAATTATTTGTTCTAGCTCTGTGAAGAATACCATTGGTAGCTTGATAGGGATTGCATTGAATATATAGATTGCTTTGGGTAGTATACTCATTTTCACTATGTTGATCCTTCCAATCCATGAACATGGTATATTTCTCCATCTATTAGTGTCCTCTTTGATTTCTTTCACCAGTGTTTTATAGTTTTCTATATATAGTTCTTTAGTTTCTTTAGGTAGATATATTCCTAAGTATTTTATTCTTTTTGTTGCAATGGTGAATGGAATTGTTTCCTTAATTTCTCTTTCTCATTATTAGTGTATAGAAATGCAAGGGATTTCTGTGTGTTGATTTTATATCCTGCAACTTTACTATAGTCATTGATTAGTTCTAGTAATTTTCTCGAGGAGTCTTTAGGGTTTTCTATGTAAAGGATCATGTCATCTGCAAACAGTGAGAGTTTTACTTCTTCTTTTCCAATTTGGATTCCTTTTATTTCTTTTTCTGCTCTGATTACTGTGGCCAAAACTTCCAAAACTATGTTGAATAGTAATGGTGAAAGTGAACACCCTTGTCTTGTTCTTGACTTTAGAGGAAATGCTTTCATTTTTTCACCATTGAAGATAATGTTTGCTGTGGGTTTGTCATATATAGTGTTTATTACCTTGAGGTATGTTCCTTCTATTCCTGCTTTCTGGGGGGTTTTTATCATAAATGGATGAATTTTGTCAAAGGCTTTCTCTGCATCTATTGAGATATGGTTTTTATTTTTCAATTTGTTAATGTGTTTTATTATATTCATTGATTTGCGGATATCGAAGAATCCTTGCATCCCTGGGATAAAGCCCACTTGGTCATGGTGTATGATCTTTTTAATACGTTGTTAGATTCTGATTGCTTGAGTGAGTTTTCTAAGCCTAAATTTTCTCTGTTATGTAGTAATAATAATGAAAGTGCATTTATTAATACTGCTTAGAGTTCCTGAGCTATATAGTAAGTACTCAATAAGTATAAAGTATGGTTATTATGTACATTTAAAATAGGAACTTATGTTAGAGTTTAAATTTGGACAAGCAATAGTAATGAACTTTGTCTTAAATTACATTTTTATTGAGCTCCTCTATATTTTCCTGCCCAGGTATTTGTGGTTTGCTCTGTTTCTCTCTAGGCATCCCTGGTGGTTCACTGGTAAAGAATCTGCCTGTCAATGCAGGAAACGCAGGGTCAATCCCTGGGTCTGGAAGATCCCCTGAAAAATGAGACAGCAACCCACTCCAGTAATCTCGACTGGGAAATCCCATAGAAGGAGGAGACTGGTGGGCTATGCAAAAGAGTCGGATGTGACTTAGCAACTAAAACAACACGTTCTCTTTAAACTACTGGAATTGGAATTCCTTATAACATTGGAAAACATCCACACAGATTTTCAGGGGTCTCCTTGGGCACTTCAGAGAAGAGGGATTACTCAGAGGGGATCAAACCAGTCAACCCTGAAGGGAATCAACTCTGAATATTTCGTGGAAGGACTGATGCTGAAGCTAAAGCTCCAAAACTTTGACCACCTGCTACAAAGGGCCAACTCACTGGAAGAGACTCCGATCTGGAAAAGATTGCAGGCCAAAAGAGAAGGGGGCAGCAGAGGATGTGATGATTAGATAGGATCACTCACTCAATGGACATGAATTTGAGCAAATTCAGGGAGATAGCAAAGGGCAGAGAATTTTGGTGTGCCATAGTTGATGGGGTCACAAAGAATCGGACATGACTTAGTGACTGAACAACAACAACAAAAGACTTGATCCAAACAGGATGTTACTTTCCCTCAAACACCCTGTAGCTTTCACGGATGGATGCCTTGTTTGCAGGTGATAGAAAATCCCCACTCCTAACAATGTTTGTAGGAACAGCAGTTGAGGCTTTATAACCTGCTACATCTGCATAAGGAAATATGTTCATTGCATTTAGGGTCCTAAATGAAGCATACACATGTTAAAAGTTAAACATACTTTAAAAATTCCAATGAAATGCAATTGTTTGATAGCCTTAATTAATTGCCTATTAATTGCCTTAATTAAGATATGCCCCTTTCCTTACATAAAACAGTAAGTTTTCAGAACGAAAATAAATAGAGCCTTTATTCATTACATGGTTCACCATTTTTCTTACTTCAGACATGATCCATCATTCAATCATTAGCTCTGAAATAACTATGACAAAATTCAACTGCTCAATAGTACAAGAGGTTTTTGCTTTAAAAGTAAATCCTACAGGATCCTAAGTCTAAAAGAATCTTTAAAATAGATTTTCTTAAAAAAATAAATAAAATAAAATAAATTTTCTTTTAGACATGCAAGTAAATAATTTGACATCACAAAATACGTATACCTTCTAAACAGCTCAAAGTAACTTCTCACACTCTATGTTCACTCCACAGCTCCCAAAAATAGAGATAATTTCAAGCATCTTCAAAGCTTAAATGATACTGTATGCATCAAAATAGTTAAAATGTGAATTTCAGAAATATTTGTTTTTCATGTACAAAGGTGAGATAGATAATTTGAATTTGGTCTACTTAAGTAAGTCAGCAAGCAACATACCAATTAAGTCTGACTTTTAAAAGCATTTTTCTCGTTTTAAAAATATTTTTTCACACACACTTCTCCCAGTGGCCTCTACTAAAACTCCTCTCTTTTGCAAGACAGATTTTTAAATTAAATGTTTTTTTATATATAATTATGTTTAACTTGCCAAATAAAGCTTTATAAAAAAATACAAATGGCTTAAAACAGGAAATGAGAAAAGAATGAAATAATAGTGGGACAAATATAGAAAGAGTTAGAATAAGAAAATAAAGAAATGATAAAGGAAAGCAGGAAGAAAGGAGGAAAGGAGACAAAGGAATAAAGGAAGGGAGGGAGGACAAAGGGAAGAAACTTGGAACTTCCAACTTTCACACTTGAAAGAAACAAATTTGGATCAGAATAATGAGGAAAATGCATCTGTTGAGATGATCATATGGTTTATATTCTTTAATTTGTTAATATGATGTACCATAATGATTGATTTTGCATTTATTGGAGAATTCTTGCATTCCTAGGGTAAATCCCAGTTGATCCTTTTAATGTGTTGTGGGATTCTGCTTCTTAGTATTTTGTTGAGGATTTTTGCATCAATGTTCATCACTGATATTGGTTTGTAATTTTCTTTTTTTGAGTGTTATATCTTTTTCTGGTTTTGATACCATCACTAGGGTGATGGCAGCCTTGTAGAAAGAATTTTGGAGTGTTCCTTTCTTTGAAAATTTTTGGAAGACTGAGAAAGATGGGTGTTAGCTCTTCTCTAAATATTCATTAGAATTCGCCTGTGAGGCCATCTTTTCATAGACTTTTGTTTGTTGGAAGATTTTTATTCACAGTTTCAACTCCTTTACCTGTGATTGGTTTGGTCATTCTTTCTGTTTCTTCCTGGTTCAGTCTTGGAAGGTTGTACCTTTCTAAGAATTTGTCCATTTCTCCCAGGTTATCCATTTTATTGGCATATAGTTGTTTGTAGTAGGTGCTTATGATCCTTTGTATTTCTGTGGTGTCATCTGTAATTTCTCCTTTTTCATCACTACTTTTATGAATTTAAGCACTCTCCCTTCTTTTCTTGATGAGTCTGGCGAAAAGTTTTGTCAACTTGGTTGATCTTCTCAAAGAACTAGCTTTTAGTTTTATGTATCTTTGCTACTGTTTTCTTCATTATTATTTCATTTATATATACTCTGATTTTTATGACTTCTTTCCTTCTTCTAACTATTGGTTTTGTTTGTTCTTTGTCTAGTTGCTTTAGGTGTAAAGTTAGGTTGCTGACTTGAGATTTATATTGTTTCTTGAGGTAGGTATACTACCCAAAGAAATCTATGGATTTGATAAATCCCTATCAAGTTACCAGTGGTATTTTCCCACAAAACTAGAAAAAAATACAATTTGTATGGAAACACAAAAGACTGTGAATAGCCAAATCCATCTGGAAAAATAAAAATGGATCTGAGGAATCAGGCTTCTTGACTTAAGACTATACCGCAAAGCTACAGTCATCAAGACAGTTTGTACTGGCACAAAAACAGAAATATAGACGAATGGAACAAAACAGAAACCCAGACATAAACTCATGCAAATATAGGCACCTTTTCTTTGACAAAAGAGGCAAGAATATACAATGCAGAAAACACAGCCTCTTCAATAAGTGATGCTGGGAAAATTGCACAGCTACATGTACAAGAATAAAACTGGAACACTTCCTAACACTACACATGCAAAAAAACTCAAAGTGGATTAAAGATCTAAATGTAAGATTGGACACTATAAAACCCTTCAGTTCAGTTCAGTTCATTTCAGTTCAGTCACTCAGTCGTGTCCGATTCTTTGCAACCCCATGAATTGCAGCACGCCAGGCCTCCCTATCCATCACCAACTCCCAGAGTTTACTCAGACTCATGTCCATAGAGTCAGTGATGCTATCCAGCCATCTCATCTGCTGTTGCCCCTTCTCCTCCTGCCCTCAATCCCTCCCAGCACCAGGGTCTTTTCCAATGAGTCAACTCTTCACATTAGGTGGCCAAAGTACTGGAGTTTCAGCTTCAGCATCAGACTTTCCAAAGAACACCCAGGACTGATCTCCTTTAGAATGGACTGGCTGGATCTCCTTACAGTCCAAGGGACACTCAAGAGTCTTCTCTAACACCACAGTTCAAAAGCATCAATTCTTCAGCACTTAGCTTTCTTCACAGTCCAACTCTCACATCCATACATGACCACTGGAAAAACCATAGCCTTGACTAGCCAGACTGTTGTTGGCAAAGTAATATCTCTGCTTTTAAATATGCTGTCTACGTTGGTCATAACTTTCCTTCCAAGGAGTAAACGTCTTTGAATTTCATGGTTGCAGTCACCATCTGCAGTGATTTTGGAGCCCAGAAAAATAAAGTCTGACACTGTTTCTACTGTTTCCCCATCTATTTCCCATGAAGTTACAGGACCAGATGCCATGATCTTTGTTTTCTGAATGTTGAGCTTTAAGCCAACTTTTTCACTCTCCTCTTTCACTTTCATCAAGAGGTTTTTTTAGCTCCTCTTCACTTTCTGCTATAAGGGTGGTATCATCTGCATATCTGAGGTTATTGATATTTCTCCCTGCAATCTTGATCCCAGCTTGTGCTTCTTCCAGCCCAGCGTTTCTCATGATGTACTCTGCATATAAATTAAATAAGCAGTGTGATAATATACAGCCTTGATATACTCCTTCTCCTATTTGGAAACAGTCTGTTGTTCCATGTCCAGTTCTAACTGTTGCTTCCTGACCTGCATATAGATTTCTCAAGAGGCAGGTCAGGTGGCCTGGTATTCCCATCTTTTTCAGAATTTTCCACATTTTATTGTGATCCATACAGTCAAAGGCTTTGGCATAGTCAATAAAGCAGAAATAGATGTTTCTGAAACTCTCTTGCTTTTTCAATAAAATTCCTAGAGGAATACAAAGGCAGAACACTTTTTGACATAAATTGCACTGAGATCTTTTATGACCCACCTCCTAGAATAATGAAATAAAACCAAAAATAAACAGATGAATCTTAATTAAACTTAAAAGATTTTGCACATAAAAGGAAACCATAAACAAGATAAAAAAAACAGCCCTTAGAATGGGAGAAAATATTTGTAAATGAAGCAACTGACAGGGGATTAATCTGCAAAATAAACAGCACTTGTAGCTCAATATCAAAAAAGTAAATCACCCAATCAAAAAATGAGTGGAAGATCTAAATAGCCTTCTCCAACAGGCCATACAGATGGCTGATAAGCACATGAAAAGATGCTCAATATCACTAATTATTAGAGAAATGCAAATCAAAATTATGATGAGTTACCACCTCACACCAATCACAATGATCATATCAAAAAAAAAAAAATATATATATATATAAACAATAAATGCTGGGGAGGGCGTGGAGAAAATTGAACTGTCTTACATTATTAGGGGGATGTAAATTGATACAGCCACTATAAAGAACAGTATGGAGATTCCTTAAAAAACTAAAATTACAGTTACCATATGACCTATCAAACCAACTCCTGGAGATATACCCTCAGAAAACCATAATTCCAAAAGATGCATGCACCATAATGTTCATTGCAGCACTATTTAGAACAACCAGGATATAGAAACAACCTAAATGTCCATTAACAGAGGAATGGATAAAGAAATAAGGTACATATATAAATGAAATATTAGCCATAAAAAGGAATGAAATTCTGCACTTTGCAGGGATGTGGATGGACACAAAGATTATCATACAGAGTGAAGTAAGTCACAAAGAGAAATACAAATAATGTATAATATTGCTTGTATGTATAATCTACAAAAAATGGTACAGATGAACCAATTTGCAAAGTAGAATTAGAGACACAGACATAGAGAACCAACATATGGACAGGTGGGAAGGGTGGTGGAATGGGTTGGGAGGTTGCGACTGACATATGTAAACTACATTGTGTGAAATAGATGGCTGGTTAGGGCCTACTGCATAGCACAGAGGGTGGGGGATAAGGTACAATCTGTTTGTAAGAAATGTAAGTTAACCTTAAAAATACATTCCAGTAGATGTTTGCTATTTAGATGCTAAGTTTTTTTTTTTTTTAGATGCTAAGTTTTGTCCCACTCTTTTGCAACCCCATGGACTGTAATCTGCCAGGTTCCTCTGTCCAGGCAATAATACTGGGCATGGGTTGTTACTTCCTTCTCCAGGAGATCTTCCTGATACAGGGATCGAACTAACATCTTCTGCCTTGAGGGAAGATTCTTTATCTCTGAGTCACCGAAGAAGCCCCCCAACATACATTAGGTGCAGATAAATACTGTTTGAATCCTCTTTTACAAGGTGCCTAGAACAGTCAAATTCATAGTCAGAAAGTACTTTGGTAGATGTTAGGCAACAGTGGATTGGGAATTAGTGTTTAATGAGGACAGAGTTCCAGTTTAGGAATGTAAAAAATTTGGGACATGGATGATGGTGAAAGTTGCACCACAATGTGCATGTACTTAGTGCCACTGAAACATACAGTTAAATATGGTTAAAGCATAATGTTTTAATTGTGTTACTTTAGCCACAATTAAAATAAAAGAATCATGAGGAAAGTGTTTTCCAGATTCACTGCTTCTAATCTTTCCAAAAATACTAACACATTTCTCAATACAACTCTAAAGTATTCAAATTCTGAATATAAGAACCCTATATTTCAAAGCCAAAACTTCAAATTTGACAAATAGGAAGTTGCACTCAGCAACTCATTAACAGTGCCATCTGCTGACCAAAAAAAATTGATATGAGTTTTGCTATTATTTCTTTAAATATGTAACCAATAGCACTGGAAACTTTGTAATGTGTATCATAAAATTTGTGTTTAGTAACAAGTAACTGATATAAAATATTAATTTATAAATATAACTAAATCTGAGGATTAAGAAGTATGAAAAAGTTCAAAAGGAGATATTTTGGTTTATAGCAAAAGTGAAATTATGGTTTTATTAGTAAACCAAAACAGGAAAATTTTTTCAATTTGTTAATGTGGTGTATTACATTGATTGATTTGCGGATATTGAAGAATCCTTGCATCCCTGGGATAAAGCCCACTTGGTCATGGTGTGTGATCTTTTTAATGTGTTGTTGGATTCTGATTGCTCGAATTTTGTTAAGGATTTTTGCATCTATGTTCATCAGTGATATTGGCCTGTAGTTTTCTTTTTTTGTGGGATCTTTGTCAGGTTTTGGTATTAGGGTGATGGTGGCCTCATAGAATGAGTTTGGAAGTTTACCTTCCTCTGCAATTTTCTGGAAGAGTTTGAGCAGGATAGGTGTTAGCTCTTCTCTAAATTTTTGGTAGAATTCAGCTGTGAAGCCGTCTGGACCGGGGCTTTTGTTTGCTGGAAGATTTTTGATTACAGTTTCAATTTCCGTGCTTGTGATGGGTCTGTTAAGATTTTCTATTTCTTCCTGGTCGAGTTTTGGAAAGTTGTACTTTTCTAAGAATTTGTCCATTTCTTCCACGTTGTCCATTTTATTGGCATATAATTGTTGATAGTAGTCTCTTATGATCCTTTGTATTTCTGTGTTGTCTGTTGTGATCTCTCCATTTTCGTTTCTAATTTTGTTGATTTGATTTTTCTCCCGTTGTTTCTTGATGAGTCTGGCTAATGGTTTGTCAATTTTATTTATCCTTTCAAAGAACCAGCTTTTGGTTTTGTTGATTTTTGCTATGGTCTCTTTTGTTTCTTTTGCATTTATTTCTGCTCTAATTTTTCTAATTTTATTTTATTTTTAAACTTTACATAATTGTATTAGTTTTGCCAAATATCAAAATGAATCCGCCACAGGTATGCATGTGTTCCCCTTAAGATTTCTTTCCTTCTACTAACCCTGGGGTTCTTCATTTCTTCCTTTTCTAGTTGCTTTAGGTGTAGAGTTAGGTTATTTATTTGACTTTTTTCTTGTTTCTTGAGGTGTGCCTGTATTGCTATGAACTTTCCCCTTAGGACTGCCTTATGATCCAGCAACCCCACTGCTGGGCATACACATTGAGGAAACCAGAAGGGAAAGAGACACGTGTACCCCAATGTTCATCGCAGCACTGTTTATAATAGCCAGGACATGGAAGCAACCTAGATGTCCATCAGCAGATGAATGGATAAGAAAGCAGTGGTACATATACACAATGGAGTATTACTCAGCCATTAAAAAGAATTCATTTGAATCAGTTCTAATGAGGTGGATGAAACTGGAGCCTATTATACAGAGTGAAGTAAGCCAGAAGGAAAAACATAAATACAGTATACTAATGCATATATATGGAATTTAGAAAGATGGTAACAATAACCCGGTGTACGAGACAGCAAAAGAGACACTGATGTATAGAACAGTCTTATGGACTCTGTGGGAGAGGGAGAGGGTGGGAAGATTTGGGAGAATGGCAATGAAACATGTAAAATATCATGTAGGAAACGAATTGCCAGTCCAGGTTCGATGCACGATGCTGGATGCTTGGGGCTGGTGCACTGGGACGACCCAGAGGGATGGTATGGGGAGGGAGGAGGGAGGAGGGTTCGGGATGGGGAACACATGTATACCTGTGGCGGATTCATTTTGATATTTGGCAAAACTAATACAATTATGTAAAGTTTAAAAATAAAATAAAATTAGAAAAAAAAAAGAGTCTTCTCCAGCAAAACAGGAAAAATTAATTTTCTGATATTCTATCCACACTTATTTCAGTTCAGTTCAGTTCAATCACTCAGTTATGTCTGACTCTTTGTGACCGCATTAACTACACCACGCCAGGCCTCCCTGTCCATCACCAACTCCCAGAGTCCACCCAACCCATGTCCATTGAGTCAGTGATGCCATCCAACCATCTCATCCTCTGTCATCCCCTTCTCCTCCTGCCCTCAATCTTTCCCAGCATCAGGGTCTTTTCAAATGAGTCAGACCTTCACATCAGGTGGCCAAAGTATTGGAGTTTCAGCTTCAACATCAGTCCTTCCAATGAACACCCAGGACTGATTTAGCTATGAACAAATATTTAAGGGTTAATTGAAGCCATAGCATTCTCTCAGATTATACCTTTAAGGTAGAAGTTTTCTTCCAAAAATTCATTATTCACCAAAAAACAGTCTTAATACTCAAAGGAAGATCAGGTTGATGAAATCACAGGAAAATATCCAGATCTTAAGGGTGCTTCCCTTTCATCCTTCTGCTGTCTTTTTTCCCATATTAAGCAGGGAATGTAGGTATGAAAGTGAAGATTTTAATGTACATAGGGGGAAAAGACACAGGGCTTCCTGATAGATCATATTGGGTAAATATATGATTTATGTGTTTTAGTCACTCAGTCACATCTGACTCTTTGCAAACCCATGGACTGCAGCCCACCAGACTCCTCTGTCCATGGAATTCTCCAGTTGTGATTACTGCAGTGGGTAGCCATTCTTTTCTCCAGGGAATTTCACAACCCAGGAATTGAACCTAGGTCTCTTTTACTGCAGGTGGATTTTTTTTTTCTTTTCTTTACCATAAGTTATATCCATAGGATATAAGAGAGATCCCAAAATTACAATGATATTTGTTTCTGTGAGTGTCAGTGATTTAGGGAGTATCCTAATTGACCTGCCCTTATGTGCCAAGTCTGACTTGACAGAATGCAGGAATAACATATATATTCTGTGCAGAAATTTCTCCCATTATACATTCCCACTTAATGTCTTTTCATGAAAGTGTTGCCCTTCATACTCCAGTTATAGGAATTTGTTCACAGCTCAAAGGAAACTTCATGATATTTCACCTCTGTGCCTTTGCTCAAGCTGCTGTCCCTGTCTGCGATGCAATTATCTTTGTGAGGATGTTCTTTTGGACCTACTAACTTCAGGAAGGCCAAATTTCCTTCCTCTCTGTTCCCAGAATGCTGGATATTTGCTTACTATGGCACTTACCATGAGAAAGTGCTTCCTGTTTCATCAGTCTGTCATCCTTTCTTCATGGTGAACTTCAAAAACTGGAGATCTTGACTTCTCTCCAGATAATCCATGCCTTGCTTGGCCCCTTTTGAAGTTAATTTTTAAAAATCTCCCAATATTTTAGAAATTCATACATTTTCCTGGTCTTCAACATTTCTGAAATGACAGAGAAATTTCCATAGAAATTAATAACAGCATGTTAGGTTTGGTGGCTTCTACTAGTTGGTTACACACAGTTTAGTATATTATCTTATGATAATCCCTTGCCCCACCTTTGGGACGTGAGCTATTTCAGACTGCATATTGTCCATCTAACTGAGTATTGTTCATGAGCCAATTGTTCTTACTAAATATGGTATTGCCATATAAGGGCTTCTCTGGTGGCCCAGACAGTAAAGAATCTACCTACAAAGCAGGAGACGTGAGTTCAATCACTGAGTCAGTAAAATCCCCTGGAAAAGGACATGGTAATCACTCCAGGGTTCTTGCCTGGAGATTTCCATGGATAGATGAGCCTGGCAGGCTACAGTCAATGGGTTCTCAGAGTTGGACACAACTGAGTGACTAACACATATAGATCTTTGTCATATAATCTCAACTAGATTAACAAAATATAAAGTCTCAATATGATATAAACATACCATGTAATTCAGGGATTTAAAATGGAAAAAGTGGAACAAAGATGGGGATGAATTAAATCTATTTAGGGGATGTCTTGGTTGAAAGTGAATCTCAGTGTATAGCCAGGGCTATACTGGATTAACACAGTGATTCTCTATAGATCAGAAAGAAGCAACAAAATGTGCAATTTGTCTGGTAACTAGCAAGTAGATCTAGAATATTCTGTTTGTTTGTTTGTTTTCTTTTCTTTTTAAAGCTCTACGTGGGACATGCATGGAAAACAATAAAGAGAAATGACAAACATATTGATGATCCTATATTATAAAACTTAAAAATAATATGAAAGTGGCCCTTTATCAGGAGAATTGAAGACAGCAGTTATTTCCTAAATGTCTGATCATTAGATTTAAAAATGGACCAAAATCTCTAAAAATTCTTTGAGAAAGAAACAAAACAGCTTGACCAATTTATTTCTTTAATACTCATTTCAAAGCATTGTTGAAGGTCAATACTGGGCACTTTATATAGGTAAGGAAAGAGGCATTTAAAACACTGTGTGCTGACAAATGTAGTAAGATTTTTCTGGTCCAATGCGTTGTTCTTACACATTGGACCAGTATCAAAGTTTTTAATACTTCTATATTATAGAACCAAATATCAGTGACATTGTTATTGAATGCTATTAAAATTCATAATTATCTATGAAGTCCTGCAGTCTTTACATTCCTCACTTTCAGGAAATCTTTAATGCTAAGATTAACTTGGATATGAAGAAAAGCAAGTTGATCCTTAAGGGACTAGATATATAGTAAAAAGTTTCTTTATTTTATTGTCCTTTTTTATTATGGTGAAAAAATCTTACATGAGATTTATCCTCAATAAAATTTCAAGTACACAATAGAGTATTGCCAACTACAAGCACACTGTTGTACAGCAGATCTTTAGAACTTATTCTTGCATAACTGAAAATATGTACCCATTGAACAGCAATTCTCCATTGTCACCTTCCTCCAGCCCCTAGTAACCATTATTCTATTCTCTATATCTATAAATTGACTATTTTAGATACCTCATATAATTTGATCATGTGGCATTTATCCTTTTGTGACTGGTTTATTTCACTTAGCCTAATGTCCTGCAGGTTGATACATGCTGTCTTATATGGCAAGATTTTCTTCCTTTTTAAGACTGAATAATAATAATCCCATTGTATGTATATATTACTTTTTCTTTTTTTTTTTTTTTAAGGTTGGATCCTGCAACCCAGGTCAGGGCCGATGTACCCACCAGGCACTGTCCCTAGGGCCCAAAGAAATGTTTTAATTTTCATTTCTTCCAGAATTAGAAGCAGAAAATTTAATAGCTCAATAAAGTCTTTCTAATCATGAATCTAGTCCAACTTTTACTTGTCTTCATACCAATGCAGTCATAAAATGCAATTTAAAATACACAAGTCCATTATATATTTATATACATATTTATATAGTTTACAAGTATTTTATTTTTTTTTATTTTTTATTTTTTTTTTTTGCACTTGAAAAGTTTTTTTTTTTTTTTAAGTCTCTCACTGTTTCCATTGTTTCCCCATCTATTTGCCACAAAGTGGTGGGACTGCATGCCATGATCTTAGTTTTTTGAATGTTGTTTTTTTTTTTTTAATTATTTAATTAGTATACATGTGTTCCCCATCCTGAACCCTCCTCCAGAAAAATAAAAACCCTCCAACTCCAGAAAAATAAATGACCCAATCAAAAAATGGGCCAAAGATCTAAATAGACATTTCTCCAAAGAACACATACAGATGGCTAACAAACACATGAAAAGATGCTCAACATCACTCATTATCAGAGAAATGCAAATCAAAACCACTATGAGGTACCATTTCACACCAGTCAGAATGGCTGCGATCCAAAAGTCTACAAATAATAAATGCTGGAGAGGGTGTGGAGAAAAGGGAACTCTCTTACACTGTTGGTGGGAATGCAAACTAGTACAGCCACTATGGAGAACAGTGTGGAGATTCCTTAAAAAACTGGAAATAGAACTGCCTTATGATCCAGCAATCCCACTGCTGGGCATACACACTGAGGAAACCAGAAGGGAAAGAGACACGTGTACCCCAATGTTCATCGCAGCACTGTTTATAATAGCCAGGACATGGAAGCAACCTAGATGTCCATCAGCAGATGAATGGATAAGAAAGCAGTGGTACATATACACAATGGAGTATTACTCAGCCATTAAAAAGAATTCATTTGAATCAGTTCTAATGAGGTGGATGAAACTGGAGCCTATTATACAGAGTGAAGTAAGCCAGAAGGAAAAACACCAATACAGTATACTAACGCATATATATGGAATTTAGAAAGATGGTAACGATAACCCTGTATACGAGACAGCAAAAGAGACACTGATGTATAGAACAGTCTTATGGACTCTGTGGGAGAGGGAGAGGGTGGGAAGATTTGGGAGAATGGCATTGAAACATGTGAAACGTCATGTATGAAACGAGATGCCAGTCCAGGTTCAATGCACGATGCTGGATGCTTGGGGCTGGTATCACTTTTTCTTTATTCATCATTCAGTGATGGACAATTTTGTTGTTTCTACATATTGGCTTAACAAATAATGTTTCAGTGCACATAGAAATACAGATATCATAGATCTTGACTTCAAATCTTTTGCAGGAGACATAAGAGATGTGAGTTTGGTACCTGGGCCGGTAAGATCCACTTGAGGAGAGTATGGCAACCCACTCCAGTATTCTTGCCTGGAGAATTCCATGGATAGAAGAGCCTGATGGGCCTACAGTCCATAGGGTCATAAACAGTCAGACATAACTGAAATGACTTAACATGCATGCATGCAAGCACAAATCAGCATTCAATTCAGCTGAGTTTTCATATAATAATGAACTATCTGAAAAGGAAATCATCAATAAAAATTACACTTATAATAGCACCAAAAATAATAATATACTCAAAAAACTTTAACTAAGGAGATAAACTTTTAAACTGAAATCTGCAAAGCATCAATGAAATAAAGACATGCAAAGAAGACTAGATTGGAAATTTGATGCTGTTGAAATATCTATACTATCTAAAGCAATTATAAATGTAATGAAACTCCTACCAAAATCCCAATAAAATTTTTACTAAAAAAAAAAAATGTAAAATTCATAAAGTGCTATAATAGACCCTCCATAGCCACAGCAATCTTGAGAAAGAAGAACAAAGCAGGAGACATCACACTTCCTGATTTCAAAATATATTACAAAACTATAATAATGAAAATGATATGGTATTGGCATAGAAACAGACATATAAATTAATGAACAGACTAGAGAGCCTAGAAACTAATCTATCCATGCATATATGACCAACTGATTTTTTACAAAATTGCCAAGAATACACAATGGGGGAAGGGTAGTTCTATTCAGTAAATGACGTTGGGAAAACTGGATATACACATGCAACAGAATGAAATTGGACTCTTGTACCCCCAAAAAAAAACAAACAGCAAAAACAAATGCAAAATGGACTAAAACTTAAATATAAGATCAGAAACTATAAAACTCAGAAGAAAACATAGAGGAAAAACTGCCTGACACTGGTCTTAGCAATACTTTCTTGGATAGAAACACCAAAGTCACAAGCAACAAATGCAAAAATAGACAAGTGGGACTACATCAAACTAAAAAGCTTCTGCACAGCAAAGAAAATCAACAGTGAAAAATGCAATATATGGAGTGGGAGGAAATACTTGCAAATCATATATCTAATATGGTATTATTTAATATATGAGGGACTCCCACAACTCAATGGCAAAAAACAACAAGTAAATAACTTGATTAAAACTCATTGGCAAAAAACAACAACTTGACTTTAAAATGGACGAAAGACTTGATAGACATATTTCCAAGAAGATATGTAAATGGTCAACAGGTGCAGGAAACTATGCTCAATATCACTAATTGGGAAATACAATTCAAAACCACAATGAGATATCACTTCACACCTATTCAGTCAGTTCAGTCACTCAGTCGTGTCCGACTCTTTGCAACCCCATGAACCACAAGCACTCCAGGCCTCCCTGTCCATCACCAACTCCTGGAGTTAACACAAACTCATGTCCATTGAGTTGGTGAGGCCACCAACCATCTTATCCTCTGTCATCCCCTTCTCTTCCTGCCCACAATCCTTCACAGCATGAGGGTCTTTTCAAATGAGTAAGCTCTTTGCATCAGGTAGCCAAAGTATTAGAGTTTCAGCTTCAACATCAGTCCTTCCAATGAACATCCAGGACTGACCTCCTTTAGGATGGACTGGTTGGATCTCCTTGCAGTCCAAGGGACTCTCAAGAATCTTCTCCAACACCATGGTTCAAAAGCATCAATTCTTCTGCACTCAGCTTTCTTTATAGTCCAACTCTCACATCCATACATGACTATTCGCAGGATGGCTATTACAAAAAAAAAAAAAAAAAGAGAGACCATGAGATCATGGGTTGTCAAGGATACAGAGAAATACTTGTATATTGTTGGAACCCTTATAAATTGTTGATAGGCATATAAAATGATGCAGTCACAATGAAATACAGTAGCATGTTTCAATACTGATGGGAATGACAGAATCACTGGATCTCAAATCAATGGATCCCAAGAGTAGAGCAGATTCTAGGTAGAGGGACAAAAATGGAGATACCTGGAGAGAATAATCTTATTGACCAAGGGCATGGAAGGTAAGATCATAGGAAAAATACCATTCATGTTTTATATCCAGGCATGCCATTTTATTTCTATGTGTACTGTTTCACATAGAAACAGTGGATGTTTCACATAGAAACAGTTAGAAAACTGTGGATGGCATCTATATATTTTTATATTTAATTATCATGAAATCACACTTAGAACAGGGTTAGTAGTTTCATTTTACCAATAATGTGGCTGAGACTCAGTAAAGGAATTATTATGTTCATCATCATAACTTCTATTAAGTAGGAGAACTGTGCTTCCAACCAGTCTTAGGTGACCATAATTGATGCTCTTATTTCTATTACCAGATTCTATATAAGTAAGTTTCACTATATATGGTGTGGTGCCTGGAAAGGTCATCTCTAGAGCTAGAGTCTCCTCATGCACAACCCCAGGTCTGCCTCTTGTTAGCTGTGTAGTCTTGCACAACTTATTTGATCTCTCTGTGCAAATTGTTGAACTACTTTGAAGCATATGATCTGATTATTCTCTTCTGTAGACAGACTAAAAATAATACTATCAATATAAAAGCAATGGCTGGCATGTAAGAAGCACTAATATAACAGTTTTAACTACTACTCTAGTGTTGGGCTTCCCTAGTGGCTCAGAGGTTAAAGTGTCTGCCTGCAATATAGGAGACCTAGGTTCGATCCCTGGGTCAGGAAGATCCCCTGGAGAAGGAAATGGCAACCCACTCCAGTATTCTTGTCTGTAGAATCCGATGGATGGAGGAGCCTGGTGGGCTACAGTCCACAGGGTCGCAAAGAGTCAGACATGACTGAGCGACTTCACTTTCTTTCTTTCTTCTTTCTTTCTTTCTTTCTTACTCTAGTGTTACTACAATGCTTTTAAGAAGCAAAAGTACTGAAAAGATAACAGCTACCAACAGAGAAGTGTACAAACTCATGGCTGATCTTTTTGTCAATGCGATGACTATTAGAAATAAATTTTTTTCTCTTCTTTTGTGATTTGATTTCCCGTCAGGATTCCTTAGTTTTATTACCTAAAGGCTTGCAGATCTTCAGCATGTAAGAGTAGGGGAAGAAAGCCAAAGAATGACCAAAAACAAGATATAATCATCAAATCCTATTGCAAAGGACTATTTAGTGGTACAGAAAACAAATGGATCTGGTAACCTTCGCTGGTCACTGGCAAAAAAAAAAAAAAAAAAAGATGTGTGTGCTTATGTGGTTTTCTTAGTCTGTTATAAGACTCAGGATCCTCAAAATAGCTCCTGAGACAGAATGCAGAGAGCAAGCAGCAGACGGCAAGCTACCCTCTGAGATATGGAGGGTAGGGAGATAGAGAGAGAAAAGAGAAGGGAAGGGTACATGTGGATGACACAGAGGCAGAATTAAAGCAGGGCTGTGACATTTTAAAAATTCTCTTTATTTCCTTCACAAAATGCTTCTTTGTGTCTTAAAAAAAAATGAAATTACAAAAAAAAAAAAAAAAAAAGTCTGTGAAAACAAAAGTGTCACCCCTGATTAGCAATGGCATAAGAGGCAGCAGAAAAGCTTTATGCTCAGCTTGAAGTCTTGGGGAAATAAGAAAACCTTTCAGGAGCAAAAACAAAACCTAGCAGAGGAAAGGCAGATTAGTGTGACTCCAGAAATGAGTTCCAAGACTACTGAAGCACAGTGGATTAGCTTTATGAAGAGAGCCATTAGCTCTCCACAGACAGGCAATATTTCTAAAGAGCTGCACTGCACAGAGAAGAAAATGCGAAGGATCTAGGAAAAAAATTCTGCTTTCTCACAAGTTATTAACCTCATTTATACCATGGAGTCACTATCATTATGCTCATTGCCCTGACACGGTTCAGCACATTGATATTTCATTCAGCAGGGTGCCAATTCTGACGACAGAGAAAGGGAACCCCAGGGGCTTGGCTGCTATTGCCTTTGTAATGACCAGCTGCACCTCAGATGAAAGTAAAAGTCTAACTGTTCTGGGAAAGAATTCCCTAAATACATTTTCAGAGTCTTTTATCTTGAGGTCAACTCATCAACTATCTGTTTATAAAGATTCTGCAGTTTTTCAGTTCCTATTTTAAAAACATTTGTACACTTTCTATCTAGAGCACCGGCCAAAAGAAGTTGTACGTTTGTAAAGTAATTCTTGAAGATATTTTCATTAGTCTCTTTAAGGGAAATAGCTTTTTATGAATTTGAGGAAATTGTCCATCTCAGGTAGATGGATTGGAAAGGGTAGAGGAGGTAGCATCATAGCTTCTTGAAAATTAAAACAGAGAATAAACTATCCTTACTTGACAATTATAGAGTCAATACCATTTGAAGAGCAGTTAATGAATCCTAAGACCTCAAGTTTCTAACTTTTGGGGTCTAATTTGAAGGCAACACTACAAAAGAAATTAAGACATGTCTAATGAAGTAGAATTAATCAAAATTTATTGAGTATCAACAGTGATCTTTGATAAAATACTATCTCTTATTGAATAAAATGTAAGATCATCTTTAAGTAAAAACATAGCAGCAGCTATTTCCTACAAATTCTAACTTCATGAAAAAGGGGAATTTTTCATTCATTAAAATGCTTGATCAATCATATATAGTACGATTTGTAAGATGTCATTAGTACAGACAAGTAGCTTTGACATTTGGAAATAACCTTATTTAAAGTTCAAGCATTCATAAGAGAAGCAAACTTTTGCACTTCAGTCTGAATTAATCTAAATATTTGTATTCGTGAAACATGTCTGAAGTCAGACTATCAACTAGAAGGTAAATATTGCATCTATCTAAGATATCACAATTTAAAAAATAAGAAAATTTATCCATATTGAATCAAAAAATTGTAAATTGTGATCAAACAATAATGTGAATGTTTTGGAATATATTATGTGTAATATTAAAATGCTAGCAAAGTAATGCTCAAAATTCTCCAAGCTAAGCTACAAAAGTACATAAACTGAGAATTCCTAGATGTTCAAGCTAGATTTAGAAAAGGCAGAGAAACCAGAGATCACATTGCTAATGTCTGTTCCATCACAGAAAAAGCAATAGAATTCCAGGAAAAAAATCTACTTCTGCTTCATTGACTTTGCTAAAGCTTTTCACTGTGTGAATCACAACAAACTGTGGAAAATTCTTAAAGAGATGAGAATACCAGACCACCTTACCTTCCTCCTGAGAAATTGGTATGTAGGTCAAGAAGCAACAGTTAGAACCAGACATGGAACAATGGACTGGTCCCAAATTGGGAAAGGAATACATCGAGGCTGTATATTGTCATCCTGCTTATTTAACTTCTATGCAGAGTACATCACACAAAATGCCAGGCTGGATAAAGCACAAGCTGGAATCAAGATTGCTGGGAGAAATATCAACAACCTCAGATACGCAGATGATACCACCCTAATGGCAGAAAATGAAGAGGAATTAAAGAGCCTCTTGATAAGCGTGAAAGAGGAGAGTGAAAAGGCAGTTTTCAAGTCAAAAAACAAAATCATGGTATATGGTCCCATCACTTCATGGCAAATAGATGGGGAAACAATGGAAATAATGAGAGACTTTGGCTTCTCTCATAGCTCTGTTGGTAAAGAATCCACCTGGTTAGATCCCCTGGAGAAGGGAAAGGCTATCCATTCCACTATTCTGGCCTGGATAATTCCGTTGGAGTCGCAAAGAGTCAGACACGACTGAGCGACTTTAACTTCACTTCACTTATTTTCTTGGGCTCCAAAATCACTGTAAATGGTGACTGCAATCATGAAATTGAAAGGCACTTGTTCCTTAGAATAAAACCTATGACAAACCTAGAGAGGATATTACAAATCAGAGACATTACTGACAAAGGTCCATCTAGTCAAAGCTATGGCTTTTCCTGTAGTGATGTATGGATGTGAGAGTTGGACTATAAAGAAAGCTGAACACTGAAGAATTGATGCTTTTGAACTGTGGTATTGAAAAAGACTCTTGAGAGTCCCTTGGACTGGAAGATTAAACCACTCAATCCTAAAGGAAATCAGTCCTGAATATTCATTGGAAGGACTGACGCTGAAGCTGAGGCTCCAATATTTTGGTCACCTGATGCAAAGAACTGACTCATTGGAAAAGACCTTGTATGCTGGGAAACATTGAAGGCAGGAGGAGAAGGGGACGACAGAGGACGAGATGGTTGGATGGCATCACTGACTTGATGGACATGAATTTGAGCAATCTCTGGGAGTTGGTGATGGACAGGGAAGCCTGGCATGCTGCAGTCCATGGGGTGGCAAAGAGTCAGACAAAGAGCAACTGAACTGAACTGAATATTAAAACAGCAATATAAATGTCATTATTGCATTTTAAAAGCATTCACAATTAATAGGAAAAATAATAGATTAAAATTTAATATATTTGAAACAAAAATATAACCTCACTACTTAGATTATAAAAAACTTGAAATTGATATCTGATATATATTTAATATATCATACAATTTTAAGATAAATTATTAACCACTAATGAGTCTGCTGTTTCTTTGTGTGTGTGTGTGTTTAATTAATTATTTTTAATTTCAATTTATTTATTTTAATTGGAGCCTAATTACTTTAAAATATTGTATTGGTTTGCTGTTTCTTCTGGCTTCACCCCACTTTGCCTTTTAGTTTTCTGAACAACCAGACCCATGTGGCTTAAGCATTTATTTTCCCGAATTTAGCTCTGTTGTGTGCAGATTTTAGGACAGTCTTTCCAAGGTTGTTTCTCTGCTCTAACCAGCAGAACTACTCAAATAACCAAAATATTCCTATTCAGTGAAGGAAGGAGGTTAAAATGGGGTAGAAAATTGACAAAGCTTGGTGGTAATATGCCTGGAGAAGGGAATGGTTACCTACTCCAGTATTCTTGCCTAGAGAATTCCCTGTACAGAGAAGCCTAGAGGGCTCCAGTCCACTGGGTAACAAAGAGTTGGACACGACTGAGTGACTAACAGTATCTACTATTTATCTAGTGGTAATATAAAGTAGTAAAGTGATGCTCGAAATTCTCCAAACCAGGCTTCAGCAATACATAAACCATGAACTTCCAGATGTTCAAGCTGGTTTTAGAAAAGGCAGAGGAACCAGAGATCAAATTGCCAACATCCACTGGATCATTGAAAAAGCAAGAAAATTCCAGAAAAACATCTACTTCTGTTTTATTGACTAGGCCAAAGCCTTTGACTGTGTGGATCACAATAAACTGTGGAGAATTCTGAAAGAGATGGGAATACCAGACCACCTGACCTGCCTCTTGAGAAACCTATATGCAGGTCAGGAAGTAACAGTTAGAACTGGACATGGAACAATAGGCTGGTTCCAAATAGGAAAAGGAGTATGTCAAGGCTGTATATTGTCACCCTGCTTATTTAAGTTATATACAGAGTACATCATGAGAAACGTTGGGCTGGAAGAAGCACATGCTGGAATCAAGATTGCCAGAAGAAATATCAATAACCTCAGATATGCAGATGACACCACCCTTATGGCAGAAAGTGAAGAGGAACTAAAAAGCCTCTTGATGGAAGTGAAAGAGGAGAGTGAAAAAGTTGGCTTAAATCTCAACATTCAGAAAACGAAGATCATGGCATCTGGTCCCATCACTGCATGGGAAATAGATAGGGAAATAGTGGAAACAGTGGCTGACTTTACTTTTGGGAGCTCCAAAATCACTGCAGATGGTGATTGCAGCCATGAAATTAAAAGACGCTAAATCCTTGGAAGGAAAGTTATGACCAACCTAAATAGCATATTCAAAAGCAGAGACATTACTTTGCCAACAAAGGTCCATCTAGTCAAGGCTATGGTTTTTCCAGTAGTCATGTATGGATGTGAGAGCTGGACTGTGAAGAAAGCTGAGCATCAAAGAATTGATGCTTTTGAACCATGGTGTTGGAGAAGACTCTTGAGAGTCCCTTGGACTGTGAGGAGATCCAACCAGTCCATCCTAAAGGAGATCAGTCCTGGGTGTTCATTGAAAGTACTGGTGCTGAAGCTGAAACTCCAATACTTTGGCCACCTCAGGCAAAGAGTTGATTCATTGGAAAAGACCCTGATGCTGGGAGGGATTGGAGGCAGGAGGAGAATGAGATGACAGAGGATGTGATGGCTGGATGGCATCACCAACTCAATGGACATGAGTTTGCGTGAACTCTGGGAGTTGGTGATGGACAGGGAGGCCTGGCGTGGTGCGATTCATGGGGTTGCAGAATCAGACACGACTGAGCAACTGAACTGAACTGAAATGAACTGAATATAAAAATGAGAAATTGTTGATGAGTTTCTCAATGATGGAGGGTGAATAGGAGTGGAAGAGGGGAAGCATTAGTGAAAAAGGAAGAGATATTGGAGAAACCACCTCTATAGTACCTGAAATGATATTACAATAACAGACAGTGATATTTGATCCCTTTAAAGTAGCACAGAGTAATGGAATACTGGAATACCAAAAAGTCCTTATCTAAGGCATCAATAATCATGACTTACATTTAGCTCTATAAGTTGAAAAAAGGTATTTCATAAATAATAAAACTGAACATGGAAAAACTGCAACTTAAGTTTCCTTAGTTAGTAAAGGTTAAGAAGCTCAGATTTTTAATTCCTAACAGAGTAGAGAAGAATTTCATGGTAGGTCTATCTAGTTAGAAATGCAGTGATGGTACCTTTAAGTGTTTTTTCTTTAAGGTGTAATTTTCTGAATTTATCAATTCAGCTTTGTCTCCTTCAAAAGTTTTAACCTTCTATTCACATTTCTGCAACCTGTTTTTTGTTGTATTGATAGCAAAACTCTTCTGCCAATTGCAGATAGTGAACAAATTCTTCCCTCCAATCATGTTGTATTTAATCAGAATGGCCTCTGTGAAAACAGCTTATCAATGGAAAAGTGCTTTTTTTAGGCTAGAAGAGTTCCTGAGACTTCACAATCAAACAGCAAGACTGCCAGTCTTTTGTTAAGGGTAAATGAGCTCAATCACATGAAAGTAAAAAAAAAAAAAAAAGTCCTGTGACAATTAAATTTACAAGCAATTATATTGTTTAATTAAAGAATTAAAACTGAGATTCAACAGAGCAACTTTTAAAATTTCCCCACTCGGATTGTGGTTAGATAATAGTTATAAAGTTTTGAGACATGAAAGACAGCTAAGTGACAGGGATGGATTTGGCAAAAGAATATAAATGTGAAAAAAGGATAGAAATGAGCTATGATATAACTTCTACAATAATTTGATTACATTATTTCAATTAACAAAATACCCCTGTGGTGTAAAAAGAAATAAAATATCAACAAAGATAATTTTTTAACATTAAATTTCTATGAGATTCTTTAGCTGAATGAATAATAATGAAAATGCTGTTATATGTTACATTAGATTTTTCTATAATTTTGCAATTACAATGCCTGGTCTTTAAGAGCATCCTTAAATAATTTCAGGTGTATTCTACATAAATTATGTAGCACTTCCTATAGGCTTATGATTTTGATGAGATTTCTAAAGTATTATTTTTTTTTCTGGCTCAATAATACAGTAGCACTATTTACAGTAGCCAAGATATGAACGCAATCCAGGTGTTCATCAACAGATGAATGGATAAATGTGTGGTGTGTGTGTGCATGTGCATGTATTTATGTTTGCGTGTGAGTGTGCTTAGTTGTTTCAGTCCTGTCTAAGTCTTTGTGACGCTATGGACTGTAGCCCCCCAGGCTCCTCTGTCCAAGGGATTCTTCAAGCAAAATACTGGAGTAGACTTGTAACTCATCCACACAGGATTTCTCATGATGTGCTCAGCATATATGTTACACAAACAGGGTGACAGCAGACAGCCCTATCATACTCCTTTCTCATTCTTGAACCAATTAGTTGTTCCATAAGGTTTCTAACTGTTGCTTCCTGACCAGCATAAAGGTTTCTCAGGGACAGGTAAGATGGTCTGGTATTCCCATCTCTTTTAAGAGCTTTACACAGTTTTGTTTTGTTTTGTTTTGTTTTTATGATTTAACAGTAAAGATTTAGTGCAGTCGATGAAACAGAGGTAGATGCTTTTTTGGAATTCCCTTGCTTTCTCTATGATCCAGCAAATGTTGGCACTTTGATCTCTGTTTCCTCTTCCTTTTCTAAACTCAGCTTGGACATCTGGGCATTCTTGGTTCACATAATCCTGAAGCCTAGAGTGCAAGATTTTAAGCACAACCTTATTAGCATGGGAGAAGAGTGCAATGGGAGTTAACACATTCTTTAGTACTACTCTTCATCGGAATTGAGATGCGAATTGACCTTTTCCAGTCCTGTGACCACTGCTGGGTCTTCCAGATTTGCTGACATATTGAATGCAACACCTTGATGTCATTATTCTTTAGGGTTTTGATTAGCTCTACTGGAATTCCATTGCATCCACTAGCTTTATTAACAGCAGTGCTTCCTGAGGCTCACTTGACTTCGCTCTCCAGAATATCTGGCTCTAGGTAACTGACCACACCATAGTAGTAATCCAGTCCTTTAAGATCTTTGTTGTGCAGTTCTTCCATTTATTCTTTCCATCTCTTCTTATTCTCTTCAGAATCTACTAGATCTCTACCATTTCTGTTCTTTATTGTTTCCATCTTTGGGCCAAATATTCCTTTGATATTTCCAATTTCCCCGAAGACATCTCCAGTCTTTCCTCTTCTGTTGTTTTCTTCTAGTTTTAGGTACTGTTCATTGAAGAAGACCTTCTTGTCTCTCCATGCTTTTCTTTGGAACTCTCCTTTTAGTTGGATGCAGCTTTCCCTTTCTACCTTGCTTTTTGCTTCTCTTCTTTCTTCAGCTATTCGTAAAGCCTTCTCAGATAACTACTTTGTCTTATTGCTTTTCTTCTCCTTTGGGATAGTTTTGTTCTCTGCCTCCTGTACAATATTATGGACCTCTGTTCATAGTTCTTCAGGCACACTGTTAACTAGATCTAATCCCTTGAATCTATTCATTGCCTCCACCATATTCATAAGGGACTTGATTTAAGTTGTACCTGGCTGGCCTAGTGGTTTTCCCTACTTTCTTTAGTTTAAGCCTACCTTTTGCTATGAGAAGCTGATGATCTGAATCACAGTAACTATAGGTCTTATTTTTGCTGACTGCATATAGCTTCTCCATCTTCAGCTACAAAGAATCTAATCAATTTGATTTCAGTATTGACCATTTGGTGATGTCCATGTGTAAAGTGGTCTCTTGTGTTGTTGAAAAAAATTATCTGCTATGACCAGTGCATTTTCTTGGCAGAATTCAGTTGGCCTTCACAGATCACTGCCTCATCATGGTGAATGCATTTGCATATCTCAATGAAGCTACGAACCATGCCATGCCATGTAGGGCTACCCAAGAGACAGACGGGTCACAGCAGAGAGTTCTGACAAAACGTGGTCCACTGGAGGAGGGAATGGCAAACTACATCAATAATCTACCTGTGAGAACCTCATGAACCGTATAATATACAAGTTATACAGAATCAAACATTACTAAACTCGAAAAAAATGAAATTTTGCTATTTGCAACAACATGGAGGGACTTGGAGGGTATTATGCTAAGTGAAATAAGTCAGAGAAAGACAAATACTGTATAATATCACTTATATGTGGACCTTAAAAGATACAACAGATAGTAAATACAACAAAAAAAGAAACTCACTCAACATAGATATCAAAGTAGTGGGGAGAGAAAAGAGGAGAGGAGAAACAACATAGGAATAGAGTACAAACTGTTGAAGTACAAACTGTTATGTATAAAATAAGCTGTAAGGATATATTGTATAAAATAGGGAATACAGCCAATAAAAAATAACCACTATTTTATAATAAACATAAATGGAGTATAAACTTTGTGAATCACTATATTGTATACCTATAATTTATATAATATTGTACATCAACTATATTTGAATAATAAAAATAATAATAATGCTACTATAATAATGATAATTTATTCCATTTATTAAATATTTCTTCATCTAAGTTGGCAGATATTTTCTTGTTAATTCATCAAAAAATCATCTGATAAAAATAATTTCCTACTTTATAGATAAAAGTTAAAGTTTAGAAATGCTAAGCAAATTGCCCAAAGTTACATGATAAACTAGAAATTCAAACCTATGTATATCTACCTTAAAATTTAATTCCTCCAACCAAAGAGCTGTATTCAGTCTTTAAAGAAAACTCTGAATATTAATAAAGGATCAAAACAAATAACAACTGGATAACTGTCAGAATGCATTAAGTATAGTATAGATAAAGGAACACAATGCTAATTCAAAAGAAAGGTGAATATGAATGGAATTTGATGATAGTTCCTGCACAAAGCCAAATTTTAAATTCATTTATTTAACTGAAAATATTCATTAAATACCCTGTGTACTGTTTTTGGCACTCAGGATTTACAAAGGAACAAAATTTTAAAAAGTACCTCAGTTCGGTTCAGTTCAGTCGCTCAGTCATGTCCATGTCCACTCTTTGCGACCCCATGAATCTCAGCATGCCAGGCCTCCCTATCCATCACCAACTCCCAGAGTTTACCCAAACTCATGTTCTACAACTGGAAGAATAGAACTGCTATTTACTGAAATGAGAAGACTGTTTCGCATTGCATGTGGAATAAAGGCTTCATTTTCACCATGGCCTCCAAAAACCTCAAGGATATGTCCTGGTCTGCCCATCTTTGCACCCTCAACATATGCCTTTATCTTCCCTTGTTTTCAGCCACGGTGACCTTTGCCTCATATCCTCAAAAGTGCAATGCTCTTGTCTGTCTTTAGGGTGAAACCAACATTCTGTTCCCTCCACCTGGCGTATCATTTCTTTTCTTTTTTAAAAATATCTTTAAGGACACAGTATAGATATTCCTTGTGCTTCCCTGGTGGTTCAGACAGTAAAGAATCTCCTGCAGTGCAGGAGACCTAGTTTCAATCCCTGGGTTGGGAAGATCCCCTGGAGGAGGGCTTGGCAACCCACTCTAGTACTCTTGCCTGGAGACAGAGAAGCTTGCTGGGCTACAGTCCGTGGGGTTGCAAAGAGTTGGCCATGGCTGAGCAACAAAGCACAGCACAGCATAGCATAGATATTTCTTATCCACAGTGAAATTCTTTTGGAATGGTTTTAATTACAAATTTGATTTTTTAAAATAGATGTAAGACTAGTCTGGTTATCTATTTCTTATCAGGTAAATTTGGTTTGAGTTTTTTAAGGAATCGTCCCACTTTTGAGTTTGTGGATATAAGTTTTGAATATATAATTATCATTGTAAGGTCTTAAGGTCTATTGAAATTTCCTCTCTTCTATTTCGTATATTGGTAATACATGTATTCTCTTTCCTTGGTAAGTCGTCCTAGGAGTTTATACATTTTATACATCTTTGATTGTCTGTTTATAATGCCATTGGTTTTTGTTCTTAAGCAATTTTTTCTGTTTGCTTTGGTTTTAATTTTTTCTCTAGTTTTATGTTTGTTTCTGTTTAAGTTTTTAAGATGAAATTTTAGCACATTTATTTGAGCCAATATAGCTTCACTGGTGAATTCAATCACACATTTAGCAAAGAAGTAATACCAATTCATTACACATTCTTCCAGGAAATACTAGAGAAGGAAGTAACCCCTGATTCATTTTATAAGGTGTCATTACCTTGATTCTAAAATCAGAATCATTTCACTAGATAAAACCATATATATATATACATACATATATATGTGTATATATATATATATATATTTTTTTTTTTTGGTGGTGATATTTAGTAGCTCAGTCTTGTTTGACTCTTTTGTGGCCCCCATGGACTGTAGCCTTCAAGGCACCTCTGTCCATGGGATTTTCTGGGCAAGATTACTAGAGCAGGGTGCCATTTCCTTTTCCAGGGGATCTTCATGACCCAGGGATGAAACACATGTCTCCATGTTTCCTGCATCGCAGAAAGATTCTTTATTGCTAAAGCCACTAGGAAAGCTTTAAACCTTGCATAACCACAAGCCTAAACAAACCAGAAATGAGTAGAGAGGTAGGAGTCTACCTGGGTTGAACTTCTGGAAAAAAAGAAAAAAAAAAGCATAAAGAAACAGTTTGTGAAAAAATCATCTACAGGTAACATAACACTCTAATGTTAAAGACTGAATGGCTTCCCCCTAATTGCAAGAATAAGAGCATCCACTCCAACCACTTTTAATCAGCATAGTACTGGAAGTTCTAAGCAGTTCAATAAGGCAAGGAAATAAATAAATAAAATGCATACAGTTTGGAAAGAAAGAAATAAAAGTGTCTTTAACTACAGATGACATGACTGTCTATATAGAAACCTCAAAGATTGTTTACATAAAAACCATTTTTATTCAACAATTATTTGTAGACTAGCTTCTATATTTAAGAGCTTGTTAAGCTGGAGTTTTAGTAGTTAGTCCTCATGCCCATGGAAATTGTATCCTAAAGGAAAGGATAAAGACAATTATCAAGAAATTAGAAGTGTTTTTTGTTTTTTTTTTTAAGAAAAATAAGTTGGAGAATACACATAGCAGAGAATTGGAAGGCGGAAAAAGTTCTGAATGTAGTGGTAAAGTAAATTTCTCATTGAGAGGATAATATTGAAACATGGAGATGAAAAAGGAGAGGGAGCAGACTACGCACTTATTTGAAAGAGGCACTTCCCATATAATGGGACCAGAACTTGTAAAGGCACGGAGGTGAGAATAAGTCTTATAGACAGATCAGTGGGAGTCCCCACATTCTATTTCTTATTCTCAGTAAGATGACTGCCCTCAGGATTGATGATGATCAAACAGGATTATGAGGGACTCCAAGTAACTAATACTGTTCCTAAGAGAGAGGAAGGGAAGAGTCACAGTGAAAACCAGAGGACAAAATAGAAGCCTACAGTCTCATGACTCAGACCAATTGTAACCCTATTCCCTTGCCCTGTCTCAGAAATGCCTGCAGCCAGGAATATGTTTATTAGGCAGAACAGGAGAACTATTTGTTGAAAGAAATTAAGAGTCATAGAGTAAAATCTTCAAAACGTTGACATTAGAGTCCATAATAAAAAAGTTTATTACTATTTTCTCATATTACAGTGTAGCCCACATGTAAATTTTCTCTACTTAGACATGCAGAACTGTCAATCAATCATTAGTGTCACACCCTTAATGATGAATTGACCATAACAAATGCCAGTCATGCAAGCAAAGTCTCCAACTCAAAACACAATGATAAGGGAAGGGCTCTATCCCAAATGAAACAAAGGTAATGAAAAGGGAAAAATCTACAAATTTTATCTAGGGATAAAGGAAATGAAATATTACATTTATAAAGCAATAATAAGAATACATGAAAAGTGACCAATCACTAAAGAATAATGAGATCTGAGAATTTAAAATTTAATAGCACAAAACTATTGAACAATAGAATTAGAAATAATGTATAAAGAATCTGAGAAAATTTTTAAAAAATCAAAATGAAAAGAAGACTAAGAAATTTAAAGAATCAACTTAAAAATTTTCATTTGTGACAGAGAAATTTAACAAAGTAAGAACAAATGACAAACACTGAAATTGTTATAAAAGGCAACATTTTCAAGTTGCCAATCAAAGAAATTCTTATATAGAAAGGTATATTAAATTGTGTACCTAACTGCCCAACACAATGCATAAAATAATATGCAGGACATACTCTACCTAAAGAATCTGATCATGAAATGTACACAACAAAGCATAAGGAAAACACCAGAGAAAAAATAATATTGCAACGATACAAAGAGAATTGAAATTATAACAGGTTTCTTACTAGAAACATGGCTAAAATTTTTGAAGGAAAGCAATTTTCAGCTTAAAGTTATATGCCAAACCATTTATCAGCCAAGTGTATGAGTTAAAAAGAAGACATTTTCTCTAAAACAATATTCCTGATATGTATTTACTTTCCATACTTTGATTTGGAGCTATAACACGTAATGTCTAGAAAAGAGGAAGAAACCCAATGATAAAAAGAAGCAAAAGATGACCTAGAATCAGATAAGGAAAATAAATTAGCTCATTAACTGTGCCATCAGCTTTGAGAACAGCCAGAACTTCATGTAGCAGGATTAAGGGAGCCTCCATGGGAAAAAAACAAAAATAAGAAACTTCTGATTGATAATCTCACATGTTTAGACATCTTTAAAATGACATTGGTAAGTATCATATCTAATGGAATATGCAGAAGCAATGAGATTAAAGTACAAAAAAAGAACACATCATGACACAAGCTAGTATTTAATTTCAGAAAATCTAGTGGTTTTTATATCACAGAAGCACAAATATGCTTTAACACTGCTGTAGAAATAAAAAACTTAAATATATAGGCAATATAATAAAAAACATAGCTGTATTTTAAACAAAAATTCTAATATAACTATATATTGTAATACATAGGGAGCAGAAATTGAGGGAATAGAGAGATAGTAAAAATGTAACTTCCTTAAAAGGATATTGATAGCTCATGTAAAATATTGTTACATCAAATTGCTAATAGAGTGTGGTGGTGTTGGTTTAGTAGCTAAATCATGTCCAACACTTGTCACTTCATGGACTGAAGCCCAGCAGGCTCCTCTATCCATAGGATCTTCCACCAAGAATACTGGAGTGGGTTGCCATTTCCTTGTCCACTACTATAGTGTGGGTACTATAGTTCAGTGTGTGTTCAGTTCAGTTCAGTTCAGTTGCTCAGTCGTGTCCAACTCTTTGCGACTCCATGAATTGTACCACGCCAGGCCTCCCTGTCCATCATCAACTCCCAGAGTTCACTCAAACTCATGTCAGTCGAGTTGGTGATGCCATCCAGCCATCTCATCCTCTGTCATCCCCTTCTCCTCCTGCTCCGAATCCCTCCCAGCATCAGAGTCTTTTCCAATGAGTCAACTCTTTGCATCAGGTGGCCAAAGTACTGGAGTTTCAGCTTTAGCATCATTCCTTCCAAAGAACACCCAGGACCAATCTCTTTTAGAATGGACTGGTTGGATCTCCTTGCAGTCTAAGGGACTCTCAAGAGTCTTCTCCAACACCACAGTTCAAAAACATCAATACTTCGGCTGTCAGCTTTCTTCACAGTCGAACTCTCACGTCCATATATGACTACTGGAAAAACCATAGCCTTGACTAGACAGACCTTTGTTGGCAAAGTAATGTCTCTGCTTTTGAATATTCTATTTAGGTTGGTCATAACTTTCCTTCCAAGGAGTAAGCATCTTTTAGTTTCATGGCGCAATCACCATCTGCAATGATTTTGGAGCCCAAAAAATAGTCTGACACTATTTCTACAGTTTCCCTATCTATTTGCCATGAAGTGATGGGACCAGATTCCATGATCTTCATTCTCTGAATGTTGAGCTTTAAGCCAACTTTTTCACTCTCCTCTTTCACTTTCATCAAGAGGCTTTTTAATTCCTCTTCACTTTCTGCCATAAGGGTGGTGTCATCTTCATATCTGAGGTTATTGATATTTCTCCCGGCAATCTTGATTCTAGCTTGTGTTTCTTCCAGCCCAGCGTTCTCATGATGTACTCTGCATATAAGTTAAATAAGCAGGGTGACAATAGACAGTCTTGATGTACTCCTTTTCCTATTTGGAACCAATCTGTTGTTCCATGTCCAGTTCTAACTGTTGCTTCCTGACCTGCATATATATTTCTGAAGAGGCAGGTCAGGTGGTCTGGTATTCCCATCTCTTTCAGGATTTTCCATAGTTTATTGTGATCCACACAGTCAGAGGCTTTGGAATAGTCAATAAAGCAGAAATAGATATTTTTCTGGATCTCTCTTGCTTTTTCAATGATCCAGTGGATGTTGGCAATTTATCTCTGGTTCCTCTGCCTTTTCTAAAAGAAGCTTGAACGTCTGGAATTCCACGGTTCACATATTGCTGAAGCTTGTGTGTACTGTAGTTCAATATAAAAGTAAACACCATGAGTAATAATTAATATTTGAAAATAGTTAGCCCTAGTTTTTGGGAGTAGGGACTAGGGAAGGATGATGCAAAGTAACACTATTTTCACTTGAGCACCTCATATATATTTTAATTTATTTTTTCAACTCAATTGCTTCTATTTCTTCAACACAATATGACTTAAAGTGCTATATTTAATAAAATAATGACTTGCATTATCCTGAAAGCAGCTCATTGAAAGAAAATAAATATTTTAAATGAAAAATTTAAAAGCAGAAATCAAAAGCCTGTGATTGTCAGAAGACAGAATGAGGGAAAGTAGGCAAAGACAGGCACAAAATGTTTTTAAATATAAAAATAATTGCATATGAATGAATCCAAGTATCATATTTATGCCCTGCCATAAACATTTCAATTTTTATTTCTCTAAGTGCTCACATTTTTGGTAGAAATATTTTGAGTAAGTATAATATAGAAATTTCTTCCTCTAAAGCTTCTTTGCAAACTGTTTATGTAAGTATTACAACCCTATGCTAAAATAATCAGTATTAGTACCCTTCAACATGCTTTTACAATTTCCCACAAATTAGTTGTCTAGTTTTCTTAAGAATGACTTTATTAACCTTGAAGAGATCTTATTGTCAGAATAAACTGTCTATATTTCAACAAATTGGCAGGAGATTTACAAAAGGCAAAGGAAGCAGAAGTTGAATTGCCAATATCTGTTGAATTACCAAAAAAGCAAGAGTGTTCCAGAAATATATCGACTTTTGCTTTATTGAGTACGCCAAAGCCTTTGACTGTGTGGATCACAACAAACTGTGGAAAATTCTGAAAAAGATGGGAATACCAGACCATCTGACCCGTCTACTGAGAAATCTGTATGCAGGTCAAAAACCAACAGTTAGAACTGGATATGGAACAACAGACTGGTTGTAAATCAGGAAAGGAGTACGTAAAGCCTATATATTGTCACCCTGCTTATTTAAGTTATATGCAGAGTACATCATGAGAAATTCTGTGTTGGATGAACCACAAGCTGGAACCAAGATTGCTGGGAGAAGTATCAATAATCTCAGATAAGCGGATGACACCACCCTCATGGCAGAAAGCAAAGAGGAACTCAACAGCCTCTTGATGAAATTGAAAGACAGTGAAAAAGTTGGCTTAAAACTCAACATTCAGAAAACTAAGATCATGACATCTGGTCCTATCACTTCATGGCAAATAGATGGGGAAACACTGGATACAGTGAGAGTCTATTTTGGGGGGCTCCAAAAATCACTGCAGATGGTGACTGAAGCCATGAAATTAAAAGATGCTTGCTCCTTGGAAGAAAAGATATGACCAACCTATACAGCATATTAAAAAGCAGAGACATTACCAGCAAACGTCCGTCTGGTCAAAGCTATTGTTTTTCTTGAAGTCATGTATGGATGTGAGAGTTGGACTACAAAGAAAGCTGAGTACCAAAGAACTGATGCTTTTGAACTGTGGTGTTGGAAAAAGCTCTTGAGAGTCTCTTGGACTGCAAGGAGATACAACCAGTCCATCCTAAAGGAAATCAGTCCTAAATATTCATTGGAAGGACTGATGCTGAAGCTGAAACTCCAGTACTTTGGCCACCTAATGGGAAGAACTGACTCACTGGAAAAGACCCTGATGCTGTGAAAGATTGAAGGCAGGAGTATAAGGGGATGGCTGAGGATGAAATGGTTGGATGGCCTCACCAACCCAAAGGACATGAGTTTGAGTAGGCTCCGGATTTGGTGATGGACAGGGAAGCCTGGTGTGCTGAAGTCCATGGGGTTGCAAAGAGTTGGATACAACTGAGCAATTGAACTGACTGACTGTCTAATAAGCAAATAAACTACAATCAAAGAGTAAAGAACCCAATAAGTAATCATTACTTGTTTGCTAAATGAACAAATAAATAAGTTTTCCATAGCAACTTAAAAAACAAAAGCAAACAAAACAGAGCATGAATTGCATTGCACTCTATGATCCAATTCTAGCATTTTCGTTTGGAAACTTGGCAACCAGTTCAGCAAGTTATCTTAAGAGCAGAGGCTGCTTTTGAGGGAGATAATTGCCAAACCTAGTACAGAGTGCCAAAAAGGGAGCCATTTGGTTTTTAGTGGCTGAATAAAAAAATCATGACCATAAGAAAATTTTGCCAACTTTCCAGAAGACAAGTTGCTTTGGAAGAAAGAATATAAAATTAACTCTTTTGTCTACCACTGTGTTATATTCAGTTTTCCAATAATACAATGATTTTTTGACTGTATTACCTTTTAATGGTATGGTCAAGATGGCACAGTAGAAAGAAACTGAGCTCATCTCCACCCATGGGCACACCAAAATTATAACTATTTATGGAATAACTATCAGTGAGAATGACCTGAAGACTAGCAGAAAATACTTTCCACAACTAAAGATATAAAGAATAAACCACAATGAGATGGATGTGGGTTTGTGCTCCTGTGTGTGCTCAGTCATGTCCAACTCTTTGTGACCCCATGGACTATAGCCTGCCAGGCTCTCCTGTTCATGGAATTTTCCAGGCAAGAATATTGGAGTGTGTTGCCATTTTCTTCTTTAGGATATCTTCCTAACTTAGGGATCAAACTCATGTCTCTTGCATATTCTGCATTTTCAGGCAGATTCTTTACCACTGAGCCAACTGGGAAGCCCTTGTGGGATATGGAGGAAGCTATGTAGTCAAGATGCACAACTCCAGGTCAGTGATCTGAAAATAAGAGGATAATTACAACTGCAAAAGTTCTCCACAATGAGGGAGGGATTTTAGCCCCAAGTAAGACTCCCCCACCTAAGGAATATGTGCCAGGAAGATGAGCCCCCAGAACATCTGCTTTGATGGCCAGCAGGGCTTGGATATGCTTCCCTGGTGACTCAGCAGTAAAGAATCTGCCTGAAGTTCAGAAGACATGGAGATGTGGGTTCAAACCCTGGATCTGGAAGATCCCCTTGAGAAGGAAATGGGAACCCACTCCAGTTTCTTGTTTGGCAAATCCCATGGACAGAGGATCCTGGTGGACTACAGTCCATGGAGTCACAAAGAGTCAGACATAACTTAGTGAATAAACAGCAGGGCTTGCACATGGGAGAGCTGAAGAGCTAGAGTAAACAAAGATGCTGCTCTCACAGGGTAGGACACAGAATCTACATGCTCCAAATCTCAGCAGAGTAGCAGTAATTTGAAAGGAAACTGGGTTAGATGGACTTGCTGATCTTGGAGAGCATCCCAGAGAGACCAGAGGCAACTGGAATTTGTTCTAAGGACACAGACACAGACACAGAGCAGTCGTTTTGGGGAACTCATTCTACCATGAGGACACTGATGCTGGCAAATATGATATTGCAATCCTCCAGCCTATCAGTGTCAGGGACTTATGTAGTCAACAGTGTGCATGTACAAGACCCAGAATCCCCAGAGCCACACAGCCAGTCACCCTAGGAGGCAATTCAACCCACTAGCAGGCTGCAGTCACTGCACAAGCCAAGGCCTGGTAACAAACCAGATTAGAGCCAGTTGCAACTACCAGAGTGGCCAGAATAGTCAGTCCTGCCACAATAGAAGGGCCCATTCAGCCCACATAAGGAGCTTTGGTGACCAGAAGGGAGAATATTGCCGAATCCCATAGGATGCCTTCTCTATAAGGCCATTTTTCCAACATTAGGAAAAGCATCCGACCTACCTAATACATAGAGAATGCACACACACACACACACACAATGGAACATTATTCAGCCACAAAAAAGTAAATCATGCCACTTGTGACAACATGAGTAGATCTAGATGATATTATGTTAGCCATAACAGATCAGACAAAGACAAATACCACATAATTTTACTTACATGTAGAATCTAAAAAATAAAACAAACTAAAGAAACAAAATAAAATGAAATAAAATAAAAACAGACTCATAGATGCAGAGAACAAGCAGATGATTACTAGAAAAGAGGGGTTGGAGGGTGAGCAAATAGGAAAAGAAAATTAGTAGGTATATACATACTTTACATAAATAATGTCACACATATTATTCAGCATGAGGAATATGATCAATAATAGTATAGTAATTTTTCATGATGATATATTTTCATAAACTTATTGTGATCGTTTCACAATGTTTGCAATATCAAATCATTATGTAGTAAACCTAAAACTAACATAATATTTTATGTCAACTATATCTCAGTTAAAAACAAATATATTTTCTTCAAATATATTTACCTTAACCTCCCATGGACAGAGGAGAGTGGAGGACTATAGTCCTTGGGGTCGCAAGAATCAGACAGGACAGGGACTTCCACAAAATTAGGAGTAGAAATTCTCATTATTCTCTTCTGGACCGTATTTTACCTATAGGTTTAATGTGAACCCTCACAACTTATCTGAATTTAATTTTTACTTCTCTGTGCATGACTGTCAAATCTTTGTTTCTAGCCTTGCTTTAACTGTTTTCCAGTCCTAAATTTTCGGTCCCTTCTTCTAGATAGCTTTAGATATCCTATGACTCTATAAAATATGAAGCCTTTTTCATCTCAAGTTTCTGTAGTTTCATATTTTCTTATCTTTACATCTGTCCAGTCACCTCAACTCAAAATCTCAGGGTCATCCTGTTTGACACTACTTTGTGTTCTCATATTTTATATCCCCTCAACAACATTTTCACATATTTCCTCATATTATTCCCATTCCTTCTCTCCTAGTTCACACATTACCCTTCATTTTGAAGTTAACAGTTGTCATCTAACAAGTCTCCAATGACTTAATTATCATCTTATCAAAAATACCAATGCTTCTTCAGAATTTAAAGAATAAGCACTGTTTCCTTGCTTGTAATTCAAAATTTTGTAGGTCTTGATTCTAATTATACTCAATATCGATGCTTACCCTGGTGGTTCAGACGGTAAAATATCTGCATGCGATGTGGGAGACCTGGGTTCAATCCCTGGGTGGGGAAGATCCCCTGGAGAAGGAAATGGCAACCCACTCCAGTACTCTTGCCTGGAAAATTCCGTGGACAGAGGACCCTTGTAGGCTATAGTCCATGGGGTTGCAAAGAGTCAGACACAACTGAGCCATTTCACTTCACTTCACTTCACTTATACTCAATATCATTCATTGCTTATCTGCTAGCATGATTTTTCCCTGTAAATACTTTAAATACTTGTACCTGCTGGATGCATTTCAATCACATATTCATATTGATATTCTGTTTAGTATTGTCTTTCACCTTTAACTGCAGCTGGTGGGGGTGGTTCACTAGCTAAGTCATGTCCAACTCTTTGCAACCCCATGGACTGTAACCCTCCCAGGCTCTTCTGTTCGTGGGATTTCCCAGGAAAGAATACTAGAGTGGGCTGCCATTTCTTTCGCCAGGGGATCTTCCTTACCCAAGAACTGAACCTGTGCCAGGTTCAATTGGCATTGCAAGTAGATTCTTTACCACTGAGTCACCAGGGAAGCCCTAACTGCAACTAGACAAACTCATTACATCTTTTCATAAACATTATGATATCAACTGTAACAAAGATTTTCAAGTTCACCACCAAGAAATAATTTCACGCACATTTTAGTTCTCACAATAATGTTGTGTGCCTACACTTATTGCATAAGGGTATAAAAGACCCTGATGCTGGGAAAGATTGAGGGCAGGAGGAGAAGGGGACAACAGAGGATGAGATGGTTGGATAGCATCACCGACTCAATGGACATGGGATTGGGTAAACCCCAAGGAGTTGGTGATGGACAGGGAGGCCTGGTGTGCTGCAGTCCATGGGGTCGCAAAGAGTTGGACAAGACTGAGCAACTGAACTGAACTGAACTGACACTTATTGCCCAATGTAAAAAAAAAAACTCTGAAGGTCATGATTTATACTAATCTTCCTTGTATTATTTATTTATATAGAAAGCACCTGTTAAATATCTGATATTGTTCTTGGTATTATGAATACAGAGATGAATAAGACAAGATCCCTAATATCATAAGCTTTTATCTTTATGATGAAGATGAAAGAATGAGAAAAACAGATATTAAATAAGAATGTGAATACAAATAAAGTAATTTAGGAGATTGAGCAGCATTCTGAGGAAAATAATGCAGATTGATAGAGAGTATGTATAGGCATCTGTTATGGAAAAGTTGGCTAGCATAATTAATATGATAATATAATATAACTTTCCTGGTGGTTCCGATGGTAAAGAACCTGCCTGCATTGCAGGAGACCTGGGTTTGATCCCCAGATCTGAAGATTCCCTGGAGAAGGGTTTGGCAACCCACTCTAGTATTCTTGCCTGGAGAATTCCACAAGCAGAGGAGCCTGGTAGGCTACAGTCCATAGGTTTGCAAATAATCAACAAACACTTTCACTTTCACTTTCATGAAAGTGATAGAAGGGGACAAAAAAAGAAAGGACAGATGCAAAAACTGTACTTACATCAAACAATGTGTAGGATAGTTAATTTACTTATTCAAAAATATACAATGGGTAGATAAAATGTGCCTGACCTACTATAACCCTTGGATGAAAAAGACATGATACAGACTCACATAGCTCATGTTGTGAGGAGGCAGGTACATAAGATTGCATGCTGTGTGTGTATGAGTGCTCAGTCGCTCAGTCATGTCCGACTCTTTGCAACCCTAAGGACTGTAGCCCACCAGACTCCTCTAACCATGGGATTCTTTGGGCAAGAATAATGGAGTGAGTTGTTGTGCCCTCCTCCAGGGGAACTTCAAGAACCAGAAATTGAACCCGAGTCTCCTGCATTGAAGGTGGATTCTTTACCACTGAGTGACAAAGGAAGCCCCAGATTGTATGATGCTCTGTGATAATTTTGATAATGGCATTTTGAGTATGAATGAATTTCTATATGGAACATGAAGCAAGTAATAATTAATGCAGTTTTGAAAAGTCTGATGAACATGGTTTTAATTGCAGACCTTAAAAAAAATTAATGCTCACAACTTTTCCCTCCTTTCCAGTTAATGATAATGCCCTCCTTCCAACAACTTAATGATTATGGCAACTTCAGTATTTTTTTGTATTTTTTAAAAAAATCTATGCTTTCCTATCCTCAATGGATGCCCTACAAATTGGCTTGTATCCCATACCCTTAGGTCATAATGGATTAGTTTAAGGCTGGACACCTAACCAAATTTGAACCTTGTTTATAGAAACCCTAAATTTGGGGTAAAAGATAAGAATACATAGTTTCCTTTAATTATAAAGCTGTCAGGAATTAATCAAATGCTGCGATTTATTTTCAGATGCAGGGAGAAGGCCAATTAGAAAAATGAAAAAGACATGAAGAAAGAAATAGATAGTCACCCAGAGAAAATCAAATTTTTCCAAGATTTTGTTCATTCCTGAAATCTAGTTTAATTCTTAACATTTCACTGGTTTTTATTTATTTATTTTAAATTAAATTTATTTGTTTTAATTATAGGCTAATTACTTTACAATATGGCTTTTTAAATTTATATTTTAGCAGGTGCTAATTAGAATCTTAGTTGAGCTATTTCAAATCCTAAAAGATGATGCTGTTAAAGTGCTACACTCAATATGCCAGCAAATTTGGAAAACTCAGCAGTGGCCACAGGATTGGAAAGGGACAGTTTTCATTTCAATCCCAAAGAAGAATGATGCCAAAGTAAAACTACCACACAATTGCACTCATCTTATGTACTAACAAAGTAATGCTCAAAATTCTCCAAGCTAGGGTTCAACAGTACATGAACTGTGAACTTCCAGATGTTCAGGTAGGATTTAGAAAAGGCAAAGGAACCAGAGACCATGTTGCCAACATCAATTGGATCATTGAAAAAGAAAGAGAATTCCAGAAAAAAAAATCTACTTTTGCTTTATTGATTACACCAAAGCCTTTGACCATATAGTTCACAACAAACTACACAAAATTCTTCAAGAGATGGGAATACCAGATCACCTGACCTGCCTCCTGAGAAATCTGTATGCAGGTCAAGAAGCAACAGTTAGAATTGGACATGGAACAACAGACATTCCAAATTGAAAAGGAGTATGTCAAGGCTGTATATTGTCACCCTGGTTATTTAATTTATATGCAGAGTACATCATAAGAAACACTGGGCTGAATGAAGTACAAGCTAGAATCAAGACTGCCAGGAGAAATATCAATACCTGGTATACACAGATGACACCACCCTCATGGCAGAAAGCAAAGAAGAACTACAGAGACTCTTGATGAAAGTGAAAGACAGTGAAAAAGCTGGATTAAAACTCAACATTCAAAAAACTAAGATCATGACATACGCTCCCATCACTTCATGGTGAATAGATGGGGAAACAATGGAAACAGTGAGAGACTTTAAATGTTTGGGCTCCAAAATCACTGCAGATGGTGACTGCATCCATGAAATTAAAAGACACTTGCTCCCTGGAAAATCCCATGGATGGAGGAGCCTGGTAGGCTGCAGTCCATGGGGTCACTAGGAGTCGGACACAACTGGGCGAGTTCACTTTCACTTTTTTTTATTCTTTAACTTTACAATATTGTATTGGTTTTGCCATATATCAACATGAATCCGCCACAGGTATACACGTGTTCCCCGTCCTGAACCCTCCTCCCTCCTCCCTCCCTGTAACAACCCTCTGGGTCATCCCAGTGCACCAGCCCCAAGCATCCAGTATCGTGTATCTAACCTGGACTGGCAACTCGTTTCATATATATTATCGAACCTGGACTGGCAACTCGCTTCATATATATTATACATGTTTCAATGTCATTCTCCCAAATCATCCCACCCTCTTCCTCTCCCACAGAGTCCATAAGACTGTTCTATACATCAGTGTCTCTTTTGCTGTCTCGTATACAGGGATATTGTTACCATCTTTCTAAATTCCATATATATGCGTTAGTATACTGTATTGGTGTTTTTCTTTCTGGCTTACTTCACTCAGTATAATAGGCTCCAGTTTCATCCACCTCATTAGAACTGATTCAAATGTATTCTTTTTAATGGCTGAGTAATACTCCATTGTGTATATGTACCACTGTTTTCTTATCCATTCATCTGCTGATGGACATCTAGGTTGCTTCCGTGTGCCGGCTATTATAAACAGTGCTGCGATGAACATTGGGGTACACGTGTCTCTTTCCCTTCTGGTTTCCTCGGTGTGTATGCCCAGCAGTGGGATTGCTGGATCATAAGGCTGTTCAATTTCCAGTTTTTTAAGGAATCTCCACACTGTTCTCCATAGTGGCTGTACTAGTTTGCATTCCCACCAACAGTGTAAGAGAGTTCCCTTTTCTCCACATCCTCTCCAGCATTTATTGCTTGTAGACTTTTGGATCACACCATTCTGACTGGTGTGAAATGGTACCTCATAGTGGTCTTGATTTGCATTTCTCTGATAATGAGTGATGTTGAGCATCTTTTCATGTGTTTGTTAGCCATCTGTATGTCTTCTTTGGAGAAATGTCTAGTTCTTTGGCCCATTTTTTGATTGGGTCATTTATTTTTTTGGAATTGAGCTGTAGGAGTTGCTTGTATATTTTTGAGATTGGTTGTTTGTCAGTTGCTTCATTTGCTATTATTTTCTCCCATTCTGAAGGCTGTCTTTTCAACTTGTTTATAGTTTCCTTTGTTGTGCAGAAACTTTTAAAATTTAATTAGGTCACATTTGTTTAATTTTGCTTTTATTTCCAATATTCTGGGAGGTGGGTCATAGAGGATCCTGCTGTGACATCAGGAAGTTTACGGTTCACGTATTGCTGAAGCCTGGCTTGGAGAATTTTGAGCATTACTTTACTAGTGTGTGAGATGAGTGTAATTGTGCGGTAGTTTGAGCATTCTTGGCATTGCCTTTCTTTGGGATTGGAATGAAAACTGACCTTTTCCAGTCCTGTGGCCACTGCTGAGTTTTCCAAATTTGCTGGCATATTGAGTGCAGCACTTTCACAGCATCATCTTTCAGGATTTGAAATAGCTCAACTGGAATTCCATCACCTCCACTTGCTTTGTTTGTAGTGATGCTTTCTAAGGCCCACTTGACTTCACATTCCAGGATATCTGGCTATAGGTCAGTGATCACACCATCGTGATTATCTGGGTCATGAAGATCTTTTTTGTACAGTTCTTCTGTATTCTTTTGTACAGTTCTTCTGTATTCTTTTGTACAGTTCTTCTGTATTCTTGCTACCTTTTCTTAATATCTTCTGCTTCTGTTAGGTCCATAGCATTTCTGTCCTTTATTGAGCCCATCTCTGCATGAAATGTTCCCTTGGTATCTCTAATTTTCTTTAAGAGATCTCTAGTCTTCCCCATTCTGTCATTTTCCTCTATTTTTTTGCATTGATCGCTGAGGAAGGCTTTCTTATCTCTTCTTGCTATTCTTTGGAACTCTGCATTCAGATGATTATATCTTTACTTTTCTCCTTTGCTTTCACTTCTCTTCTTTTCACAGCTATTTGTAAGGCCTCCCCAGAAAGCCATTTTACTTTTTAAATTTATTTTCCTTGTGGATGATCTTGATCATTGTCTTCTGACAATGTCATGAACCTCAGTCCATAGTTCATCAGGCACTCTATCTATCAGATCTAGTCGGATTTGATTTAGGTCATACCTGAATGGTCTAGTGGTTTTCCCTACTTTCTTCAATTCAGTCTGAATTTGGCAATAAGGAGTTCATGATCTGAGCCACAGTCAGTTCCCGGTCTTGTTTTTGTTGACTGTACAGAGCTTGTCCATCTTTGGCTGCAAAGAATATAATAAATACAGCATATTATAAAGCAGAGACATTACTTTACTGACAAAGGTCTGTCTAGTCACACCTATGGATTTTCCTGTAGTCATGTATGGATGTGATTTTTGGACTATAAAGAAAGCTGAGTGCCAATGAATTGATGCTTTTGAACTGTGGTATTGGAGAAGACCCTAGAGAGTCCCTTGGACTGCAAGGAGATCAAATCAATCAATCCTAAAGGAAATCAGTCCTGAATATTCTTTGGAAAGACTGATGCTGAAGCTGAAACTGCAATACTTTGGGAACCTGATGCAAAGAACTGACTCATTTGGAAAGACCCTGATGCTGGGAAAGGTTGAAGGCATGAGGAGATGGGGATGACCTAGGATGAGATGGTTGGATGTCATCAACGACTCTATGGACATGAGTTTGAGCAAGTTTTGGAAGCTGGTGATGGACAGGGAAACCTGGCATGCTGCAGTCCTTGGGGTCGTGAATAGTCTGACATGACTGAGCGACTGAACTGAACTGAATTACAATTTTGTTGCTTAAAGCCAAACCATTTCCAAATTAATAGAGCATTCTAGTAGAGAAGGTGACAATATACAGTCTTGACATACTCTTTTTCCTATTTGGAACCAGTCTGTAGTTCCATGTCCAGTTCTAACTGTAGCTTCCTGACCTGCATACAGATTTCTCAAGAGGCAGATCAGGTGGTCTGGTATACCCATCTCTTTCAGAATTTTCCACAGTTTATTGTGATCCACACAGTCAAAGGCTTTGGCATAGTCAATAAAGCAGAAATAGATGTTTTTCTGGAACTCTCTTGCTTTTTTGATGATCCAGTGGATGCTGGCAATTTGATCTTTGATTCCTCTGCTTTTTCTAAACCAGCTTGAACATCAGGAAGTTCATGGTTCACGTATTGCTGAAGCCTGGCTTGGAGAATTTTGAGCATTACTTTACTAGCACGTGAGATGAGTGCAACCGTGCAGTAGTTTGAGAATTCTTTGGCACTGCCTTTCTTTGGGATTGGAATGAAAACTGACCTTTTCCAGTCCTGTGGCCACTGCTGAGTTTTCAAAATTTGCTGTCATATTGAGTGCAGCACGGGCTATGGCTTTTCCAGTGTTCATGTATAGATGTGAGAACTGGACTGTGAAGAAGGGTGAGCGCCGAAGAAACAATGCTTTTGAACTGTGTTGTTGGAGAAGACTCTTGAGAGTCCCTTGGACTGCAAGGAGATCCAACCAATCAATTCTGAAGGAGATAAGCCCTGGGAATACTTTGGAAGGAATTATGCTAAATCTGAAACTCCAGTACTTTGGCCGCCTCATGCGAAGAGTTGACTCATTGGAAAAGACTCTGATGCTGGGAGGTATTGGGGGCATGAGGAAAAGGGGACAACAGAGGATGAGATGGCTGGATGGCATCACTGACTCGATGGACGTGAGTCTGAGTGAACTCTGGGTGCTGGTGATGGACAGGGAGGCCTGGCGTGCTGTAATTCATGGGGTCGCAAAGAGTCAGACACAAATGAAGGACTGAACTGAACTGAACTGAACTGAGTAGAGAAGGTAAAATGAGCAAAGACAAAAACTAAGACACTTTCATGAGTTTTATTTGTTTAGAAAGTATAATATCAATATGCTTATACTAGAGATTTTAAGACTAGTCAGGACAAGGAAGGTAGTAAATGACTAAAAATAAGATGTCGTGTGTCTATATTTTAATGATCATGATAAGAAAATTTGTATAAATTAGCAACACTAAATTATATTTGCTGTCTAGGTTTGACAATACAATATGCTTTGTTAAACTTACTAAAACTCTTTCATGATTCTCTTTTACTCATTTCAGACACATTTTCAAAAATATTACCAATACCAAAGGAAAAGTATTAACATCCAATTGATTTCTGGAAAAAGAAAGGGAGAAATGCTGAATTCCAACAAGAAAAGCAAAAATATTTTCTCCATTACAATGTTAAGACATTGATTATAAAGTAAAAGGTAAGGAAAATACTGGCAAAGAAAACCCAGTTCTACAGAGGTCAGTCTATGGGTGGATGTGTTGGGTTGGAATGTAAAAGCACATTTTATTTACATTAGAGTCAGTATGAAGTGATAGTAATAATTTTTTAACTAATTGTAACTTGTAGAACTTAAAAAATTAAGAATCATTCTTATGTATGATGAGAGTCAAAGACATCACATTATTTTTTGCTTTTTTTTTTTATTTCACAAACATAAAGCAGAGTCATGAGATATCCATAATAAGCAGTCTAACAAAATTTTGAGTTGAATTCAAATTCAAATTGAGCATAATGCCAAGATGCCAATACTGATCCTTCAGTTTTATTCTATTGTTATCTGACTAATGGAAAACTGTTATCTGTCTGTTTTGTCTTGAACAATAGATGTCAAATAGAATTATTGAAAAATAAAGACTACTGAAGCTTTTGCTTGAACATAAATTGTTAAAAAAATTTTAAATTATCATTAAGGTACATTTTCATAGTTTTATACAATATAAAAAAATGTAATACTTCTGGAAATCTCAAATATTGAAGAAATAAGTTTGCTTTCAGTAATTAGTAATTAGTGATTAGTAATTGATAATTAGAAATACTTATGGAAATAAAGCAGTTTAAGTGCAAAGAAGAAATATTTCCAGGAATGGAAAGATGAAACAAAAGATATTGGAATCTAATGTAAGAACCCTTTATTTTACCAACGCACATGAAGGTACACATCATTATTACCTTCCATTTATAGCTGGAAAAGCTGTGGATCTGAATATATGAGTAACTTTCTCAAAGCTGCACAAAATGTAAGTGATGAAATAGGGTTCAAAGCCAGACCCCTGAACTCCACGGAGACTATATTCTTAAGCACAATTGTATTATACTATTATCCAAAAATGAAACTGGGGCAAACAATATATCTTATTGAATAGGAAGAACAGAGATAACAATAATACCTAAGTATAAAAGGAATATTTTCCTGAAGTGTTTGTTATCTTCGACTGTTACAGATTCATTAGCAAATCGAATTAAAACTTAGAACACTGTCTAAAGGAAATATAATTATTTCTATAAGGTAGTATGTATAGTCTCCTTAAAGAAAAAAAAATGAAACATTTATCAAAATTATAGGCACATAGAAAAAACTATGCAATTTGAAACATTTGGACAAAATACTTAATACTTTGCAACACAGGAGATTTGTCTATGAATCTACTTACATTTTTTATAGTCACTTTGGGCTTTAAAGATTTTAAAATATAGTTGTGATCAGAATTAATGAGCCCCAGTTGACAGAGTCATCCATAGCATTATGATATTTTTTTATGTGAGACATGAAAATTCTAAACATCCTGTACTTTACTAAGGTTCTGTCTGGCAAGGGATTACCATGAGACACCTTTATGAGTTGTTTGAAAATTTCTTTGCAAAGGTCAGTTCCCTACAGGATTGATATTGGTAATTGGTTCAAAAGCAAACCACCTCTTCAAAATGTGCCGCTTTCAGTCTGATTAGAGCTTAGAGGCCAAAACAAAAGAGGGTTTTAAATGATCTTTGTTTCTAAAGCAGACTTTTTCAGAGTCGGTTTCAAGGGCATAGGAATCCATACTCCTCAGCATATTGTTACGAATTCTGTGGTGAGGCAGGCTTGTGAGAATTACAGATTTCTTTTTAGATAAAATTGGCATTTTTAGAGCTTATTATTTGCTTCCCTCTGGCAGCTGCCATATTGTTGTGAACATTTCTGTGTCTGCCATCATTTGTGACACACTCCGTAAGAGACCCGTCAGGAAATTTTGCTCTCGCACTCTATCCTAATGCAGATTCATCAGTCATAAGAATTCTATACTTTAAAAAAACATTAAAAATATTCTTGGGAGCATGAGGACTGAAAGCAAGACAGTGGTAAACTCTGAGCTGTCTGTGGCATTCCGAGAGGATCAAGACGAGAACACTCCACTGATTTTGTAGCCTCAGATATGCTCACATCTTTGTGTAACTGATTTGTGAAAATATAGAATGACCAAAATGGTTCATGTATTTAAAATAAATCATAGATAAAAACTGTAAGGAAGAGGTCAATCCTCCTGTCATTTGTTCCCGAAGAATCAAAGAAAGGGAAATAATAGAAATATGTTCTCCTACTTCTTTTTGTATTCTATAAATTACACAATTTTTCCTGGAAAGTAGTATATTCCTGTCTTATCTTCAAAAAGTTTCTGGGGAAATCATAAGAAGAAGAAAATAAAATGGATAGAACCAGATTTGAACATGAGAACAAAGAAACTAAGCCCTAGAGAAGGGCTGAATCAGAAACAAATCGGTCATCTACTTGTACACAATACAACACAGCATTACTAGCTGTGTAGTTTACTGTGGAGTCCCCTAAGAATGTGAAAAATATAGGAACTAAACTAGTTTTTAAGAATGAAACCAGCCAAGTTTATTTATTCATTCAGTTATAAGCAACAAGTGAAAATAGAATAATTTAGCCTAAGTATCTTTTTAAGACATTTATAAAAAAAAAAAAAAAAAAAAAAAAAAAACAGGCTATATGGAACTATTACCTGAGATTATAATTTAAAGTAATTATTGTACTTCAGAGTGATAGTAATTAAGTATCAGAAATTTAATCATTGATATGGACTCTATTTAGGGAAACTCCAATAATTTGGCCACCTGATGAGAAGAGCTGATTCACTGGAAAAGAACCTGATGGTGGGAAAGATTGAAGGCAAGAGAAGAAGCGGGTGACAGAGAATGCAATGGTTGGGTGGGAAAGATTGAAGGCAAGAGAAGAAGGGGGTGACAGAGAATGCAACGGTTGGGTGGCATCATTGACTCAATGGACTTGAGCCTAAGCAAACTCAGGGAAATGGTCAAGGGAAGCCTGGTGTGCTGCAGTTCATAGGGTCATGAAGAGTCGGACATGACTTAGCGACTAAAATATAGGGAAATACTAGGTCAGGAGTTGGTAACATGATCTTATACAAAAGGATAATTCAGCCACCCAGAGATTTCATTATCCTCATTCATGGATTTTCAAAACTCAAGTGACCTGGCCTGAAAATATGAAAGCTTTGTTCCTTAGGTGGGTTACGGTATTACTATTGCTTATACTGGGTTACTCTATTAACTTCTGTTGCTTTATTTATATTTTCAAGTTCTGATTATAATAAGCATGACTGTGAAGCTTTCCTTGGGTAGGTAATGTACTGAACTCATTATTCAAACATTTTTAGTGTCCTAGGCTAAGATGGGAGAAGGCAATGGCACCCCAGTCCAGTACTGTTGCCTGGAAAATCCCATGGATGGAGGAGCCTGGTGGGCTGCAGTCCATGGGGTCACTAAGAGTCAGACGTGACTAAATGACTTCACTTTCACTTTCCACTTTCATGCATTGGAGAAGGAAATGGCAACCCACTCCAGTGTTCTTGCCTGGAGGATCCCATGGACAGAGAAGCCTGGTAGGCTGCAGTCTATGGGGTCTCACAGAATTGGACACGACTGAAGCGACTTGGCAGCAGGCTAAGATGAGGTTGTTGATTTTTCTCATTGCAAATTACTGGATTATAATTCTGTCTAGATTACAATATCATTTTATTTGAAATTGGGTAGTATGATTTTGCTCTCTTAGAATCATTTACAATTTCCATTTCTGGAAAAAAGAATGGAAAAAGATAATGTTTTGTGCTTAGAGGGTTCAAGTCAGATTCCTGGAATATGGTTAATTTAATAAGGTATACCCCTTGTTGAGAGGTACATGGCCAGGAAGCCTAGAAAGTCTGTTGATATCATATTTCCTTCATGGCACTCAGCCTTTGTGAACTAAACTAAGTCAGTTTATTAGTGGCTCAGTAACCAAGTCATGTCTGACTCTTACCCGTTTACAATATTAGGTTCTTTTGGTAGCTAGTCATAGGCTTCAGAAGTTATATGGGAGGGCTCTAACTCAACTCTCTTACAAATTCGCTACCAGATGAGAGTAAGTTTGCAAATGAATTCTATACCAACAAGCAGGCAAAAATTAAGTCACATAACGTATTCTCATGAGTTCAGCAAAGCTGCAGACACTCCTGAGTACTTTGTATGATTGATTCAAGGCACGTGCAATGATATTTTAGCAGCAGGAGTCAGCCAGCCTTTAGTTGGAATCTTATTACAGAATTTTCCATTGTGTGATAAACAAAAACAAACAAAAAAAAAGAATCAGATGAATGTCCTATGTGTAGAGCACCAAGACAAGAGATATGAAGTGAAGTGAAGTGCAAGTCTCTCAGTCATGTTTGACTCACCCATCAGGCTCCTCTGTCCATGGAATTCTCCAGGCAAGAATACTGGAGTGGGTATCTGTTACAAGAGTAAATGTTTTTGAAGACTATTTAGAGCCAATTCACATGTTTAGAAGAGGAAAATCAAATTATGCCCAGTATTTCTTATGCTGCTACAATGTCTCTTGCCATCAGCCCAGCAATCATGACACTATTATTGATAATCATTTTGCTTGGGAAAACGGTGAGTTTTAGGTTTTGCCTAAGTCATCACCTTTGTAGTCTTTTTGTATACAATATCCATTAAGAAGTTGATAGCCAATGAAATTTGGTTGAGACTCAGTGTTAGAGGGTATAGTCCAAAAAGACCCCTGAGTACAATAGTACTTGTCCAAAGTCACCTGTGTCCTTTGGGAACATGAGAGGGAAGTGACTGTAATGTTGCTAGAAGGTATCCATTGCATTTCTGTTTTGTTTCACTTCAGTGGACTGGCAAAGTGGGAAAGGCGCATCTCATAGGACAGACCCTTCCACCAACCTCAAAGAGATGACAGATGGCTGATGGATGACCCAAAATGCCAGCAATTTAGGAGATAGTGACAGCCTTAGGATCACTTGTGTCTAGCTGGATAAAAGCACAATGATCTAGAACAAGCATGTAGCTGTTGATACTGCTGCTATCTTCATCACTGTCAGCCCTTAGGCAGAAGACTGGGAGCTGATTTGGACCTTTGATTATCCTTATTTAGCATGTCAGAGAACAACACAGTGAACTGCAAATAAACAAATCACTACCCTCTAGCATAGAGAGATGTGCTGACACAGTAAAGCTTTTTCTTCCTTTTAGGAATAAACTCTCTATTAGTGCTCCTGCAGCCAACCCTAGGTGACTAAGCAGGTTCCTCATTAAGGCCCCCCTACCTTCTCCTGCTCTTGTCCCAGGCTGGTGAAGAAGGATCTCAAGTCTCCCCACCATCATCATCTTCAATTTCACTGACAGATACTGGGATAACATCTTTACAGTTTTTCATTCTTTTTTGTCTTGTTTCTTACTTCATTGGGAGAAAAATGTACTTTATAAAATTAAGGATTGGTGGGGGAAAAGGCAAATTTTCTTGCTCCAAAAATCACTCTCCGAAACTTGTGGGAAGTGCTTCCACAGTTATTAATAAACTAGGAACTTCAAACTTAGACCCTTGGACCTTGGATTCTGTCCAGCAGAAACTTCAGCTTCCCTCTCTTATGATATTTTTGGCTGTCATTGGTTATTTTTCCTCTCTAACTTTACTCCCCACCCCATTCTGCTTCTTTATTCTGGGCAGCTGCTACTTTCTCAGGTCCTAGCCTCATAGAATGGGTTAACGCAAAGCAAAAGAGAAAAAGCAGAGGAGGTCCTCCCTGCAACTCCAGCCTCCACAACTCTTCTGTCACTCTTTCTTCCTTCTCAACAACCTGCCACAATAAATGAGACTAAGGAAAAGTATGGATTGTAAATCAGAATTGCTTTAGTAACAAGTCACCATTTTTGGAGTGTGCATTCTACTACGCAAGCTCTTTGAGAAGTGTAAAGTTGCCACATAGACATTTATCTTGAACACTATATACTCAAGCATTTCAGAATGAATTAAGGCAATATAACACTCATTACACATGCTTCTTTCAGTTTTCAATGCATATTATAACACATTAATATTGTACAACAGCACACTGTTTTAACAGTTGCAACAAGATGAAAAATAATGCAAAAATGAGACTAAGAAGCTAAGTCAAATCATTAACAGTTGTGACTGAATCAAATTCTACCCTTGCCAACTTACTCCAGAGTCCAAACATGAGATTGTTATTGTCATGTCCTCTATTTTGCAAAATAAAGTATAAGCATTAGGTAAGTCAAATGCCTAAAACAAAAAGTCACATTTTTAGTGGTAGAGACATTGTGTAAAAACATATTGTCTGATTCCATATTTAGGGGCTTTCTACCTCTGTTTTAAATACTTTCAGAACACTCTAAATCAAACTAATAAAAATATTTATGTTCCTGTTTATAAGCCTGAAATTATATTCAATAGTTTTGCTATGATTAACACAGTTCATTTGTCAGGGTACTGCTTGCTATACACTGCAAGAATATCTTGTCAATTCTACATGTGATTTCAGAGGGTATTAATCAATGAGCTTATTCAGTAAATAAAATAATCCCATAAAACACTAAAAAAAGGATCAAGAGCAGATTCTTCTATATACTTCTATAAAATATGTGGAGCTATAACTAAATAAAGACATATATTAATCAAAAATTTTATATAACTTTAGAACAGAGAAAAGGCAAATAAGTAATCACCTATCTGTTGGTAAGGAATTTTCCATGAATCCCTTTCTTTTTATATACATTGACAGCAATAACACTGATAGCTTTGGGGCTTTTCTTTTAGGGTTGTTTGCATAGTTTCACACTGGAGCAGATGGCACATTTATTGATAATCTAGTATACTAAAGATGATGTCTCCCTGGAGCAGACATTGGACAGTTTTTCTTCAAGTCCATTATAAAAAATTGGGGTTTCCTAAGTTTCAGATTCCTCAGCTATGATGCAAACCTATTGCATGCACAGCATATGACCTGGGTCTCCTCATGTCACCTCGTTAGACTTGGAGGTTGAGGGGGACAATATAGACATAAAACTCAGAATGATCAATGTTCACTAGTAATCAACTCTTCTTGTCTTTGACCCAGGAGTCTTGACTTCTGCCAGCATCCATGAAACTATATAAAGCTAATCTGTGAGCTTGTAAGTAGTGTATAGTCACATTGTAATTGTAATTGTTGACATTAACATGACTAAATCTCTATTCTTTCCTTTAACATAAAAGAGATATACTATATCTGTGGCAAAAAAGTGTGAATTTGCCAAAGAGAAGAATGTACACAACAATGGAAGTATTTAAAAGTGTATAAAACACATTTTAGATTTTTTACTAAGATTTCATTAAATTGATAGTTCATAAGACAAAAATGAAATCTTCACTTGTTTCTGACTGCTTAAAATTTAGAAGATAAAAAAAAATGCTGCTTGTGTTGAGTATATCCAGGAGTAGAATTCTGGGTCACAGGACAGGCTTACGTTTAGATATGATCACTATTGCCAACCATTTTTCCTGGCTGGTTTTATAAAATTACACTCCCATTCAATAGCAATGTATGATAATTTATTTATGATACTTTAAAACTGGAAACAATTCAAATATGTTTTAAATTGGAGAAAAGTAGAGCAAGGCCATATTTCTGTTACAAATGAATCAACATCCCCCAGAAAGTAAGAAACATTACAAATCTGAACTTGTAATCAGAAATCATGTCTTCCTATCTAACTTCACACATTTACATTGTCATAGAGTAAGTATAAATGCACAGAATGACACATTCAAGAAATATTATATGACTTGAGGGAAAATAAGCATGTATTTAAAAAAAATAAAATGTTATGGAGCTTAAATTTTCATGAACACACTTCAATAAATGTTATTAAAATGTGTGGTTGCTCATCTCCAAAGATGGCCCCAGAAATTAATACTCTTTGAGAAACTGTGAATGGATTTAATTAATAGGATGCAGTGAAAGTAATATTCTGGACACCAAGCCTGGGCCTTAATAGGACTAGCAACTTCTGCACTTGTCTCTTCAAGTCGAGCGTACATGCTCTGAGAAGCCCAAGCCAAATAAAGAGACCACATAGAATATGTGTGTGAGGGTGTAAGTTGCTCAGTCATATCCGACTCTTTGTGACCCCATGGGCTACACAGTCCAAGGAATTCTCTAGGCCAGAATACTAGAATAGGTAGCTGTTTCCTTCCCCAGGGGATCTTCCCAACCCAAGGATTGAATCCAGGTCTCCTGCATTGCAGGCAGATTCTTTACCAGCTGAGCCACAAGGGAAACCCAAGAATACTGGAGTGGGTAGCCTATCCCTTCTCCAGAGGATCTTCCCAACCCAAGAATCAAACCAGGGTCTCCTGAGGCGATTCTTTACCAACTGAACTATCAGGGAAGTCCTACATGGAACATCAGTTCAGTTCAGTTCAGTTGCTCAGTCATGTCCGACTCTTTACAACCCCATGGAGTGCAGCACACCAGGCCTCCCTGTCCATCACCAACACCTGGAATTTACCCAAACTCATGTCCATTGAGTCAGTGATGTCATCCAACCATCTCATCCTCTGTTATCCCCTTCTCTTCCTGCCCTTAATCTTTCCCAGCATCAGGGTCTTTTCAAATGAGTCAGTGCTTCCCATCAGGTGGCCAAAGTATTGGAGTTTCATCTTCAACATCAATTCTTCCAATAAACACTCATGATTGATCTCCTTTAGGATGGACTGGTTGGATATCCTTGCAGTCCAAGGGATTCTCAAGAGTCTTCTCCAACAGACACAGTTCAAAAGCATCAATTCTTTGGCACTCAGTTTTCTTTATAGTCCAACTCTCACTTCCATACATGACTACTGGAAAAACCATTGCCTTGACTAGATGGGCCTTTGTTGGCAAAGCAATGTCTCTGATTTTTAATATAAACATATTAAAACATATTGGTCATAACCTAGACAGCATGGAACATAACCATGAACTATATTCAATAGCTCTAGATGAACTCCCAGCCAAAAGCCATATGAACCATACAGTTGAGTCATTTTGGATGGCCTAGTCCAGTTGAATGCCTGGATGAGTTAAGTTCATCTGGCTTCACTTATTTCATAAGAATTACTGGGCCAAACCCAGTCATTCTACAAAAAATCATGGAGGATAAGAATAAATTCTTGTTTGAAGCTGTTTTTTTTGTTTGTTTGTTTGTTTTGTTTTTAATTGAAGTATAATTTTCTGTATCTATATCTATATCTGTATATATACAATTTTTAAAAGTTACTTTCCATCTACAATTATTCCACAAAACATTGGCTATATTCCCTGTGTAGTACAATACATCCTTAAATCTATCTTACACCCAATGGTTTGTGCCTCCCATATCCCCACCCCTGCATTGCCCTCCACCTCCACTGGCAACTCCTCATTTGTTCACTATATCTGTGTGTCTAAGCTGTTAAATTTTGAGGTAGTTTATTATTCAGAAATAGATAACCAAAATAACATACATATATGTGTTTCTCAAAACAGAGAAATAAAGGACTGACAATACCATTATATGTGTGTACATACATATACCAATTTTGGCTTAATGTTTCTTTTAAGGTTCACTTTGAGTCTCTTACTGGCAACATAATTAAGGATCACTGACAAGAGCCCATGTGAAGGCAGTATGATTACTCCTAGCATGATAAAAAGTGATTTTTTTCATGCCAATATCTCCCTTCCCAGTTGCCAATTATACCACATTATATGCATGTGCTAAAATTGATCTATGTACACTCAGATGTTTCATAGTTTTAAAATAAGATCAGAACTGGAAATATATGTCAGATCTGCTGGGCATGAAGCTACAGAGTCTGTAGTGGCATTAAATTTTGAGACAATAATGGATACTTCCTTCACTGGTATTCTGTTTCTTTATTTCTTTCCATCACTGGGTAGTTTGAACTACAGTATTCATTTATCTCAAGAAACAACAAAGTCAAACTCTTGATCTCTGATATTTAAACCCCAAATTATACACATAATGTAAATCACTGAGAATGTTTGATATCTAAGAAGATAAGAGGGGACAAAAGACAAAAAGGAAAGGGAAGAGAAGGTGAGGAAAAACAGGGAGTTCAACGGAAAGTTAGATTCTGGCATATCTCTTTGGCTGCTGCTGCTGCTGCTGCTAAGTTGCTTCAGTCGTGGCCAACTCTGTGCGACCCCATAGACGGCAGCCCACTAGGTTCCTCCGTCCCTGGGACTCTCCAGGCAAGAACAATGGAGTGGGTTGCCATTTCCTTCTCCAATGTATGAAAGTGAAAAGTGAAAGTGAAGTCGTTCAGTCGTGTCCGACTCTTAGCGACCCCATGGACTGCTGCCCACTGGATTCCTCTATCCATGGGAGTTTCTGGCAAGAGTACTGGAGTGAGGTGCCATTGCCATCTCCATATCTCTTTGGCATGAAATCCTAATTTCTAAGAACCTCAAGTCCTACCAACACAAATACAGAGTAGGGTAAAGGAGAGATCTGAGGGTTCAGATTTAGAGAAGATTTATACTCCCAATTCCCAGAGAAGAATTCAGGTTGATGATCAGGTCTCAGAGAGTTCTGTCACTGAACTTGTAAGGAGCCATAGAGAATCAGTGGAGGCAGAAAAATCAAATTCATCCTCAAAAGTGCAGTGGTCCTCAACTGGATGTGACTACCATGTCTGGGAACTTGTTAATTATAAAGACCTGTGTAGGGGAGCAGGTGGACTCTAGTGCTTATAGGTCAGGGATAGTGCCAATCGCCCAATAGTGCATGGGATCACAAAGAGCTATCTAGACCAGTGTGTCAATAGTATCAGGGTTAAGAAACATTAATTCTTAACCGAATTCCCTTAACTCCTGAGGGAATTCATCTGACCTGTTCTCATCTTCTCCTGCAAGAACTTCAAAATTACAACTCTCTGCTGAATAACCATCAACAGGAGAATGGTGGGTTCCATGAAAAAAAGATACCCCACATTCAAGGGCAAAGGAGAAACCCCCAAAAGATGGTAGGAGGGGCAAAATTGCATTTAGAATTAAACCCCATACTGACCAGAGATGATTGGAAGGCTCACACAAACCTTATGTGCACTAGGACCCAGAAACCCCATAGCGGCTGAGACAGAACTGGGTTTGAGTGTCTCCTGCAGATATGGGTCATCAGTGGACTGCTGCAGGGGCAGGAGCTCTGGGTGCAATAGGCCTGGGTATGGCATAAGCCCTCTTGGAGGAGGTTGACAAAAACCCTACCATAGAGCCACCAGAACTTACACAGGACTGGGGAAACAGGCTCTTGGAGGGCACAGACAAAACCTTGTGCATACCATGACCCAGGAGAAAGGAGCAGTGATCCCACAAGAGACTGACCCAGACTTGCCTGTGAGTGTCCAGAAGTCCCTGGAAGAAGTGTGCTTTGGTGGTGGCCTGCAGCAGGGTTGGGGCCACTGAGTGTAGCATTGCCTGCATAGGATCTTTTGAATGAGGTCACCATTATCTTCATTACCTCTACATAGTTTGAATTCAGGTCAAACAACAGGGAGGGAACACAGCCCTGCCCATCAACATAAAATTGGATTAGAGATTTACTGAGCATGGCCCTGCCCATCAGAAAAAGACCCATTTTCCCCCTCAGTCAGTCTCTCACATCAGGAAGCTTCCATACATCTCTTATACTTCTCCATTAGAGGGCAAACAGACTTAAAACCACAATCACAGAAAACTAACCAATCTGATCACATGGACCATAGCCTTGTTTAACTCAGAGAAAATATATGAGCCATGATGAGTAGGGCCATCCAAGATGGACAGGTCATGGTGGAGAGTTCTGACAAAAAGTGGGCCGATGGAGAAGTGAATGGCAAACCACTTGAGTGTTCTTGCCTTGAGAACCCCATAAACAATACTAAGAGGCAGAAAGATAGGATACTGAAAGATAACTCCCCAGGTTGGTATGCGCTCAATATGCTAGTGGAGATCAGTGGAGAAATAACTCAAGAAAGAATGAAGAGATGGAGGCAAAGCAAAAACAACACCTACTTGTGGATGTGACTAGTGATGGAAGTAAAGTCCAATGCTGTAAAGAGGAATATTGATTAGGAACCTGGAATGTTAGGTCCATGAATCAAGGCAAATTGGAAGTGGTCAAACAAGATGGCAAGAGTGAACATCCACATTTTAGGAATCAGCGAACTAAAATGGACTAGAATGGGTCAATTTAAGTCAGATGACCATTATATCTACTACTTTGGGCAAGAATCCCTTAGAAGAAATAGAGTAGCCATCATAGTCAACAAAAGAGTCCAAAATGCAGTACTTAGATGCAATCTCAAAAATGACAGAATGATCTCTGTTCGTTTCCAAGGCAAACCATTCAGTATCACAGTAATCCAAATCAATGTCCTGACCAGTAATGCTGAAGAAGCTGAAGCTGAATGGGCATTCTAGAAGGTCTAAAAGACCTTCTAGAATTAACACCCAAAAAAGATATCCATTTCATTATAGAGGACTGGAATGCAAAAGTAGGAAGAGTAGAGATACCTGGAGCAACAGGCAAATTTGGCCTTGAAGTACAAAATGAAGCAGGCAAAGCCTAACATAGTTTTGCCAAGAGAATGCACTGGTCGTAGCAAACATCCTCTTCCAACAATGCAGGAGAAGACTTTACACATGGACATCACCAAATGGTCAATACTGAAATCAGATTGATTATGATCTTTGTAGACAAGGATGGAAAAGCTCTAGAGAGTCACTTAACACAAGATTGGGAGCTGACTGTGGCTCAGATCATGAACTCCTTATTGCCAAATTAAGACTTAAATTGAAGAAAGTAGGGAAAACCACTAGATCATTCTGGTATGACCTAAATCAAATTTTTCTTACGATTATACAGTGGAAGTGAGAAATAGATTCAAGGGGTTAAATCTGAGGGAGTGCCTGAAGAACTATGGACTGGGCTTCATGACATTGTACAGGAGGCAGGGATCAAGACCATCATCAAGGGGTGGGGAAATGTAAAAAGGCAAAATAGTCGTCTGAGGAGGCCTTACAAATAGTTGAGAAAAGCAGGGAGGTGAAAGGCAAAGGAGAAAAGGAAAGATATATCCATTTGAATGCAGAGTTCCAAAGATTAGCAAGAGATAAGAAAGCCTTCCTCAGTGATCAGTGCAAAGAAATAGAGGAAAACAATAGAATGGGAAAGACTAGCGATCTCTTCAAGAAAATTAGATACCAAAGGAATATTTCATGCAAAGATGGGCACAATAAAGGACAGAAATGGTATGGACCTGACAGAAGCAGAAGATATTAAGAGAGGGGCCAAGAATACACAGAAGAACTGTACAAAAAAGCTCTTCATGATTCAGTTAACCATGATGGTGTGATAATTCACCTAGAGCCAGACATCCTAGAGTCTGAAGTCAAATGGGCCTTAGGAAGTATCACTACAAACAAAGCTAGTGGAGGTGATGGAATTCCAGTTGAGCTATTTCAAATCCTAAAAGATGATGCTGTGAAACTGCTACATTCAATATGCCAGCAAATTTGGAAAACTCAGCAGTGGCCACAGGACTGGAAAAGGCCAGTTTTCATTCCAGTCCCAATGAAAGCAATGCCAAAGAATGCTCAAACTACCACACAATTGCACTCATCTCACACTCTAACAAAGTAATGCTCAAAATTCTCCAAGTCAGCCTTCAACAGTACGTGAACTGTGAACTTGCATATGTTCGAGTTGGATTTAGAAAAGTCAGAGGAACCAGAGATCAAATTGCCAACATCTATTGGATCATCAAAAAAGCAAGAGAGTTCCAGAAAAACATCTATTTCTGCTTTATTGGCTATGCCAAAACATTTGACTGTATGGGTCACAAGAAACTGAGGAGAATTCTGAAAGAGCTGGAAATACCAGACAACCTGATCTGCCTCCTGAGAAATCTGTATGCAGGTCAGGAAGCAACAGTTAGAACTGGACACAGGAAAGGAGTACATCAAGACTGTATATTGTCATCCTGCTTATTTAAAATCTATGCAGAGTACATCATGAGAAATTCTGGGCTGGATGAAGCATATGCTGGAACCAAGATTGCCAGGAGAAGTATCAATAACCTCAGAAATCCAGATAATACCACCCTTATGGCAGAAAGTGAAAAAGAACTAAAGAACCTCATGATGAAAGTGAAAAAGGAGAGTGAAAAAGTTGGCTTAAAGCTCAGTATTCAGAAAATATGATCTTGGTATCTGGTCCCATCACTTCATGGCAATTAGATGGGAAAACAATGGAAACAGTGAGAGACTTTATTTGGGGGGCTCCAAAATCACTGAAGACGGTGACTGCAGCCATGAGATTAAAAGACGCTTGCTCCTTGGAAGAAAAATTATGACCAACCTCGACAGGGTATTAAAAAGTAGAGACATTACTTTACGAACAAAGATCCATCTAGTCAAAGCTATGGTTTTTCCAGTAGTCATATATGGATGTGAGGGTCTGACTATAAAGAAAGCTGAACACCAAAGAATTGATGCTTTGACTTGTGGTTTGTGAGGACTCTTGAAAGTCCCTTGGAGTGCAACTAGATCCAATCAGTCCATCCTAAAACAAATAAGTCCTGAATATTCATTGGAAGGACTGATGCTGAATCTGAAACTCTAATTCTTTGGACACCTGATGCCAAGAACTGACTCATTTGAAAAGACCCTGATGCTGGGAAAGATTGAAGGTGGGAGGAGAAGGGACAACACACATAAGATGGTTAGAGGGCATCACCGGCTCTATGGACATGAGTTTGAGTAATCTCTGGAGTTGTTGATGTACAGGGAAGCCTGGCATGCTGCAGTCCATGGGGTTGAAAAGAGTTGGACACGACTGAGCAACTGAACTGAACTGAACTGAACTGAACTAAGAAATCTGTCATAGAACTCATTCACATCCTTGTGTGATGTAAATAGCAGGGAACTATATAGCACTGCCCATAAGATGAACAGGAAGGTAATCAACAGCTTATACGACTTCATTCTTTCATTAGCTCCCAAGTAGACTGACGGGAATTCAGCTTTCTTTTGTATCTAAGAAGGTAAGAAAATATTGAGAAAGAAACAGTCCTGAAATGATGTGTTTTTGAATAAGGCAGAATGTGGCACCCTATTGTATACAACAGCACTTGAGACCCAACAGCTAACAGCACAGAAAGTCCAACAATAGGGTTATCAGACCCTCTCCATCACTGACTGCTGCACAGTATAAGTCCCTCATTTTTAGCTGTGGCCTAAAGAAAAGGAGAGGGTTCAGAGAAATTCTTTCCCAAACTCAAGTTTTTAGACCAGCGAAACAAGGGTTTGATTGGGAGATTCAGCTCAATTTTATAAAAACTAAATTTCTAGCACCTCTGAATTTGTAGAATGAGTATCATACATTCATGTTAAGTTGCTTCAGTCGTGTCTGATTATGTGACCCTATGGACTGTATCTCACCAGGCTCTTCTGTCCACAGGATTCCCCAGGCAGGAATGCTGGAGCAGGTTGCCATGCCCTCCTTCAGATGATCATCTCAACCCTGGGACCAAATCCATGTCTCCTGAATTGGCAGGCAGATTCTTTTTTTTTTTAAATATAAATTTATTTATTTTAATTGGAGCCTAATTACTTTACAATATTGTATTGGTTTTGCCATATTTTACCATTAGCACCACATGGGAAGCCCTATGACTATCATATCTGTTCCTAAACTATCATCTTTAGAGTTAAAATGGAAGTTATCAGCTGTGTTGAGTCACTTATCTGTGCTACATCTTTCACCTTGTTGAAAACAGAGTGAGGGGTATTGATGGTTAAACATTAAGATAAGAAATGCTAAATGTGGGGTATTGTTGAGTGTGAAAAACTTAACAATAGCTTTTCTTCAAAAGAAGACATGAAATATTAAAATAAAATTTAAAAAAAATATATATATATATATAGTGAGTCATGTTAATGCCATGTGGCATTTGATTAAAACTCTCTACATGAATTTCTTTTTTCCACAAAATATTCCATATACCTGTCTTAGGCCATATATTTATTTACTATCATGTTACACATAAAACAAGAAAGAAAGGATAGGATTAAATTGCCTTCAACCAAGTGGGCCATATTTTGTTAGTGTTCATATATTTCTTTTTTTTTTTAATTTTATTTTATTTTTAAACTTTACATAATTGTATTAGTTTTGCCAAATATCAAAATGAATCCACCACAGGTATACATGTGTTCCCAATTCTGAACCCTCCTCCCTCCTCCCTCCCCATACCATCCCTCTGGGTCGTCCCAGTGCACTAGCCCCAAGCATCCAGTATTGTGCATCAAACCTGGACTGGCAGCTCGTTTCTTACATGATATTTTACATGTTTCAATGCCATTCTCCCAAATCTTCCCACCCTCTCCCTCACCAACAGAGTCCATAAGACTGTTCTATACATCAGTGTCTCTTTTGCTGTCTCGTACACCGGGTTATTGTTACCATCTTTCTAAATTCCATATATATGCGTTAGTATACTGTATTGGTGTTTTTCCTTCTGGCTTACTTCACTCTGTATAATAGGCTCCAGTTTCATCCATCTCATTAGAACTGATTCAAATGTATTCTTTTTAATGGCTGAGTAATACTCCATTGTGTATATGTACCACTGCTTTCTTATCCATTCATCTGCTGATGGACATCTAGGTTGCTTCCATGTCCTGGCTATTATAAACAGTGCTGCGATGAACATTGGGGTACACGTGTCTCTTTCCCTTCTGGTTTCCTCAGTGTGTATGCCCAGCAGTGGGATTGCTGGATCATAAGGCAGTTCTATTTCCAGTTTTTTAAGGAATCTCCACCCTGTTCTCCATAGTGGCTGTACTAGTTTGCATTCCCACCAACAGTGTAAGAGGGTTCCCTTTCTTCCACACCCTCTCCAGCATTTATTTGTAGACTTTTGGATAGCAGCCATTCTGACTGGCGTGAAATGGTACCTCATAGTGGTTTTGATTTGCATTTCTCTGATAATGAGTGATGTTGAGCATCTTTTCATGTGTTTGTTAGCCATCTGTATGTCTTCTTTGGAGAAATATCTATTTAGTTCTTTGGCCCATTTTTTGATTGGGTCATTTATTTTTCTGGAGTTGAGCTGTAGGAGTTGCTTGTATATTTTTAAGATTAGTTGTTTGTCAGTTGCTTCATTTGCTATTATTTTCTCCCATTCTGAAGGCTGTCTTTTCACCTTGCTAATAGTTTCCTTTGATGTGCAGAAGCTTTTAAGGTTAATTAGGTCCCATTTGTTTAATTTTGCTTTTATTTCCAATATTCTGGAAGGTGGGTCATAGAGGATCCTGCTGTGATCTATGTCAGAGAGTGTTTTGCCTATGTTCTCCTCTAGGAGTTTATAGTTTCTGGTCATATGTTTAGATATTTAATCCATTTTGAGTTTATTTTTTTGTACGGTGTTAGAAAGTGGTCTAGTTTCATTCTTTTACAAGTGGTTGACCAGATTTCCCAGCACCACTTGTTAAAGAGATTGTCTTTAATCCATTGTATATTCTTGCCTCCTTTGTCAAAGATAAGGTGTCCATATGTGCATGGATTTATCTCTGGGCTTTCTATTTTGTTCCATTGATCTATATTTCTGTCTTTGTGCCAGTACCATACTGTCTTGATAACTGTGGCTTTGTAGTAGAGCCTGAAGTCAGGTAGGTTGATTCCTCCAGTTCCATTCTTCTTTCTCAAGATAGCTTTGGCTATTCGAGGTTTTTTGTATTTCCATACAAATTGTGAAATTATTTGTTCTAGCTCTGTGAAGAATTCTGTTGGTAGCTTGATAGGGATTGCATTGAATCTATAAATTGCTTTGGGTAGTATACTGATTTTCATTATATTGATTCTTCCAATCCATGAACATGGTATATTTCTCCATCTATTAGTGTCCTCTTTGATTTCTTTCACCAGTGTTTTATAGTTTTCTATATATAGGTCTTTAGTTTCTTTAGGTAGATATATTCCTAAGTATTTTATTCTTTCCGTTGCAATGGTGAATGGAATTGTTTCCTTAATTTCTCTTTCTGTTTTCTCGTTATTAGTGTATAGGAATGCAAGGGATTTCTGTGTGTTGATTTTATATCCTGCAACTTTACTATAGTCATTGATTATTTCTAGTACTTTTCTGGTGGAGTCTTTAGGGTTTTCTATGTAGAGGATTGTGTCATCTGCAAATAGTGAGAGTTTTACTTCTTCTTTTCCAATTTGGATTCCTTGTATTTCTTTTTCTGCTCTGATTGCTGTAGCCAAAACTTCCAAAACTATGTTGAATACTAATGGTGAAAGTGGGCACCCTTGTCTTGTTCATGACTTTAGAGGAAATGCTTTCAATTTTTCTCCATTGAGGATAATGTTTGCTGTGGGTTTGTCATATATAGCTTTTATTATGTTGAGGTATGTTCCTTCTATTCCTGCTTTCTGGAGAGTTTTTATCATAAATGGATGTTGAATTTTGTCAAAGGCTTTCTCTGCATCTATTGAGATAATCATATGGTTAGGAGCCAAGATGGCGGAGGAGTAGGACAGGGAGAACACTTTCTCCCCCACAAATTCATCAAAAGAGCATTTAAACGTTGAGTAAATTCCAACTGGAGCCTATTATACAGAGTGAAGTAAGCCAGAAGGAAAAACACCAATACAGTATACTAACGCATATATATGGAATTTAGAAAGATGGTAACAATAACCCGGTGTACGAGACAGCAAAAGAGACACTGATGTATAGAACAGTCTTATGGACTCTGTGGGAGAGGGAGAGGGTGGGAAGATTTGGGAGAATGGCAATGAAACATGTAAAATATCATGTAGGAAACGAGTTGCCAGTCCAGGTTCGATGCATGATACTGGATGCTTGGGGCTGGTGCACTGGGACGGCCCAGAAGGATGGTATGGGGAGGGAGGAGGGAGGAGGGTTCGGGATGGGGAACACATGTATACCTGTGGTGGATTCATTTTGATATTTGGCAAAACTAATACAATTATGTAAAGTTTAAAAATAAAATAAAATTAAAAAAAAAAAAAAGAGATAAAAAATTCCACAAAACAACTTCTGAATGCAGGAAGAGGACATCAGGCACCCAGAAAAGCAACCCATGTCTTCAAAAGGAGGTAGGAAAAAATATAAAAGACAAAAAAAGAGACAAAAGAGGGAGGGACGGAGTTCCGTCCCAGGAAGGGAGTCTTAAAAAGAGAGAAGTTTCCAAACACCAGGAAACTTTCTCACTGCCAAATCTGTGCCGAGCTTTGGAAGCACAGAGGGCAACATAACAGGGAGAAAAAATAAATAAACAATTAAAACTCGCAGATTGTGAGCCCTACGGTAACTCCTCCAGTGGAGAAGCAGCGCAGATACCTGCATCCGCCATTAGCAAGAGGGGGCTGGGCAGGGAGGCGTGGTGCGGGCTGCATTGCTGAGAGTAAGAATCTGGCCTGAATACCCTGAGCGCTATCTGAGCGAAATAATTTGGGCTAGCAGACCAGACTGTGGGATATCTACCACGCGAAAAGCCAGCCCCAACCTAAGACACTGCCAGGCCCGCACACGGAACAAAGGACTGAACAGAGATAGCTGGCTTGCAGACCTTCCCCCTCCGGTGACAAGCAGCCAGAGCCGGAAGGGGGCAATCGCAGCCCCAGAGAGGCATTATCTATAAAATTGTAAGCAGGCTTCTTTGCTATCTAAAACTTACTGGGGGTCTGGACGGTTAACATCTGCCTGAGAAGGTGCGCCGGTTTTACACCCAGATAACTGAGTGGCAGGGAGGCGATAAGTCGCAGCATTGGCGCTCGCCAAACACCTCATCACCTGAGCTGCTCGGACCTGAGAAGAGCACAAAACGCTGGCCCAACTTAGTCTGCACCTCTGAGGACTACCAGAGTGCCTGAACCTGAGCAGCTTGGACCTGGGAGGTGCATGCAGCCCAGGGCTGGCCTCGGATTGTTCCCGGCGGAACAACCTAGAGCCCGAGCAGTGTGGGCAGGGAGGCTACACGCACCGTTAGCCGGGGCAGACCCAGTGTGGCTGAGGTACTGTGAGCGCACGCCAGTGTTATTTGTTTGCAACATTCCTCCCTCCCCACAGTGCGACTGAACAAGTGAGTCTAAAAAAAAAAAAAAAAAAAGTGTCCTCCACCGTCCCCTTTGTGTCAGGGCGGAAACCAGACACTGAAGAGACCAGCAAACAGAAGTTATAACAGAGGAAAACGCCTTGGAAGCTACAGGCAATAGATTAAAACCCCGTGGTTACTATGGAGTACATAGGAAGGGGCCTATAGATCTTGAGAAATATAAGTTGGACCAAGGAACTAGCCAAAAATGAACTGAACCCACAATACTCACAACAAAACCAAAGAAAGTTCTAGATATATTTTTACTATTTTTACGATCATTCTTTCTTTTTTTTTTTTTTTGTATTTTTTTTAATTTTAAGTCCTCTATTGTTCCTTTAATTTTCACTTTTATAACCTATTACTTTGCAAAAAAAAAAAAAAGACCCTATTTTTTTCTTCTTCAGCAAACTTCATATATATATATTTTATAATTTTTTGACCTTGTTTTTTTTTTTCCTTCTTCTTTTCTTTAACATTGTATTTTTGAAATTCCAAACTCTACTCTAGATTTTTAATTTTAGCTTTTTGGTATATGTTATCAATTTTGTACCTATAGTTTTTTTTTTTATAATTTCTGTGACTTTTTTTTTTCTTTTCTCTGTTTCTTTCTCTTCTTCTTTTATATAACATTGTATATCTTAAATTCCAAACTCTACTCTAGATTTTTAATTTATGCTTTTTGGTATTTGATATCAATTTTGTACCTGTATTTTCTTTATAATTTTTGCAACATTGTTTTTGTTTGTTTGTTTGCTTTCTCTCTTTATTTTTCTTCTTCTTTTTTTAACATTGTATTTTTGAAATTCCAAACTCTACTCTAGATTTTTTATTTTTGCTTTTATGTATTTGTTACCAATTTTGTATCTTTAAGAACCCAATCTTCAGGATCCATTTTTCACTAGGGAGTGAGATTACTGGCTTGACTGCTCTCTCTCCCTTTGGACTCTCCTTTTTCTCCACCAGGTCGCCTGTGTCTCCTCCCTAACCCCTCTCTACTCTACCCAACTCTGTGAATTTCTGTGTGTTCCAGACGGTGGAGAACACTTAGGGAACTGATTACTGGCTGGATCTGTCTCCCTCCTTTTCATTCCCCCCTTTTATCCTTCTGGCCACCTCTGTCTCCTTCCTCCTTCTTCTCTTCTCTGTATAACTCCGTGAACATCTCTGAGTGGTCCAGTTGTGGAGTGCACATAAGGAAGTGACTACTGGCTAGCCCACTCTCTCCACTATTGATTCCACCTCATCTCCTTTGGGTCACCTCTAACTCCCTCCTCCCTCTTCTCTTCTCCATGTAACTCTGTGAACCTCTCTGAGTGACCCTCACAGTAGAGAAACTTTTCATCTTTAATGTAGATGTTTTATTAATAGTGCTGTATAGAAGGAGAAATTTTGAAACTACTGTAAAAATAAGACTGATAACTGGAAGCAGGAGGCTTAAGTCCAAACCCTGACTCCAGAGAACTCCTGACTCCAAGGAACATTAATTTACAGGAGCTCATCAAATGTCTCCATACTGACACTGAAACCAAGCACCACACAAGGGTCAACAAGTTCCAGAGCAAGACATACCAAGCAAATTCTCCAGCAACAAAGGAACACAGCCCTGAGCTTCAAGATACAGGCTGCCCAAAGTCACCGCAAAACCATAGACATCTCATAACTCATTACTGGACATTTCATTGCACTCCAGAGAGAAGAAATACAGCTCCACCCACCAGAACACCGACACAAGCTTCCCTAACCAGGAAACTTTGACAAGCCACCTGTACAAACCCACACACAGTGAGGAAACGCCACAATAAAGAGAACTCCACAAACTGCCAGAATACAGAAAGGACACCCCAAACTCAGCAATTTAAACAAGATGAAGAGACAGAGGAATACCCAGCAGATAAAGGAACAGGATAAATGCCCACCAAACCAAACAAAAGAGGAAGAGATAGGTAATCTACCTGATAAAGAATTCCGAATAATGATAGTGAAATTGATCCAAAATCTTGAAATTAAAATGGAATCACAGATAAATAGCTTGGAGACAAGGATTGAGAGGATAAAAGAAAGGTTTAACAAGGACCTAGAAGAAATAAAAAAGAGTCAATATATAATGAATAATGCAATAAATGAGATCAAAAACACTCTGGAGGCAACAAATAGTAGAATAACAGAGGCAGAAGATAGGATTAGTGAATTAGAAGATAGAATGGTAGAAATAAATGAATCAGAGAGGATAAAAGAAAAACGAATTAAAAGAAATGAGGACAATCTCAGAGACCTCCAGGACAATATTAAACGCTACAACATTCGAATCATAGGGGTCCCAGAAGAAGAAGACAAAAAGAAAGACCATGAGGAAATACTTGAGGAGATAATAGTTGAAAACTTCCCTAAAGTGGGGAAGGAAATAATCACCCAAGTCCAAGAAACCCAGAGAGTCCCAAACAGGATAAACCCAAGGCAAAACACCCCAAGACACATATTATCAAATTAACAAAGATCAAACACAAAGAACAAATATTAAAAGCAGCAAGGGAAAAACAACAAATAAAACACAAGGGAATTCCCATAAGGATAACAGCTGATCTTTCAATAGAAATTCTTCAAGCCAGGAGGGAATGGCAAGACATACTTAAAATGATGAAAGAAAATAACCTACAGCCCAGATTATTGTACCCAGCAAGGATCTCATTCAAGTATGAAGGAGAAATCAAAAGCTTTTCAGACAAGCAAAAGCTGAGAGAATTCTGCACCACCAAACCAGCTCTCCAACAAATACTAAAGGATATTCTCTAGACAGGAGACACAAAAACGGTGTATAAATTCGAACCCAAAACAATAAAGTAAATGGCAATGGGATCATACTTATCAGTATTTACCTTAAACGTTAATGGGTTGAATGCCCCAACCAAAAGACAAAGACTGGCTGAATGGACACAAAAACAAGACCCCTACATATGTTGTCTACAAGAGACCCACCTCAAAACAGGGGACACATACAGACTGAAAGTGAAGGGCTGGAAAAAGATTTTCCATGCAAATAGGGACCAAAAGAAAGCAGGAGTAGCAATACTCATATCAGATAAAATAGACTTTAAAACAAAGGCTGTGAAAAGAGACAAAGACGGTCACTACATAATGATCAAAGGATCAATCCAAGAAGAAGATATAACAATTATAAATATATATGCACCCAACATGGGAGCACCACAGTATGTAAGACAAATGCTAACAAGTATGAAAGGAGAAATTAACAATAACACAATAATAGTGGGAGACTTTAATATCCCACTCACACCTATGGATAGATCAACTAAACAGAAAATTAACAAGAAAACACAAACTTTAAATGATACAATAGACCAGTTAGACCTAATTGATATCTATAGGACATTTCATCCCAAAACAATGAATCTCACCTTTTTCTCAAGCGCACGTGGAACCTTCTCCAGGATAGATCACATCCTGGGCCATAAAGCTAGCCTTGGTAAATTCAAAAAAATAGAAATCATTCCAAGCATCTTTTCTGACCACAATGCAGTAAGATTAGATCTCAATTACAGGAGAAAAACTATTAAAAATTCCAACGTACGGAGGCTGAACAACACGCTGCTGAATAACCAACAAATCACAGAAGAAATCAAAAAAGAAATCAAAATTTGCATAGAAATGAATGAAAGTGAAAACACAACAACCCAAAACCTGTGGGACATGGTAAAAGCAGTCCTAAGGGGAAAGTTCATAGCAATACAGGCACACCTCAAGAAACAAGAAAAAAGTCAAATAAATAACCTAACTCTACACCTAAAGCAACTAGAAAAGGAAGAAATGAAGAACCCTAGGGTTAGTAGAAGGAAAGAAATCTTAAAAATTAGAGCAGAAATAAATGCAAAAGAAACAAAAGAGACCATAGCAAAAATCAACAAAACCAAAAGCTGGTTCTTTGAAAGGATAAATAAAATTGACAAACCATTAGCCAGACTCATCAAGAAACAACGGGAGAAAAATCAAATCAATAAAATTAGAAACGAAAATGGAGAGATCACAACAGACAACACAGAAATACAAAGGATCATAAGAGACTGCTATCAACAATTATATGCCAATAAAATGGACAACGTGGAAGAAATGGACAAATTCTTAGAAAAGTACAACTTTCCAAAACTCGACCAGGAAGAAATAGAAAATCTTAACAGACCCATCACAAGCACGGAAATTGAAACTGTAATCAAAAATCTTCCGGCAAACAAAAGCCCCAGTCCAGATGGCTTCACAGCTGAATTCTACCAAAAATTTAGAGAAGAGCTAACACCTATCCTGCTCAAACTCTTCCAGAAAATTGCAGAGGAAGGTAAACTTCCAAACTCATTCTATGAGGCCACCATCAACCTAATACTAAAACCTGACAAAGATCCCACAAAAAAAGAAAACTACAGGCCAATATCACTGAAGAACAGAGATGCAAAAATCCTTAACAAAATTCTAGCAATCAGAATCCAACAACACATTAAAAAGATCACACACCATGACCAAGTGGGCTTTATCCCAGGGATGCAAGGATTCTTCAATATCCACAAATCAATCAATGTTCATATATTTCTAATGGAGAGGATGTGCAAAGATACATGACTTTCTCTATTAAATGAAGGAAAGAGGTAAGTGTGTCTATGAAGTTATGGTTCCATGTGGAATAAGAAGGAAAATAAAGTTATAAAAGGGTAGCAGACTTTCAAAATAGAAAAATAACTAAAACCAGCAGCTGTAGAAGAGTGAGATTGTTGGAAGGATAGTAGGCTGTGGACTGAGATAATAAGTCCAACACTGGGGGATAGTTCTTATGATAGATCTTGACTGTGTATAAGGACATCTGAAATAAAATGAAGGGAAAATATGTTAGAGAAAAGAAGACCAAGGAGAGTTAATTTATGAGAATGTCTCTGCTTTCTATAAAAACATGGTTAATTCTGACTGCATGGCTTTATCTACATTATATAAAGATGTGTGAGTTCTCTTAAAACTTTATATCATAACAATTTTTTTGCTTTTGTCTGTTTGAATTGTTCAAAGAGGGGACACTATATCATAAAAACATTGTGTTTCTTTTTCTCTTTTACTACAGCACTCCAGAGAAAAATGCTAGAAGTAAATGATCAAGAAAGAGGGGAAGGAAGAGAAAGATAAAGATTAGAAATAGTTATCTGCCTTCTCAGGAGCTCATAGTAGGCTTAGATAATGGCATGATAACCCTTCCCTCTGAGCCTGAGTGCAGCTGTGATTTTTCCTCAAGTCAGTACTCCAGAAAATCATTACCAATTTATTGAAGGAGGCAAGTGAGATAAAATACATTTTATATCCTTATTATAGATGGATCAATTTTCTTTCCTGTTGAGAAACTATCACACAAAAACTGATACACAACTATAATTATTAGCATATTAGTTCATACTTTCCTCCTTATAGGCCATTAACATCTATGAATTCTTTTGCATATTCAAGACATAATATGCCAAAATTCACTGTATCATATGCTTGAGATACAAAGAATAACATGATTCTTCTGATCACTGAGGAGCTCAATAACCAGTATAAACAAGAGATGGTGAAAAAGACAAAGGAAAATAAAAGAAGAAATATGAAAACAGATGGAATTACTACAGAAGGTGAAAGAGTAAGACGAGAAGGTTGTTACCCTTGAGCAGAAGTAGGTTTTTGCAAGTTGAACAATGCATTAATAACACAGCAGTATGTGCAGGGGTGAGGTGATGGAGGAGAGAAGAGAACAACTGAGAGGCAATAAGGGGAAAATACTGCAACTTCAGCAAGATTCAGGAGTTTTCTTACCATGCTATTTTTCACTCCTGTGCCTCCAATTTCTAGAATAGTGCCCACCACATAGTAGGTGTTCAATAGTATTTCATGACTAAAATATCTTCTCATATTCTTCTTTTCTGATGTTTTTGCAAGGGTAAAGGGAGATAGGAGTATAAAAGATGGCTTTTCTTTGTGCATGTAGTTTTACATGATGAATTTAATGCTATTTTTTACACTTGCAAATTTCAATAGGTATGAATTTTAACTTGTTAGTTATGCAAAACTTTCACAATCATTTCATAACATTGTCAAGCGGTTGCGGAAGGAATTTACTTTGCTTGAGGCCTGGCTTAGTTCTGTTCGTGTATTCTGCTGCTGGGTAGTCAAGCATATTTTTTTATGCTATTTTATAGTGTTCTTCAGAATTGAGCAATACCCTAGGGAGCTGTCAAAGCATTGCCTGAGGTGATTTCATATGTTTGTGCTTATAATTGTAAAAATGTAACTGCAGTTGCACAGTATGAATTTGTACTGGGACAGGTCTGCATAGTTTTACATCTGCTGCAGAAGTACTCTGCCATCCAGGAGCAAGAGAAGAGGGGGTGAGTATGCGAGTCATGGCAGCTGGGTGGTTATTGCTGTGGGCAGAATAGAAATTCACTTGGGAGAAAGAGAGTAGTGCTGAGGACAGCATTTCAGTTCCAACCAGCAAGCACCAAGAAGGAAACAAAAGGTCTTGGGGAGTTTGGGCCAGTGGTCCCCACTTTTTTGGCAGAAGGGACAAGTTTTGTGGAAGATAATTTTCCATGAACCAGCGGCCGGGGGATGGCTTGGGGGATGATTCAAGCACATTCCAGTTATTGTTCCCTTTATTTCTATTATGACTACATCATTTTCACCTCAGATCATCAGGCATTAGATCCAACAGGTTGGGGATTCCTGGTGTAATGGATTGAGCCCCGCATCACCTACCTGCCTCAGGTTTAGTGGATGATGGCCACTCAGCTAAATACCTCCAAGGCATAAATTCTCCAGCTAAGAGTTTCTAATCATTTTCCAGAGGAGCCCACATCTTAAGACTGCTAGGAAACTAGGATGGTTCTTGGAAGCAAAATGCAGGTGAGAAGACAGTGACAACCTTGCTTCAAGGCAGGTCAATCTAAAAGGACATCTCAACTTCCCATGGGATTAGCTAAGGCCTTTGTGAACTGTATCATTATTCAATGCCTCCCTCTACCCAGTCCTATTTCTTTACTCATCCACTATGTATTGAGGCTAGTGGCAATCCTCAATATTACTTCTCCCTATAATAATCTTGGGGGTTTCCCTGGTGGCTTACCTAGTAAAGAATCCGCCTGCAATGAGGGAGACCTGGGTAAATTCCTGGGTTGGGAAGATCCCCTGAAGAAGGGAATGGCTACCCCACTCCAGTATTCTGGCCTGGAGAATTCCATGCACTGTATAGTCCATGGAGGTTACACAGTCCGACACAACTGAGTGACTTTCACTTTCCCTTTCATAATAGTCTTGCATGCATATCTCCGTCTCAAAGACTGTTTTCCAAGGAACTTGAACTAATATATTTGATGACAAAAACTATCTGATGAATCAGTCTGTAAGAATATTTTCAAAACTGGCTGGAAATTAGGACTTCATCACTGGTAGTAGGTGGAGCCCTAGGAACCCTTGGCATGCTATACAGTAAGATTGTTATAACATCAATAAATGTGGAAAATGGATATAGGACAGCAGCAAAACATACTGGTCACTGCAATATCTTAGGCCTTTAAAAGGTTTAGGAAATTCTAATTAAAAGGATAATGGAACTGGATGACTATGTTGAGAGCCACTGATGCTTTGGAGGAAGAAAATGAAAGGCGGGGGGTGATTAATCATCAATTATAGCTGCTTTAGCAATATTGGCTAAAAGTCAAAATGACTCCTTGGCAGCATGCAAAGAGAAACTTATCTCCTGCAGTCAGAGGAAGAACATAGGGATAACAGAGCTCCAGAGAGAGATGAATTTTCTATTCCAGCCAGTCTGCTTTGTCAAGGTCAGTTTGAGAAGTGGGCCACTGACACTTCGACTGAGATACGGACATTTGACTTGGTATTCTCAGAAACACTGAAAATCCATATCTCCATGAACCTAGTAAATATGCAGAGGTGGTTCCCTCTTTTCTCTCAGAGGCTGCTGCTGCTGGTGCTGCTAAGTCGCTTTACTCGTGGCCAACTCTGTGCGATCCCACAGACAGCAGCCCACCAGGCTCCCCCGTCCCTGGGATTCTCCAGGCAAGAACACTGGAGTGTGTTGCCATTTCCTTTTCCAATGCATGAAAGTGAAAGTGAAGTCGCTAAGTCATGTCCGACTCTTAGAGACCCCGTGGACTGCAGCCTATCAGGCTCCTCCGTCCATGGGAATTTCTAGGCAAGAGTACTGGAGTGGGGTGCCATTGCCTTCTCCACTCTCAGAGGCTAGCACTACTTGGAGATGATGCAAAGGCTTCAGGACCTAACCCCTTTTATTTTCCCGATCACTAGACTGTTAACTATGGTCACATTTCTTGCTTGCTAAATCACACCAGTAATGTTTGATTCTTTGCAAACCCATAGACTGGCCCACCAGGCTCCTCTGTCCCTGGAAATCTCCAGGCAAGAATACTGGTGTGGGTTGCCATGCCTTTCTTCAGGGGATCTTCCCAACCCAGGGATTGAACTCTGATCTCCTCCATTGGAGGTGGATTTACCATCTGAGCCAACAGGGAAGCCCATAGCAATGCAGTTAGCTAGGGAACTGCTGAGAAAGGAAAGGATCTGTACTCCAAGGAGCTGCAGAACCAAGTCCACATAGTTTGTGAGAAGTTCTAAAAGTATATATAATACCAGATTCCCCAAAAGCTATAGTAAGGTATCTAGGAAATAAGGATGGAGAAAGGAAAGCTTACTGATTTAGGAGTATTCTTCCAGTATACAGGATTTAACACCATGGGAAAGTGATGCTAACACTGTTAGCATCAGTGAGGCCTGTTGGAATCCTGGAGAAACCAAGGCACCATAGTAATTTCACCACTGGTTACCTTGACAGGCAGTGGGAAATGGAGCTAGGAGGCTTAGAGAGACAGACATGTGAGAGTACCCACACTTTGGGAGCCTAGAAAATACATCAACAGATTATTCCTCACAGAGGAGCCCAGATGGCATTCCATTTTGTAAGGTATTTATAAAGCATATGCTGGCGACAGTCACATTGTGGGGATATTTGTGAAGCTCAATAACAGTTGTCCTCTTGTGGGTCAGACCAATGGTAGGGAAAGCTATAAAAGAACTGAGTTTTCCAAGAGCAGTGGTGATGATAGAACTATGATATAATAGAAGCCAAATAAGGGAGGCTGCTGCTGCTGCTGCTAAGTTGCTTCAGTTGTGTCTGACTCTGTGCGACCCCACAGATGGCTACCCACCAGGCTCCTGTGTCCCTGGGATTCTCCAGGCAAGAATATGGGAATGGGTTATCATTTCCTTCTCCAATGCATTCATGCATGCTAAGTCTCTTCAGTCATATCCGACCCTGTGCGACCCTATGGACAGCAGCCCTCCAAGCTCCACTGTCCACAGGATTCTCCAGGCAAGAATATTGGAGTAGGTTGCCATTTCCTTCTTCCATAAGGGAGGCTAAATGTCGGAAAAAGGCAGGAATGATTTTCATAAAGGACAGGAAAGATGCCCTGCCAGCCAGAAGAGCCTGATCTTCAGATAATTAGAAAGGTAACGAAAATAATCATCAATAGGGGCAAGAAAAGTGAGCAGAGAATAAGGATATTATCCAATTCATAAAATCAAAGTAAATAAGGATTGGATAATCAGGAAAATGACAAAATGCCCCAAGTAAAGTCACAATCCCTAACCCAAATTCTGGATTTAAGCCAGTTGTTAGTCCTGAGACCCACTGAAGAAACAAGAGTCTAGATTCCCAGGAGGAGGGACCCTGTAACTTTACAGCAAGTGTATACTGTCTAACTTCCACCAACAGGCACAAAAGCTGAGAACTTCATGTGGCACTATACCTCAAGTAGATCAATAAGCTACGGGGTGGCAAGTAGATTAAATTGGACACCTTCCAAACTTGAAAAGATACCAATTAATCATGAATAGAATTGACATATATTTTGAAAGTAGATTCATATTTCTCTTTCAGCCTCAGTCAGCGCACCACTATCCATGCTGGTATGTAATGCACCAAGATATAATCTTGCATAACATCTGTTTGAGCTAAGGAATCCACCTATAATACAAAGAAGTATGAAATGAAATCTAATAATCCTACTGCATAACTTACAATTAGAAGCTGCAAGCCTTACAGAGTGATGGAATGTGCAGCTGAAGCTCCAGTTTAGTTAATAAATTGTGCAAAAATGAGAAGCTATCCTCCAAGAGGGAGAGAGAGACACATGCTGTTGTGCTGTCGTTCAGTCATGTCAGACTCTTTCCAACCCCATGAACTGCAGCATGTCAGGCTTCCCTGTCCTTTACTGTCTCCTGGAGCTTGCTCAAACTCATATCTATTGAGTTGGTGATGGCATCAAACCATCTCATCCTCTGTCATCCCCTTTTCCTGCTTTCAGTCTTTCCCAGCATCAGAGTCTTTTCCAATGAGTTGGCTCTTTGCATCATGTGGCCAGAGAATTTGAGCTTCAGCTTCAGCACCAGCACTTCCAATGAATATTCAGGGTTTATTTCCTTTAAGATTCACTGGATTTATCTCCTTGCATGCCAAGGGACTCTCGAGAGTCTTTTCCAACACCACAGTTCAAAAACATAGATTCTTTGGCACTCAGCCTTCTTTATGGTTCAATTCTCACATCCATACATGACACTGGAAATACCACAACTTTGACTATAAGGACCTTTGTTGGCAAAGTAATGTTTCTGCTTTTTAAGATGCTGTCTAAGTTTGTAATAGCTTTTCTTCCAAGGAGCAAGGATTTTTAATTTCATGGCTACAGTCACCATCTGCAGTGATTTGGGGCCTAAGAAAATAAAATCTGTCATGGAAAGACATGTATTTTTATAAATGTTTGTATTTATAAGTTATATATGTATTTATAAATTACATAATTGTAATATTTATATTATATACTTCATATAAATACACATATTATACATTACTTATATTAGGTTGGCAAAAATTTTTGCTTTTTTTTTTAATATCTTACTTTTTGGACAGCTCAATATATTATAAATCAACCAATGGTAATTATTTAATTTTCACTTTATTTTCATAAAATCTTTAGACTTATACCTTAATCAGAAACCATTATTGAATATATATGTAAAAGGAAATAAATGCATAATTGATTAATCCATACCTAAAATACATTTTTATCAGACTTCTGATTCAGTGTTTGGTACAGTCATCACTGCTCACATTTCCTTGCATAGTATTCTATTCTATGCTATCACCAGACTAGCATTGCTCAGAGGTATGTCCCTCTGCTCTCTCTCAGATTCACTTATAAGCCACTGACATTCATGATAGAGGTGTTTATGCTAGTGCTTACACATCTACAATCCATTTAACATCTGAGGAAAGAAATGTTTATTGAAAGTAAGTGAAATACAAAATTCCCAAAACTTTAAGAAGTAAGAAAAAATTTGGAAAACCTTTATACTGTAGGTCATTAGAAGGAACATATGCATACCTATAGTTTATGTCATAAGTTATTTACAGGGAATCACTTTGCTACTGAGTAGATGATAATGATGGCAAGAGAAGAAAAAAATGAGAAAGTTTGAATTTTTCTGTTCCCAGTATGATCTTAGGAAATTGGTTATTATCTGCTAACCATTCATATTAAGCACAGCTGCTGCTGCTGCTGCTAAGTCACTTCAGTCGTGTCCAACTCTGTGCGACCCCATAGACAGCAGCCCACCAGGCTCCCCTGTCCCTGGGATTCTCCAGGCAAGAAAACCGGAGTGGGTTGCCATTTCCTTCTCCAACGCAGGAAAGTGAAAAGTGAAAGTGAAGTCGCTCAGTCGTGTCCAACTCTGTGCGACCCCATAGACTACAGTCCACCAGGCTCCTCCGCCCATGCGATTTTCCAGGCAAGAGTACTGGAGTGGCTTGCCATTGCCTTCTCCACAATTAAGAACAGAGAATGCCTTACATCTGCATTCTTAAAGAAAAGTGAGCACCAAAGAATTGATACCTTTGAACTGTGGTGTTGGAGAAGAGTCCCTTGGACGGCAAGGAGATCAAACCAGTCAATCTTAACAGAAATCAGTCCTGAATATTCACTGGAAGGACTGATGATGAAGGTGAAGCTCCATAACTTCAACTACCTGATGTGAAGAACTGACTCATTGGAAAAGACCCTGATGCTGGGACAGATTGAAGACAGGAGGAGAAGGGGACAACAGAAGATGAGATGGTTGGATGGCATCACTGACTCGATGGACATGAGTTTGAGCAAGCTCTGGGAGTTGGCAATGGACAGGGAGGCCTGGTGTGCTTCAGTCCGCAGGATCACAAAGAGTCAAACAGGACTGAGCAATGGAACTGAACTGAACTGAACTAAAGGAATGCTCTGCTCCATGAAGAACACTTAGTTTCCTTCACTTAAATTAGAGATGTTTTGTCTGTTTCTTTCTACTCGTACTTATCTGTGTGTTATGCTTATAGGAAGTTTTAGTTCAGGTAAGACTTGGTTGAAGCAAGTCCAAACTAGCTAAGGACTTGGTTTAGAATCCACAGACATATATTGAGGATGGAGCCTAGACTGAAAACATTGGGTGTGAAGTCAGTTAAAAACACAGCCAATTATTAAGATTAAATAAAGAAAAAGGAGAAATAGAAATAGTTCAATGCACGGCACCAAGGAAGAGATAAGAGAAAGGATTCCAAAGATGGGATTCCAGGAGCTGAACAGGGTTCAAATAGCCAAAGGAGCCTAGATACTGGTTTGAGCCAAACAAGAGGCAGAGTAAATGGGGAGGTGCTTCAGGAAAGATAAAGCAGAAACTCATTTCCTGGAGCACAGACAGAAACAAAATGTTAGGGAGGAGCACCCTTTCTGGTATTGTTTCTCTGGACAACTGTCTAAGTGCCTACTCTTTCAGTGAGATATTGGAGGCTTCTGACAAGGGAGACTGATAGGGGCTATAAAACAAACACTATTACTATTAATGCTTCGAGTGTTAACAATATTGCAGCTTAAGCAGTAAGTAACCATGGCAACTAGGAAACATAATTCCAGATGCCTTCAGAACTCAGAGAGCTTTGATGGATGGGAGAATGTCTTCTTCAGAGGGATTCACACTCTCTTATTTTTTTCATTTGTTAAATATTGATTGAACACCTATAATTTGCCACATACTTTCTAGATGCTTACAATAAGAATAAAAATAAATAGACTTTTGTCTAGAGCCACACTGGTGTAGCTTTAAGGATTCACAGAAAACAGCAATTCCACATAAACAGCAATTCCACATACATTTTAAATGTTGTACATGAATGGTCATTTAACTGTAAATTATATAGGACATTAATCATAACCAAATTCCTAGTATGTGTTTGGAATTGTTTTGCAGTGTTCACTAATTGTTTCATGTTTATCTATATTCTTCTCCAGTAATTTTACAAGTTACTTGAGAGCAAGGCCTCTAACTCATTCTTTTATCTTTGTCTCTCACTGAATAAGGATAAGAAATTAAAAATGTCTCAGGGAACTCAAACAGGAGTTTGAGTTTGTATCAACCTAGAGGGGTGGGATGGGGAGGAAGAAGGGAAGGAGGTTCAAAAGGGAGGGGATATATGTATACCTATGGCTGATACATGTTGAGGTTTGACAGAAAATAACACAATTCTGTAAAGCAATTATCCTTCAATTAAAAAATGAATAAATTTAAAAAATGTATCATCAAGTATTTGACTATGGAAAAAGTAAAAGCAAACAAATCTTTACAAATGTAAAGTGATGGGATGTTTCTAATGATAATATGCACTGAAGAACTAAGGAAGCAGATATCTGATTATCAGTTTCTTTTCTAGTGGTTCAGTACATAAAGTTCTCAATTTAAATATGTAGACAATTATTACACATGACTCATTTATATGGAACAGTTTTGTGTGTTCTGCAGCTGACCCATTCATATGGATTACACTGTAATTTAATCAAGACCAGAAAACCAGATGGTCTGAAATTTATTTCATTAATAATCCTTTTCAAACTGTTGACTCATATGTACATAATCTTTTCCTATTTTTGTTTGTTCTAGTTAATTTTATAATTAGACACATGTATTTATTTAATTAAATTTTAGAAGAATAGAGAAAAATATATCACTGTTATTTTTAAACCGAATTTCACAAAAAGCCTTCTTCAGGTCTTTTGATGATTTCTCCAACAAGGAAAAAACATGAGGCCAAAGACTGTGTCAAACCTAAGCTTGTAAGTTTATTTTCCTAGGAGAGTTTTTCCTAGAGCCTTGTTATCAAGGGCTTCTGGTTAAAACCAGTTTCCTAGAGGAACAAAAACATATCAGCATTCCTCTCTTATTTTCTTCGTACCCAGAGCAATATTATGCTATGGTTCACAACTTAATCAAATTTATTTTTAATAATCTAGAAATATTGAGATTTTAGGGAGTAATATGACTGCCTCCAATGGTTATTATCAGAAGTTTTCTTAAGGAGGACAGAACCAATTATGGAGAGCAAGAAGAAAAACAGATTGCATGCATGTACCCATTATGAAGGTCTTTGTATAAAGGGTATATTATTTCAAAATGCATGGCTTCTACAAATGTTCCCTCAAAAGAATTTATTTGGCTACTAAAAAAAAAGCAAAAAAAAAGAGGAAAACTGCCAGTAAATATAAACAAATGCTGAATTTGGTTATTTCACTTTTAAGACATTATTTTTTCAATATTTTCCTGATGCATGGTTTGGTATTAGTCTTTGAGAAGTTACAGACTTTTTAAATGGCATAGTCTGTGAGTTCTAGGTGAGTATCAGGGTTTAGATATTCATTTAGATTTTACTTTTCAGGAGAGCAGTGTGACTATCATATTCTGGTTGACTAATTCAACATCTTTTTGTTCTATTTTTTTTCTAACCTTGCACTTTAAGTTGTGTTGTAAATGATTTTCTTTATTTAAATGGCTCAAGTTCTCTGAAATGGATTCTAATATTGTAGAGTCTGGAAGATCATCACTTGAAGTATCTGGCATCCTTAAGTGGAAATATATTGATCAGACAACATCTCGTACATAATCATAATGCTCTCAGGAAAAGGCCTTTCCTTGGCAGGTATGGAGATGGATGAGGAAGTATGCCCTCCTGGAGTTCTTTAAATGCTTATCCTTGAGGAGAGCTTCAATAACTAAGGGACCAGTAAGACTGTATGAGCATACTAAAAGCTACCTTTATAGAAATGTAATTTATTGTAACAAAATAGCTAAAGATGTTCCCTATCAACATGTCACTAAATTTGTTTCATTTCCTAAAACCAGAAAACACTCTGGTTTTCCTAAAAGTAGTTTACTCACTTTTAGACAGACCTTCCCACTGTATGATGTACATTTCTGGGCATCTATATAAAATAGATGGCATATTAAAATTAGGATTATTACTACCATGTTTCAAAAGGAACTGTTTAGGAAAGTGTGGTTGGGTATAAAGAAACAAAGGAAATAGTACTGCAATCTTCCATGCAACACCAAAGCAGTGGTTGCTAGAAACTGAAAGAAAAGTGCCCTGTAGAGAAAACAGTCTTGAGAGGAGCACTTACCTTCAGGGAGAGCTAGCTAGGCCTCCTCTCAGTGAGGGAATAAGTGCAACAACTAGTTAACCTGATCTCACCATGTCCTCTGGGGCTGCTTAAGGTGGTGCTAGTGGTAAAGAACCTGCCTGCCAATGCAGGAGATGTAAGAGTTGCAGGTTCAATCTCTGGGTGGGGAAGACTCCCCTGGAGGAGGGCATGGCAACCTGCTGCAGTATTCTTGCCTAGAGAATTCCCATGAACAGAGAAGCCTGGTGGGCTACAGTCCATAGGATTGCAAACAGTCAGACATGACTGCAGCAACTTAGCACACACACCATGTTCTCTCCTTCCGTCTCTGCCTGGGCTCACCACTGGCCTATCCTAACCTGAAGCCAGAATGCAGGTACTTGTTCACACAATCCTGGAAGGTCATTGCCCCAGCACACACAGCAGAGTGGAGAAAAGTGGAGAGTGGTTGTGAGAAATACCTAGAATAAACAGTAACAAATGGAGGCAAAATGGGACACCTTAACAGCTTTAAATTAAATCCCTACATAATTAATCCTTGGGGAAAAAAATGGCAACCCACTCCACTGTTTCTGCCTGGAAAATCCCATGGACAGAGGAGTCTGGCAGGCTATACTTAATGGGGTCACAAAGTGTCAGACATGACTGAGTAACTGAGCACAATCCTTGGTTTGTTTTTGTGGTATCAGACCCCAGGTGAGCTTAACGACACTTCTTCAGTCAAAAGAGTGTAGTCTTTGGAAATTATGGAGGTGAAAGAGGAATACTCCTAGGTACCCAGCAGAACATATTTCTATTTTCTTAACACAGAAATAGGAAACATAAGAATATAACTGTGTACAACATGCCATAGTGGACACTACACTGTGCATGTACATGTCACTGTTCAAAATTAGATGGAATATCAGGAAGAAACTCGATTTTATAGTATATAGTATAAATTAAACTATAGTAGCAAACCAAAAGCCATCATCTTTAAAAACGAAATAGAAAAAAAAATAAGTTCTATTAAATTGAATCTGAAAAAGAGTTTGGCCTTAAATTCCTATTACTTCATAAATAGAATCACTGCTGCTGCTGCTGCTAAGTCACTTCAGTCATGTCTGATTCTGTGCAACCCCATAAATGGCAGCCCACCAAGCTCTCCTGTCCCTGGGATTCTCCAGGCAAGAACACAGGAGTGGGTTGCCATTTCCTTCTCCAATGCACGAAAGTGAAAAGTGAAAGTGAGGTCACCCAGTCGTGTCTGACTCTTAGCGACCCCATGGACTGCAGCCTACCAGGCTCCTCTGTCCATGGGATTCTCCGTTGCCATTGCCGTCTCCAAAATAGAATCACTAGTTTACTTTTATTCTCAGTTTTCTTGTGTGTATGTTAGTATATTTAAGCTTTACTACAGAGACAGTTGTCTTCCAATGGTAAAGCAGGTAGACAAGATGGGCTGTGCATGTGTTCCTGCTAAGTTGCTTCAGTTGTGTCTGACTCTGTGCGACCCTATGGACTGTAGCCTGCCAGGCTCCTATGTCCATGGGATTATCCAGGCAAGAATACTGGTGTGGGATGCCATGCCCTCCTCCAGGGGATTTTCCTGACCTAGGGATCAAACCCACATCTCTTACATCTACCTGCACTGGCAGACAAGTTCTTTAACACTAGTGCCACCTGGGGAGCCCTAGATGGGCTGTACCATATGCAAATTCCCAACTCTCATTTCTTGCACTGAACAATGTCAGAACCTGATTTCAATAATCACATGAGTCCTGATCACATTTCAGAGATCAGAAACTCAAGTTGTGGCCTTACACAAAGAGATGCAATGTATTTTATCAAAAACAAACAAAGAGAAACAGGGCCATTGTTTTTTAAAGGAATAAACCATAAAAATAGGTGGTGCATGCTAAGTGGCTTCAGTCGTGTCTGACTCTGTGTGACCCTATAGATTATAGCCTGCTCTGTTCCTCTGTTCACAGGATTCTCCAGGCAAGAATATTGGGTTGCCATACACTCCTCCAGGGGATCTTCCTGATCCAGGGATGGAACTTGAATCTTGTCTCTTATGTCTCCTGAATTGGCTTGTCAGGTGGGTTCTTTACCAGTAGAGCCACCTGGGAAGTAGATGTAGAAAAATAAGTGAATAAAATGAGCACAATTTAAGTTGAAGAAGACAAACTTTAAGGACCTTTGCCAGAACATGGGTCTGTATGCCTTATTTTAAAAATGCTTTAAAAACATATACACTTACAAGCACAGGAGTACTAGAAGAATTAAAACAAACTGAAGAAATGTAGGGTTTAAAACATGAGGCAAAAAATGATTTCTTTAAGATAAAGTGTTATTAAAATGAAATAAATGAGTAAAATCTCTGGTTTTTAACTGATCTTAAACTATTAGGGAAAGAGAGATATTATTATTGTTACTAGAACAGAAAGAAAACAGAATGCAATGAAACCTAATAAAAATATGATTAAGATGTCAGAGAACTGGCTTATAAACTAGCATCAAAGGGAATCAGTTTCTTGGTGGGAGGGAAGAAGTATTTTCTTAAAACTGCAGATCAAGTGTCCCTTGTTATACTATGTGGGAACCAATACTTAAGAATCAAGACAGATAGAACAAATAGTTTCAAAAGTTGGACTTATTTGAGAGGAACAATTCAGAAAGATTGATGTAAAACAGTCAAAGAGTAACTGGGTGAGTTTCAAGGAGGAATAGTTACTGAAGGGTTGCTTCCTTGTTGGCTCAATGGTAAGGAATTCGGCCTGCCAATGCAGGAGATGTGGGTTCGAACCCTGGGCCTAGAAGATCACTTGGAGAAGTAAATGGCAACCCAATCCAGTATTCTTGCCTGGAGAATTCCATGGACAGAGGAGTCTGGTGCACTGTATAGTCTATGGGATTGCAAAAAAGTCTATTATGATTTAGCGACTAAACAACAACAAAAACAATGTAAGTATTACAACAATGTAAGTTTGTTCTTAGGGAATTGCACATAAAATTTGTAGAACTGAAGACTAACACATAAGAATACAAAACATTATAAGGAAGCCAAGAAGGACTTTTTTAGAAATGTGTAACTTTCTATACTTACAATCAGTCATAAGGCTGATTTGAAAACCTTAGCAAAATAATGCTACAAATCAGAGAAATTTACACTAAGAAAATTAATCCCTACTAAGAAAATCTAACAAAAAATTAACAGACTATGATGTTAAATTTTATACTGTCCTGTATGAATTTATTTATATTTTGTCTAATCAATGATTTTAAGTGAATTAAGTATATAACACATGATAAATTTCAGAAGGTCAGATACTAGAATATATATTAGTGAAGAAGGATACACAAAATGAAATGCTGCTAATTACAAGCAAGGCCATAGGTAAAATCCAACTCTTTATCAAGGTTCAGACAAAATCACAAATATTGAAACTTTGAGAAATAAACTGTAAACTCATAAAATGTGTATTATTAAAGACATTGCTCTGGCAATTATGAACATAATAAACTCATTGGTTATTCATTGTGCTACTTAAATTTTTTAATACAACTTGCAATCAGATCAGATCAGATCAGATCAGTCGCTCAGTCGTGTCTGACTCTTTGCGACCCCATGAATCGCAGCACGCCAGGCCTCTCTGTCCATCACCAACTCCCGGAGTTCACTCAGACTCAGGTCCATCAAGTCAGTGATGCCATCCAGCCATCTCATCCTCTGGCGTCCCCTTCTCCTCCTGCCCCCAATCCCTCCCAGCATCAGAGTCTTTTCCAATGAGTCAACTCTTCACATGAGGTGGCCAAAGTACTGCAGTTTCAGCTTTAGCATCATTCCTTCGAAAGAAATCCCAGGGCTGATCTCCTTCAGAATGGACTGGTTGGATCTCCTTGCAGTCCAAGGGACTCTCAAGAGTCTTCTCCAACACCACAGTTCAAAAGCATCAAGTCTTTGGCGCTCAGCCTTCTTCACAGTCCAACTTTCACATCCATACATGACCACAGGAAAAACCATAGCCTTGACTAGACGGACCTTTGTTGGCAAAGTAATGTCTCTGCTTTTGAATTTGCTATCTAGGTTGGTCATAACTTTCCTTCCAAGGAGTAAGCGTCTTCTAATTTCATGGCTGCAGTCACCATCTGCAGTGATTTTGGAGCCAAAAAAAAATAAAGTCTGACACCGTTTCCACTGTTTCCCCATCTATTTACCATGAAGTGATGGGACCGGATGCCATGATCATTTTCTGAATGTTGAGCTTTAAGCCAACTTTTTCACTCTCTGTTAATGTGTATTCACAATAACATGACTCTATTTGTTTTCCAATTATGTAAAAGTGATAACTGCCTTGCTTGTATCTTGCCCCATCACCAGGAATGGATGCTTCTAAGCTGATCACAAATAATATATTCTGTAGCTTATTTCTTCTGTAATTGGTCTTCTGAATACTTGCCATTTCTATGACTATGATTCTTTTCATGCAAAGATGCTAGAAGTTTTTAGATACATTCCTATTTTGTCGTCCTGTGTTTTGAACTTGATTAAGTAACTGTGATACTATGTCAAGTTTTCTATTAAATGATAAAAAGGAATTCTTGCTCACTATTCTATTTCTAAAAAGAAAAAATAATAAGGAAAAATTAAAAAAAAAACTTCTTTTGTTTCTTCTATTCCTGCTTTAGAAGGCAGTTTCTGAATTTCTTAAGTATTGTTGCAAAGCTAAACAATGATTATGAAAGAGCGCATCCTTTCATAGTGTCTCCTTCCAGATCTCCCTCTGTAATCATGTGTCTTGAAAAAAAACTAAACAAAACATCTTTTTATTTTGTAAGCCACTTTTTCACCCAAGTCTCACAAATCCAGTCAGCTTGGAAAATATTCCTAGTATTAACAGCTAAACTTCAGTTGGTTATGCTGTAAATCTCTTTTATTTTTCAATGTATTACAATAATCTTCTTTCTTAGTCTGTTTATAGAAAAAAGCATCTTTTATATTCAAGGACATGCCTTAAATCAATCTTAGCTGGGAATATGTGTGCTTGAGATTTACCTGTGGCTGTCACACTTAACAGGTTTCTCCTAATGAACTTCATATTAGCACCAGGACAGAAAATAATCCTTGATATTATGGAAGGTTTTTTGAAATTAGCTCTAGTTTGTTAGGCTAAAATTCATGATAGGAGCATTACTGAATGCACTGTCAAATTTAAGGCCTTGTGATATATGTACTAGATTATTTTTCCATTGTTATGTAGTAAAACATCCACAGATTTAGCAGCTTGAAACAGCTTACATGTATTATCCTGTGGTTACCATGGAATAGACATCAGAGAATAGCCTAGTGGTGTCTTCTGCTTAGGATCAACATGGCTGCAACCAAGGTGTTACCATGTCTCATCTGCAGTCCAGGGTCCTTTCCCCAGCATTCATTATTCTAAGCAGAATCAATTTTCTGAGAGCTGTATATCTCCTGACACCTTTCTTCTTCAAGGATAGTAGGGTAGCTTCCTCTCCTGCTTTAAGTTTTCATAAGGAGCTCAACTGATTAGGTCAGGCCCCCCAGGGATAATTTCCTTTTGATTAAAGTTAGCCAATTAGCCTTCTATCTATCAAATTCCTTCACATCTGCCAAATAATGTAACCTATCATAGGAGTGGGGCTTCCCTAGTGGCTCAGACAGTAAAGAATCTGCCTACAATGAGGGAGACCCAGGTTCAATCCCTGGGTTGGAAAGATCCCCTGGAGAAAGAAATGACTCTATTCCAGTATTCTTGCCTGGAGAATTCCATGTACAGAGGAGTCTGGTGGGCTTTAGTCCATGGGGTCACAAAGAGTCAGAAACAACGGAGCAACTAACACTTTGGCTTTTCACTTTTCATCATAGGAGTGGCATCTATCAAATTTACAGTTCACTTCCACACTCCAGGGGAGGGACTTCCAATCATCCCTCGATGCCCTTGAGGAATTGGTTCCAGGACTCACCAAGGATGTCAAATTACAAGATGCTCAAGTCCTATAGCCAGCCTTCCCTATTCTTAAATTTCACATTGTCGGATTCAACCAACCCAGGACTGTGCATTGTTTGCCACCTGTGGTTGGTTGAATCCTCAGTTGCAGAACATGCAGATATGGAGGGCCAGCTATATATTTATCAAAAATATCTCTATATAGGTGTAACCACACAGTTCAAACCTGGTGTTGTTTGAGAATCAGCTGGAGAATGCATACCAGAGCGTAGAGACTTTGGGACCCATCTTGGAAATCTGCCTATCACATGTATCTTGCTTACAGTGGGCAAAGTAACTGCAATAAATGTTTTTCAGAGTTGCAGTAAGAATTCATATCTATATACACATATATAGCAGGTTCGTGCACACCCCCAATTTGAGAAATTTAGGAAAACAAGTATGCATAAATTTCTGTTAGATATATATAAGCCCAACAATACCGAATCTGCTTATGTATCTAGTGAAAATATATTTTTATTTTAAAACAGTGAGAAAAATTGGGATGAATTATGCAAGCATCTGGATCCCCTTTTTCTCACACTAGACAGTTATAAACAACCAGATGTTCTCTTAAATTAACTCCTTGTTTGTCTAGTCAAGTCAGACCACCTGTATTTCAAAGATTTGTATGTTTCAATAAAGGAAAAATATTAGAGTTAAGTAATAAATTATTCTGACAAAGTGATTTAAGTATTTCCTTTTAATTTTATCTTCAACTGATGGTAGAGAATATAGTAACATAAAAAGTGAACTAATGAGGAAAATAATTTTGAAGACAGAGCCAGTGCAAGATATACTCAAAATTTATCTTGTGTTATCATAAATTGAATTCAGTGTATAATTATTTAACACCTGGCATGTTAATGATAATACCACTTTTCATTCATATGTTATTTCAGGCTTACAAACTTTTTAAGAAACAGTACATTATTTTTCACAGAACAAATTAGGAATTAACTTTATTGAGACAGAAAGTTTTAAATGACCAACATTCCTTATTTTTTAAATCTTCTTACAAAAGTGAAATTAGAATAATATTTTCAAAGGCTTGCTTGGTTCAAGCAATATTGTCTTTTCACTATGAGCATGTTTCTGAATTTGAAATGGATATTTCTGATAGTTAGAATCTTAGAATCAACAAGCGTTCAGTCCCAGAAAGCTATTTGGTTATTTTTCATTCATGATACCCCAGACAAAATGATCATTGTGCACTGTGCAAATCAAAGTGCTGCTTAAATATATATGTCTAACTTAATGAGCTGATCCAATATTTCCTCTCATCTCCACAATTTTTTATCTAATTTGTTAAAACTTTTCAGTGAATCAAATATGTTCTAACCTGTGGAATATATGAAAAATTTTAATGATTTGGAAGAAAAATGAGTTTCTTTAAATTCTGTTTATCCTGGTGTATTGTAAGATCATGGGTTCTGTTGTCAAATGGACTTTGGTGTGAATCACAAGTTTATCATATTCTGATAGACTTAAGAAAGTTATTTAAGTTTTCTAAGATTCAATTTATTTTTATACAAACTGAAAGAGAGCAAAACCTATCTTGTTTGTCATGAGCATTACAAAAATCAATGCATGTGAAAAGTCCAGCATACTATCTCGTCCCTGGTATGTGCTTGAAAAACAACCTTCTCTTATTTCTTTTTCTTCCTCCATCCATTGTTACTTTCTTTTCATTTTTATTAGCTAATTTATTAAGATATAACTCGTGTCAGGAAATTCACCTGTTTAAAGTGTGCAATTAAATAATATGTTTGTATAACCACAAAACTTGGCAATCATCACAGCTATTTAAATTTTAAACCAATTTTTCACCTCCCAAAGTAACTCTGATAATCATTAGCAGTTACTCCTCATTGCCCCTCCCTAAATCAGCTACAAACTTCCTTTTTGTCTTTGTAGATCTGCCTTTTATGGATGCTTCATATAAATGAAATCATACAATATGTGATCTTTTGTGATTGGTTTCTTTCACATAGAATAATGTTTTCAAGGTCCATCCATGTTGTAAAATGTATCAGCACTTCATTACTTTTCATGATTGAATGATATTCAGTTCTATGGTTACAGCATTGTTTTTTTAATCCACTCATAAGGTGATGAACATTTGGGTTCTACATTTGGGCTATTATGAAAACTGCTGCTAGGCAAAGTCATGTACAAATGTTTGTATGGATATGTTTTCCTTCTTCTTGTGTATATAACAAGGAGTAAAATTCCTGGATCATATGGTAACCGTGTGTTTAATTTTTGTAGAAACTGTCAAACTTTTTTCCAAGTAGCTAAACCGTTTTATATTCTAACCAGCAATGAATGAGAATTTTAATTTCCAACATCCTCACCAACACTTGCTATTATCTATCTTTTTGATTGCAGCCTCCTAACTAGGTGGCAAGGTAATATTTCATAGTAGTTTGATTTCCATCTCCTATTTTTAATCAGGTTGTCTTTTCATACTGCATTGTAAATGCTTTTTTTTGTATTTTGGATATCAACTTTTTCCTGTTATATAAGTTGCATTTTCAACTTTTTTGAAGTATCATTTGTAACAAAAGCATTTTTAATTTTTTGAAATCCAATATATCTATGCTTTTCTTTTACTGCTTATATTTTACTTTGGTTGTTATACCTAAACAATTCCCATCTAATCTAAAGTCATGAAAGTTTACTCCTATACAGTCTTCTAAGATTTTTATCATTTAGCTCTTATATTTAGGGGTACAAGATGACGAGTTAATTTTTGCACATGGTGTGAATTTGGTCCAAATTCATTTATTTGTATAGGAATATCTACTTGTATCAATACTGTTTATTAAAAATATATTATTTCCCCTTTGAAAGTGAAAGTGTAGTTACTCAGTCACATCTGACTCTGTGATCCCATGGACTGTAGCCTGCTAGGCTCCTTTGTTCATGGAATTCTCCAGGCAAGAACACTGGAGTGGGTAGCCATATCCTTCTCCAGGGGATCTTCCTGACGCAGGGATTGAACCCAGGTCTCCTGCATTTCAGGCAGGCTCTTTACCATCCGAGTCACCAGAGAAGCTCTATTTCCCCATTTTATATACTTATTTATACTGGTATTCTTAGAAATCAATTAACCACATGGGTTTATTTCTATTCCATTGGCCTATATGTTGGTCATGTCAGTGTCATACAGTTTATTTCTTTATAATGGATTTTGAAATCAGAACTGCCTGATCTTCCAATTTTGTTCTTCTTTCCTCAAAGGATTCTTGGCTATGTAAAAATGAGTCTTTAACATGTTTATTTGAATTTTAAGATCAAAACACCAATTTCTGCCAAGATGCCAATTGGAATTTTGATAGAGATTGCATTGAATCTGAGGGCTGGGAGGAGCTACTCCACGTTCAAGGACAGGAGGGGTGGCCATGAGGAGATATCCCTCATCCAAGGTAAGGAGCAGTGGCTGTGCTTTGCTGGAGCAGCCGTGAAGAGATACCCCATGTCTAAGGTAAAAGAAGCCCAAGTAAGATGGTAGGTGTTGTGAGAGGGCATCAGAGGGCAGACACACTGAAACCATAATCACAGAAAACTAGCTAATCTGATCACAAAGACCACAGCCTTGTTTAACTCAATGAAATTAAGCCATGCCATGTGAGGCCACCCAAGGCAGGTGGGTCATGGTGGAGAGGTCTGACAGAATGTGGTCCACTGGAGAAGGGAATGGCAAACCACTTCAGTATTCTTGCCTTGAGAACCCCATGAACAGTATGAAAAGGCAAAAGCATAGGATACTGAAAGGAAATATCCCCAGGTTGGTAGGTGCCCAATATGCTACTGGAGATGAGTGGAGAAATAACTCCAGAAAGAATGAAGGGATGGAGCCAAAGCAAAAACAATACCCAGTTGTGGATGCAATTAGTGATAGAAGCAAGGTCCAATGCTGTAAGAGCAATATTGCCTAGGAACCTGGAATGTCAGGTCCATGAATCAAGGCAAATTGGAAGTGGTCAAACAGGAGATGGCAAGAGTGAACGTCGACATTCTAGGAATCAGCGAGCTAAAATGGACTGGAATGGGTAAATTTAACTCAGATGACCATTATATCTACTACTGTGGGCAGGATTCCCTTAGAAAAAATGGAGTAGCCATCACAGTCAACAAAAGAGTCTGAAATACAGTACTTGGATGCAATCTCAAAAGTGATAGAATGATTTCTGTTCATTTCTAAGGCAAACCATTCAATATCACAGTAATCCAAGCCTATGCACCAACCAGTAATGCTGAAGTAGCTGAAGTTGAAAGGTTCGATGAAGACCTAGAATACCTTTTAGAACTAACACCCAAAATAGATATCCTTTTCATTATAGGGGACTGGAATGCAAAAGTAGGAAGTCAAGAAACACCTGGAGTAACAGGCAAATTTAGCCTTGGAGTATGGAATGAAGGAGGGCAAAGGCTAATAGAGTTTTGCCAAGAGAACCCACTGGTCATAGCAAACACCCTCTTCCAACAACACAAGAGAAGATTCTACACATAGTCATCACCAGACAGTCAACACCGAAATCAGATTGATTACATGCTTTGCAGCCAAAGATGGAGAAGCTCTATATAGTCAGCAAAAACAAGCCCAGGAGCTGACTGTGGCTCAGATCATGAACTCCTTATTGTCAAATTTAGACTTAAATTGAAGAAAGCATGTGAAACCACTAGACCATTCAGGTATGACCTAAATCAAATCCCTTATGATTATACAGTGAAAGTGAGCAATAGATTTAAGGGACTAGATCTGATAGACAGAGTCCCTGATGAACTATGGATGAAGGTTCATGATATTGTAAAGGAGACAGGGATCAAGATCATCCCCATGGAAAAGAAATGCAAAAAAGCAAATTGGCTGTCTGGGGAGGCCTTACAAATAGCTGTGAAAAGAAGAGAAGTGAAAAGCAAAGTAGAAAAGGAAAGATATAATCATCTGAATGCAGAGTTCCAAAGAATAGCAAGGAGAGATAAAAAAGCCTTCCTCAGCAATCAATGCAAAGAAACAGAGAAAAACAACAGAATGGGAAAGACAAGAGATCTCTTCAAGAAAACTAGACATACCAAGGGAACATTTCATGCAGAGATGGGCTCAATAAAGGACAGAAATGGTATGGACCTAACAGAAGCAGAAGATATTAAGAAGAGTTGGCAAGAATACACAGAAAATGTACAAAAAAGAGCTTCACGACCCAGATAATCATGATGGTGTGATCACTGATCTATAGCAAGACATCCTGGAACGTGTAGTCAAGTGGACCTTAGAAAGCATCACTACCAACAAAGCTAGTGGAGGTGATGGCATTCCAGTTGAGCTATTTCAAATCCTGAAAGATGATGCTGTGAAAATGCTCCACTCAATATGCCAGCAAATTTGGAAAACTCAGCAGTGGCCACAGGACTGGAAAAGGTCAGTTTTCATTCCAATCCCAAAGAAAGGCAATGCCAAGAATGCTCAAACTACTGCACAATTGCACTCATCTCACACGCTAGTAAAGTAATGCTCAACATTCTCTAAGCCAGGCTTCAGCAATACGTGAACCGTGAACTTCCAGATGTTCACGCTGGTTATAAAAGGCAGCGGAACCAGAGATCAAACTGCCAACATCACTGAATTATGGAAAAAGCAAGAGAGTTCCAGAAAAACATCTATTTCTGCTTTATTGACTATGCCAAAGCCTTTGACTGTGTGGATCACAATGAACTGTGGGAAATTCTGAAAGAGATGGGAATACCAGACTACCTGACCTGCCTCTTGAGAAACCTGTATGCATGTCAGGAAGCAACAGTTAGAACTGGACATGGAACAACAGACTGGTTCCAAATAGGAAAAGGAGTATGTCAAGGTTGTATATTGTCATCCTGCTTATTTAACTTATATACAGAGTACATCATAAGAAATGCTGGACTGGAAGAAGCACAAGCTGGAATCAAGATTGCCAAGTGAAATATCAATAACCTCAGATATGTAGATGACACCACCCTTATGGCAGAAAGTGAAGAGGAACTAAAAAGCCTCTTGATGAAAGTGAAAGAGGAGAGCGAAAAAGTTGGCTTAAAGCTCAACAGTCAGAAAACTAAGATCATGGCATCTGGCCCCATCACTTCATGGAAAATAGATGGGAAAACAGTGGAAACAGTGAGAGACTTCATTTTTTAGGGCTCCAAAATCACTGCAGATGGTGATTGCAAGCATGAAATTGAAAGACACTCCTTGGAAGGAAAGTTATGACCAACCTAGATAGCATATTCAAAAGCAGAGATATTACTTTGCCAACATAGGTCTGTCTAGTCAAGACTATGGTTTTTCCAGTGGCCATGTATGGATGTGAGAGTTGGACTGTGAAGAAAGCTGAGTGCTGAAGAATTGATGCTTTTGAACTGTGGTGTTGGAGAAGATTCTTGAGAGTCCCTTGGACTGCAAGGAGATTCAACTAGTCAATCGCAAAGGAGATCAGTCCTGGGTGATCATTGTAAGAACTGATGCTGAAGCTGAAACTCCAATACTTTGGCCATCTCATGCAAAGAGTTGACTCATTGGAAAAGACCCTGATGCTGGGATTGATTGGGGGCAGGAGGAGAAGGGGACAACAGAGAATGAGATAGACTGATGGCATCACCAACTTGATGGACACGAGTTTGAGTGAACTCTGGGAGTTGGTGATGGACAGGGAGGCCTGGCGTGCTGTGATTCATGGGGTTGCAAAGAGTTGGACAAACAGAGCAACTGACCAGAACTGAACTGATTTCTTAATATATTTTCTGTACAGAAATATTACACTTCTTTGTTAAATTTATTCCTTAATTTTTTTATTTTTGATGCTATAAATATTTACTTTAATGTCATTAATTTTCACATTATTCATTGTGGCACACACAGTACCAATGAGTTTTACAGATTTATATATTATGCTCATTGATTAATTTTTAAATTTTCCTTTTCTTTTTTCACTTTTTGCAGATTCCTGATGTTCTGTATGCAGGGTCATGTTATCTCCAAATAAATGTAGTTTTACTTTTCTTTTTTTCTAATCTGTATTCTTTTTCTTTATTTCTTATCTAATCACCCTGACTAAAATTCCTTGTTTCTATTCATTTTTTTTTTTTTTTTTTTTTTTAGGAGAAGGCAATGGCAACCCACTCCAGTACTCTTGCCTGGAAAATCCCATGGGCAGAGGAGCCTGGTGGGCTGCAGTCCATGGGGTCGTGAAGAGTCGGACATGACTGAGCGACTTCACTTTCACTTTCATACACTGGAGAAGGAAATGGCAACCCACTCCAGTGTTCTTGCCTGGAGAATTCCAGGGACGGGGGAGCCTGGTGGGCTTCCGTCTATGGGGTCGCATAGAGTCAGACACGATTGAAGCGACTTACCAGCAGCAGCAGCATTCATTTTTTAACAAAACCTAAATATTTGTTATATGTTACAAACCGATATAATTTTTAACCATATGATAAATAAATAATTTTGATTATCTTGATGAAGTCCTGGGAACTGTAGACCACTGTGATAGTGAGAAAATTCCAGAGGTGGCAGTTTTAGGGAGACCGCCACACCTCTGAAGTTTTTTACTTCCAGGAATCTAAAAAGGTTCTCATAGTGAAGAATCATTTAGGGCTCCTCCATGTCAGGACTCCTGTTTCAGGGGAGCAAAAAGTAATTGGAGCATTCTCCATAACAAAGTCTTACTCTTCAGTTCAGTTCAGTAGCTCCGTCATGTCTGAATCTGCAACCCCATGGAATGCAGCAGGCCAGGTCTCCCTATCCATCAATAACTCAACTCATGTTTACTCAGACTCATGTCCATTGAGTCAGTGATGCCATCCAACCATCTCATCCTCTGTCATCCCCTTCTCCTGCCTCCTTCAGTCTTTCCCAGAACCAGGGTCTTTTCAAATGAGTCAGTTCTTCCCATCAGGGGGCCAAAGTATTGGACTTTCAGCTTCAGCATCAGTCCTTCCAAAGAATATTTAGGACTAATTTCCTTTAGGATGGAATGGTTGGATCTCCTTGCAGTCCAAGAGATTCTCAAGAGTCTTCTCCAACAACACAGTTCAAAAGCATCAATTTTCAGCTTTCCTTATAGTCCAACTTATATATCCATATGTGACTACTGGAAAAACCATAACTTTGACTAGATAGAACTTTGTTGGCAAAGTAATGTCTCTGCTTTATAATATGCTGTCTAGTTTGGTCAAAACTTTTCTTCCAAGGAGTAAGCATATTTTAATTTCATGGCTGTGGTCACCATCTGCAGTGACTATGGAGCCCCCCAAAATAAAGTCTGTTACTATTTCCACTGTTTCCCCATCTATTTTCCATGAAGTGATGGGACCAGATGCCATGATCTTAGTTTTCTGAATGTTGAGTTTTAAGCCAACTTTTTCCTCTCCTCTTTCACTTTCAATAAGAGGCTCTTTAGTTTTTCTTTGCTTTTTGCCATAAGGGTGGTGTCATCTGCATATGTGAGGTTTTTGATATTTCTCCCAGAAACTTTGATTCTAGCTTGTGCTTCATCCAGCCCAGAATTTCTCATGATATACTTTGCATATAAGTTAAATAAACAGGGTGACAATATACAGCTTTGACATACTCATTTCCCTATTGGGACTAGTCTGTTGTTCCATGTCCAGTTTTAACTGTTATTCCCATCTTTTTCAGAATTTTCCACAGTTTGTTGTGATCCACACAGTCAAAGGCTTTAGAAAAGTCAATAAAGCAGAAATGAATGATTTTCTGGAACTCTCTTGCTTTTTTGATGTTCCAATTGATGTTGAAAATTTGATGTCTGGTTTCTCTGCCTTTCCTAAATCCAGCTTGAACATCTGGAAATTCTCAGTTCATGTACTGTTGAAGCCTGGCTTGGAGAATTTTGATCATTACTTTACTAGCATGTGAGATGAGTGCAATTGTGCAGTAGTTTGAACATTCTTTGGCATCACCTTTCTTTGAGATCGGAATGAAAACTGATCTTTTCCAGTCCTGTGGCCACTGCTGAGTTTTCCAAATTTGCTGGTATATTGAGTGCAGCACTTTCACAGCATCATATTTTAGGATTTGAAATAGCTCAACTGGTATTCCATCACCTCCACTAGTTTTGTTCATAGTGATGCTTTCTAAGGCTCACTTGACTTCTCCTTCCAGGATGTCTGGCTCTAGAATTTACCAGAACCTTCTCCAAACTGGTAAAAGTACATTTCTACTACCCTACCCTCTCTGTCCTCCCTTTCTCACCTAAAGGTGTGAGAAACCTAAACACTTATGGAAGTCTTTAAGAAGTACTTGTGAAAGTTTCAGCCCAAGGACACAGGTCTAGCAAAAGACTAAGATTTAACCATTATTATTCTTTTCCTACCACCAACCAATAGATCTCCACTAAAATAACAATGGAGTACAAATGTAAGATCTGAAAGACACATACTGTCTGAGGAATCATACTCAGGGAAGATCAAGGTCAAAAAGGAAGACAAACACAAGGATATAAGAGAAAGCTATGGTTTTTCCAGTGGTTACCTATGGATGTGAGAGTTGGACTATAAAGACAGCTGAGCCCTGAAGAATTGATGCTTTTGAACTGTGGTGTTGGAGAAGACTCTTGAGAATCCCTTGGACTGCAAGGAGATCCAACCAGTCCATCCTAAAGGAAATCAGTCCTAAATATTCATTGGAAGGACTGATGCTGAAGCTGAAACTCCAATACTTTGGCTACCTGATGCGAAAAATTGACTCATTTGAAAAGACCCTGATGCTGGGAAGGATTGAAGGTGGGAAGAGAAGGGGATGACAGAGGATGAGATGTTTGGATGGCATCACCAACTTGATGGACATGAGTTTGAGTAAGCTGTGGGAGTTGGTGATGGACAGGGGAGCCCGGCATGCTGAAGTCCATGGGTCACAAAGAGTCTGAGCAACTGAACTGAACTGAAGAGAAATCTGAATTTACAGTCACTTATATCCCAGACCTCTAGCCAGAGTAACATAAATCTTCAAACTAGGCTTTTTTATCTAAGATATTTTACCTGATATAATATTTTCTACACAGCATTTTTTATTAGAAAAATGTACATGTCAAAACATAAGAAAAATCATGATCTTAAGAGATAAAACAAGCATCAGAAAGACATAAGATAGTACGTGAATGTTGGAATTGTCATGGAGGAAATTTAAAATAACTATGATTCATAGGTTAAGAACTTTCATGGAAAAAGTATACAACATGTAAAAACATAGCATAATATAAGCAGAGAGTTTGCAACTCTAATGAAAAATCAAAATAAATGTTAGAAAGCAAAAACACTGCAACTTGAGTAGACTTCAGTGGTTAAGAATTCACCTGTCAATAAAAGAGACACAAGAGACATGGGTTTGATCCTCGGGTCGGGAAGATCCCATGAAGGAAGGCATGGCAACCCACGCCAGTATTCTTGCCTGGAGAATACCACGGAAAGACGAGTGTGGTGGGCTACAGTCCATGGGGTCACAAAGAGTCAGACACAACTGAGTGATTGAGCACATACGCATATATCCTGTAGACAGAACACAAAAGAGGAAAGAATCAGTGAGTCTGTCAATAGAAATTTCACAAACTGATATGCAAAAAGAAAAACAAAACACTAAGAACTAAGAACGGAGGTATTCAAAGAGACACAGAAACCAACTGAAAAATCTCCCAAAGGCTAAAGCTGGAATATTTCAAACAATAAGTAATTGACCACATGTGTTAAGTCCCTTCAGCTGTGTCCGACTTCCTGCGATCCTATGGACTGTAGCCCACTAGGCTCTTCTGGTCATGGGATTCTCCAGGTAATACTACAGGAGTGGGTTGCCATGTCCTTCTCCAGGGGATCTTCCTGACCCAGGGATCGAACCTGGGTCTCCTTCATTGCAGGTAGATTCTTAATGGTCTGTGTGCCACGAGGGAAGCCCTAATTGACCACATACAGGATTGGAACCAAAAGTATAAAATCAGTGCTTCCATATTTACTGATTAACATAAACAAATGATTGAAAAAAATCTTCAGGTAAAGGATGGAGCATAAGTCCTCACTCTTTAAATGTGTATTCTGCAAAGTGACTTCCCTCCAAAGAGAAAAATATGCAAAGTGAGATTAAAAGAGATTAATTTAAAGAGATTAAATTAAAAGATTAACTTCAGTGGGGAAATCTGATAAAAACTGCCTTGGTCATGTGATCAAAGTTCATTTGTTTTCCCCTGCTCCATACCAAGTTAACACAAATTTAGCAATGTAAATAAAACCACATACACTTATTCTATCTCAATTTTCCTGAGTAAAGCATCTGGGCATGATTTAGCTAGATTTTTAGGATTTAGCTTCTTATTAGGTCTCATCAGGAAACAGAAATGTTATACAACTTTCTTGGAAATTTGTCTACTTCAGATGTCAAAAAAAAAAAAGTGCAAATAAAAATCCCAAGGATATTCTTTATGTCCTTTGGGGCTCTACTCACACTGTATTTATTCTATGGGTTCTTATATTAAGCACCACATCATTTATGTGGTTCTCAGTCTTTAGCTGATCAGTTAGTTCAGTTCAGTCACCCAGTCATGTCCGACTCTTTGCGACCCCATGAACCACAGCACGCCAGGCCTCCCTGTCCATCACCAACTCCCGGAGCCAACCCAAACCCATGTCCATCAAGTGAGTAATGCCATCCAACCGTCTCATCCTCTGTCATCCCCTTTTCCTCCTGCCCCCAATCCTTCCTAGCATCAGGGTCTTTTTCAATGAGTCAACTCTTTGCATGAGGTGGCCAAAGGATTGGAGTTTTAGAATCAACATCAGTCCTTCCACTGAACACCCAGGACTGATCTCCTTTAGGATGGACTGGTTGGATCTCCTTGCAGTCCAAGGGACTCTCAAGAGTCTTCTCCAACACCACAGTTCAAAAGCATCAGTTCTTCTGCACTCAGCTTTCTTCACAGTCCAACTATCACATCCATACATTACCACTGGAAAAACCATAGCCTTGACTAGATGGACCTTTGTTGGCAAAGTCAAGTCTCTGCTTTTGAATATGCTATCTAGGTTGGTCATAACTTTACTTCCAAGGAGTAAGCGTCTTTTAATTTCATGGCTGCAATCACCATCTGCAGTGATTTTGGAGCCCTAAAAAATAAAGTCTGACACTGTTTCCCCATCTATTTCCCATGAAGTGATGGGATCAGATGTCATGATCTTAGTTTTCTGACTGTTGAGCTTTAAGCCAACTTTTTCACTCTCCTCTTTCACTTTCATCAAGAGGTTTTTTTTTTTTTTTTTTTTTTTTTTTTTTTAATTTCCTCTTGACTTTCTGCCATAAGGGTGGTGTCAACTGCATATCTGAAGTTATTGACATTTCTCCCGGCAATCTTGATTCCAGCTTGTGCTTCATCCAGCCTAGCGTTTCTTATGACGTACCCTGCATATAAGTTAAATAAGCAGGGTGACAATATACAGCCTTGACATACTCCTTTTCCTATTTGGAACCAGTCTGTTGTTCCATGGCCAGTTCTAACTGTTGCTTCCTGACCTGCATACAGGTTTCTCAAGAAGCAGGTCAGGTGGTCTTGTATTCCCATATCTTTAAGAATTTTCCACAGTTTATAGTTATCCACAGAATCAAAGGCTTTGACATAGTCAATAAAGCAGAAATAGACGTTTTTCTTAGCAGATCAGAAGTATCAAATTCACAAAAGTGAGAAATAGAATATGAAAATCTTATGAAGTGATGAATGTAGCATGGGAGAATGAAATAAAATCATTTTCAGGAATCCAATAAGGTAGCTATTCTGGCATTCAGTGGTATGTGTCAACAGCCTTTGGGATTAAATCTGCTCATTAGGGCTTCCCTGGTGGCTCAGATGGTAAAGAATCCACCTGCAATGCAGGAGACCTGGGTTCAATCCCTGGGTCAGGAAGATCCCCTGGAGAAAGGAATGGCAACTCACTCCAGTATTGATGCCTGAAGAATCCCATGGACAGAGGAGACTTGCAGAATACAGTTCATGAGATCACAAAAGGTTGGACATGACTGAGAAACTAAGCACATTTTAGGACAGGTCAAAAATTTCTATTAGGTAGGGACTTCTAAGTGGGCTTCAGTGGTCTGGTATGGGAAGTTATGGGGTGATGGAACTCGATTAATTGCTACACAAACATTAATTAATGCATGTGATGAATTGTAATAATTGGAAATTGATGGAAAAATTATAAAATAAAGGCTAAACTGTTTCTGTTACAACCTCTTAAAATGCAACGACTCTTAACATTTACTTAATAAGTTCTTGCTATGTAGAAGAAAATAAAGTATCATTAGCCACAAAAAAAAAAAAAAATCCTGAGGTAGATTTTATTATTCATATTTTAAATGTAGGGCTACTGAGTTTTAGGATATTTACTTCACCCATTCAAGCTCACACAGCTAGTCACCTGGGTGCCCTGTCTCAGTACAAGCCATCTCTTTCCTACAACAAAGCCATCTCTCTTTGAGGGGGCATAATGTTACACAATTGAGATGTCAGTACACAAAAGCATCATAGGTGTCTCCTATTATAGACAAAAAAGAGCAGCTAGGCAATGTAGATAGCACAAGCAGACTGATTGTAACTAATTATGAAGCAGACACTTGTTCTTTTGAATGCCTTAACTAAGTGCTTCTAGTTTTCTAATTGAAGTGTGAAGGGGCCATGTGCATTCACTAACACTATCTCCTTTTCACCCTCTTATTCATAGCTTTGAAATTTTTTTTCTCTTTAAGAGGCTTATTTCTGATGTTCATGTATTTGTTTTTTGCTTTTAAATAATTCCATATCTCTAAAATAAGACTAGATGGTGATATTTTTAGGGTGGCAAAACAGTATAAAATATTGAGAGCTGAGAAAACTAATTCTAAATGTAATACAAGTGGTAGACATATATATTAAATTTCCCCAAATATCTTACATTTACTAAGGTAGACTCTTAAAGAGAATTTAGTTGACAAAGGATATAATTGGAAGACAGAGTAAGATTTACAATTTATGCATTAGCGTTAATTTTTTTTTGTAATTATTGCAATGACAGAAAGTACTTATAGATGCATCCTGGCATAATAACAATGCATAATTGGTTAGAAACCACTCCACCACTGCTTTTTTGTTTCAAGGTGCGTGAGGAGTAAAGACTGGACTATCTTATTTCCTTCAGTTCTCTGCTGCTGCTGCTGCTGCTAAGTTGCTTCAGTTGTATCCGACTCTGTGTGACCCCAAAGACAGCATCCCACCAGGCTCCCCCATCCATGAATCTCCAGACAAGAAGACTGGAGTGGGCTGCCATTTCCTTCTCCAACGCATGAAAGTGAAAAGTGAAAGTGAAGTCCTTCAGTCCTGTCCGACTCTCAGCGACCCCATGGACTGCAGCCCACCAGGCTCCATCCATGGGATTTTCTAGGAAAGAGTACTGGAGTGGGGTGCCATTGCCTTCTCTGTCAGTTCCTTAAGGAGTACTTAAGAACATGGTCTTTGTTTTCAGAGTTGGAGTCTAGTCTCAGCTCCATCCTCTGTAGCTATATCACCTTGAGGTCACCTTGGGAATCTTCTTTTTTTAATCTCAAATTCCAAATAGCTTCAGTTTCCTCATCTGTAAAATTTGAATACCAGTAATGATTAATAAATTTGTGGCAAAGAGATATAAGACAAAAGTGCATATAAATTTCACATTACAGATCAAACTGGAAGATATGGTTTTGTTTGTTTACTTATTTCATTTCAGAAAACGGAGAAGGAAGAATAAGAGGAGGGAGGACGAGGTCTTGATTTTGAGTCCAAAGACTATGGCAAATGACTATTAGTACTAATATTTTCCTGTGTATATGCAGATATACTGTGCTTAGTCACTCAGTCATGTCTGACTCTTTGCAACCCCATGGATGGCAGGCTCCTTTGTCCATGGGATTCTCCAGGTAAGAATACTGGAGTGGGTTGCCACGCCCTCCTCCAGGGGATCTTCCCAACCTAGGGATCAAACCCAGGTCTCCCACATTGTAGGCAGATTCTTTACCAACTGAGCCACCAGGGAAGCCCCAAAATACTGAAGTGGGTCTCCTGAATTGCAGGAGGATTCTTTTCCAGCTGAGCTACCAGGGAAGACTCTAAATGCAGATACAGCACCTTAAAACACTCTTCCTGAGGGATGGTATGGGGAGGGAGGAGGGAGGAGGGTTTAGGATGGGGAGCACATGTATACCTGTGATGGATTCATTTTGATATTTGGCAAAACTAATACAATTATGTAAAGTTTAAAAATAAAATTACATTAAAAAAAAACTCACTCACTCTTCTTAAGTATGATATGCTATATTCAGAATGGAATTATAGGGCTATCTAAGAATTAGTTGTTCATGGGGAAGGCCCAAGTACCTCATGCCTAATCAAAATGACTTGACTATTCAGACCCTATCTTTTCACTGAGCTGTGTTTCTGTCCCTTCACAGTTGAAAGCCTTTAAACTTATCTTCCCAAGGTTTTCAGAATGAGGTGATTTGATTACTTTAGCTTAATGGAACTGAAACAACCGAGTAACAAAGAGGGTTAATTAATTTGCTTGGAATCCAAGTTTTAGTTTTGAATTGAGTGTAAGGGAAATAAGCATAAAAGATAAACTGCTTGATCAGCAGAGGACAATTTTAAGAGTGCTACGGTTTAGATTATAAACCTGTTAAGACTGTGTTAGTTTGTTGCAATCTCTAAACCCAGTTGTATAGTAATAAACCTTAATTGTATGCCTGAATGCATAATCTGTAGTCAGTGGTTGACTAGAAATATGTTGTCAGTTATGTGCATTCTCATGTTTTATCATAGGAACTTTGGCCATTTACTTGTTGAATCTATATTTTATAACTTATGGTTTTAAAGTTCCTCCATCATCCTCTGTAAGTCTTGTCAAAATTTTCTAAACATTTCTATAAGAAGTAATCTCATTTAGTTGGATATTTATGTCAAGTACACATTGGCAATTGCCATGGGCACTTGCCATCTGCCTCTACAAGGATTAAACCATGTGCTGCGGACCTTCAACAGTCCCTGAAGGGAGTTCAGGGTGGAGGTTAGGGATGAGGTACTCTGCTCTGAGAACAAGCAGAGCTGGCAGAACAAGTCTTCAGATAGTTAGATATTTTCAGGAGCTGATTTTATGAGCCCAATCCTTGTATCTTCACATATCTAGAAAAACACTTAAACCCTTCATGGTAACACCAACTTCTTGCAAGTAACAGAAAACTTTTGCAATGAAGTCCCCTTTCACCAAAGTCACATATATTGACTTTCCCCACCTACCTCTCTGGGGCAGTTTCTCAAAGTTATCTGAGATGATACCTTCCAGGGTACAGTCATCATTTTGTCCCAATAAAACCTAATTTGCACTCTCACATTGTACAATTTTTGTAAGTCAACACTTAAAATAGACTTTGAATGGAAAATAAGAAAGCTAAGCAAAATTTATTCAGTAAATATTCAAGAAGTCCATTAAATTATTTTAAGTTGTATACTTTATCCTAATATTCTACCTCCTCTGTGACATGGTGTGAAAACTAGAACAGTTCTTTGCCCACTTATCTATCTTGGGATTAATAATAGTAGCACAATTTGACATTCAGTGAAACAATATACTGCAGAGTGAAGATACAACATCACCTACGACATATTCTTGACAAAACATTTAGCTTGAATCTAACCAGCTTGTTAGATCTAACCTCCAACCAACACTAAATACAAGAGAATAAGAACACTTTAAAAGACATAAGAAATCAATCAGACAAACACAGAAGGTGGGACTCTCAACAGGAAAAATTGATTTCTTTCTTCATTAAGCTTAATCATAAAAAAAAATGTGGTACTGTTTCTATCAAAGGGGTTTCAGTGACATAATAGTCAAATGCAATGTATAGATTTTGTCAGATACTGATTTGAGTAAGTAACCTGAGAAAGGCATTTTAAGAAAATCTGGAGGAATAATATACACTGGGAGTTAGATAATACCAAAGAATTATTATTTTCTTAAATGTCATTCTGATTAATTTATATAGGAGAATGTCTTTGATTTTTAATATTCTTATTAAAGTATTTTGGAGTAGATAACATAAGATTCTTTTTAAATGTTAGAATAAGAAACATTTAACATTTACCACTAGCCCTTCCCAGGAGGCGCTGGTAGTAAAGAACCCACCTACCAATGCAGGAGACATGAAAGTCACAGGTTCAAGCCCTGGGTCGGGAAGATCCCCTGGAGGAGGGCATGGCAACCCACTTCAGTATTCTTGCTTAAAGAATCCCATAGACAGAGAAACCTGGCAGGCTATAGTCTGTGGGTTTGCAAAGAGATAGACACAACTGAAGTGACTTGGCACACAGAGTAAAAAAGATGAAATAAACATAAAATATACTGACAAATTGTTAGATTGATGATGGGAATTCGGTGTCCAGCATAATTCCCTTCTATATTTCCATATTTTTGAATTAATTAAAAAGTAATATGAAGGTACAGTATACCCAATAATAAGTTATATATGAAAAAATAGTTTAGCCAACAACTATTCATTAACTATCTATGTACCATGTACTGGGTTCCATGCTATCCATGGGGGTTGTACAGTGAACAGGTATGATTCAGTGCTTGCTGTCATGGGACTTATTGCATAAAGGGAATGATAGATACTGCCCAATAATTATAAGGGGTCTGAATAAAATGTCAGCTACTATAAATGAGTATAACAGTTAAATCTGCCTTATCCAGAGGGAAAGTAAAAATTCCAGGAGGAGATGCCTATAGGAAGAGCTTGCAAGAGCAGATAAAGGAGCAGTGGGTGGTGGACAGACTTAATGCCTCTAGGAAAATCCCCTGTTTAAAAAAGTATATATTTAAAAGCATGCTTTATTAATACAGACAAATACAGTATGGTGGGAAAAACAAGGGAGAAAAAGAGAGAAATGAGACAAAATTAAAACATTAAACAACAGCTAAGATACTTACAAGTTAGCTTAAGGGTCTGGGTGTTTAATTCTGAGAAAAACAGGAAATTGAAGGGCTTTAAAAATAAAGTAGAATTGAATGATTATGTCAGAGATCTCATTCTTGCTGAAATGAGGAGAATGGAATAAGAGTTGACAAATGTGACTTTGACAGGAGAGTTAGAAAAACACTGTATCTAGCCATAAAAACACATGAAAAGATGCTCAACATAACTCATTATCAGAGAAATGCAAATCAAAACCACTATGAGGTACCATTTCACACCAGTCAGAATGGCTGTGATCCAAAAGTCTACAAATAATAAATGCTGGAGAGGGTGTGGAGAAAAGGGAACCCTCTTACACTGTTGGTGGGAATGCAAACTAGTACAGCCACTATGGAGAACAGGGTGGAGATTCCTTAAAAAACTGGAAATAGAACTGCCTTATGACCCAGCAATCCCACTGCTGGGCATATACACTGAGGAAACCAGACGGGAAAGAGACACGTGTACCCCAATGTTCATCACAGCACTGTTTATAATAGCCAGGACATGGAAGCAACCTAGATGTCCATCAGCAGATGAATGGATAAGAAAGCAGTGGTACATATACACAATGGAGTATTACTCAGCCATTAAAAAGAATACATTTGAATCAGTTCTAATGAGGTGGATGAAACTGGAGCCTATTATACAGAGTGAAGTAAGCCAGAAAGAAAAACACCAATACAGTATACGAACGCATATATATGGAATTTAGAAAGATGGTAATGATAACCCTGTGTACGAGACAGCAAAAGAGACACTGATGTATAGATCAGTCTTATGGACTCTGTGGGAGAGGGATAGGGTGGGGAGATTTGGGAGAATGGCATTGAAACATGTATAATATCATGTATGAAACGAGTTGCCAGTCCAGGTTCAATGCACGATACTGGATGCTTGGGGCTGGTGCACTGGGACGACCCAGAGGGAGAGTATGGGGAGGGAGGAGGGAGGAGGGCTCAGGATGGGGAACACATGTATACCTGTGGTGGATTCATTTCGATATTTGGCAAAACTAATACAATATTGTAAAGTTTAAAAATAAAATAAAAAAAAAAAAAGAAAAACACTGTAGGCATCAAGAGATGATGGCGTTTCATGAAGTGAAAAGGTTTAGAAATGGTTCCAGGGTTCACACTTCTGGGGCCTGAACTTGGAGTGCTTTCCTTATAATGTTCTTTACAAGTCTCCCTCTGGTGCTAGGGTTGGCAAGATAGCAGTTCCCATTCAAGCAGGGCATCCTGAGCTTATATCATGACTTACTATGAGTGCTGGGACTCACAGTGCCTTCAGGACTCCTTCAAATCTTGATTCTCTGCACAAAATGGATGGACAATAAGTGGTGCTGGGAAAACTGGACAGCTACATGTAAAAGAATGAAATTAGTCTACTCTCTAATACTACACACAAACATGAACTCAAAATGGACTAAAGACCTAAATATAAGACTTGAAACTATAAAGCTCTTAGAGAAAAATAGGCAGAATATTCTTTGACATAAATTACAGCAATATCTTTTTGGACCCACTTCCTAGAATAATGAACATAAAAACAAAGATAAACAAATTTAAAAAACTTTGAACAGCAAAAAAAAACATGAAAAATATAGAAGACAACCTTCAGTATGGGAGAAAATATTCTCAAACAAAGAAGCTGACAAGGGATTAATCTCCAAAATATGCAAAGAGTTCATGAAGCTCAATATAAAAAACAAACAAACCAACAAACAATATTCCCTACCCAGGGGTCTAACTCAGGTCTCCTGCATTGTAGGCAGATCCTTTGCCATATGAGCTACCAGGAAAGTCTGAAAGATGTTTAACATCACTGATTATTAGAGAAATGCAAACCAAAACTGCAATGAGGTATCACTCACAGTAGTCATAGTGGCCATCACCAAAAACTCTACAAACAATAAATGATGGAGAAGGTATGGAGAAAAGGAACCCTCTTACACTGTTGGTGGATTATAAATTGAAACAAGTCACTATAGAGAACAGTATGGAGGTTCCTTAAAAAACTAAAAATAGAACTCCCATATGACCTAGCACTCCCACTATTGGGCATTCTAAATTGCTTCAGTCAAGTCCAACTTTTTGCAACCCTATGGACTATAATTCACCAGGCTCCTCTGTCCATGGAATTCATCAAGCAAGAATACTGGAGTTGGTTGACATGCCCTCCTTCAGAGGATCTTCCTCACCCAGAGATCAAAACTGCATCTCTTACATCTCCTCCCCTGCATTGGCAGATGGGTTCTTTACCACTTAGTGCCACCTGGGAAGCCCACTCTTGGACATATACCCTGATAAAAGCACAATTCAGAAAAAAATACATGCAATGCCGATGTCCACTGCAGCACTATTTACAATAGCCAGGGCACAGAGGCAACCTATATGTCTGTCAACAGAGGAATGGATGCATGCATAGAATGGAATGTTACTCAGCCATTAAAAGAAATGAAATAGTGTCATTTGCAGAGATTTATGTGTACCTAGAGATTGTCATAGAGAGTGAAGTAAGTCAGAAAGAGAAAAGCAAATATTGTATAATATTGCTTATATGTGGAATCTATAAAAATGATACCAATGAAGTTATTTAAAAAGCAGAAACTGAGACACATGTATCTGGAGAACAAACATATGGATACCAAAGGAGGAAGTGCAGGTGGATTGAATTGGGAGATTGGGATTGACATATACATACTATTATGAATAAAATATATAATTAATGAAAACCTACTGTATAGCAAAGAGAACTCTACTCAGTGTTCTCTGTGGTACCTAAATAGGAATGAAATCCAGAAAAGAGGGGATATATGTTTATGTATAGCTAATTTACTTTGCTGTAAGTAGAAATTAACAGAAATTTGTAAAGCATCTGCTGCTGCTGCTGCTGCTAAGTCGCTTCAGTCATGTCTGACTCTGTGTGACCCCAGAGACAGCAGCCCACCAGGCTCCCCCATCCCTGGGATTCTCCAGGCAAGAACACTGGAGTGGGTTGCCGTGTCCTTCTCCAATGCATCAAAGTGAAAGTGAAAGTGAAGTCGCTCAGTCATGTCTGACTCTTAGCGACCCCATGGACTGCAGCCTACCAGGCCCCTCCGTCCACGGAATTCTCCAGGCATGAGTACTGGAGTGGGGTGCCATTGTCTTCTCCGGTAAAGCACCTATACTCCAATAAAAATTAATTACAATTTTTTTTAAGAGTTGCATATATTTAAAAACTCTACAGACTTAGAAGAAATATCATGTTTAGTTAAATCTTCAGTCGTGTCTGACTCTTTGCCACCCATGCACCAGAGCACGCCAGGCTTCCCTGTCCATCATCAACTCCCAGAGTTCACCCAAACCTATGTCCATCGAGTTGGTGATGCCATCCAACCATCTCATCCTCTGTCATGACCTTCTCCTCCTGCCCTCAGTCTTTCCCAGCATCGGAGTCTTTTCAAATGAGTCAGCTCTTCTCATCAGGTGGCCAAAGTATTGGAGTTTCAGTCTTTGCAATGAAAACCCAGGACTGATTTCCTTTAGGATGGACTGGTTGGATCTCCTTGCAGTCCAAGGGACTCTCAAGAGCCTTCTCTAACACCACAGTTCAAAAGCATCAATTCTTCAGTGCTCAGCTTTCTTTACAGTCCAAATCTCACATCCATACATGACCACTGGAAAAATCATAGCCTTGACTAGATGGACCTTTGTCGGCAAAGTAATTTCTCTGCTTTTTAATATGCTGTCTAGGTGGGTCATAACTTTCCGTCCAAGGAGTAAGTGTCTTTTAATTTCATGGCTGCAATCACCATCTGCAGTGATTCTGGAGCGAAAGAAACAAAGTCTGACACTGTTTCCCCATCTATTTGCCATGAAGTGATGGGACCAGATGCCATGATCTTAGTTTTCTGAATGTTGAGCTTTAAGCCAATTTTTTCACTCTCCTCTTTCACTTTCATCAAGAGGCTTCTTTAGTTATTCTTCACTTTCTGCCATAAGGATGGTGTCATCTGCATATCTGAGGTTATTGATATTTCTTGTGACAATCTTGATTCCAGCTTGTGCTTCCTCCAGCCCAGCGTTTCTCATGATGTACTCTGCATAGAAGTTAAATAAGCAGGGTGACAATATACAGCCTTGACGTACTCCTTTTCCTATTTGGAACCAGTCTGTTGTTCCATGTCCAGTTCTAACTGTTGCTTCATGACCTGCATACATGTTTTTCAAGAGGCAGGTCAGGTGGTCTGGTATTCCTGTCTCTTTCAGAATTTTTCACAGTTCATTTTGATCCACACAGTCAAAGGCTTTGGCATAGTTAATAAATCAGAAATAGATGTTTTTCTGGATCTCTCTTGCTTTTTTAATGATCCAACGGATGTTGGCAATTTGATCTCTGGTTCCTCTGCCTTTTTTTTTTTTTTTCCCTTTGCCTTTTCTAAAATCAGCTTGAACATCTGCAAGTTCATGGTTCACATACATTTAAATTCTGATTTGGAGAATTTTGATCATTCCTTTGCTAGCATGTGAGATGAGTGCAATTGTGTGGTAGTTTGAGCATTCTTTGGCATTGCCTTTCTTTGGGATTGGAATGAAAACTGACTTTTTCCAGTCCTGTGGCCACTGCTTAGTTTTCCAAATTTGCTGGCATTTTGAGTGCAGCACTTTCACAGAGTCATCTTTCAGCATTTGAAATATGTCAACTGATATTCCATCACCTCCACTAGCTTTGTTCATGGTGATGCTTTCTAAAGCCCGCTTGACTTCACATTCCAGGATATCTTGCTCTAGGTGAGCGGTCACACCATTGTGATTATCTGAGTTGTAAAGATCTTTTTTGTATAGTTCTCCTGTATATTCTTACCACCTCTTCTTCATATCTTCTGCTTCTGTTAGGTCCCTACAATTTCTGTCCTTTATTGAGCCCATCTTTGCATGAAATGTTCCCTTGGTATCTCTAATTTTCTTGAAGAGCTATCTAGTCTTTCCCATTCTATTGTTTTCCTCTATTTCTTTGCATTGGTCACTGAGGAAGGCTTTCTTATTTCTCCTTGTTATTCTTTGGAACTCTGCATTCATGTTTTAAAGATTCACAATCAGGAGTATACCCTACAGCAAGGACCTGCCATTCCCAGATGTCTCCTTTAGAATTCTTTTAATTTAATTTGCTAACATTTTGCTGCTTTGATTGAGACAAGATGAAGAAATAATAAAACTCAACAGAAGTAAATTAAAAAAGAGCCATTGTAGCAATGGACTTGCTAGTTATTCCTCACAGGGACAGATAAGACATCAGCCAAGAAATACATATTTGGCAACAGAGAAAGTACATGAAGAGATGGTTCCTGGACCTGAATGGGAAGATATGGTACCTCACTATATATAAGTTTCACATGAGCTGATGAGAAAATTATTAAAAATGTAAATACCATGAACCATTCAAAATATTCACTGATAAATCATTATACTTGTCATGAGATGATGAATAATTTTTAAATCAAATGCTTACATAAATAAGGACCTCACAATAAGTAAGTACTGATACAGCATACATACTTATTTAACTCAGATGACCATTATATCTACTAATGCAGGCAGGAATCCCTTAGAAGAAATGGAGTAGTCATCATAGTCAACAAAAGAGTCAAAAATGCAGTACTTGGATGCAATCTCAAAAATGACAGGATGATCTCTGTTTGTTTCTACAGCAAACCACTCAATATCATGGTAATCCAAGTCTATGCCTCAACTAGTAATGCTGAAGAAGATGAATTTGAATGGTTCTATGATGACCTACAAGATCTTTTAGAACTAACACCCTGAAAAGATGTCCTTTTCATCTTTTCATAGGGGACTGGAATAAAAAAGTAGGAAGTCAAGAAACACCTGGAGTAACAGGTAAATTTGGCCTTGAAGTACAGAAAGAAGCAGGGCAAAGGCTAATGGAGTTCTGCCAAGAGAACACACTGGTCATAGCAAACACCTTCTTCCAACAACACAAGAGAAGACTGTACACATGGACATCACCAGATGGTCGACACTGAAATCAGACTGATTATATTCTTTGCAGCAAAGAAAGAGAAGCTCTCTACAGTCAGCAAAAACAAGACTGGGAGCTGACTATGGCTCAGATCATGAACTCCTTATTGCCAAATTTAGACTTAAATTGAAGAAAGTGGGGAAAACCACTAGGCCATTCAGGTATGAACTAAATCAAACCCCTTATGACAATACAGTGGAAGTGAGAAATAGATTTAAGGGACTAGATCTGGTAGACAGAATGCCTGTTGAACTATGGACAGAGGTTCATGACATTGTACAAGAGAAAGGAATCCAGACCATCTCCAAGAAAAAGAAAGGCAAATAAAACAAAATGGCTGTCTGAAGAGATCTTACAAATAGCTGTGAAAAGAGAAGTGAAAAGCAAAGGAGAATAGGAAGGATATACCCATTTAAATGCAGAGTTCCAAAGAATAGCAAGGAGAGATAAGAAAACCTTCCTCAGTGATCAGTGCAAAGAAATAGAGGAAAACAACAGAATGGGAAAGACTAGAGATCTCTTCAAGAAAATTAGAGATACCAAGGGAATATTTCATGCAAAGATGGGCTCAACAAAGGACAGATATGGTATAGACCTAACAGAAGCAGAAGATATTAAGAAGAGGTGGCAAGAATACACAGAAGAACTGTACAAAAAAGATCTTCATGAACCAGATAGTCATGATGGTGTGATCACTCACACTCACCTAGAGCCAGACATTCTGGAATTTGAAGTCAAGTGGGCCTTAGGAAGCATCACTATGAACAAAGCTAGTGGAGGTGATGGAATTCCTGTTGAGCTATTTTATCCTAAAAGATGATGCTGTGAAAGTGCTTCACGCAATATGCCAGAAAATTTTGAAAACTCAGCAGTACCCACAGGACTGGAAAGGAAAGTTCCAATCCTAAAGAAAGATAATGACAAAGAATTTTCAAACTACTACACAATTGCACTCATCTCACATGCTAGTAGAGTAATGCTCAAAATTCTCTAGCCAGGCTTCAGCAATACATGAACCATCAAGTTCCAGATGCTTAAGCTGGTTTTAGAAAAGGCAGAGGAACCAGAGATCAAATTGGGAACATCTGCTGGATCATCAAAAAAGCAAGAAAGTTCCAGAAAAACATTTATATTTCTGCTTTATTGACTACACCAAAGCATTTGACTATGTGGATCACAATAAACTGTGGAAAATTCTTCAAGAGTTGGGAATACCAAATCACCTGACCTGCCTCTTGAGAAATCTGTATTCAGGTCAGGAAGCAACAGTTAGAACTGGACATGGAACAACAGACTGTTTCCAAATAGGAAAAGGAGTATGTCAAGGCTGTATATTGTCACCCTGCTTATTTAACTTCTATGCAGAATACCTCATGAGAAATGCTGGCCTGGAGGAAGCGCAGGCTGGAATCAAGATTTCCGGGAGAAATATCAATAACCTCAGATATACAGATGACACCACCCTCATGGCAGAAAGTGAAGAGGAACTGAAAAAAAACTCTTGATGAAAGTGAAAGAGGAGAGTGAAAAAATTGCCTTAAAGCTCAACACACAGAAAAGTAAAATCATGGCATCTGGTCCCATCACTTCATGGCAAATAAATGGGGAAACAGTGTCAGAATTCATTATGGGGGGCTCCAAAATCACTGCAGATGGTGATTGCAGCCAGGAAATTAAAAGACGCTTACTCCTTGGAAGGAAAGTTATGGCCAACCTAGACAGCATATTAAAAAGAAGATACATTACTTTATCAACAAAGGTCCATCTTGTGAAGGCTATGGTTTTCCAGTAGTCATGTGTGAATGTGAGATTTGGAGTATAAAGAAAACTGAACACCTAAGAATTGATGCTTTTGAACTGTGAAGTTGGAGAAGGCTCTTGAGAGTCCCTTGGACTGCAAGGAGATCCAACCAGTCCATTCTAAAGGAAATCGGTCTTGGGTGTTCATTCGAGAGACTGATGTTGAAGCTGAAACTCCAATACTCCAATTTGGCCACATGATGCAAAGAGCTGACTCATTTGAAAAGACCCTGATGCTGGGAAAGATTGAGGACAGGAGGAGAAGGGGATGACAGAGGATGAGATGGTTGGATGGCATCACTGACTCAATGGACACGTGTTTGGGCAGACTCCAGAAGTTGGTGATGGACAGGGAGGTTGATGTGCTGTGGTTCATGGGGTCGCAAAGAGATGCACATGACTGAGCGACTGAACTGAACTGAACCTAACTGACCCTGCATACCCAAGAGTCAGCTTGGTGTAAAATAGTGGACTGAAAAGATATTTTGAAGTAGAATCTAGTTGATTCTTGGTGATTGATCAGATACAGAAAAAGAATTAAATGGCTTCCAACGTTTCTGACTTGAAAAGTTAAGAGCTAAAAAATTATAGTGTTTCTCCACAATGTTGTGATTGTTTTTTAAGTATTATCTTACTCATAATTTTATATTTTTAGCTTGACAGAGATATCCATTTGTGTGTGTACACTCAGTTGCTTCAGTCATGTCTGACTCTGTGTGATGCTATGAACTGTAGCCTGCCAGGCTCCTCTGTCCATGGGATTCCCTAGGCCAGAACACTGGAGTGTGTTGCCATGCCCTCCTCCAGGGTATCTTCCCAACCCAAGGATTGAACTTGGGCATCTCCTGTGTCTTTTACATTGCAGGAAAATTCTTTACTACTGAGCATCCCAAGAAGCCCTTACTGAGGTATATTTGACATCTAATTCAAAATTTTGTTTTAACAAGTGTATTTTCTCAATTTTCAAAAAATTGATGCCATTATAAATTTGTTTTTAAACTAAAGTTTAATCTTTATCCAAATTGATATCCACATTGGAATAAAGCAACACCATTTACATGAATTTTTTTCTTTCCTCTATTCACTTAAATATGATCCTTTTATATCTAATCTATTTTTATGAATCAAAGTGTATTTTATAAATACTCTAATAAAATACCTTAAATCATAAACCCTTCAGTTTTTCCAAATGTACTGAATCAGTGTAGAGCAATCCACACAACTGAAATAAAAAGTAGGGAATTGTATTCCCCTGTCTTAGTTTTTAGTAGTATAGTGCATTGAATTATATTTGAGAAACGTAGATTTAGTGCTTTCTCTCCTGAGAGGATAAGAAATTGCCTCAGCATCAATAACATCCATTTCTATATAACTAGGCTATTTTGTCACCCTCATTCTCAAAAAGTTGCATTTTGATTTAAGTTTGATTTAAATATGAAAGTGATCCTATATTTAAATGACATGCAGTGTTATTTTAAACATTATTTTGAGTTGTCTACCAAGTTTTTAGAGATAATTTAAAAATTCATAATCAGTTGAACGTAATAGCATCAAAAGTACCCTACATTACCAACTCAGGGAACCATCAAAAATATCTTACAGCATCAGCTCATGTTTCTATTATTAAAGTCACTCTATGTGTATTTGAATGGAAGGAAGAATGACTAAAATTCACCTTCTTTCATTTTAATACCTGCTAGTGACTTTCACAATACTCTGGATTTTTTTCTTTCTGTGATTTTCCAGCTGGTGATTAGTCTGAGCTCTGAGAGGAAAGCATTTCATTGCCTTCTACTACCCAGTGCCATCCTAGATCTCCTTCATTTTTGTTACTTGTAAGAACAACAAGTATCCACCTGCAAATGCAGGGGGTGTGAGTTTGAGACCTGGGTTGTGAAGATTCCCTTGAGAAGGAAATGGCAACCCAGTCCAGTATAATTGCCTGGGAAATCTCATGGACAAAACAGCCTGATAGGTTGCAGTCCATGGAGTCGCAAAGAGTAGAACATGACTGAGAGACTAAACAATGACAAAATCAAGAACGATGTAGTGAGAATTTATCATGTGCAAAGTTCTATGTTAAGCATATGGCAAACGTTTTGTCCTTTAATTTCACAAATATCCTGTGAGGCAGGACATTATAGATGAAACTAGTTTATAGATGAAAAAACATGTTCATCAAGATCATGTAATAGGACCCAGGTCATATGGCAGTAGGAAAATGCTCAAAACTTCACATTTAGGCCCCTCTGCTACTAAGTGACCATGCTCTCTATTATTCCCAAATTCCTTGTATGAGTGTTAGCTTTAGCAGAAATTGAGGGGAAAAAAACAACAACCATTATTTGGAATTATTATATATTTTTATCAGCATTGTGAAGATTGACACTGACATTGTAAGTGTCAATATAATAAATTCTCAGAATGACATGGTACATTCCAAGGAATACATTCAGTTCAGTCGCTCAGTCATGTCCAACTCTTTGCAACCCCATGGACTGCAACACTCCAGGCCTCCCTATCCATCACCAACTCCCAGAGTTTACTCAAACTCGTGTCCCTTAAGTCACTGATGCCATCCAACCATCTCCTCCTCTGTTGTCTCCTTCTCTTCCTGCCTTCAATCTTTCCCAGCATCAATGTCTTTTTAAATGAGTCAGCTTTTCCCAGGGGGTGGCCAAAGTATTGGAGTTTCAGCTTTTCGGGTTGACTAGACAGACCTTTGTTGGCAAAGTGATGTCTATACTTTTCAATATGCTGCCTATGTTGGTCATGATTGGAAAAGAAATATCAATAATTTCAGATATGCAGATCAAACCACCCCATGGCAGAAAGTGAAGAAGAACTACAGAACCTGTTGATGAAAGTGAAAAAGGAGAGTGAAGAAGTTGGCTTAAAACTCAACATTCAAAAAAGTAAGATCATGGCATCTAGTCCCATCACTTCATGGCAAATAGATAGGGAAATAATGGAAACAGAGAAAGACTTTATTATTTTGGGGGGAGGGAGGGCTCAAAATCACTGCAGATAGTAACTGCAGCCATGAAATTAGAAGATGCTTGCTCCTTGGAAGAAAAGTTATGATCAACCGAGACAGCATACTAAAAAGCAGAGACATTACTTTGCCAACAAAAGTCCATCTAGTCAAAGCTACTTTGGCCACCTTATATGAAGAACTGACTCATTTGTATGAGTCAATTGTATGATGCTGGGAAAGATTGAAGGTGGGAGGAGAAGGGGATGACAGAGGGTGAGATGGTTGGAGGGTGTCACCGACTCAATGGACATGAGTTTGAGTAAATTCCAGGAGTTGATAATGAACAGGGAGGCTTGGCGTGCTGCAGTTGAAGGGGTCCTAAATAGTCAGACACGACTGAGCAATTGAAATTAACTGAGGTTGGTCATAATTTTTCTTCCAAGGAACAAGCATCTTTTAATTTCATGGCTGCAGTCACCATCTGAAGTGAATTTTGAGCCCCCAAAATAAAGTCTGTTACTGTTTCCATTGTTTCCCGACCTATTTGCTATGAAGTGATGGGACCAGATGCCATGATGTTAGTTTTCTGAATGTTGAACTTTAAGCCAACATTTTTACTCTCCTCTTACACTTTCATCAAGAGGCTATTTAGTTCTTTTTCACTTTCTGCCATAAGGGTGGTGTCATCTGCACATCTGAGGTTATTGATATTTCTCCCAGCAAACTTGATTCCAGCTTGTGTTTCATCCAGTCCAGCATTTCTCATGATGTACTTTGCATATAAGTTAAATAAGCAAGGTGACAATATACAGCCTTGACGTACTCCTTTTCCTATTTGGAACCAGTCTGTTGTTCCATGTCCAGTTCTAACTGTTGCTTCCTGGCCTGCATATAGATTTCTCAAGAGGCAGGTCAGGTGGTCTGGTATTCCCATCTCCTTCAGAATTTTTCACAGTGTGTTGTGATCTACACAGTCAAAGGCTTTGGCATAGTCAATAAATCAGAAATAGATGTTTTTCTGGAACTCTCTTGCCTTTTAGATTATCCAACAGATGTTGGCTATTTGATCTCTGGTTCCTCTGCTTTTTCTAAATCTGGCTTGAACATCTGGAAGTTCACAGTTCACGTACAGTTAAAGCCTGACTTGGATAATTTTGATCATTCCTTTGCTAGCACGTGAGATGAGTGCAATTGTGCAGTAGTATGAGAATTCTTTGGCGTTGCCTTCTTTGGGATGGGAATGAAAACTGACCTTTTCCAGTCCTCTGGCCACTGCTGAGCTTTCCATATTTGGTGATATATTGAGTGCAGCAGTTTCATAGCATTATCTTTTAGGATTTAAAATAGCTCAACTGGAATTCCAGCACCTCCATTAGCTTTTTTTTTAGTGATGTTCCTAAGACCCACTTGACTTCAGACTCTAGGATCTAGAACAGGTGAATTATCACACCATCGTGGTTATCTGAATCATGAAGATCTTTTTTGTATAGTTCTTCTGTGTATTCTTGCCCCCTCTCTTAATATCGTCTGCTTCTGCTAGATCCATGCCATTTCTGTCCTATATCTCTAATTTTCTTGAAGAGATCCTTAGTCTTTCCCATTCAATTGCTTTCCTCTTTTTCTTTGCATTGATCACTGAGGAAGGCTTCCTTATCTCTCATTGCTATTCTTTGCAACTCTGCATTCAAATAGGTATATCTTTCCTTTTCTCCCTTGTCTTTCACTTCTCTTCTTTTCATAGCTATTTGTAAGGCCTCCTCAGACAACCATTTTGCCTTTCTTCATTTCTTTTTCTTGGAAATGTTCTTGATCACTGCTTCCTGTACAATGTTGCAAACCTTCGTCCATAGGTCTTCAGGCACTCTATCAGTTCTAGCTCCTTAAATCTATTACTCACTTCCACTGTATAATCATAAGGGATTTGTTTTAGATCATAGCTGAATGGTCTAGTGTTTTCCCTTATTTTCTTCAATTTAATTCTGAATTTGGCAATAAGGAGTTCATGTTCTGAGCCAAAGTTAACTCCCAGTCTTGTTTTTGCTGACTGTATAGAGCTTCTCCATCGTTGGCAGCAAGGAATCTAATCAATCTGATTTCGGGGTTGACCATATGGTGATGTCTTTGCTGGAGCAGCCGTGAAGAAATACCCCAGGTCCAAGGCAGGGGAAACCCAAGTAAGATGGTAGGTGTTGTAAGAGGGCATCAGAGGGCAGACACACTGAAACCATACTCACAGAAAACTAGTCAATCTAATCACACTAGGACCACAGCTTTGTCTAACTCAATGAAAGTAAGCCATGACCATGGGGCAACCCAAGACAGGCGGGTCATGCTCGAGAGATCTGACAGAATATGGTCCACTGGAGAAGGGAATGGCAAACCACTTCAGTATTCTTGCCTTGAGAACCCCATGAACAGTATGAAAAGGCAAAAGGAGAGGATACTGAAAGAGGAACTCCACAGGTCAGTAGGTGCCCAATATGCTACTGGAGATGAGTGGAGAAATAACTCCAGAAAGAATGAAGGGATGCAGCCAAAGCAAAAAGAATACCCAGCTGTGGATGTGACTGGTGATAGAAGCAAGGTCCAATGCTGTAAAGAGCAATATTGCATAGGAACCTGGAATTTCAGGTCCATGAATCAAGGCAAATTGGAAGTGGTCAAACAAGAGATGGCAAGAGTGAATGTCTACATTCTAGGAATCAGCGAACTGAAATGGACTGGAATGGGTGAATTTAACTCAGATGACCATTATATCTACTACTGCAGGCAGGAATCCCTCAGAAGAAATGGAGTAGCCATCATGGTGAACAAAAGAGTCTGAAATGCAGCACTTGGATGCAATCTCAAAAATGACAGGATGATCTCTGTTTGTTTCCAAGGCAAACCATTCAATATCACGGTAATCCAAGTCTATGCCCCAACCAGTAATTCTGAAGAAGCTGAGGTTGAACGGTTCTATGAAGAACTACAAGACCTTTTAGAACTAAGACCCCCCAAAAATGTCCCTTTGTCTATAGGGGACTGGAATGCAAAAGTAGGAAGTCAAGAAACACCTGGAGTAACAGGCAAATTTGGCCTTGGAATACAGAATGAAGCAGGGGAAAGACTAATAGAGTTTTGCCAAGAAAATGCACTGGTCACAGCAAACACCCTCTTCCAACAACACAAGAGAAGACTCTATACATGGATATCACCAAATAGTCAACACCGAAATCAGATTGATTATATTCTTTGCAGCCAAAGATGGAGAAGCTCTATACAGTCAACAAAAACAAGACTGGGAGCTGACTGTGGCTCAGATCATGAACTCCTTATTACCAAATTCAGACTTAAATTGAAGAAAGTAGGGAAAATCACTAGACCATTCAGGTATGACCTAAATCAAATCCCTTATGATCATACAGTGGAAGTGAGAAATAAATTTAAGGGACTAGATCTTATAGATAGAGTGCCTGATGAACTATGGAATGAGGTTCATGACATTGTACAGAAGACAGGGATCAAGACCATCCCCAAAGAAAAGAAATGCAGAAAAGCAAAATGGCTGTTGGGGGAGGCCTTACAAATAGCTGTGAAAAGAAGAGAAGTGAAAAGCAAAGGAGAAAAGGAAAAATATAAGCATCTGAATGCAGAGTTCCAAAGAATAGCAAGAAGAGATAAGAAAGCCTTCCTCAGTGATCAATGCAAAGAAATAGAGGAAAACAACAGAATGGGAAAGACTACAGATCTTTTCAAGAAAATTAGAGATACCAGGGAATATTTCATGCAAAGATGGGCTTGATAAAGGACAGAAATGGTATGGACCTAACAGAAGCAGAAGATATTAAGAAAATGTGGCAAGAATACAAAGAAGAACTGTACAAAAAAGATCTTCATGACCCAGATAATCACAATGGTGTCATCACTCACCTAGAGCCAGACATCCTGGAATGTGAAGTCCAGTGGGCCTCAGAAAGCATCACCACAAACAAAGCTAGAGGAGGTGATGGAATTCCAGTTGAGGTATTTCAAATTCTGAAAGATGACGCTGTGAAAGTGCTGCCCTCGATATGCCAGAAAATTTGGAAAACTCAGCAGTGGCCACAGGACTGGAAAAGGTCAGTTTTCATTCCAATCCCAAAGAAAGGCAATGCCAAAGAATGCTCAAACTACCACACAATTGCACTCATCTCACATGCTAGTAAAGTAATGCTCAACATTCTCCAAGCCAGGCTTCAGCAATATGTGAACAGTGAACTTCCTGATGTTCAAGCTGGTTTTATGTTGGGCAAAACTAATACAATATTGTAAAGTTTAAAAATAAAATAAAATTAAAAAAAAAAAAAAGAACTGAAAGAAAAAAAAAAAGAAAGGCAGAGGAACGAGAGATCAAATTGCCAACACCCACTGGATCATCAAAAAAGCAAGAGAGTTCCAGAAAACATCTATTTCTGCTTTATTGACTATGCCAAAGCCTTTGACTGTGTGGATCAAAATAAACTGTGGAAAATTCTGAAAGAGTTGGGAATACCAGACCACCTGACCTGCCTCTTGAGAAATCTATATGCAGGTCAGGAAGCAACAGTTAGAACTGGACATGGAACAACAGACTGGTTCCAAATAGGAAAAGGAGTACGTCAAGGCTGTATATTGTCACCCTGCTTATTTAACTTATATGCAGAGTACATCATGCGAAACACTGTACTGGAAGAAACACAAGCTGGAGTCAAGATTGCCGGGAGAAATATCAATAACCTCAGATATGCAGATGACACCACCCTTATGGCAGAAAGTGAAGAGGAACTAAAAAGCCTCTTGATGAAAGTGAAAGTGGAAAGTGAAAAAGTTGCCTTAAAGCTCAACATTCAGAAAACTAAGATCATGGCATCCGGTCCCATCACTTCATGGGAAATAGTTGGGAAAACAGTGGAAACAGTGTCAGACTATTTTTCTGGGCTCCAAAATCACTGCAGATGGTGACTGCAGCCATGAAATTAAAAGACGCTTACTCCTTGGAAGGAAAGTTATGACCAACCTAGATAGCATATTCAAAAGCATAAACATTACTTTGCCAACAAAGGTCCATCTAGTCAAGGCTATGGTTTTTCCTGTGGTCATGTATGGATGTGAGAGTTGGACTGTGAAGAAGGCTGAGCACCAAAGAATTGATGTTTTTGAACTGTGGTGTTGGAGAAGACTCTTGAGAATCCCTTGGACTGCAAGGAGATCCAACCAGTCCATTCTGAAGGAGATCAGCCCTTGGATTTCTTTGGAGGGAACGATGCTGAAGCTGAGACTCCAGTACTTTGGCCACCTCATGCGAAGATTTGACTCATTGGAAAAGTCTCTGATGCTCGGAGGGATTGGGGGCAGGAGGAGAAGGGGACGCCAGTGGATGAGATGGCTGGATGGCATCACTGACTTGATGGACTTGAGTCTGAGTGAACTCCGGGAGTTGGTGATGGACAGGGAGGCCTGGTGTGCTGCGATTCATGGGGTCGCAAAGAGTCGGACATGACTGAGCGACTGAACTGAACCAAACTGAACTGTTGTGTAGAGTCTTCTTTTGTGTTGTTGGAAAAGGGTGTTTGTTATGATAGCTGTATTCTCTTGCAAAACTCTATTAGGCTTTGCCTTACTTGCTTGAACAAGTAACAGGCCAAATTTGCCTGTTACTCCAGGTATTTCTTGACTTCCTACTTTTGTATTCCATTTCCCTATAATTTAAAGGATATCTTTTTTGGGTTTTAGTTCTAGAAGGTGTCGTAGGTCATCATAGAACCGTTCAACTTCAGCTTCTTCAGTATTACTGATGAGGGCATAGGCTTGGATTACTGTGAATGATTTGCCTTGGAAATGAATAGAGATCATTCTGTCATTTTTGAGATTGCATCCAAGTACTGCATTTTAGAATCTTTTGTTGACTATGATGGCTACTCCATTTCTTCAAATGATTCTTGCCTACAGTAGTAGATATAATGGTCATCTGAGTTAAATTCACCCATTCCAGTCCATTTTACTGAGCTGATTCCTGAAATGTTGATGTTCACTCTTGCCATCTCCTGATTGACCACTTCCAATTTTCCTTGATTCATGGACCTAACATTCCAGGTTCCTATGCAATATTATGCATTCCATACAGGTTCCTATGCAAACTAACATGCCTTTACAGCATAGGAGTTTACTTCTATCACCAGTCACATCCACAACTGTGTGCTGTTTTTGCTTTGGCTTCCTCTCTTCATTCTTTCTGGAGTTATTTCTTTACTCTTCTCCAGTAGCATTTTGGGCACCTACCAACCTGGAGAGTTCATCTTTCAGTGTCCTATCTTTTTGCCTTTTCACACTGTTCGTTGGGTTCTCAAGGCAAGAATACTGAAGTGGTGTGTCATTCCTTTCTCCAGTGGACCACATTTTGTGTACTAAAGTTTATGTAATTTATTTAGATAGTATGTTTTATGAATAACTAATGATAGGTACAATTTAACATTGAAAGGGATGGTAATAAAGAGAATGGAAGAAGAGAATGACATATAGCTTTCTATTTTTGCTTGTCATTTTTGTACTAATTCCATGAAAACATAATTAGAAAATATTGAATTCTCCAAAATACTCTAAATTGTTACAGACAAGGGATAAATTGTTCTCTGTATCATTATTGTATAGCCAATATTTTAACTCATTACTTATGCAGTAATTACCCAAGTGCTATAAATGATAGCATTATTTGACTAAATGTAATACTTTTTTCATAAAGAAATATATTTCTTTGAAAACCCTTTCTTAAATCATATTATTTTGTAAAATGAATTTTCTACTATACAGCCACTTCAAAATTTTTTTCCAAATTTGTTATTTGGGGGAAAAGCCTTTTAAAAAATATTCTGTTAAAATGCTGTTCTGTAGGAAGATATACATAGCATTGCATTTAAAATTATTTTCTGAACAGATGTAGGATAAGATATATTCTGGAAGATTTATAGAAAAATAGGTACGTGCAATCAGAGTTTGTTGTAATAAATGACAAAATTTTATATACCAAGGATATTCATTGACACTTCAGAAAAGGCAGAAGGAAACTACTGTAGAAAACAGTAGACATGACTTGAAGATATGATAGACAGATGGGAATCATAATGAAATATAAATGGAATATAATGTTGCAGAAAAATTAAATATTAAAAACATATGCAGTGATTAAAAATAGAAAAGCCTATAATAAAGTAAAATCTTAGGGAGGTTCTGGTAGATTCTAACCAGATGGGATAGAGATAAATCCATCAGAGAGCATATGGGATTAATGAATCCAATCAGAGTTTAGGATGTGTTTAATTTTATGTGTTGATCACTGTATTCAGGACTACTAACTTTCTCTGTGTTTTGGGACACAGAATCTGTGCTTATGTAATGAATGTATCAGAGTGTATGGAGATTGCCAAAGAATGCCTAAGACAACTTCATGTAGAAGTATGAAAGGTAACTTTTTGGCTGAAGACATATTTCTAGCTAAAGTAAGCACAATTTGAAATACTTGTTTTTGTCATTGTCATGGTTAGTGTGGCATTTGGTTACTAGAAATCAGTAATGCTATATTAAATCTTTGTAATGCTATCTTATAGAGTGGTTTTCTTCCACTATCTCTAAGATATTTCCAACCTGTAAAAAATGAACAGGATATTCAAAACAGTTTCTTTCTACCTCCTTTCTTAACAATAAACCAGTATCTGTCAATTTGTGAACCCAGTTTTTCATAGCCCGTTCAGCAAGGCTTGTCTTTCAGGAGCTTTTACTTGCCTACAGAAGTTTTGCTCACTGGGTTTTCAGGATCTGGGGCTCTGGTTAGGAGCTCATATAGATTAAGAGGATTCAATGTGCTTTGAATCCTACTGATCTTTAGAAATTACACATTCCAGAAGAGCAGAAAAACTCCTCATATTCAATCAGATTTATTGAAATTATTTTAAACTAGAAAATGTTGTAATGATACTTCTTTAAACTCTAAGTACTTATATAAATGAAAGGTTTTTTCATTATTAAATATTTTTTTCTCTGGAATACAGTTATGGCTCCATATCAACTAAGAAGATATCATGAAGAAATTTTGTACTATGAAATTAGAATGATTTGAATTTGGTTCTGCATGAATTTGAGTAAATTATTTATAGTTTACTGCCTTTAGTTTTATTTTCTGTACAATGAAGAAAATTCTGAGGGCTTTAACTATATGAGAAAAATTGTCAAATGAAAACTAAATTAAAAATACTTTGACATTTAATCATCATGTTTTTCACACACTTTCTTAAAGAACAATTTCCAAATACAAATTCACTTAAATTCCTTTTGTTATTATAAAATAACTATGTGGTAAAATCGTAATTACACATTACCTTTCATAGCCAAAAAAGTGGCACTTTCATGGTTGTCAAGGCATAAGTAAGATCACCTGAAATGTTATTTAAAGTAATGCTTAAAATTCCCAAATGCTATTTTGTAGCACTTTCTTAAAATTATTTTCTTATTAATTAGTTTCAGGAAATTCAGCTTGCTAAATAATAGTAAATTATGTGCAAATCCTGCTTTAATAATTTCAAGAAAAATTATGTTATTAAAGAGGTGTATTTCATTGCTTATATAGTAACTATTCACATACTTTTTAATTCAAAAACTAATGAGCAAGTTTTAAGTATAGAGCTGAAACATCTGCTCACCCCATTTTAGGGTCAACTTTAGACATTGTTTTGGTAAAATAAACCTGCTCAAGTAAAGTAAATAAATGAGAAAGATGCATATCAAGGAAGTTTATTATAAATATAAAGGATATGTCATTGAAAACAATGGCAGAAACTTTATTTGGTGAATTCAAGGCTCAAGAGAAACTAGACACTGAAACTGAAATATTTCAAGAACCCAAATAGCTGTCCATGTCATTTATCTATTTTTCTATGAACTGGTATGGTTTCTTTATCTCTTCATTCTCCACATGCTTACTTAGAATACTGACTGACATATAGCAAGTGCAATATGTGTGTTTGCTAAAATAAAAATATATATCCTGTAAATATGACATTTTTAAGTACATAAGGATTCACAGAATACAAGTTTCATTTTGAGAGATTAAAAAAAAATAGTAACCTGACATATCTCTGAATCCAAATTTCTAAGGGGAAGAATTAGATTGGCCTAGAATGACTTCTGGGTTCACACCTGGTTACATACAGTGATTAGGGGGCAGAATCAAGAAATATATACATAGACAGACAAAGCAATGAGAAATGTATATACTCTGGGCTAGAAATTCAAGGGATGCTTACTATGGAATGTTGGTGATCTCCTGTCTATATCCTCCATTAGTACCCATGAGCCATGCAAAAGAGAACAAAATGCAGCAGGCTCTTCCTTCCTTCTTTCAAGGTGGCCTTTAGCTCACCTCCTCTCTCAAGAAAACCAAAATTACAACTAACTGCTGTATAACTATCCATAAATAAGATTGGAACGTACCAAAAAAAGAGATATTCTACATCCAAAGACAGGCTTTCCGGATGGCTCAGTGGTAAAGGATCTGCCTGCCAATGCAGACGCAGGTTCAATCCCTTGGAGAACGAAATGGCAACCCACTCCATTATTCTTGCCTAAGAAATCCCATGGACAAAAGAGCCTGGTGGGCTATAGTCCATGGAGCATCGCAAAAGAGTCAGACACAAATAATGACTAAACAACAACAGACATGAAGAAGAAACCTAATGAGATGATCGTTGTTGTTTTTTAGTTGCTAAATCATGTCTGACTTTTGTAACCCCATGGACTATAGCCTGTCAGGTTCCTCTGTCCATGGGATTTCCCAGGCAAGAATAATGGAGTGGGTTGCCATTTCCTTCTCCAGGGAATCTCCTGACCTAGGGATAAAACCTATGTCTCCTGCATTGGCAGAGGGGTTCTTTACCAATGAATCACCAGAGAAGCCCTCAAAGAGATGCTGCTGCTCCTGCTGCTAAGTCGCTTTAGTCGTGTCCGACTCTGTGCGACCCCAGAGATGGCAGCCCACCAGGCTCCCCCATCCCTGGGATTCTCCAGGCAAGAACACTGGAGTGGGTTGCCATTTCCTTTTCCAATGCATGAAAGTGAAAAGTGAAAGTGAAGTCACTCAGTCCTGTCCAACTCTGAGCGACCCCATGGACTGCAGTCTACCAGGCTCCTCTGTCCATGGGATTTTCCAGGCAGAAGTACGGAAGTGGAGTGCCATTGCCATAGGAGCCCATAATCAAATCTCAAGAGAAAACTGTGTTTTATTGTTTTTTGTTTGTTTTTTTTTTTAAATGACATCTTTTTGGTTTTTAGGAGAAATATCTGAGCAATTTTTCTACAGTAAGATTTGACTCTTATCAAACAATTTGGTTTGGTTGTTTTTCTCTCCCATTAAACAATCCGCCTCTTAAATCTCCTCTACATATTATCTGCACGTAATTTTTTCCTTTAAGTTTTCTTTGTTTTCTCATATCAATGTGATTTATGGTGAACACTTTAGTTCCACCTGTTTATGATTTGTGACTCTATGTCACGTCTGGAGACAAGAGTGAGGCTAGATAACAGCTAGCTGCCACCTCCACTGGCAACAGCTACCAGTGGTCCCCAACCTTTTTGACACCTAGGACTAGTTTTGTGGAAGACAATTTTTCCACAGACCAAGGAGAGAGGTGTTTTAGGGATGTTTTAAGCACATTACATTTATTGTGTGCTCCATTTCTGTTATTATATCAATTCCACCTCAGATCATCAGGTATTAGATCCTGGGGGTTGGGGACCCATGACCTAAGGGAGATGGCAAGGCAGAAGAAAGCACTCAGGGATAGGGCTTTATATTAATAAATTGCCTCTAGAAAATTATACACCTTTTTATAATCCCATTGGCTATGGATAAGGATACCTCTTTTCTTAATTCTTAGACTATTGTGGTTAGTTTCAGCCTTAAAATGTGTCATTTCATAAGGAGGAAACTAGCAACTCATTTTATGTCTTGATCATTTCTCTAATAGAATACATCTTATAAGTTTACACATTTGTCTGTTTCCTTTTTTTGTGTTTTTCTTAAATGATTTATTCCTTGTAATATTTGTCTTAGTTCTTACTACTTTTAATATTTACATTTGAGCTGGAGTCACCATTGAGAAGCTGGCTTCAAACTGAGAGTTGAGACCACTGTATATCTTTTGTATTTCTAATCTTATTTACTGGTTTATCTTACTGCATGTCTTTAGTATCGGAGCCTGAAGAGATGAAGACATGAAAAGGTCCCTGCACTGTATGTTTAGATACTGAGCTGAGGCTGGTACAGAGTAACCTTGCCAATTAACACCTGGGACCGCAGCTGAGAGCTGACATAGAGTGCTATTGAATCATTTGGGTAGAAAGTTGAAAACAGATTAAACATTTCATTCTCAAAATTACACTGGGCTTCAAAAAAATTGAAGGCACTATGAGGGGTATAATGCTTTGTTTTCTTCAGGGATTCACAATCTAGTGTTTACTTCTGGATATCCATTAGATGGATGCTTAGGTTAAATTTTTTACTTAAAATGAAGTTCAAGTTACACCACTTGATGTAGCACAGGGTTTCATCTGAAGTGGTGAGAACTTTCACTGTGTACAGTTACCTGGAAGAGAAGCAGGGTTTTTAGAGGGAGTGTCTAGTCAGACTGCATCCAGGTAAACTCACTCTGTGGATGTGTGTCACAAACCCATCAAGGGAGAGGGCAAAGAGATGCTACAGAAGCTAGGCAAAAGAAACTTTAAAAGACAGGAGGCTATGACAGCTCTTTGAGGCACCAACAAAGTTCCTGTGTCCCAATAAGAAATGGAACATAACCTTTCAGCCTTGATACAAGCTCTCTGTGGTGGTACAGTCATTACACTTGTATTTTTAAAGCCATTCTATATTTTTACACTCTCTTTTATTTTTATCTTGCTTTCTTAATATTTATTAAAGCATGAATTTATTTATTTACCTTTATAGGCTACTTGTGCTGAGCTAAATCTGAACTAAGAGTAGAATTGGGGTACAAATTTATAAGGTAAAATTATAAAATTATAGAGTGGAAATGGGATACCTTAATGTTGTAGTACAGGATATCAAAGTATAAGAACTCCAATGAGAGATAATTCACTCTGGGAAGTACTAGATTAATTAATGATAGGTCCCTTCTCCCCTAGAGATTCATCTTCTGTGTTTAAGGAACAAAATGCTGTCTTGCTGTAAAAACCGGGACAAGTGTCCTAACACACATAGACATGTATAAAAACAGAACAAGGAACTTTGTGGTAATTGCTATAATCTGAATTACATTTTAGTGAAATACACTTACAACTTCTAATCAATTAATACCCAGTGGATTTAATCGCACATGTTTCATTCCATTTCTTTGCAAAAAATGATTAAGTGGAATTTTATTCATTCTCTAATAATGATTAAACTAGGCTAAGTTATCTGTTTATTATGAGTTTGATAATTTCAAGATCTATCCCTAAGGGCAATATTGGCCAGTCCAATTTAGTTCCTGAAACACATACTTAAATTGCATAGATATGCCCTTGATACATCATATATATTGATTCCAGGGATTTATGCATAAATACTGCAGGTGATAGAAATAAGACAGCAAAAATCTCAGTAGGGGTAGGTATAGTGTGTGTGTGTGTGTGTGTGTGTGTGTGTGTGTGTGTGTGTATACATATATATATGATGACAGGCCAAGGGAGGTTGATGCAGAGAGCTAGGTCTTCTACAGGTAATTGTTGGGTAAAGTCTGGGTTCTCTGAGGATCAGATACCAAACTGAGAGTAGAGATGCAATGATTTTAAATATGGGGAATCAAAGAGATAAATCAGACTACTTGTAAATCTGGTGCTGAGGAAAGAAGAAAGGGAGAAAAAGCTGGTAGAAAAATGATAGACTTCCATGCAGCCTAAGGAATGTTTGGTAAGGGCTTCAGAAGCCTTCAAGCCAAGGTCAGCTTTTAAGAGTCATATGTCTCCCAGGAAGGCCTTACCTTAGTGACCTGCCAACACTCAGTCTGTGCTTTCAGTGCTAGCATGGCTGTGATTTCAGAACACAATAGCTGGGGCCCTTGGCTATGATCTTCCCTATAGTTGGAGGTCTGTAAGGTACTTTTTAAGGGCATCACAATAAAAAGGCAAAGTGGACAAATTATCTAAGAGTTCATTAGGTATTTATCAAATGCTTGTGATAAGGGTTACATGTGAATTCATGTTTAATGCATACAATAATTACTTAAGTAAAGAGCTACTATGTCACAATTTATAAATGAAGAATTAGAACATGGACAGGTGTAACAATTGGCCCAAGACCACAGGCTTTTTGGTGGAACATAAGCAGGAGTCAACTCCCCAAATGATCCCTGTAACTTCCAGAGTCAAGCTGTTGAAAGACAATAAGGAAAACAAATGAATGAATGGGAAATTTTAGGGAAAAATAAACTACACAAAAGAAATTAATGTCCATTCTTACAATTGCTACAGCTGTTAGCTAGCATAGGTTCTTGCGTAAGAAAGGCAAAAGTGAATGAAATAACAGAATAATGATTTGCTACTGATTCTTTGGAACTCTGTAGTATATTTTTGATAATAAAGAGTGGTACTCACTAGTATCCAAATTAAATTGTAGTTAAATGAAAGCCATATATGTTGAGTAGACTACAAAATTTTGAGGACATTCCTGAAATGTGCCAAGTATTGAAACGTTTCTGGATGATGAGACCAACAGTTTTCTGTGGTCATCTCCTATTTTCAATGTTATTGCCTCACACACACACACACAAACCATCTCTAAAAACATTTAAAAGTTTAATAGCTGAAAGGAGTACTAGAGTATTAGTTTACCCAAGGTAAAACATGTTTCAGGTAGACTTTCCATTGAAGGGTGATCATAACACAAAAAATATGCCCCAAACACATTTTGAGAGGTAGAGATATTCTTTCTAATTTATAGACTTATAATTGAACAGATTATAATAAAAAAGGACATTTTCATTTTACTTTTCTTAAAGTATTACCTATATAATACAATCTTTTAACTTTCACAACCTCTATTTTGGTCTACTTGATGCATTTAAAACATCAAAAATAAATGATGATCTAATTTTTTCATGATTCAAGTTTGTCACATTCACCAATCCTTTAATTAGACATTGAAAGGCTGAGATATGAATAATTGTAGGCAAATGAAAACACATTACCTGTAACCTTTTAAAATGTAGAGTTATTCTAACTAAAGAAAGAATAAATATGCAACCAATCAAAATGAATTAACAGTCAGAGTTGCAATAGCTAATTCTTAGAAAACCTGAGTCAGGAAGAAGCTGTGTAGGGTACAGTGATTAAAGTGAACGAGCTTGCACAAGTTTAAGCTCTGACTCATACCTTCAAGTACTTGTATAATGCTTTTAAATGTTCTATCCCTCAGTTTAATCAACTGTGAAACTTAAATAATAATACTTCATAAAATTTATAAGATGATTAACAGCATTTAAAATGGTGCACAGCACATAGAGACAATCAATGAATATTATTAAAAAATTATTAGCAATATAATTTAACAAAAAAGGAAATAGAATTAATATTCAATAGTAAATAATACTGAAAATGAGAGACTAGTCAATGAATAATGACTTTTAAAAAGCTAAAATGATAATATTTTGTGGAGTATTTCTTAATAAGATTATATTTTTTGAAGAGAGTTAGCAATAGTAAAGTAATAGATAACAAGAAAGTAGGTCTCTCAATCTCCTAACTTGAATATTTAATGGGTTTTTCTATACATTTTGGTGTACTTTTTATATCAAGATATTTTTCCCCCCACTGGTTCTCAAAAAACATATTTTAAAAAAAAAAAGGGAAAACATACTCATTGTTGAAAAAAGTATGTGCGTGAGTGTGTACTAAGTCACTTCAGTCATGTCTGATTCTTTGCAACTCCATGGACTATAGTCTGCCAGGCTCCTTTGTCCATGGGATTCTCCAGGCAATAATACTGGAGTGAGTTGCCATTTCCTCCCCCAGGAGATCTTCCTGATCCAGGGATGGAACCCACAACTCTGGTGGTTCCTGCATTGCAGGTGGATTATATTGCCAAGCCCCTGGGGAAACCCTTACAAAAAGCATCACTAATCATTTATTCATAGAATATTCACTTCTGGGCTTAAGAAGCCAAGTTATCCATCAATGTAATGAGTAAAGGCAAATGCTAATTATTATTGAATAGATGGCTGTTTTTAAGATCTTGTCAATGGACTTCAGGAAAAAGATAACTAGGTATACATCTGTAATCAAACAAAGTTGAGTTTATTACTTGCTTAAATGAGGACACCATAAACTATGAGGAACCATGGATCATCTCAGTTTGAGGGCATCACAAAAATTGCTACAGATTGACATTATGACAAGTAATTATGATAAGCTATTTGAGTATGAGCTCTTTACTCTGAATGTTAGGCAACAGGTGAAATTTCATGTCTTAAACTGTAACTTCTATAAGACAGGGGGAATGTGAAAAAGCTAAGTTTACAATTAGTAAATAAGCGGTAATTACTCCTTCTATCCAGATAGGGATAGTTTGGTACTTTAGCACTTTATATGATGACCGTGCTTTTTTTTTGTACTTAGACAAAACTACAGAGTGACTTTGTTTTTTCAATTAATTTCATCTTTTCTTTTTTTTAAAGACAGTGTCTTTTTAAAATTTTTCTTGCTCTATGAGTTTGTTCACGTACAAAAGGAGAACACTACAGTCCATCTGTGGGTGCCAGGCCAAATTCTAACAAAACAAAGGTGCAGGTATTGTATCACATCATTCTCCTGGTGTAAGAGGAAGCCTTCTTTCTTTGTCAAACCAAACAGAAAAATTACAACAGCGTATATCTAAGTGATCCATTTGTATTAATTACCTATTGCTTTAGAACAGGAACACTATAATTTAGCATCTTAAAACAACAAATTTTTTTTTTTTAAATCTCCAATTCTGTGGATTTGGAATTTAAAATGTGATAGGTATTTGGTTAGGGCTCAGGGTCTTTTAGGATGTTACAGTCAAGATGTGGGTTAAGGCCAAAGTAATGGGAAGGTTTGACTGGGGATAGAGGGTCTGCTTCTAAAATAAATCAAATACATGGCCTTTTGACAGACTGTCTCAGTTTCATATCACATGGGCTTGTCCATGTGTAAGAGAAACCCAAGTAAGACAGTAAGTGTTGTGAGAGGGCATCAGAGGGCAGACATACTGGGTCATGGTGGAGAGGTCTGACAGAATGTGGTCCACTGGAGAAGGGAATGGCAAACCACTTCAGTATTCTTGCCTTGAGAACCCCATGAACAGTATGAAAAGGCAAAATGATAGGATATTGAAAGGGGAACTCCCCAGACTGGTAGGTGGTCAATATGCTACTGGATATCAGTGGAGAAATAACTCCAGAAAGAATGAAGGGATGGAGCCAAAGCAAAAACAATACACAGTTGTGGATGTGACTGGTAATAGAAGCAAGGTCCAATGATGTAAAGAGCAATACTGCATAGGAACCTGAAATGTTAGGTCCATGAATCAAGGCAAATTGGAAGTGGTCAAACAGGAGATGGCAAGAGTGAACGTCAACATTCTAGGAATCAGTGAACTAAAATGGACTGGAATGGGTGAATTTAAGTTAGATGACCATTGTATCTACTACTGTGGGCAGGAATCTCTTAGAAGAAATGGAGTAACCATCATAGTCAACAAAAGAGTCCAAAATGCAGAACTTGGATGCAATCTCAAAAATGAAAGAAGGATCTCTGTTCATTTCCAAGGCAAACCATTCAATACCACAATAATCCAAGTCTATGCCCCAACCAGTAATGCTGAAGAAGCTGAAGTTGAAAGGTTCGATGAAGACCTACAAGATCTTTTAGAACTAACACCCAAAAAAGATGTCCTTTTCATTATAGGGGACTGGAATGCAAAAGTAGGAAGTCAGAAACACCTGGAGTAACAGGCAAGTTTGGCCTTGGAATACAGAATGAAAGAGCACAAAGACTAATAGAGTTTTGCCAAGAGAATGCACTGGTCATAGCAAACACCCTCTTCCAACAACACAAGAGAAGACTCTACACATGGACATCACCAGATGGGCAACACCAAAATCAGATTGATTATATTCTTTGCAGCCAAAGATGGAGAAGCTCTATACAGTCAGCAAAAACAAGACCAGGAGCTGACTGTGGCTCAGATCATGAACTCCTTATTGCCAAATTCAGACTTAAATTGAAGAAAGTAGAAAAAACCACTAGACCATTCAGGTATGACCTAAATCAAGTCCCTTATGATTATACAGTGGAAGTGAGAAATAGATTTAAGGGCCTAGATATGATAGATACAGTGCCTGATGAACAAGGGAATGAGGTTCGTGACATTGTACAGGAGACAGGGATCAAGACCATCCCCATGGAAAAGAAATGCAGAAAAGCAAAATGGCTGTTGGGGGAGGCCTTACATATATGAAAAGAAGAGAAGTGAAAAGCAAAGGAGAAAAGAAAAGATATAAGCACCTGAATGCAAGAAGAGATAAGAAAGCCTTCCTTAGTGATCAATGCAAAGAAATAGAGGAAAACAACAGAATGGGAAAGACTAGAGATCTCCTCAAGAAAATTAGAGATATCAAGGGAATATTTCATGCAAAGATGGGCTCGATAAAGGACAGAAATGGTATGGACCTAACAGAAGCAGAAGATATTAAGAAGAGGTGGCAAGAATACAAAGAAGAACTGTACAAAAAAGATCTTCACGACCCAGATAATCACAATGGTGTGATCACTCACCTAGAGCCAGACATCCTGGAATGCAAAGTCAAGTGGACGTTAGAAAACATCTCTATGAACAAAGCTAGTGGAGGTGATGGCATTCCAGTTGAGCTATTTCAAATCCTGAAAGATGATGCTGTGAAAGTGCTGCACTCAATATGCCAGCAAATTTGGAAAACTCAGCAGTGGCCACAGGACTGGAAAAGGTCAGTTTTCATTCCAATTCCAAAGAAAGGCAATGCCAAAGAATGCTCAAACTACTGCACAATTGCACTCATCTCACAAGCTAGTAAAGTAATGCTCAACATTCTCCAAGCCAGGCTTCAGCAATATGTGAACCGTGAATTTCCTGATGTTCAAGTTGGTTTTAGAAAAGGCAGAGGATCCAGAGATCAAATTGCCAACATCCACTGAATCATTGAAAAAGCAAGAGAGTTCCAGAAAAACATCTATTTCTGCTTTATTGACTATGTCAAAGCCTTCGACTGTGTGGATCACAATAAACTGTGAAAATTCTGTAAGAGATGGGAATACCAGACCATCTGACTGGCCTCTTGAGATACCTATATGCAGGTCAGGAAGCAACAGTTATATCTGGACATGGAACTGGACTCATTCAAAATAGGAAAAGTAGTACATCAAGGCTGTATGTTGTCACCCTGCTTACTTAACATATATGCAGAGTACTTCATGAGAAATACTGGACTGGATGAAGCACAAGCTGGAATCAAGATCGCTGGGAGAAATATCAATAACCTCAGATATGCAGATGACACCACCCTTATGGCAGAAAGTGAAGAGGAACTAAAAAACCTCTTGATGAAAGTGAAAGTGGAGAGTGAAAAAGTGGGCTTAAAGCTCAACATTCAGAAAACAAAGATCATGGCATATGGTCCCATCACTTCATGGGAAATAGATGGGGAAACAGTGGAAACAGCGTCAGCCTTTATTGGGGCTCCAAAATCCCTGCATATGATGATTGCAGCCATGAAATTAAAAGACGCTTACTCTTTAGAAGGAAAGTTATGACCAACCTAGATAGTATATTCAAAAGCAGAGACATTATACTGGCAACAAAGTTCCATCTTATCAAGGCTATGGTTTTTCCTGTGGTCATGTATGGATGTGAGAGTTGGACTGTGAAGAAGGCTGAGCACCGAAGCATTGAGGCTTTTGAACTGTGGTGTTGGAGAAGACTCTTGAGAGTCCCTTGGACTGCAAGGAGATCCAACCAGTCCATTCTAAAGGAGATCAGCCCTGGCTGTTCTTTGGAAGGAATGATGCTAAAGCTAAAAGTCCAGTACTTTGGCCACCTCATGTGAAGAGTTGACTCACTGGAAAAGACTCTGATGCTGGGAGGGATTAGGGGCAGGAGGAGAAGGGGTCGACAGAGGATGAGATGGCTGGTTGGCATCACTGACCTGACGGACGTGAGTTTGAGTCAGCTCTGGGTGTTGGTGATGGACAGGGAGGCCTGGCATACTGCAGTTCATGGGACATGACTGAGCGACGGAACTGGGCTTGTCCACGAGATTGCTTGGATATCCTAAAACAATGGCAGTTTGCTTCTCAAAATACATGACAGAAGCTGCCACATCTTTTATGACCTACCTTCAGAAGTCACACTCACAATTTCCGCAATGTCTTAATGTTTATTGCTATGGACTGTATGGTGGTAGTGATTTAGTCGCTAAGTCGTGTCCAACTGAATGTCTTTCAAAAATTTGTATGTTGAAGTTCTAATCCCAATATGACAGTATTTGAATGTAGAACTTTTGGGAGGTAATTCTGTTTAGATGACGTCTTGAGAGGGCTTCCTAGGTGGCTCAGTCAGTAAAGAATCTGCCTGTAATGCAGGAGACCCAGGTTTGGGTCCTGGGTCAAGAAGATCCCCTGGAGAAGGAGATGGCAATTCACTCCAGTATTCTTGCCCAGAGAATTCCATGGACAGAGGAACCTAGCAGACTATATAGTCCATGGGGCCTCAAAGAGTCAGACATGACTTAGGAACTAAGCCAACACCACCAAAGTCATAAGATTAGTGTTCTTAAAAGTAAAGAAAAAGACTAGAACTTTCCTTCTCTGACATGTGATAATCCAGCAAGAAGTTGGCCATCTGCAAAGCAGGAAAGGAGCTCTCCCTAGAGCTCTGCCAGCACTTTGATCTTGAACCATCCAGTCTCCAAAACTATGAGAAAATAAATGCTTGTGGTCTAAGCTACTCAGTCTATGCTATTTTAACATCCTAAACTAAGACAGCCATCTATATCAAGCCAAATAATTGTGAGGTGGAACTACATAAACATATGAATACTGAGGGGCAAAGGGACATGATTGGCTATTTCAGTGTGGTTACTACACACATTCCAAAGTAAATACTAGAAGAAATTTGCACTGTATGATTTCTGGCATAGAGCAATACATAGATGCTTCCCCTTAATAAAATGACTAAATAGAAATCACAAACCACTTGGTTTGATGCCTTGGCACCAAGCACAGTAGAGAAACATTTGAACAAGCAATACCGAAAGGATATATCTATAGTAATTTTGTAAGTAGCATTAAAGATTCAGAATGTACAGAATGATGATATTTTCTATGTGCTAAAATGAAAACTAGGACAGACAATAAAGGAGGCTATGCAGGGATATTGCCTTTACTATTGAATTTATTATGCCAATAATAAGCAAAGCAAAACAACTTACTTCCTATGAGAAATCGAAAGCTACCAAAGTACTTATCCAAGTAACTTAAAGAGATACAAAGTTTTCTGATGATGATAACCATTCTTTCACCAGTGCCAGAGACATGTGAATAGTATGAATATTCAGCATCAAATTCAGGCAAAGGAATACTGGGCAACTTCCTACTACCTCCACAAAACTGAAATTGTTGTGCAAATGGTGCAATTTAGCTGCCCAGAAGCAAAGAAATATTTTAAAAGAGAGTATAGTTGAACAGAGAGCTTATCTGAAATGACAATGAGAAATCTAATTTTGCAATTAAATGGGGAAGGCACTTTCCTACTAAACATATTAACTCAGACCAATATTGTTCAAACATGAATAACAGAAAAACCCTATTCAAATGAGGAAAATAATTTTCATGAATTCCTGAATGCTGATTTAGATTATTTTTAATATAATTCTATTTAAATATATAAAGCCACAAAATTTGGTATCAATCCATAGCTAATATAAAAAGGTAAAAATAAGCACACATTTTTATAATCAACATGAAAATGCACTTAAGATAACCTTTAAATTAAGAGATGATGTTCATAAGTGGAATTTCTTATGAAATAAATATTATATGGTATCCCATAGCATTTTTTTAAATTCAGCACATCTATAGAACTATGTGCCTCAGGATAACTCATATCTATCACTTATCTAAACTTAGGCTATTGGAGGGCACTTATTGTAGTCATGGCATCATATGACCTTGAGTTGATATGGATATTAAGTCATGAAATATTGAATCTATCTCATATTTTGACAATAGATTTGGTGTTATTATTACAGTAAACAAAATGCAAAGAAGATACAATAGTAGCATGATTTTAATTGACCGAAAAATGCTGATACAGACAATCCAACACACACACACACACACACACACACACATCCTAGTATGTAATGTATATGTATTCACATGCATATTTAAATTAGCATGAAATTAAATATAAAATTGGGAAAATAAACAAATAAACTTTTATAATTCCTAACTATTTTGGAGAAAAAGGGAAAAAAATGGATGAAAAACATTTTCTGCTGTTTGAATGGAAGTGAAGGTAGGAGTAGTTGAAAGATTTAAAATCTAGTTGAGGCACCAGCTACTATTAAGAAATTGTAATGGTGAGAGTTAGAAATATATGTTAAGAGAGTACTGCACAAAAAAAAAGTGCTATGAATTTCTATGGCACCTGTGCCAGATAAATATAAGTATTTATACAATTTTGGACTAAGGGCTAAGATGCTTGGTCCATGGAAGAAAAGCCATGACAAACCTAGACAGAGTACTAAAGAGCAGAGACATCACTTTGCCAACAAAGTTCCATATAATAGAAGCTAATGTTTTTCCAGTAGTCATATATGGATGTGAGAGGCGGACCATAAAGAAGGCTGAGTGCCAAAGAATCGATGTTTTTGAGTTGTGGTGCTGGAGATAACACTCAAGAGTCCCTTGGACAAGAAGGAGATCAACCCAGTCAATCCTAAAGTTAATCAATGCTGAATATTCATTAGGATTGATGTTGAAGCTGAAGCTCCAATATTTTGGCCACCTGATATACAGAGGTAACTCACTGGAAAACACCCTGATGCTAGGAAAGATTGAAGGCAGGAAGAAAAGGGAGTGATAGAGTATGAGATGGTTGGATGGTATCACCAACTCAATGGACATGAGTTTGAGTAAACTCCAACAGACAGTGGAGGACAGGGAAGCCTGGTGTGCCGCAGTCCATGAGATTGCAAAGAGTTGGACAGGACTTAATGACTGAACAAAAACAACATAGTTTCAGTACGAGAGCCTAGTTTCCATGTGTTTCTTTGGTGGGAATTGAACTAGTTGGGGAAAGAATTCTACAAAATTCATATACATTGTTATCCATTAAAAAATTTATATTGAGAGTTAAGTGTATAATCTGTAAATGGGGATTGTTTAAAAACTTATTAGGTTTATTGTTTAAAAGAAAACCAATTCCATTTAACACTGCTAGATACTGTAGATACAGAACAATACTATTATATCTGCTTTTTGAGAAGCTGTTAATTTCTGGGATTCTGGAATGTATTATGGTGCTTTGTTTCCATTTTAAACAAAAATATTTTACAATCTCTACACTTTCTTTTTATTTGCAGTGTCCTGCTAACAAACACTTCCTCACTATTCCACATAAGAATCTGGTTATAAAAACTGAGGAGAATTCACAGACTAGAACACCGGTCAGAATTATACCAAACAAGCGTCCTGCTCACTTACAGTGGGCAAAGAACAGGAAAATCAAGAGCAAATCTTTCCCTCTAACTTTATGGCAATTTCATTTGTAAAGCACTGTGAAAAAATGTGAAACTGTTTAAATGTATCATGAAATATTCTATTTACTTATAAGTTTTCTGATCCTGAAAGTCTAATTTGCATTCAACCAAATGGCTGTGATTATCTAAAGAGAAGAATTTAAAAGAGAAGAAAAGCCAAGTAAATGCAATTATTTTTATTGGCAAGCAGACACTGAAATCTGAAATATAAGTTAATATGATTGTTTTCATATTTAAATTGAAATCTCCCCATTGCTGAATAACATGGGAGTTGTGATTTAGGTAATCTTTTAGCCCTACCTGTTAGGGTGAATTGTTGCAAAGCATATATTTTTAAGAGTGCACAAAGCAAATGATTCTATGCGTCAAAGAAATAAACTTTTGTATCAAGTAAACTTTTCTAATCAGTTTTCATGGCTCATTTTTAAGAAATTGAAAAAAAAAATTTAAACTGTATAAATGTATGGATGTCTGAAGAGAAGATATTATACTTTAGCAAGCATAATTAATTGCTGGAGAAGACTCTTGAGAGTCCCTTGTACAGCAAGGAGAACAAACCAGTCAGTACTAAAGGAAATCAACCCTGAATATTCATCGGAAGGACTGATGCTGAAGCTGAAGCTCCAATACTTTGGCCATGTGATGGGAAGAGCTGACTCACTGGAAAATAACCTGATGCCAGGAAAGACTAAGGACAGGAGCAGAAGTGGGTGACAGAAGATGAGATGGTTGAATGGCATCACCAACTCAATAGACACATGAGTTTGAGCAAATTCTGAGAGATAATGAAGGACAGGGAAGCCTGATGTGTTGTAGTCCATGGGGTCACGTAGAGTCAGACATGACTTAGAGACTGAATGAGAAGCATATTATAAAAGGCAATGATATTTTTAAGTAGATAATATGCACACTCATTTGTGTAATTCCTTACTTCTATACCGATTTCATGTAAAAGATTAATAGTTTTCTATATTCACATAATGTGCACTTAATACAGATTTAAAACTAAATTCAAGTATTCAACTCACCATTATTCATATTACCAGTATTGGGTCATAAAATCATTTTATACCCTTATTAACCAAATCAAATTTCATTGTAAATCAAGGAGTCAGTTTTAAAAATACACACTGAACTCTCTGAAACTCTTTTCAATTATTATTAAATCAATAATAAATATAATAATCATTCTTTGTCTTTTATGGTTCCTTAGATCATACCTAATTCTAAGTTTTCTGATACTTTAGCAAGTATACATCTTTTCAAGAGCACTTAATATATCAATAGGGAGAGACTCATGATCAGAAATCTCAATTAAATATTATACACATTTTCCCATGAATTATACTATTGGTGTTTACTGAATTAAGATAATTACTGATGATTATGTTTGAAACTAAAAAGTACAATTGCACCTCATTAACACAAAATTACCTGGAAAAATTTTAAAGAAATAAAATCTTACAATTTAAAGCAACAAAATTTTTTAAAAAGTTAATTATGTTCATAAAATGTACATGTAGAAGCTTCTATATTCTCTTAATCTAGATAAAATGAATTCCAAGTAACATTTTATAAGCATAAAAGATTATTAGACCATGTGCCATCACCAAGAGCCATTATCTTTGGAAAGGACTATAACATTCCTGGATTTTATTTTCCTCACATGTAAACTACAATGGCTTTTATAATTTTTGTGCCTCTAAAATTATATATGATTTAGGTGACCTTCAGAAAAATACTGAGAAGGTTCATTTTCTTGGAAAAAGTCAAAAGTAATATTGCTGTAGTGAAAATATTCCAGAATACTATAACATCATTGACAATAATGTTTGCTAAGATTTTATTTGTGCCAAGGACTTTCCATATATTAATTTGATTAATTTGCATATCACTATGAAGTAGGTGCTATTATTACTTCTAGTATACAGATGAGAAAATTGAGATCTACAGAGTTTATGAAACATGCCTGAACTCACAATTAATAAAGGGAGGAACAATATCACTTCAGAGCCATTTTTTATAACTTCATTATATTTAAAAAAAGACATGCCTGTAACTGATTTCTAATTATTTGTAGACAGTGATGGGAGACATAATGACCAAAAGCTATCTTTAACCTTCAAATAGCACATGAACTGAGTTATGAAAATGCTAAAATTGTGAAAAGAGATCTGTACTAGAAGGTAGATGATCTTTCTATGCTGGTTCCATTACTTGTTGTTTTAGTCACTAAGCTGTGTGTCCAACTCTTTTGCAACCCCATCAACTAGCCTGCCAGACTCCTCTGTCTATGGGATTTTCCAGGCAGGAATTCTGAAGTGGGCTGTCATATCCTCCTCCAGGGGATCTTCGTGGCCCAGGAATCAAACCCATACCTCATCAGTGCTCACTGCATCCTAACTTTCAGATCTTTACACTTTGTCACTTACATAAAAACATGCTCTAACATCCACAATTTCTACTTAATTCCTATTACTGTACACTATAGAAACATTGACCTACTTGTAATCTTTCTTTCACACCACACTCTTCATCCTCCACACTACAATAGTACAGAAAAATTTGTACTGTACAGTCTAATAGTCATCATAGAACTAAAGACACTAACTACATAGAAAAATTTAGCAGATCTGGTTGCATTAAAAGATGGTGGTTGGTTACTATCATAATGATAAGAAAGTATACATTTTACATATTTCTGTACCCACAGTGCAGTCAAGTAATACAGCCTATGACTTTGCCACAGATTCTCTATGTTGGTTCATGGAAAATGACATTAAATTTAGGGTATAGCTATTTGTATACAAGGGGCTTCCCAGGGCTCAGTGGTAGAGAATCTGCCTATAATGCAGGAGGTATGGGTTAGATCTCTGGGTTGTAAAGATCTCCTAGAAGAAGAAGTGGCAACCCATTCCAGTATTCTTGCTGGAAGAATCTCATGGACACAGCAGCCTAGAGGGCTACAGTCCATGGGGTCGCAAAAGAGTTGGATACAACTGAGCAACTGAGTATAGCACAGTGTTTGTATACAAATCTGCAGGAAGTTGAAAGCATTCATGTAGCCCAAAGCCAAAATGTCAACCAGATTTTAGATATGGAATCAATTGAAGAAGTGACTATGTCATGATGAGGAAAGACTTTTCAATACCAAAAAAGTATATATTGTGATGATTGTCCCAGTCTTGGTGAAAGGGGAAAAATGAGTTATTTCAGGGTTGTTGCATTCAAGGTCTGAATTGACATTAGAACTAAGAGACTGTATTTCCACATGTGATTCTCTACTTATACATAAAAAGTATGTTCCATTTTTTAAAACAAATTGTAACAGGCAATGAAAAGTGGATACTGTACACTAATGTGGAATGGAAGAGATCGAGGAACAAGTGAAATGAACCACCATGAATCACATCAAAGACCGGTCTTCATCCAAATAAGGTAATATTGTATATACGGTGGGATGGGAAAGGAGTCCTCTATTATGAGTTCCTTCTGGCAAATCAAATGATTAATTACAAATACTGCTCCCAATTAAAACAATGGAAAGCAGCACTCAACAAAAACCATCTGGAATTAGTTAACAGAAAACACATAATCTATCAGGATAATGCAAAGATCACATGTTTCTTTGAGACCTGTTAAAAACTGTTACAGCCAGGCTGGGAAGTTTTGATTCATCCACCATATTCACTAGACATTGCACCTTTGGATGTCCACTTATTTTGGACTAAAAAATTCTCTTAATAGATAAAAATTTCAATTGCCTGGGAGACTGTAAAAGGCACATGGAACAGTTCTTTGATCAAAAAGATAAAAAGTAGAGGAAGGTGGAATTATGAAGTTGCCTTAAAAATGGCAGGAAGCAGTGGAAAAAAGAAGTAAGTATGTTGTTCAATAAAGTTCTCAGTGAAAATGAAAACTGTCTTTTATTTTTACTTAAAAACTGAAGGAAATTTTTGGCCAACCCAATATATAATACTGTTACTTTTTTTTAACCTCTGAAATTTTATAATGATGTTTATCCTTCTGCATTACTTCTATTTGCTTCTTGGCTTCCTCTTCTCTTCCGAGCTCCCAAGAGGTCACCACTTCTCTTGCTTATTTCATTTTGCCTACTTTAAACATATTTGTCCTGACTGATGATTTAGAGAGAGCCTCTTAATTTCATTTTTCTGCACTTTGCTGCCTTGTATTGTAATTCAGGGTTCTAATGTTGGGGAAATTTAAGATAATATCAAATAACACAAAATAACATAAAAAACGTTTATCCACTGTATGTATTTAAGCTATCAATTCTGAGATATTCCAATGAATTAACACAAAAAAATTCAGGGATAAATAAATGCACATTTGTATGATGTTTTTCCCTTTTTATAAATCAGGTCACCATGTTCCTTTATATGATAACCATTCATTTCCTACAACCTCTGTCAAGATGATTAAATAAACGCGTGCATGTGTCTTCACCCAATGCTGAGGATACATTCTTGGCAAATGCTATCCAACCAAAGGCAGCATTTCAAGCTTTCCGTTAGGAATTTGGCTTTGCTGCAAATATCTGAAACTGATTTCAAGTTCTTCTTAGCTTCAGAACACTTCAATAATTCATCTTCATTTTCATTGGCCACTGCCCTTTGTTTGACCCTGCATAAAAAACTACATTTTCTCTCTTCTTTCTGCTGAAAAAGGAACTCAAAAGACAAACATCAAAGTATTTCCAAAGTGCTTGTTATTTGTATTGTTGTATGAGACAATATCACCTCTTTTTCCATCACCCAGAGGAAATATGTTTAGGCCAAGCTGCATCACAGTATCTACTTCAGTTATGCTTCAAAATCTGAATCAATACCACTCACAAGAAAATAGTCCCAGTGCTCTGAGTAGTACCAGATATATTTTAAGGCAGCCTATTATTTAATAGCTAACATATCAAAATAATGTGGCATTTTCTAAATTTCTATTTGAAATCTTAAAGCAGAATTTCCCAATTAAAATCCTGATGTTGGTGGTAAACCATGTTATTCTAAATAAGTTCAGTTTATTCTTAACTTTCACCTACAATCAGTTTTCACTATGTCATATTGAGGTTTTGATCTGAAACACCCAACTCCATTGTGAGAGAGCTATTCAGCAACATTTCTGGTTCCTCACTTTCTAGGCACACAATATAGAAGCTAAAGGTTAAAAATAGCCAGTGAAATGTGAGTTTCCAGGTGGAGTTTTTAAAGTTGGTGATACACAGTTCATGCCAGTCACTCCTTTTCTGTGCCAGGCCATATTCTCAAGAATAAAGGCTTATTCAGCATAGTTCCTGTTTAAGAACACTGTGATGGATATGATCATGAGAAAAAACAAACAAACAAACAAACAAACATTTGCTGTTTTGAGGCCCCAATATGTTGGGTTTTGTTTTGTTGTTGTTGTTTTCTACGGTATAATAATCTAATTTATCTTGGTGATTGCATTGGCTTCGTGGTCATTTGTGTCTGACTCTATGACTTCATGGACTGTAGCCTGCCAGGTTCCTCTGTCCATGGAATTTTCCAGGCAAGAATACTGGAATGAGTTGCCATTTCCTTCTCCAGGGGAATCTTCCCAACCCAGGGATGAAACCCTTGTCTCCTGCTATTCCTGCATTGCAGGCAGATTGTTTACCACTGAGCCACTGGGAAAACCCCATCTCAGATGATGCAATGGTAAAGAGTTTGCCTGCCAATGCAAGAAATGCAGGTTTGATCCCTGGGTCTGGGAAATCCTTTGGAGATGGAAATAGCAACTCACTCCAGTATTTTTGCCTGGAAAATCCCATGAACTGAGGAACAAGGCAGACTATATCCCATGGGATCCCAAAGAGTTGGACATGACCTAGAGACTGAGTGTTCACATGCATGGGCCCCCCCACACACACACACCACCTACTGGGGCTTCTCAGGTGCCTCAAGGCTTCCCAGGTGGCACTAATGGTAAAGAACCTGCCTATCAATGCAGGAGACTTAAGAGATGCGGGTTTGCATTGTGGGTCAGGAAGATCTACTACAGAAGGGTATGTCAACTCACCCCAGTATTCTTGCTTAAAGAATCCCATGAACATAGGAGCCTGGCAGGCTATGGTCCATAGGGTCACAAAGAGTTGGACATGACTGAAGCGACTTAGCACAATGGTGGCTCAGTGAAAGAATCTGCCTGCAGTGCAGGAGACTTGGGTTCGAGCCCCAGCGAGAAGATTCCCCGGAGAAAGAAATGGCAACCCACTCCATTATTTGTGCTGAAGAAATCCCATGGACAGAAGAAGCCTGGCGGGCTACAGTCCATGGGGTCAGAAAGAGTCGGACATGACTTAGCGACTAGACAGCAGCAGCGGTGGCGGTGGCAGCAACCACATCCATCGCCCGCTCTCCCTTTTCCATGTGTCACAGAGCCTCTCCATCATTTACACTGTCTTCTTTGTTTTAAATATTCAGAAGTATCACTGTGATGTTTTAAAATAATATCCACATGTTTTTACTCTCATATTTTAGTTTTGTTTGCTTCTTTGTTTATCCCATTCCTCCTCACACCCAAATTTTCCTTTCCTAAGATAATTGGAATGGTATTGAGAAAAATAGCAAAAGACCTAGATGGGAAGAAGAAAAGCAGTTTTCTAGTCCCATTTCCATTGTTTATTAGTGCTTTGTCTTAGGTCTCAATTTCTTCATCTGTAATATACAGCGCTTGCCCTCTCTATTTCCCAGGATTGACAGTATAATTAGATAAACAGACTAACACAATTTATAAATACCTTTATAAATCAAGGGAATTAACTTTATTACTTTGGGGCTCTGTTTTGCTGTACCATCAAAAATTGGTTCTAATAGATTAACTAGTTAATAATTCCTTTCTACAAATTCTGATATGCCTGAACCAATTTTATATATATATACATATATATATATGTATATATATACACACACATACACATATATATTAAAATAAAATTTAAAAAATGATTAAACAGGCAGATTTTTTGTTCAGGTAGAACATTAGGGGGCCCTCCAAATTGCATGGTGCACATTTACTGTTTACTCATGATTCATTACTTTTTCTCTTTCCTTTTTATAGGAAACAGAAATTTATGTCTGAATTTATCTTCAGTACTAGCTTTACCCTTTCTGTATTTACATATTTTAATGGTATGAAGGAAAGTACTTTAAAACCAATTATTATATTTGTGGTTTTGTATGTCCTTCTTCAATCTTAAAGCCAGGTCCCACTGAAATATCTATAGTACTTGTCCCTTTCCTTCAAACTTTACTGACATCTGGCAGATGAGGACACTTCAGTAATTTCACAGAAAGGCTGCCAAATATGACATGAGAAAAAGTACAAAACATATATCCTTTCCTGCTACAAAAAGCCCAAGGCCTAATGACATCCCTAAATGCCTGGAGAAAGCAAGTGAAAACATGACTGCCGATAGTGGTGTTGGCAGGTGTTAGATGGAATGGACTAAAGATGTCAAGAGGAGAAACGTCCCTCCTGAGCAGGGCACACTATTTTGCTTATACACTTATAAACACACCAGCTATTTTATATAATAACTACAACAGCAACACTCAGATGACATATCTTCTGTATGACACATAAATCACACTTAAATCACAGGAATGCCTTTTACCCACTAACTGACTAAAACAATAAAAAAAATAAAATTTCTTGCAATTTCTTTTCATGAAAGTAAAATACTATTTTGTATTAAGTAAGTGATACTTTGTCCTTTTTCCTGAATTCTGTTATCTATTCTTTCCTGATTGTGATAGGAAGACTAAAACTTCCTTTATCTCCAAAGATGTCCAAGTCCTAATTCCTGGACCTAAAATTCTGTTACATATGTCAAGAAGGACACTGCAAATGTGATTAAGGACCTTGAGATGGGAAGATTATCCCTGTATCATTTGGGTGGGCCCTATCTAAGTACATAAATTCTTAATGGAAAGAACCTTTTCTGGCTATGTTGAGAGGGAGTTGTAACTGTGGGAAGACTGTAAAAGGGATGAAACCTTGCTGGATTTGAAGAAGGAAGAGGTTTTGGGCAAGGAATGTGGAAACCTCTAGAAAATGGAAAAGGCAAGGAAAGAGACTTCAGAGAGTAATGCAACCTTGCCAAGACTTGCTGATAGCACAGTGAGACTGGTGTTGGGCTTCTAAACTACAGAACTATAGGAAAATAAACTTGCATTGTTTTACACCATTGGATTTATAGTACTTTGTTATACTAGCAATAGAAAATTAATACAACTAGAGAAAAGATGCATATCTACAAGCATGTGCTCAGTCTCTAAGTCATGTCCACCTCTTTGCAACCACATAAACTGTACACCATCAGGCTCTTCTGTCCATGATATATATCTATATCTATCCATATATAGAGAGAGAAAGTAAAAATATATGTTAGGAAGATGTTTGTAGTGGATGGCAAAGCCTATTAGAAAGCATACACCATAATGAGGCACTGGAAAACCACATGGGCAAAATGACTGGACCAGGTGATGAATAACCAGCTTGACCAGGTTAGTCAAGCTTCCCTGTCTTTTGTTTTCACCTTTATTTTTTTTCCCCTGTTTTCAACATCATCAGTATCTATTGTCTATATCAGTGGTCACCAATCTTTTGACACAAGGGACCAATTTCATGGCGGACAATTTGCTTTCAGGATGATTCAAGTGCATTACTTTTATTTTGCACTTTTATTTCTATTTATTATTACATCAGCTCCACTTAGAAACCAGGCATTAAATCCTGGAGGTTGGGAATCCTTGATCTATTGGACATATATCTTCATCAATTAATTATGCATTAATTTTCATAACACAAACCTGATACTTCTGTCCCAAACACTGCTAATTCCTTTCCTTCTTTTGATATTTTCATTTTCATATAAGAAACCACGAATGAACTATTTCTTGACCATGATTGTGATGTCTGAATGCTGTTGCTGGCTGAATATTTGAAATTTGTCATAGGAAATCCTAACTGGGGTTGGGGGGCAGTAATGGCTTTAATGGGGAGAAGCCTTTTATTCTTAGTGAAGAATCACATAGGACTAATTCAGCATAACATTGTGTGAGAATTGATTCCCAATATGTTTTCCCTCCAAGCATTATTTTCCCCTTTCCCATAGATCTAGGGTTCACTACATCTAATTCATAAATCTGAAGTCTTTGAGAGTCTATGGTTTTATGACCACTTCCATTCATCAATTATCTTTTGGTTTTGTTGCCCTTAGTATTATTCTAAAGTATTTTTATTATTCTGTAAGTGCTTTCAATGATCTATGTCAGATTAATGTTTATACATTTTTGCTTTAATGTAAAATAAAATTTCATGTATTTCAAATGTTTATACTTTATTTTGGAGAATAAAGCTTCATTATTTTTACAGATTGTTCTATTGAAATGGGTCATATTTTATGTACATACTTTTTTCAACCACAAAAAAATATAATTAGAGTGATAAAACATAACCATGTTAATTCCTTAGAATTTACAATTTTATCTTAATGGTATATGAAGCTATCAAAGGGTGTTGAATAGTGGAATATCACAATCAAACATACATTTTACTAAAATCCATTTTGTTTACAGTGAAACACAGTGGGATGTCTTAAGCAAAAAGAGATCCACTGTACTGAAAGCTGCTAAGTGATCGTATAAGATGACAAAATTAAATCTAACATAGATCATTAAGAACTTTACAAAGAGTTCTGGAAACAGGAAATAATTTCAAGTCAGATAAGAAAGAAAAGGGAGGTGAGGACAAAGTGAACAAATGTCTAACTTGACTCATAAACACTAACGTTGACAAGCCCTCAGTCTGTTCCCAAACTTGAACCAGGTAACAGACTTGGAATCCCTTTAAAGAAAAGGAAATGTAGTTCCTTTGACAAAGGACTCCACAATACTGCTAAAACTGTACACTGTTCATCTTTCTGCCAGCCTTCCTTAGGTCTTCAAAATGACTGAAGACTTTTAACTGGAGTGACGATGCCTTGGGAAAAAGAAAATAATCAGAATTCTTGATTATTCCTGAACATTTACTCTGAACCAGCACTAATGCCAGGAGATCCAAAACATCACTGTGGGCTACCAGTCAGTCAGATGTAGGTCAGGTGATCGATGGAGTTTTAGCTCAAATCCATATCACGGTGGATCCAGTGGTTCCCTGACCCCAGAGCACAATTATTTTCCCGATTACAGAATGCATAATTGGAACAGACATACTCAGCAACTGGTGGAATACCACACTGGGAATTCTGTTCTTCACCTCTTCCCCACTTAAGCTTCAATTAAAATTTGAATTTTGAAGGATATTATCCCTGACTGTCTCTACCAGATTGTGTTAGATGGCTTAACAAAATAATCCCATAGTACCATCAAATTCTCATTTATGCCGCTTTCAGATTCATAATTTTATATTAATTAGCTGCTACTTTTAAGCGTGTCTTATCTGCTACATTGTAACCTCCAAGAGAGTAGAAATCTGTCTACTTTATTCATCAGTTCAGTTCAGTCACTCAGTCATGTCCGACTCTATGCAACCCTGTGGACTTCAGCACCCCAGGCCTCCCTGTCCATCACCAACTCCCGGAGTTTACTCAAACTCATGTCCATTGATCAGTGAGGCCATCCAACCATCTCATCTTCTGTCATCCCCTTCTCCTCCTACCCTCAATCTTTCCCAGCATCAGGGTCTTTTCAAATAAGTCAGCTTTTCACATCAGGTGGCCAAAGTATTAGAGTTTCAGCTTCAGCATCAGTCCTTCCAGTGAACACCCAGGACTGATCTCCTTTAGGATGGACTGCTTGGATCTCCTTGCAGTCCAAGGAACTCTCAAGAGTCTTCTCAAACACCACAGTTCAAAAGCATCAACTCTTCAGTGCTCAGTTTTATTGTCCAATTCTCACATCCATACATGACTAATAGAAAAAACATAACCTTGACTAGACGGACCTTTGTTGACAAAGTATTGTCTCTGTTTTTTAATACAGTGTTTAGGTTGGTCATAACTTTCCTTCCAAGCAGTAAGCATCTTTTAATTTCATGGCTGCAGTCACCATCTGCAATGGTTTTGGAGTCCAAAATAATAAAGTCTCCCACTGTTTCCATTGTTTCCCCATTTATTTGCCATGAAGTGATGGGACCAGATGCCATGATCTTCATTTTCTGAATGTTGAGCTTTAAGCCAACTTTTTCACTCTCCTCTTTCACTTTCATCAAGAAGCTTTTTAGTTCCTCTTCACTTTCTGCCATAAGGGTGGTGTCATCTGCATATCTGAGGTTGTTGACATTTCTCCAAGCAATCTTGATTCCAGCTTGTGCTTCATCCAGTCCAGCATTTCTCATGATGTACTCTGCATAGAAGTTAAATAAGCAGGGTGACAATATACAGCCTTGACATACTCCTTTTCCTATTTGGAATCAGTCTGTTTTTCCATGTCCAGTTCTAACAGTTGCTTCCTGACCTGCACACAATTTTCTCAAGAGGCAGGCCAGGTGGTCTGGTGTTCCCATCTCCTGAAGAATTTTCCACAGTTTATTGTGATCCACACAGTCAAAAGCTTTGACATAGTCAATAAAGCAGAAATAGAAGTTTTTCTGGAACTCTCTTGCTTTCTCGATGATCCAGTGAATGTTGGCAATTTGAACTCTGGTTCCTCTGCCTTTCTAAAACCAACATATACCTCTGGAAGATCATGGTTCACATACTGCTGAAGCCTGGCTTGTAAAATTTTGAGCATTACTTTACTAGCATGTAAGATGAGCACAACTGTGTGGTAGTTTGAGCATTCTTTGGCACTACCTTTCTTTGGGATTGGATTGAAATCTGACATTTTCCGGTCCTGTGGCCACTGCTGAGTTTTCCAAATTTGCTGGCATATTGAGTGCAGCACTTTCACAGCATCATCTTTTAGGATGTGAAATAGCACAACTGGAATTCCATCACCTCCACTAGCTTTGTCCGTAGTAATGCTTCCTAAGGCCCACTTGACTTCACATTCCAGGATGTCTGGATCTAGGTGAATGATCACACCATAGTGATGATCTGGTTCGTAAAGATCTTTTTTGTACAGTTCTTCTGTATATTCTTGCCACCTCTTCTTAATATCTTTTGCTTTATTCATAGGTATACTCTAAACATCTGCACAGAAGGATAAAAGGGGGGAATGAAAAGGAGGGAGACAGATCCAGCCAGTAATCAGTTCCCTAAGTGTTCTCCACCGTCTGGAACACACAGAAATTCACAGAGTTGGGTAGAGTAGAGAGGGGTTAGGGAGGAGACACAGGCGACCTGGTGGAGAAAAAGGAGGGTCCAAAGGGAGAGAGAGCAGTCAAGCCAGTAATCTCACTCCCTAGTGAAAAATGGGTCCTGAAGATTGGGTCCTTAAAGGTACAAAATTGGTAACAAATACATAAAAGCAAAAATTAAAAATCTAGAGTAGAGTTTGGAATTTCAAAAATACGATGTTAAAGAAAAGAAGAAGGAAAAGAAAGAGAGAAAGAACGAACAAACGAAAACAAACAAGGTCGCGAAAATTATAAAGAAAGTACAGGTACAAAATTGATAACTAATACCAGAAAGCGAAAATTAAAAATCTAGAGTAGAGTTTGGAATTTCAAAAATACGATGTTAAAGAAAAGAAGAAGGAAAAGAAAGAAAAAACGAACAAACAAAAACAAACAAGGTCGCAAAAATTATAAAGAAAGTACAGGTACAAAATTGATAACTAATACCAGAAAGCAAAAATTAAAAATCTAGAGTAGAGTTTGGAATTTCAAAAATACAATGTTAAAAAAAAAAAAAAGAAGAAGAAAAATAAAGAGAGAAAACAAACAAACAAATACGAACAATGTCACAAAAATTATAAAGAAAATACAGGTACAAAATTGATATCAAATACCAAAAAGCATAAATTAAAAATCTAGAGTAAAGTTTGGAATTTCAGATATACAATGTTATATAAAAGAAGAAGAGAAAGAAACAGAAGAAGAAGAAAAAAAAAAAGTCACAGAAATTATATAAAAAAAAACTATAGGTACAAAATTGATAACATATACCAAAAAGCGAAAATTAAAAATCTCCTTTCGAAGAGTTGGGTTGCTTTTCTGGGTGCCTGATGTCCTCTGCCGGCATTCAGAAGTTGTTTTGTGGAATTTACTCGACGTTTAAATGCTCTTTTGATGAATTTGTGGGGGGAGAAAGTGTTCTCCCCGTCCTACTCCTCCGCCATCTTGGCTCCTGGTCCAGGTTCGATGCATGATGCTGGATGCTTGGGGCTGGTGCACTGGGACGGCCCAGAGGGATGGTATGGGGAGGGAGGAGGGAGGAGGGTTCGGGATGGGGAACACATGTATACCTGTGGCGGATTCATTTTGATATTTGGCAAAACTAATACAATTATGTAAAGTTTAAAAATAAAATAAAATTGGAAGAAAAAAAAAAATAAACATCTGCACAGTATGTTTCCATAAGGAGGATATTTAATCAATGTTTATCAACTTGATGTCAAAACAAAGCTAGTGGAGGTGATGGAATCCCAGCTAAGTTATTTCAAATCCTAAAAGATGATGTTGTTAAGTGTTGCACTCAGTATGTCAGCAAATTTGGAAAGCTCAGAAGTGTCTGCAGGATGGGAAAAGGTCAGTTTTAAGAAAGACAACGCCAAAACATGTTCAAACTACCAAACAATTACACTCATACCACAGGCTAGCAAAGTAAGCTCAAAATTCTCCAAGCTAGGCTTCAACAGTACATGAAACGAGAACTTCCAGATGTTCAAATTGGATATAGGAAAGGCTGAGGAACCAGAGATCAAATTACCAACATCTGCTTGACCATAGAAAAAGGAAAAGAATTTCAGAAATCATTTCCTTCTGCTTCACTGACTACACCAAAGCCTTTGACTATGTTGATCATAGCATCACAGCAAACTGGAAAATTCTGAAAGACATGGGAATACCAGACCCACCTTACCTACCTCCTGAGAAATCTGTATGCAGGTCAGGAAGCAACAGTTAAAACCTGACGTGGAACAATGAACTGATTCCAAATTTGAAAAGAGTATGTCAAAGCTGTGTACTGTTACCCTGCTTATTTAACTTACATGCAGAGTACATCATGAGAAACATTGAGCTGGATAAAGCACAAGCTGGAGTCAAGATTGTCATGAGAAATATCAATCACCTCAGATATGCAGATGACACCACCCTTATGGCAGAAAGTGAAGAACTAAAGAGACTCTTGATGAAAGTGAAAGAGGAGAGTGAAGAAGTTGGCTTAAAGCTCAACATTCAGAAAACGAAGATCATGGCATCTGGTCCCATCACTGCACAGCAAATAGATGGGGAAACAGTGGAAACAGTGGGAGACCATTATTCTGGGCTCCAAAATCACTGCAGATGGTGATTGCAGGCATGAAATTAAAAGACGCTTACTCCTTGGAAGGAAAGTTATGACCAACCTAGATAGCATATTAAAAAGCAGAGAAGTTACTTTGTCAACAAAGGTCCATCTAATCAAGGCTATGGTTTTTACAGTAGTCATGTATGGATGTGAGTGTTGGACTACAAAGAAGGCTGAGCACCAAATAATTGATGCTTTGAACTATGGTGTTGGAGAAGATTCTTGAGAGTCCCTGGACTGCAAGGAGGTTAAACCAGTCAATCTTAAAGCACATCAGTCGAGAATATTCATGGAAGGACTGATGCTGAAGCTGAAGCTCCAGTACTTTGGCCACCTGATGGGAAGAACTGACTTATTGGAAAAGACCCTGATGTTGGGAAAGATGAAGGCAGAAGGAGAAGGGGACAACAGGGGATGAGATGGTTGGAAGCCATCACTGACTTGATGGACATGAGTTTGAGTAAGCTCTTGGAGTTCATGATAGACAGGGAAGCTTGGTGTGCTGCAGTCTATGGGGTTGCAAAGAGTCGGGCATGACTGAGCTACTGAACTGAACTGAACTATTATTTCAATCATTTCGTTTGATCTGCTACCACATATTTAGATATGTGTAATATATACAAATATATATATATATATATATATATATATTCCACATGTTTACTGCTTATCACCTCACTGTCTATTAAAAGCATCTACCACCTTTTCAATTCACTTAAGATGATTATACACTGTTCTTTGTCTCCATCTTATTTTTATGCTCTTATTTGTAATCAGCAGGTAGTTCTTCATATTAAGTCAGTCTTGGACTTCACTTTTTTCTCTTAAAGTATAATGGATTCTAAGTTAGAGAACTTATATGACTAGAGTTTAGGAATCTTCAGTTCAGTTCAGTTGCTCAGTCATGTCTGACTCTTTGTGACCCCATGAAAGGCAGCACACCAGGCCTCCCTGTCCATCACCAACTCCCAGAGTCCACCTAAACCTATGTCCATTGAGTTGGTGAGGTCATCCAACCATCTCTTCTTCTGTCATTCCCTTCTCCTCCTACCCTCAATCTTTCCCTTTCATCAAGAGGCTCTTTAGTACTTCTTCACTTTCTGCCATTAGGAATCTTGCAGGCTGGTAAAGAGGAAAACATCTAGGAAAATATACCATTCTGTACAAACATTTTACTTCCAGATAAATGAAAGATTCCTCAGCTAGGAGTCTTTGCAAAACAGTCTCTAACACTTTGAGTCCATTTCTTTTTTCCAGGACAAGAATTCTTTTTTGTTTGTTCACTTTAGCTTTTCTAATGATGTCCAAATTAAATTTTAACTCTAAGTCTTTTGTCATTCATCTTATACTCTCTCATCTTTTCCTATCAGTATTTTTTTGTGATTGACTGGAACATCACCCTCACTTTGATATTACCTTGCTGTTGTATCTTTCTCTCCTAATCTACTATGTGATAAATCCTGTGAGGAAGCCATATTCAGTGTTCAGTTCAGTTCAGTCGCTCAGTCGTGTCTGACTCTTTGTGACCCCATGAATCGCAGCACACCAGGCCTCCCTGCCCATCACCAACTCCAGGAGTTCACTCAGACTCAGTGTAAATATACAGTATTCCATACTCCTTCTAGAAAGGAACTTTTTCTTTGCTTCTTCTTTTCTTTGGATAATGAAGCAAACAAATATCTTACAAAGAAGAGATTCTTTTATTTAATAGCATGCATTCTGATTCAATAGCAAAAAACTGAATATGTTAACAATATAAATTTAAATCAATTCAAATAATTCTTCTCATTGTGCTACAGAACATTAAGACTGCGCTTCTGAATTCAGCTACAAAAGGTAATTTACATGCATTATCTATATTTCTATTTGCAGATTACACTATTATATAAAATGCTTCATATTTAGTTTCATAAACCAGCATGCTTAGCAAACTTCATTTGCTCCTGTACTCACTGCAATCAAAGGATGATGTATAATTATATTTCCATTGGAAGAAAACTCTGAACATCACTGATATTTGGGTTTCAAAAAAGTAGTAATGAATGTGTGGATAAATCTTACGGCAAATTTTGAAGATTTTGGTGAATTGGTCTGGTTGCTCTATAACCATAACTTCACTTTTTCCTACACTTTAATTTAAACATAGTGTCATACATATAACTATCCTTGAAGTTTAGCATTTCTAATTACAACACTTATAGATGAAGTATATATTCTTCAACAGGGAATATTCATCTTTTGTTGCTTGTATAGTATAAAGATAATTTATACACAATAACTGGTAAATGGCAGATTTTAATCTGGAGTTTATTTTTAAAAATAATTGTCCTTATTAGTTGAGGTATGTTTACCTATTATAAATGGCACTGTAACCTACTTTATAGAAATATAATTAATATAATGCAGGCAAATTCAATCTGGAATTTTTATAGAGGTTTCATATTGGTTCCAAATAGGAAAAGGAGTACGTCAAGACTGTATATTGTCACCCTGCTTATTTAACTTAAATGCAGAGTACATCATGAGAAACGCTAGGCTGAAAGAAGCACAAGCTGGAATCAAGATTGCCGGGAGAAATACCAATAACCTCAGATATGCAGAGGACACCACCCTTATGGCAGAAAGTGAAGAGGAACTAAAAAGCCTCTTGATGAAAGTGAAAGAGAAGAGTGAAAAAGTTGGCTTAAAGCTGAACATTCAGAAAACAAAGATCATGGAATCTAGTCCCATCACTTCATGGGAAATAGATGGGGAAACAGTGAAAACAGTGTCAGACTTTATTTTTTGGGGCTCCAAAATCACTGCAGATGGTGATTGCAGCCATGAAATTAAAAGACGCTTACTCCTTGGAAGGAAAATTATGACCAACTTAGATAGCATATTCAAAAGTAGAGACATTACTTTGCCAGCAAAGGTACGTCTAGTCAAGGCTATGATTTTTCCAGTGGTCATGTATGGATGTGAGAGTTGGACTGTGAAGAAAACTGAGCACCGAAGAATTGATGCTTTTGAACTGTAGTGCTGGAGAAGACTCTTGAGTATTCCTTGGACTGCAAAGAGTCCATTGCAATGCAACCAGTCCATTCTAAAGGAAATCAGTCCAGGGTGTTCATTGGAAGGACTGATGCTGAAGCTGAAACTCCAATACTTTGGCCACCTCATGCAAAAAGTTGACTCATTGGAAAAGACTCTGATGCTGGGAGGGATTGGGGGCAGGAGGAGAAGGGGACGACAGAGGATGAGATAGCTGGATGGCATTACTGACTGAATGGACATGAGTTTGAGTGAACTCGAGGAGTTGGTGATGGACAGGAAGGCCTGGCATGCTGCGATTCATGGGGTCGCAAAGAGTCGGACGTGACTGATTGACTGAACTGAACTATTTCTTAGGTTTCTATATTATGTATTAAATATTTGGTTTGTTAACCTGATATTTCTTCAAATTTGTTTCAGTAATTTCATATAGGAAACTTGTTCTGCTCTTCTTACATAATTAACATTCTTAAATTTGAAGAAGAAACAGCAACAACAATAAATTAGAGATAAACTACAAAATCTCTAGATGTTTACTACACAGATAATCAATTAATATTTTTATGTTTTACTTTGTTTTAATTCTAGCAAAGTAGCGGAGCAGCACCGTATGGGGTCTGCCCAGGACAGACCTCCCCCCCCGCTATACATCCTCTGCCTGACTCTTCTTTGTAGAAAAGCTGTAATTTCCCAGATCTCCCCTGAGCCACAAAGGCCTCACTCAAGAATTAAGGAATGAAAGGATGTGAATATGTAATCACAAAAGTAGCAGCTAGGTCAGGAGAACTGGTAATAAACAGTATATCAATCATATGGCAGTCATAGAATCTTTAGTTTCTCCCTGAAATACCTAGATAACAGTATCTGATGCACATTTCCTGAGTTGTGTTATAGATGCTAAATCATTCTCACCAAATAGAAGACGTCAGCTACATGATTAACATGAGCATGTACCTCCCAAACTGACTGGAAGCTGAGGATTGATAATGTTAAACTTTGTGACACCATCCTGTTATCTCACCATTAACCAATCAGAGAATTGTGCATGAGCCCATCACATACCCTGTGACTTCCCTCCCCCACCATGCCTTTACAAGTGCTTCCCTGAATCCCCTTCAGGAGTCTGGATTTTTTTTTTTTTTTTTTGGAACATTAGCTGTCCTGGATTCCTTGTCTGGCACCTTAAAACAAATGATTCATTTTCCTTCACCACCACCCTGTGTTGGTAGATTGGCTTTACTATGTAACGAACAAAAGATACAAAATGCATTATTTCCTGGAAATGAGCTTCCCAGAAGAGAGAAGGACAATAAATAAAAATAAATGTTTTTAAAAGTTAATGTATGTTAGAAGGAAAAAATAAAACAATACTAAAGTGATCTGAATAGTGTGGTATTTGAGCTAGCTCATAATTTAAACAAGGCATTCAGGTTGGAGCTCATTCAGAAGATAATATTTAAGGAAAAATGTGAAAGAGGTGAGGGAGTTAACCAAGCACATACTTAAGGAGATGACGTCTAGAAGGAGAGAAGAGCCAAAGCAATTCCGTAAGGTAGAAACATCCAAGAGGCCAATGTGATGGGAAGTAAGGGCACGTCGATACAGAATGAAGTCAACGAGGGAACAGCAAATGATGCAGGAGAATAAATGCAGGTAAAATAGATGTTTAAAATATTTACAGAACCAAATTGTATGCAGAGACAAAGCAAGATAACCCTAAGTAGGTTTCCTTAGGATATATAAAAAAAATTTAAATTTCTAACCTTTAGTATATTTAAAACATGGGATATATAATCAAAACTGGTACTTTTACCTTGGAATATGATCAGAAAGAAGTTCAAGAGCACTGGAAAATGAGGATCAAGTTCGCCAGTGTTCTCAGTGCTAATATTTTATGATTTTCTTAAAGAAAACATTTACTATTGCTAGCTATCAGGATAGTAATAGATTAACAATTGTATCCAAATCTACCTTTTCTGAGTAGCACAATAAAAATTATAGAACAAAAATATTAAGCAAGACAAAGTAGGAGACAATAGAACCATTTATATTTTATAATATAACCTGAATTATTTATGGTGTTTCTCTAGTGGAAGTATGTACATCTTTATTTCTGTTTAGTAATACTTGATGACATAAATATGACTTCAGCTGAGTCAGATAAACTGACAATTGAATAGAAGGACTAAAATGTGCTTTATGTGTAATTTTTACTTTTCATTGCTGTTTCTTTTTAAGGACTGGGATACACCTGAGGGTAAATTTTGTTGTTTCATGCCCATTACTTGATACCAGACTTAAAATTAGTAGACAGTCAACAATGTTTTATTATTAAAATAAAATATTAATCAAAGGCTCCCCAACTTCAGTATGCATCAGAATGACAGGTACTCTGTTTTAAAAATGAAAATTATCTACTTTCCCTTCCTATATTATACTTCTATAATTAAAGAAAAACACTCTTCATGACTTCATTGAAGAGAATCTAAATATTTGAATGTATATAGAGAGAGTTGTTGATATTTGTTTATAATTCATTTGCAATACCCTTTCAAACTTTTCCTTATGTTTATTACTATCAAATACTAATTCTGAGGCCTCTCCGAATCATTTATTTTAATTTCTAAAATATTTTAATATTTTGCTTCTGAATATGTATGAAGGGAAAGAAGAGACCTCACATCTCTATAAAGAATCTTATTGCAAACTAAGAGAATTAAGTTAGAATATAAGTTCAGAAGAAAGGTTTTGGCATAATTTAAAGCCAATGATACATGTATTTCCAAGACATCTGACATGACTTTCAATTTCAGTTTTTTCTACCTCCTGTTGGTACTGACACTAGAAACCACCACAGATCAGTATTTCAGAGACAATATGGTACAACAGTTAAGAACATTGCTCAAGTGATCAGAAGGCAAGGATCCCAAATTCTGGTTCTGACACTCACTATGGATGTTCCCTGGGCAGTTACTCCTTGTCTCCCTCAACTTTGCAGCCACAGACTGAAGGAAACTCATCTCATTTTCTCATAGGGTTGTCAGAAGCATAAAACGAATTTGCAAGTGTGATGTGCCTTACATAATGTGAGCATAAAGCATGCTGCCTATTTTAATAAATAAAGTATTAACACACTTCATGGGAAATAGATGGGGAAACAATGGAAACACTGTCAGACTTTATTTTTGGGGGCTCCAAAATCACTGCAGATGGTGACTTCAGCTATGAAATTAAAAGATGCTTACTCCTTGGAAGGAAAGTTATGACCAACCTAGATAGCATATTGAAAAGCAGAGACATTACTTAGCCAACAATGGTCCGTCTAGTCAAGGCTATGGTTTTTCCCGTGGTCATGTATGGATGTGAGAGTTGGACTGTGAAGAAAGCTGAGAGCCAAAGAATTGATGCTTTTCAACTGTGGTATTGGAGAAGACTCTTGAGAGTCCCTTGGACTGCAAGGAGATCCAACCAGTCCATTCTGAAGGAGATCAGCCCTGGGATTTCTTTGGAAGGAATGATGCTAAAGCTGAAACTCCAGTACTTTGGCCACCTCATTTGAAGAGTTGACTCATTGGAAAAGTCTCTGATGCTGGGAGGGATTGGGGGCAGGAGGAGAAGGGGACGACAGAGGATGAGATGGCTGGATGGCATCACTGACTCGATGGACATGAGTCTGAGTGAACTCTGGGAGTTGGTGATGGACAGGGAGGCCTGGCATGCTGCGAATCTTGGGGTCGCAAAGAGTCGGACACGACTGAGCAACTGAACTGAACTGAATGTCTGTTAGGCCAAAAAAAAAAAAAAGAAGAAGACTGACTGCAAATAACTTCCAGTTTGTATATTTTAAATAGATTTCATATGAAAGAAGAAACTTTGAGTATCCGAAGGCTCTTCCTATTCTCTTTGATAAGTTTATCCTCTCTCCCAATATGGAAGAGTATATAACCCACAGAAAGGAACAAACTATTTAGGTTAATCAACCCTAGCTTTGCCAGGAGGGTTTTCATTCTCTCAAATAAATCTTTCTTCTGATTTTAACATAAACATTTTGTGTGGTTAAATACATAAATAAAAGGTCCACAAGCTTTTCCTCTCTTTCAAGTGTTTTAAGTATGTGAGACAGGGTTTTGTTACACAAGTGGAGACAAATTTCTACTGAGCAACATCTTGAGGATTCAGTTGTCTCTAAACATCAAAAGGCCAAAGATACTAGACTTTGATTCTTGAACATTTTAAGTGTGTGTTAGTCATTCAGTCATGTCTGACTTTCTGAAACCCAATAGGCTATAGCCCACCAGGCTCATAAGTCCATGGGATTTCTAGGCAACATAATAGAGTGGGTAGCCATTCTCTTCTCCAGGGGATCTTCCCAACCCAGGAGTCAAGCCTGGATCTTTTGCATTGGAGGCTGATTCTATACTATCTAAACTAGAAGCTCTGGTTCCTTACAGTTTTTCATTTATTATTTCATGTTAATATAGAGGGCAACAGTTTCCTCACCAATAAAAGTCAACTTATAAATAATTCTTGCCTACCTCATCCCTCACAAATGCTTGCTACACATTGCTATTTCAAGAGAATCACATTCTTTCATTTAAACATTTTGTGCTGAGGCTCATGAGAATAAAAGCAATATTGTAGGAATGTTGTCAACTTTGTCACCTTTAACTTAAATATTTCAATAAGAACTTAAAAGCAATTTTTTAAATGTATAAATCAGTTCCTTCTGTAGATTTTCATACTTTTAAAGATTCATGTTCAGAATACATTCTATATCTTGGATAGCTTTGTGCTAAATTTTTTATTAGGATGACCAGGAAAATATTTTTTACATCATTATAGATTCTTTTCTAATTTAATGCTTTATTATACTTAAATATGGTCATTTAATTTTTTTAGAGTTCTTTTTGACTTATCATTCAGTTATGTTTTCCTTTCATCTTGGGTTAATAATTTGTTCTCTTTTAAAAAAATATTTTTCTGAATTACAATTTCTTGCATTTTATTTTATTATGATTTTAGTGCCTTTATTTTATAGAGTTTTCTTTTTTATTTTATCCACCAATGTTCAAGCACACACTAAATGCCTTAAAAAGAGAAGCCTGACACAGGAACTGCTTCTAACCAATGTGTAGTTTTTAATTTTTTTAATAAAAGATTGCCCAGAGACACTTATAGTCATGATTGGGAGATAAATGATATTTATACCAATAAGAATTACTACTTATTGATAGAAAAGATCCAATATCATTGCAGCATTATTTGAATATACTAGAACCTGCAAATCAGACTTCATCTGAAAGACTCTGCTATAAGCATTCCTGCTGCTGCTGCTGCTGCTGCTAAGTCGCTTCAGTCGTGTCCGACTCTGTGCGACCCCATAGAGGGCAGCCCACCAGGCTCCCCCATCCCTGGGATTCTCCAGGCAAGAACACTGGAGTGGGTTGCCATTTCCTTCTTCAATGCGTGAAAGTGAAAGTGAAGTCTCTCAGTCATGTCTGACTCTTAGCAACCCCATGGACTGTAGCCCACCAGGCTCCTCCGTTCATGAGATTTTCCAGGCAAGAGTACTGGAGTGGGGTGCCATTGCCTTTTCCTGAGTTACAACTAAAATACAAAAATACATCCTAAATACTGTGTTCAAACCCTCTCATTCTTACATGTGCAAAATGAGCTTTAAAAAGTATATGTGATTTGCAGAAACAAAAATCAATTTTGAGTAGTCAAAGGAATTTAGACCTAGAACATTTAACAGATAATATCTTCACACTTAGGAAATGATCATAGGATGAAAGATCAAGTCAAGCAAGCAGGAAGAATGGGAAAGTACAAAAGGACATGATGATTCTTTTTCTTTAAAGGATTTTTCCATATATATCAACAGCAGTGTCTACCTACTTTAACTTGGTAAGAAATTAGTCACATAGTACCTACTAAATTAAAAAATCTGAAAAGAAATTCACACAAAGTGTTCAAGAATTATATTTACCCTAGTCTCTGCAATAATCCTCTTCCTACACGTCTTCCACCTCTTTTTTCTGTTTTCCTACTTCTATCTTTCTACACTATTTTGCTTAATTATTCTTTAACTTATTTTGTTCAGAGAATAATCATTTCTTGATTAAAGTCCTGTGCTTTTATTAAAAGTACCAGCATGCATAGAAATACTGAACAAATGTTTGAGAACTTCTCTATACCATGCAATACAGTAGGCAGCCTGCATTTAAGGTAAGTATAACCTTGTTTCCTTCTTTCACAAGCTTAGAATATAGTAGAGAGACATATGGGGCTTCCTAGGTGGCGATAGTGGTAAAGAACTCACCTGCCAATGCAGGAGACATAAGAGACCCAGGTTTGATTCCTGAGTTAGAGAGATCCCCTGGATGTGGGCATGGCAACCCACTCCAGTATTTTTGCCTTTACTTTAAAGAATTTTAGTTTCTTGTAACTAGTTCATAATTCTTAGATTCTCCAAGCTATGTTATTACCTATATTTAAATGTAAATTTGTTTAACACAAATGTAAATATTTGTGTTAAATTTTCAGATAGGTATCAATAACAGTACTGATACCTCTCCTTCATATCACCCTGTATTACATTGTACAATATATTTTCTTTTAATTTTAACATTTTAAAATCTTAGCCATAAAATTAACATTGTTTAGAATTTTCTTAATACCATAGGAAGTTATATATAAGATTCTCTGTGGCTTTTGCTTTCATCTTATTGCATACTCTGTTTAAGACTCTTCATATGTTATAATCTTGCTTTTTAAATAAAACTTAAAACATCTAGTAACCTAATTTAGCTTTAATAACATTACATGAAAAGTATTTAATGAGTTACAAACTATTTACAGCTAAGTAATCCCTATTTTTCCCCCAAAATCAGCAATGATGTTAGCATAAAATCATATGGGAGAAGAAAATGAACCTCATTAAATAACCTCATAAACACTCCCACACATAAATGCATCAACAAAAACAACCAAAATTATACTGAGCAAAGATTATACTGAACAACATAATGGCAAGACATCTCACAGTAAATATAGTTCCTGTTCAGGAATGAATCAGAAACCAAAGTAAACCCAGCTTATTACTTCAAATACAAATTAATACTTTATTCAGCTTTACATCAAAATTTTTAATTTGGGTTATACAGACACTTTCAGTGTAGCACTCACCCTTCAGAGAAGTAGGCAAGAAATACAACTATACTATGTGTAGAATGTGTTAGGGGCACAAACCAGAATATCTATACTTTTGGAAAGAAAAAAAAGTCTATTTATATACATACTAACCTAAGTCACACAAATAAACTGTCCACTACAGAGAGTGATTTCATTTGATGCACAGCCCTGGGGAATTTTTCTCACAAACTTATCAGTCTATTAACTTACCTTGTTAATGTTAATATAGGGAAAAGGAGAAAAAACAGCTTTCCTAACAAACAACATTAATACTTACTTAGAAGAGAAAAGCTTTATCTATTTAGTGGGTCTCTTTTCAGGTTTTATTCTTTTACTTCATTTTCTAACTAAAGTCTGTCATTTGTAGTCAGGATATGAAAGATAAATACTTATTTTTAGAGTAAATTGTCAAATTTTAAAAACTCAGGTTAACTTTTAGAGTTATTTACAGTTCTCTAAATGTTAGTCAATCAAATATCACCATACATCAAAACCTGAGTCTAAAATATTGACAAAATCCATGTGCTTTATGAGCACTGCATGTATTTACTGGAAGAAATCAAGCCACAGATGACTAAGACACTATTACACACTGAGATTATGTATAGAGTGTGCAAACTGTGATTGAAAAGTAATTCTGGAATCAGCATATTCTGCTATGGCAATACATCTCTTTATATCAATTTCTACTGTATATATCATCTCCACTATTGAAAACAAACCCCTCTGAGACATGACAGCACCTGATACAATCAGGAAATTTGTGCTGGAGTAACAAAATTGCTTTGATAAATAAGTTTTCCATTTTAGTGATTTCTCCTTTCTACAGTTATTTTTTATATCTGTTTCTGACAGTAAACTTACTGTTGCATAATTAAAAAAGATTAAACTGCATTGGCTGATATGACTTTGAAAGACATTCAATGAGAACTTTATAGAGTTTCCTGAGCAAAGGAAAAAAAAAAATTGATGCTGTGACATTGTTCAATGTGTGTGGTTCCCAAGCATTTGAAGAAAAATTGTCAGAATGTTCAAGGCTAGTAGACTAGAACTTTTGTAACTTTGGCAATTAGAAAGTAAACTTTCACTTGATTTAAAGTTAAGTGGTTTTGCATGCCTGCCTTTTTCTCTTTCTTTCTCTCGTTTTGTTTTCCTCCTATTTGCTTTTGATGCTGAAAAAAGAGTTCAGACCTTTGACATAGATAGCTATGCAGTAATGAATATATTATCCTCTCTTATAATATCAAAGCAGTAAAAATTATGATAAATCAAGAAAATATTGTATCAGTCATAAAGAAACAAAAAAATTCTGTTTAGCTCATAAAAATAGAGTAGAATTCCTCTCCCTCTATGGCCACACTCAGTGATGATGATGATATTGAAAGGAGGAGGAGAGTGGAAGGAAAGGGGAAGAGGAAAATGAGGGAAAACATCAAATTTTTAAAATGCCAAAGGTCACCCTAGCAGGATTGACCACAAGTTTTAAAAAACTTTTTAAAAAACCCTATAAGAAAGGTAATGTCCATTATCTGTCCAAAATTTTGTGAGGAAGTTTTCTGAGGGGAAACTATAAAAAGCATTTTAAAATTGTGGTTATAAGTAAGTACAGGTAAGCTTAATTTTCTATTTGTTTATTCATTTTACATTATTATTAAAGTCTAACTTTACACCAGGTGTTGTATTCAGCACTGAGCATACAGTGGGTAACAAACAAAAGAAAATTTACTCATACTTAACTTACACTTCAGTGTAAAGGAATATAAAGTAAACAGGTAAAATAGACACATCAGGAGCTAGGGTATTTAGATAAATAGCTAATTCTAGATCTATGGCAGAGAAAATCCAAGATAAATTTGATGTGCAGGGGTGAGCTTGACAGAGTTCCAAAAGTGGAAAAATGTCAGCAATAAAACAGGTAATAGTACCTTGTGAAAGTGTTGGTCCCTCAGTTGTGTCTGACTCTTTGCAGTCTGAGCCACTAGGGAAGCCCTAAAATTGTAGCCTGTCAGGCTTATCTGTCCATGGGATTCTCCTGGCAAGAATATTGGAGTGGAGAGACATTCCCTTCTTCAAAACTCAGGGATTGAACCTGGGTCTCCTGCTCTGTGGGCCTTTTCTTTACCATATGAGTCACCAGGGAAGCCCAATAATATCTTACCCAAAGAATAAAATAATAAAAGCCTTAACAACATCAATAAATGATTTAATAAGTAAAAAATGGAGGAAAAGAGACATATTTACCTTTCAAAAGAATTTGAAAATCTAAATGTAGATCATCTCCTTTTCAGGAGCTAGAGTTTAATTTCCTTCCCCTTGAGTGTGGACAGAATGTAGATACTGGATAGAGTATATAAAGGGGAAAAGAGTGCCATTGCAATGAAGACACGTGAGAAATCAAGTGTTCAAGGTTAACATCATCAGTGGTAAGTCATGTTTATATAATGTATATCTGATATGATGCCACAGAAGTACTCTTCACCTCTGTCGTATTCCTCCAATTCCACAGCTCTCATCTAATTATGAGAAAACATCAGATAAGATCAAACTGAAGGGCATTCTAAAAAAAATATCTAATCTCTTCCAAAGAGTGAAGGTCATGACAAACAAGGGAAGACTAATCAGAGAGGGGAAGGACTAAGGAGACATGGTATTTAAAAGAGTCATTGGATGCTGGACTGGATCCTGGAACAGAAAGATGTGTATTAGTGGAAAAACTAGAGAAATCTGAATGAAGTCTGATGTTTAGTTAATAGTATTGTATCCAAGTTAGACTCATAATTTTAACAAAGGAAACCTTGTTACAAACGAAGCTAACATTGGAGGAAGCTGGACAAATTCTCTACTATCTTTGCAACTTTTCTGTACATATTAAACTATTCAAAAATATATATAAGTGATATATAATCCACTTAAAAAATAAACTAAAATTTCCCAAAATAGGAAATTTTAGTTTATTTTTAAAGTGGATTATATATCACTTATATATATATATATATATATTTATGGCATGTATATGGGCATGTATTATATAATGACATATACGACAATTGTTAAGTGAAACTGAAGAGAGTGTTAGGGAATGTTCATAAAAGCCTTCAGCAAGGTGACAAGGATGACAATGACAGAAAGAAGAGAAAGAACCACCTATATTCAGAATCCACCTATATTCAGCTATCTGCCATCCAGACACACAGAACAGCTAGAGCTAAGGTCTGGAGGAGAGAGCTTCTGGAGTTTTATTCATTTTAACTCTTCATTGTTAATAAAATGGCATAATGAAAATGGTGGGTCTTAAAAAAGTTATGAACATAAAGAAAGTGATCAGTTTCACACCAATGCTTTCCATTTTATTCAATTTAATTGAAAATATAAATCAAATCATTTTCTTTGGTTTATATTTTTATTTGGGAGTTGGGATTAAACTTTTTAGTAAAATTTTGACACTTGAATGTTAAAATAGCAATAAAATCCTTTGGGTCACTAAAATATTTCTAAAGAAATCTGGCATGAAAGCATGTCCTTTACTTTCTGAGCCACACATACATATTTTAAATTATAATGCAAAGAGGTAATTATCCTTAAAATAATGACTGGGAATAATGAAACAATAAGCCATCTGATCTAAACATGAATTAGAAAGGCTTTTCATCTGAGTACTAATTGTTTCATAACTTTGTATACTTATTCTATTGCCTTTTCAAACATCTGCCTATTAGTATATGTTAGAAATAGCAGTCAGTGAATATAAGAACATTCATAGTGAGGATTGGCTAGCATCTCATTTGATTAAATTAACTTGCCAGTAAATGAAGTCTTCTCTTGGTTTCAGTGGCTATTTTTAGTCTTTGTATTAATTGGTTATTAATTTGTTAATGAAATAATTTGACATATTCTTATCATAGCTATCTTTATAAACAGATTTTGTATTATGCTAGAAACTATGAAAAGGAAACCTGGAAAAGATCAATGTTCTTTCCAATCCCAAAGAAAGGCAATGCCAAAGAATCTTCAATCCACCGCACAATTGCACTCCTATCACACGCTAGCAAAATAATGCTCAAAATTCTCCAAGCTTCAACAGCACATGATTGGAGAACTTACAGATGTTCAAGCTGGATTTAGAAAGGGCAGAGAAAACAGACATCAAATCTCCAACATCTGTTGGATCATAGAAAAATCAAGAGAAGTCCAGAGAAACATCTACTTCTGCTGCATTGACTATACTAAAGCCTTTGACTGTGTGGATCACAACAAACTGAAAAATTATTAAAGAGATAGGAATACCATGCCACCTTACCTGCCTCCTAAGAAATCTGCATGAAGGTCAAGAAGCAACAGTTAGAACTGGACCATAAAAACAGACTGGCTCAAAACTGGGACAGTACATCCAGTATAGTACATCCAGTACAGTATGTCAAAGCTTTATATTGTCATCCTACTTATTTAACTTATATGCAGAGTACATTGTGAGAAATGTCAGGCTGGAGGAAGCACAAGCTGGAATCAAGAGTCCCAGGAGATATATCAATAACCTCAGATATGCAGATGACACCACCCTTATGGCCGTAAGCAAAGAGAAACTAAAGAGCCTCTTGATGCAAGTAAAAGAGGAGAGTGAAAGGGCTGGCTTAAAGCTCAACATTCAGAGAACTAAGATCATGTCATCTGGTCCCATCACTTCATGGCAAATAGATGGGGAAACAGTGGAAACAGTGACAGATTTAATTTCCTTGGGTTCCAAAATCACTGCAGATGGTGACTGCAGCCATGAAATTAAAAAACACTTGCTCCTTGGAAGAAAAGCTATGACCAATCTAGACAGCATATTAAAAAGCAGAGACATTACTTTGCTGACAAAGGTCCATCTAGTCAAAGCTATGGTTTCTCCAGCAGTCATATAGGGATATGAGACTTGGACTATAAAGAAAGCTGAGTGAGGAAGGTTTGATGCTTTTGAACTGTGGCATTGGAGAAGACTTTTGAGAGTACCTTAGACTGCAAGGAGATCAAACCAGTCATTCCTAAAGGAAGTAAGTCCTGAATATTCATTGGAAAGACTGATGCTCCAAAACTTTGGCCACATGATGTGAAGAACTGACTCATTGGAAAAGACCCTGATGCTGGGAAGGATTGAAGGCAGGGGGAGAGGGGGACAACAGAGGATGAGGTGGTGAATGGCATCACTGACTTGATGGATATGAGTTTCAGCAAGCTCCAGGAGTTGGGGATGGACAGGGAAGCCTGGTGTGCTGCTGTCCATGGGGTTGCAAAGAGTCAGACATGATTGAGTGATTGAACTGAACTGAGAAACTATGAAACCTCCTAAATCAAAATATTAATATTCTTATTCAGTTTAAATCCCTGCTTCATCATAATTCTAAATAATAACGATAAATTAAAAAGTAGTCCATTGCTTCCTGAGTGGCTCAGATGTAAAGAATCTGCCTGTAATGCAGGAGACCCAGTTTTGATCACTGGGTCAGGAAGATCCCCTGGAGAAGGGAATGGCAACCCAATTTCACACTCTTGCCTGGAGAATTCCATGGACAGAGGACCCTGTGGGCTACAGTCCATGGAGTTACAAAGAGTCAAACATGACTGATTGACTAACACTTTCACTTTAACTTTTCATTGGCTAAAAAATTATAAATCTTCAACTAATAGTATGGAGACAACTGGATAACCACATATGAAAGAATGAAGTTGGACCCTCACTTCACTCATGCAAAAATTAACTCAAAATGTATGAACATCATAAATATAAGAACAAAAATTATAAAACTATTAGAAGAAAACATATGGGTGGATTTTCACGTCCTCAGATTGGACAATGGATTCTTAGATCTGATACCAAAAACACAAGTAGTAAAAGAAAAATAAACTGAAATTTATGTAAAAAGAAAAAAAAAAACTTTTGTGTATGAAAGAACATTATCAAGAGAGTTTAAAGAAAATCTACAGAATGGAAAGATATTTTAAATCATGTATTTGATATGAATTTCTATTCTGAAATATATAAAGAAATTTTACAACTCAACAACAAAAAGACAAAAGAACTGGTTTAAAAAAATGAGCAAAGAATTCAACAGACATTTTTTCTAAGAACGTACACAAATGTCCAACATTCACACTAAAAGATGTTCCTGCATAAACATACATCTAAACCACAATGAGATACCACTTCATACCCACTAGAATGACTATTTGTCTGTTTGTTTTTTAATGGGAAAGTAGCAAGTGTTGATAAAGATATAGAGAAATAGGTACATTACTGGTGGAAAATAAAATGGTGTGATAATCATGGCAAATGGTGGTTCCTGAATAAGCTAAATATAGATCATGTTTAAACATTAATCCAACCATTTTACTTTTAGGCAAATACTTAAAATAAATGAGAACAGGTATATTATACTCAAACGTGTTCATGTATGTTCATAACAGCAATATTCACATTAGTCAACAGGTAGAAAGAATTCAGGTGTCACTTGTGGAGGATAAAATAACAAGGTGTAGCTACTTCCACAGTTTCATGAAATGGAATATTTATTCAGCTATTAAAAACGACTGAAGTAGTGATACCTGCCGTATCTTGAACGAACCTCAAAAACATGGTTAGGAAAAGTCAAACACAAAAAATCACATATTGTGGTTTCTTTTATGTGTGTGCTCAGTCACGCCAGTCATATCTGACTCTTTGTGACGCTATAGACTGTGGTCCCCCAGGCTCCACTGTCCATGGGATTCTCCCAGGGGTTGCCGTGCCCTCCTTCAGGGGATCTTTCCAACACAGGGATCAAATCCATGTTTCCTGCATTACAGGCAGATTCTTTACCACTGAGCTCAATGAAAGGACTGACTGACTGAAAGATAAGAGAGCTCATCACAGATGATAAAAAATTTTGAAGACAAAGTCGGTGGTTGCACAACACAGTATATGCAGTAAATACAAATGAGTAGTACAATTCAAAATTGTTAATTTTATGTTATGTAGCCTTCCAATTTAATTCAACATTAGGGATATTAAAATATTATTCTGAGTTATTTTATTTTGCGATTTATGAAAAAAATACTTTTCAATTAGAAATACTATCTGCATGATTTAGATATAATAAATAGCCAATATTCTATGAAAGCAATGGCATAAAATGATTGATTCAATGGCTGATTTTTGTTGGACTCTGTTTGCATTGAAAATATTTTTAATATCTCAGTTTTGAAGTATGTGCAGAATGTTTATCTAAACACTGATCATCGAAATCTAATCCATTTAAAACACCATCTTAAGTCTCTTTTTTCTGATGCCACTCAAAATAGAAATGAGCTTGAAGGAAAAAGTCTGTCTATAACAGATGAGACTCTGTGTTGTCAACGTAGCTTGAGTATCAATGAACAACTCGACCCAGACCAACCCAAAGTATTCAGTCCCAGATGGGAGAGTAGATAAAAAGAACATAACCAGCACAACACACAAACATTTGTCTTTAAGTCATCCAGATGAGTGTCCTCAAGAGCAGTTACTATGTCTTATTACTGTCAGAAATTGCCACTGCTACAATGTCTAGGGATTAGAAAGAACTTATTAATATTTGTTAGCTAAAGTGACTAAAATCTTGAATGAATTATTGGAGGGATGTTAGTAGATATCAGGAAGTTCCCTAGTCACTGAATAGAATATGGAGTAAAGGACTGGAAGTATGGCTCTCTGTCCTGAGTTTAAGCATTTCTTTGGCTTATTTGATATTTATGCAACCTGCTATAGAAAATATTTTTCTCTTTTCTCCTGCTTGGACCCTCTTTTATGAGGTGCTAGTATGTTTACCTGCACAAATTACCACTTGTAATGACTCTGTTGGTTATGACTGCCACGTTTGCTGATACTGCTTCCTCTCAGGTTCTAGAGGTTTCTGAGGCACATGTTCTAGTTCTATGGGTTCTATGGAAAAGTGAGAGGATCTCCTCATTTCAGTGTTATACTGTTTCCAATTGTGTCACAACCAACTCTTGTGTACGTCAGTGCCTAAAAGAGATTTATTGTTACAATCCTTCACTTTCAGCTACATCATTCCCCATAAAAACTTCTCTCTCTCTTTTCTTTTTTGCCATAAATCTTGAGGAACTAAATTGGAGGAAAGTTCAAGTAACAAATACAAATTTAAAATTTCCCTCTTGCGTGACTTCAAAGTCTTTGTTGCAAATACAACTCTGTTGATAATTTTCCTTTATTTTTATTTTTTATTATTATTTTTTTTAATTTACAGTATTGTATTGCTTTAGCCACACATCAACATGCATCCGCCACAGATGTACACGTGTTCCCCATCCTGAATCCCCCTCCCACCTCCCTCCCCATACCATCCCTCTGGTTCATCCCAGTGCACCAGCCCCAAGCTTCCTGTATCCTGAATCGAACCTGGACTGGCGATTCGTTTCTTATATGATACTACATGTTTTAATGCCATTCTCCCAAATCATCCCCCCCGCCCTCCAACAGAGTCCAAAAGACTGTTCTATACATCTGTGTCTTTTTTGCTGTCTTGCATACAGAGTTGTCGTTACCATCTTTCTAAATTCCATATATATGCATTAGGCTAAGCTAAGTCACTTCAGTCGTGTCCGACTCTGTGCAACCACATAGACGGCAGCCCACCAGGCTCCCCCGTCCCTGGGATTCTCCAGGTGAGAACACTGGAGTGGGTTGCCATTTCCTTCTCCAATGCAGGAAAGTGAAAAGTGAAAGTGAAGTCGCTCAGTTGTGTCCGACCCTCAGCGACCCCATGGACTGCAGCCTACCAGGCACCTCCATCCATGGGATTCTCCAGGCAAGAGTAGTGGCGTGGGGTGCCATTGCCTTCTCCGATATATATGCATTAGTATACCGTATTGGTGTTTTTCTTTCTGGCTTCAATTCAGTTCAGCTCAGTTGCTCAGTCATGTCCGACTCTTGTGACCCCATGAATCGCAGCACACCAGGCCTCTCTGTCCATCACCACTCCCAAAGTTCACTGAGACACACGTCCATCGAGTCAGCAATGCCATCCAGCCATCTCATCCTCTGGCGTCCCCTTCTCCTCCTGGCCCCAATCCCTCCCAGCATCAGAGTCTTTTCCAATGAGTCAACTCTTTGCATGAGGTGGCCAAAGTACTGGAGTTTCAGCTTTAGCATCATTCCTTCCAAAGAAATCCCAGGGCTGATCTCCTTCAGAATGGACTGGTTGGATCTCCTTGCATTCCAAGGGACTCTCAAGAGTCTTCTCCAACACCACAGTTCAAAAGCATCAATTCTTCAGCACTCAGCCTTCTTCACAGTCCAACTCTCACATCCATACATGGCCACAGGAAAAACCATAGCCTTGACTAGACGGACCTTTGTTGGCAAAGTAATGTCTCTGCTTTTGAATATGCTATCTAGGTTGGACATAACTTTCCTTCCAAGGAGTAAGCGTCTGGCTTACTTCACTCTGTATAATAGGCTCCAGTTTCATCCACCTCATTAGAACTGATTCAAATGTATTCTTTTTAATGGCTGAGTAATACTCCATTGTGTATATGTACCACTGCTTTCTTATCCATTCATCTGCTGATGGACATCTAGGTTGCTTCCATGTCCTGGCTATTGTAAACAGTGCTGCGATGAACATTGGGGTACACGTGTCTCTTTCCCTTCTGGTTTCCTCAGGGTGTATGCCCAGCAGTGGGATTGCTGGGTCGTATGGCAGTTCTATTTCCAGTTTTTTAAGGAATCTCCACATTGTTCTCCATAGTGGCTGTACTAGTTTGCATTCCCACCAACAGTGTAAGAGGGTTCCCTTTTCTTCACACCCTATCCAGCATTTATTGCTTGTAGACGTTTGGATCGCAACCATTCTGACTGACATGAAATGGTACCTCATTGTGGTTGTGATTTGCATTTCTCTAATAATGAGTGATGTTGAGCATCTTTTCATGTGTTTGTTAGCCATCTGTATGTCTTCTTTGGAGAAATATCTATTTAGTCCTTTGGACCATTTTTTGATTGGGTCGTTTATTTTTCTGGAATTGAGCTGCAGGAGTTGCTTGTATATTTTTGAGATTAGTTGTTTGTCAGTTGCTTCATTTGCTATTATTTTCTCCCATTCTGAAGGCTGTCTTTTCACCTTGCTTATAGTTTCTTTTGTTGTGCAGAAGCTTTTAATTTTAATTAGATCCCATTTGTTTATTTTTGCTTTTATTTCCAATATTCTGGGGAGAAGGTGATGGCACCCCACTCTAGTACTCTTGCCTGGAAAATCCTATCCATGGAGGAGCCTGGTGGGCTGCAGTCCATGGGGTCGCAAAGAGTCATACACGACTGAGCAACTTCATTTTCACTTTTCACTTTCATGCATTGGAGAAAGAAATGGCAACCCACTCCAGAGTTCTTGCCTGGAGAATCCCAGGGACAGCAGAGCCTGGTGGGCTGCTGTTTATGGGGTCTCATAGAGTCAGACACGACTGAAGCGACTTGGCAGCAGCAGCAGCAGGGAGGTGGGTCATAGAGGATCCTGCTGTGATATATGTCAGAGAGTGTTTTGCCTATGTTCTTCTCTAATATTTTTATAGTTTCTGGTCTTATGTTTAGATCTTTAATCCATTTTGAATTTATTTTTGTGTATGGTGTTAGAAAGTGTTCTAGTTTCATTCTTTTATAAGTGGTTGACCAGTTTTCCCAGCACCACTTGTTAAAGAGATTGTCTTTTCTCCACTGTATATTCTTGCCTCCTTTGTCAAAGATAAGGTGTCCATAGGTACATGGGTTTATCTCTGGGCTTTCTATTTTGTTCCATTGATCTATATTTCTGTCTTTGTGCCAGTACCATACTGTCTTGATGACTGTGGCTTTGTAGTAGAGCCTGAAGTCAGGCAGATTGATTCCTCCAGTTCCATTCTTCTTTCTCAAGATTCCTTTGGCTATGTGAGGTTTTTTGTATTTCCATAGAAATTGTGAAATTATTTGTTCTAGCTCTGTGAAGAATACCGTTGGTAGCTTGATAGGGATTGCATTGAATCTATAGATTGCTTTGGATAGTATACTCCTTTTCACTATATTGATTCTTCTGATCCATGAGCATGGTATATTTCTCCATCTATTAGTGTCCTCTTGGATTTCTTTCATCAGTGTTTTATAGTTTTCTGTATATAGGTCTTTAATTTCTTTAGGTAGATATATTCCTAAGTATTCTATTCTTTTCGTTGCAATGGTGAATGGAATTGTTTCCTTAATTTCTCTTTCTATTTTCTCATTATTAGTGTATAGGAATGCAAGGGATTTCTGTGTGTTGATCTTATATCCTGCAACTTTACTATATTCATTGATTAGCTCTAGTAATTTTCTGGTGGAGTTTTTACGGTTTTCTATGTAGAGGATCATGTCATCTGCAAACAGTGAGAGTTTTACTTCTTCTTTTCCAATTTGGATTCCTTGTATTTCTTTTTCTGCTCTGATTGCTGTGGCCAAAACTTTCAAAACTATGTTGAATAGTAGTGGTGAAAGTGGGCACCCTAGTCTTGTTCCTGACTTTAGGGGAAATGTTTTCAATTTTTCACCATTGAGGATAATGTTTACTGTGGGTTTGTCATATTTTTTCTTTAATATGCATTCATAATAACAGGCTTCTCAGTCCCGCATACTAAGAGATTTTTCAGGCTGGATTCACCATTTCAATAGTGACAAGGCTTAGGATGAAGTTTCCCTTAACTCACCCTCACTCAGCACAGAGATAAAGATAACACTTGTCCATGGCATCTTATAAATACAATTTTCCAGTCATTTTGATTTATCAAATACATTTGAGGATTTTCTTGCAAAATTGTTTTAGAAACAGGGATATCTCATCATATCCAACCCTTTGTTTTTAGTGTGAATGATTAAGACCATTAAAAGAACCTCAGTAACAAAAGGGATATAAAATAGGCAATATAACAAAAGCACTGATTTGCAACATGCATTAAGGGAAAAGGACTGATATACTGTACACTATATGAAAAGCAGCTGAAAGAGATGAAAAGAGCAGCCATAAAGTCTAAAAAATATGGACAGATTTTTAACATACACATATGCATTTGAGGGACAAGGAGCATTTATGAAAGTTCCAAAAAATGTCAACTTTGCTCAACCTGATGGCAGACTGTTTTCTATTTTTGCATGACAAACTAAGAATTACAAAATTTTCAATATATAGAAGTAATTTAAAATTTTATATTTTAACAAATCTTTATTTCAAAGCCCTTCTAAAACTAGTATTCCTGATATCCAAACATTAGTACAATATAAAACTGTGTTTAGGATGGCAGAGAAAGTGAAAGTGTTAATTGTTCAGTAGTGTCCGACTCTATGGAAAACCCCATGGATCAGGTTCCTCTGTCCATGGAGTTCTCCAGGCAAGAATATGGAAGTAAGTTGTCATTCCCTTCTCCAGGGGATCTTCCTGACCCAGGGATCAAACCCTGGTCTCCCACACTGCAGGCAGATTCTTTATCTTCTGAACCATCAAAGATTCTGATTATTCCCAACATATATGACTCTTTTTTTTTTTTCCCCCAAGAAAATCTACACTGTCTACCTTCTTGCAGCAAGATTTAGCCATGCGATTTAGTTCCATTCAATGACAGAGAATGAGATGGTTAGATGGCATCACTGAATCAATGGACATAAGTTTGGGTAGACTCTGGGAGTTGGTGATGGACAGGGAGGCCTGGCATGCTGCAGTTCATGGAGTCACAAAGAGTCAGACAAAACTGAGCAACTGAACTGAACTGAATGATATAAAATGTTCTGTGCAATTTTCAGTTTATATTTTCAAAAAGAAAGACGCATGCCATGTGTTAAGATTCTGCAAACATAGAAAAAACAAGACAGCCCTTTTCCATCCCTGAACTGTTCACATTTCATTTATAAAAAAGAGAAATAATCTTCTGTCTACCATTGTTTCTCTTGGTTCTTTATATTCTAATACAAGAGACAATAGCTCTTATATTATAATTATTAGTTAGAATAATTAGAATTTTTTTTGCAATTTTTAGTAATTATTTTTTGGAAAGTCTTGAAAGTTTAGTTTCTATAATTAAAGTGGCCATAACTATTACCAAAAAATTGCCTTTATATAAGAAATTTTCCAGAAAGGCACTTCAATTTCACAAAAATAAAGCAAAGGCTATTTTTTGTTTTGGATAAGTAATTGCAGTTTTGAATATAAATGCTGAGTATTATCTTAAACTATAAATATAAATTATAGCAAAATAGACAGCAAGACACATATCAGTTGTGCTAATGAAGAATGGTAAAAAAAAAAAAAAAAGTTATTCATAACGTGTTACTTAAGCACAAATAACCCAAACATCAGAAAAATCCCCCTGTGACAAGAAAGGTGGAATTTTCCCCTTGTAGTTAGAGTACTTATCTTAAAAAAAATTACCTTTGTCCATAACATTGGGTATTGGATTTAGGTGAATAATAGGAAGGACTTGCTTTCTAATACTGAAGGCTCTTTAGTGCAATATGAAGGCCCTGGAATTTGTTCCTTCATTATGAACATGAGGTACCACGGAGATGGATTTTAAAATCTATAAATACAGTCACTGGAAACAATTTCCTAACTTACTCTCTGTGCTATAGTTCTGTGTGTGTTACTCCAGTCAGTCATGTCCAACTCTTTGTGATCCCATGGATTGTAGCCCACCAGGCTCCTCTGTCAATGAGGGTTCTCCAGGTAAGAATTTTGGAGGGGTTTGCCATTTCTTCCTCCAACCCAGTGATAGGGATCTTCCCAGCCCAGGGATTGAAACCGAGTCTCCTGCACTGTGGGCAGATTTTTTACCACCTGAGCCAACAGGTAAGCCTGTGTTATAGTTCCAATGTATCTTAAATATTCAGTAAAGCTTTAAGAAACACTAGCTTAGTTTATGAGAAATTTTGGAGAATTAAGGATTAACTGCATTTGTGCTAAAAAGAAAAAAATGATATAGAGCTAATCAATTTGAAGATATTAGATAGTAAAGAATTCTTGAAAAAACAGTATTTACAGTATCCAGAGAAGACAGAGTAGTGCAAGATAAATAATGGTAGAACATATAAGCATTACTTGAGACTTCCTGGAAGAACTTTAAATAAAAAAATGACAAGTAGAAGATAAGACTTTATGCAAAATTGAGACAAGAACCAAAGAAAGAACTATTCAACTGTAAGTCTAATTTTCTGGTGCAAACAACTCTCTTAAAGTAGCATCACATTGTTACTAACACAGAAACCAAATCTTCTCCCCGCTACCAGAGGTATCTTACCTCAATCTCTCTTGCTCTCCTGTCTTTTATTTCTTTCTTGCTCTTGTTATCTTCTTCTTGCTCTTTTAAATCTCTTTTCCCTTTCTTTTAAGTCTATTTTGCATAGAATTATAAACTTCTTTTACATTGCATTCTCCATTTTTATAGTTTATTTTCTTTAGAATCCTAAAGCTCTGTGACATGGATTATATGCCTAGATCACTTTTGAATGGAAAAGGGGTTGTGTTAGGCATACTAATCACAGGACAAAGAATTTAATCTAGACAGCATAAAAATCTCAACTGAAAAACACAGCTCTTCAAAGTTCCAAAGCCAGTTGTGATTAGAAGTCTTATACTCCTCAACATCCTATAAGGCAATCACTGTCATAGAACAACGAACTAATATTCTCTAAAATAACATGACTAAATATTAGTTATAACTAGTCTAAAGGAAATTATGCAATGCAAGTTATATAGATATATTTCATGAGGAATATTAAGCTAATGAAAATGAGTGTATAGTAACATCTACTATCAAAAAAGAAAACAAAAACAACTATTGGAACATATTTTAAGTACATAACTTAGTGTTGTAAAAGAAGTTTTATGTTGTCTACCTCTCAATTAATTCAAACTACACTGCATAAATGGCAACCAGCTCCAGTATTCTTGCCTGGAAAAATCCCATGGACAAAGAAGCCTGATGAATTACAGTTCATGGGGTCGCAAAGATGTGGGCATCACTGATGCAACTGAGCACATGCGTATATGTATGAGCACACTGTATATTATTTTGGACTCCAAAATCATTGCAGATGGTGATTGCAGCCATGAAATTAAAAGATGCTTACTCCTTGGAAGAAAAGTTATGACCAACCTAGACAGGATATTAAAGAGCAGAGACATTACTTTGCCAAGAAAAGTCTGTCTAGTCAAGGCTACAGTTTTTCCGTTAGTCATGTATGGATGTGAGAGTTGGACTATAAAGAAAGCTGAGCACCAAAGAATTGATGTTTTTGAACTGTGGTGTTGGAGAAGACTCTTGAGAGTCCCTTGGACTGCAAGGAGATCCAATCAGTCCATCCTAAAGGAGATCAGACCTGGGTATTCATTGAAAGGACTGATGTTGAAGCTGAAACTTCAATACTTTGGCCACCTGATGTGAAGAGCTGACTCATTTGAAAAGACCCTGATACTGGAAAAGATTGAGGGCAGGAGGAGACAGGGACGACAGAGGATGAGATGGCTTGATGGAATCACCGACTCAATGGCCATGGATTTGGGTGAACTCCGGGAGTTGGTGATGGACAGGGAGGCCTGGTTTGTTGAGGTTCATGGGGTTGCAAAGAGTCAGACACGGCTGAGCGACTGAACTGAACTGAACTGATTATCCTAAAAATAGATGGGGATAGAAAACTCAGTCCAGGAACATATGAAACAAGATTATACGGTGTCAGTTCAGTTTAGTTCAGTCACTCAGTCATGTCTGACTCTTTGTGACCCCATGAACCACAGCATGCCAGGCCTCCCTGTCCATCACCAACTGCTGGAGTCTACCCAAACCCATGTCCTTTCAGTTGGTGATGCCATTCAACCATCTCATCCTCTGTCATCCCTGTCTCCTCCTGCTCTCATTCTTTCCCAACATCAAGGTCTTTTCAAATGAGTCAGCTCTTCACATCAGGTGGCCAAAGTATTGGAGTTTCAGCTTCAACATCAGTCTTTGCAATGAACACCCAGGACTGATCTCCTATAGTATGGACTGATTGGATCTCCTTGCAGTCCAAGGAACTCTCAAGAGTCTTCTCCAACACCACAGTTCAAAAACATCAATTCTTTGGTGCTCAGCTTTCTTTATAGTCCAACTCTTACATCCGTACATGACTACCGGAAAAACCGTAGCCTTGACTAGACAGACCTTTGTGGCAAAGTAATGTCTCTGCTCTTTAATATCCTTTCTAGGTTGGTCATAACTTTCCTTCCAAGGAGTAAGCATCTTTTAATTTCATGGCTGCAGTCACCATGTGCAGTGATTTTGGAGCCCAGAAAAATAAAGTCAGCCACTGTTTCTACTGTTTCCCCATCTATTTCCCATGAAGTGATGGGACCAGGTACCATGATCTTAGTTTTCTGAATGTTGAGCTTTAAGCCAACTTTTTCACTCTGCCCTTTCACTTTCATCAAGAGGGTCTTTAGTTCTTCTTCACTTTCTGCCATATGGGTGGTGTCATCTGCATATCTGAGGTTATTGATATTTAGGATAATAGACAGAATAAAAATATGATATTACAGAAGCATCCTTACTAAGAAGAGAGAAACAAATCTTTTGGCAAAATTACACAACAGCTTAGAGAGGCACTACAACTATTATAAGAAAACAGTATGCACTGTTTTCTACAGGTTTCAAAGGAACACTAGAATTAAAATGGCCATTTCAATGTATACCACTTTCCACTTATGAAACCTCTTCAATATCACGTCCCCAGTTTTATACTAGGAAAAAACAAATGGAGCCAACTGACTGAGAGCCTAAGCCAAGGCTGACCTCAGGGAGAAGAAAAGGATTATTCCAAGTAGTTTATAGGAATAGGTGAGGCAAGGAAAGAGAGAAAAGATCCTGTGACAACTATTTGGAGTGGATTCAGAATAGCTGGCATACACTGGAATGGGTAAGCAAACATCCCCTAAGAATCTATTTGAAAAAAGTACCCAACGAAAGGAGGGAAGAACTTCAAAACCTACTACACATGACATCTGAATCATAATTATCACATACCTGGACTTTTCTGTCAAGGAAAGCCCAATCATCTTTTCTTTGTTTATATTTGGTTTATGCAAAAATAAACAAACAATCTTTCAAGAAGTTTGGTTTACATTTGCCTTACCCATTGTCCTTTCATAAACCCTTTTATATTCATCCATGTCGACTGTAAATTTCCTCTAAAGTTATCCTTACTCAAAAATTATACAACCTCAGTCCATGACTCCTACCTGTAAAGCAGTTCTGTGTTTTTAAAACTATTTCACATAACATTACCCTCTCACACAGTCTTTCTAAAAGTTACAACTTTCTCATCATCAAAATTTTATAAATCCTTTTGACGTTAAAATTATGTAGACAACTTTTATTAAGTGTAAAACAATACCCTATGCATTTTTTATATGCTTAGCACTTCAACAACCCTCTAAAATAGTTTGTTTTTTTTTTTTTTCTGTGTGGTAACAAATGAATTTTATTTTTTGGTATTTTTAAAAATAACTTTCAAGTTTTCTTTTCTTTTTTTAACATATGTATAGTTGAGTTACAAGATTATGTTAATTTCAGGTATACAACATACTGATTCAATGTTTTATAGATTATATACCATACAAATTATTATGAAATATTTACTATATTCCCTGGGCTGCACATTATATCCCTTATTTATTTTATAACAGTAGTTTATATCTCTTAATCCTCTTCATCTGTTTTGCCCTTCTGACCAAAAAAAAAATCTCATTACTAATTCACATTTTAAATGAGAAAAATGAGGACCTGGGGTTTAACTTACTTGAAATTAGTTTTATTCTGCTATTGCTTAACTCCCTCTTACCTGTTTTGATTATAATTGCATCTCATTAAAATAATTCATTAATTTTGAGACTATTTAAAATTTTAGGAAATTAGGTTTTTTTAACCAAGAGCATGGGACCTCTTTTCATTTGTTATATTTCTTTTTATCACTGTTGTCTTATTTTAAATTTTCCTTCCAGTTTTATTGAAATATAATTGACATACAATACTATATAAGTTAGGTGTACAGCAGAATTATTTGACTTATCCACATCATGAAATGATTATCATGATAAGTTTAGTGAGTGTTCATCTATTCATATAAATACCACATTAAAGAAATAGAAAAAAATGCTTTTCTCTGTGATAAGAACTCCTAGCATTTACTCTCTTAATAACTCTCATGCATAATATTACTGCTACTTTTAAGTCACTTCAGTTGTGTCCGACTCTGTGCAACCCCATAGACGGCAGCCACCAGGCTCCGCATCCCTGGGATTCTCCAAGCAAGAACACTGGAGTGGGTTGCCATTTCCTTCTCCAATGCATGAAAGTGATAAGTGAAAGTGAAATCGCTCAATCGTGTCCAACTCTCAGCGACCCCATGGACTTCAGCCTACCAGGCTCCTCCATCCATGGGATTTTCCAGGCAAGAGTACTGGAGTGGGGTGCCATTGCCTTCTCCGATGCATAATATATAGCAGTATTAATTATATTAATCATGTTGTACATTACCAACCCTAGTCCTTTTCTATCTTATAACTGGAAATTTGTATTTTTGACCTCTTCATCCAATTACCCCTGCCCCCACTCCCTGCCTCTGGTAACAAATCTAAGCTCCTTTTTGATGAGTTTGTTTGCTTGTTTTAAAATTCTGATGTAAAACTGACTTAAACACTATGTTAGTTCCTGGTATACAATATACTGATTCAGTATTTCTAGATATTTAAAAATGAAATTTTTTGGTAATGACTGTATGAGGTCTTAGTGTTTAGTTTGAACTAGTCTCAAAATTACATTGGGGAGATTTTCATCTTTTACAGTCTGTAATTTTTGAATAACATTAGACTTAACCACTCTTTAAAGGTCAGTAGATAATTCTGAAGGGTATTCCTTGGGCTATTTTAAAATAGTAAAACTTTAATCATCTTTTCAATATCTCTAGAGGGTTATCCAAAAAATTTTCATATTCTTAGATGAGTTTGGTTTGCCAGGAAAGGAGGCTCTTAGAAGTCCTCTTAGACTTATAATTTGTTGTCAATATCTTATACACAGTATTCTCTTAAAATTTTTAAAACTTCATGCACATCAGTTATTTCTCTATTTTTAATTTTTGATAATGTCATTTCCAATTTCTAATCTAATTTGCAAGGAATATAAGGTATTTAACTTTTTAAGGAAATATATTTTGGATGTATTTTCTACATTTTTTAACTTTATTGATTTTAGCTACACTAATTTGTCTTCACATTATTTTTTCTAAGATCTTATACTGAATGACTAGTTATTTCATGTTTAATTTTTCTTTCAGTATGAGCTTGTCTCTTAACTGCTTTCACCTTTTTATCTCTGTCAATTTGAACTACATTATAAGCAAATTCTTCATTATCATTTTCCAGTTTATGAATTCACATTATGATTGTGTCCTGTGGAGACTATATCTTGTTTGTTGCATGATTTATTTTCATGAACCTTTATTTGCACAGCTATTTTCTATACAAACAAGATTTTTTTAATGAGTCATATTTAAAGAAAATTGTTGCCTTCCTCTATTTCTTTAAACAACTTCAACACACGTTTTAAATTTAATTTTAGATTTTTCTATATTGATTTTTATATAACAGGATTCACACTTTGATAATATTATTGTCCTCCTCTCTGTTTTTTATGTTTTGAATACTGTCACGCTGAATTATTATGAGGGAGTTTTTTTTTAATATTATTATTATTATTTGGGATTTTTTTTGTTTTTGTTTTCAAAATCTCTTAGTTTCTTTTACTGTCCCTCTATGGTTACCTCCCTCTTCCTGCTGGTTGTCTTTTCTTGGCCCTCCAGACTCTGTATAACAAAAATTCTTAAAATCTTTTTAGAATTACTCCCTCCAGGTGATCTGGGGTTATAACAATGAGGTCACTGTCTGTAGTAAGTATTGTTATTTGACACCACATTATCAGGTAACGGGGGAAACAGGTCAGGAAGGCAGGAGCAGAGAGTACTCTAGCTCTGTCATTAAACAGGAGACCTGTATGCAGTTCTTCAGCTTTCATTGGGCAATTTTAAACTTTTTCATCTCCTAGAAAATAGAATTTCTTGCCTCCCAAGCATATTTCCACAAGCAGACCCTACCATATTGACTTCCTGTTAACTCTTTATTTGATCTTTTCTGTCTTCTTTTTCTCCACTTTATGTTTTGCTGCCATAGTTTATGTTTAGGGAGGATTATAGAAGTATGATGAAAGTAAAAGTGGAGAGTGAAAAAGTTGGCTTAAAGCTCAACATTCAGAAAACGAAGATCATGGCATCTGGTCTCATCACTTCATGGGAAATAGATGGGGAAACAGTGGAAACAGTGTCAGACTTTATTTCTTGGGGCTCCAAAATCACTGCAGACGGTGACTGCAGCCATGAAATTAAAAGACGCTTACTCTTTGGAAGGAAAGTTATGACCAACCTAGATAGCATATTCAAAAGCAGAGACATTACTCTGCCAACAAAGGTCCATCTAGTCAAGGCTATGGTTTTTCCTGTGGTCATGTATGGATGTGAGAGTTGGACTTTGAAGAAAGCTGAGTGCTGAAGAATCGATGCTTTTGAACTGTGGTGTTGGAGAAGACTCTTGAGAGTCCCTTGGACTGCAAGGAGATTCAACCAGTCCATTCTGAAGGAGATCAGCCCTGGGATTTCTTTGGAAGGACTGATGCTAAAGCTGAAACTCTAGTACTTTGGCCACCTCATGCAAAGAGTTGAATCATTCGAAAAGACTCTGATGCTGGGAGGGATTGGGGGCAGGAGGAGAAGGGGATGACAGAGGATGAGATGGCTGGATGGCATCACTGACTTGATGGACATGAGTCTGAGTGAACTCCGGGAGTTGGTGATGGACAGTGAGGCCTGGCGTGTTGTGATTCATGGGGTCGCAAAGAGTTGGACACGACTGGGCAACTGAACTGAATTGATGGACGTATAAGCTCATTATGTCACTTCTACTGGAAGCTCTATCTTTTTTATTCTTTGGAACAATTAAAACAGCAGAGAAATAATATATTTCTTGAAGCTTGGTAAACATGCTCAACTGTGCCCCTCTCAAAAAAAAAACAGGATTGTCAAACTTCTGTCTTGCTATTGGCAGCTGTGACTACATTTAAATTTACTTTTACATTCTAATCTTTCTAAAATTACACTTGAAATTTATTTTATAGAAAAACATTCTGCAATGCAGGAGTCTGCCTGCAGTGTAGGAAATGCAGATTGGATCCCTGGATTGGGAAGATCCCCAAGAGAAGGAAACTGCAAACCACTCCAATATACTTGCCTAGGAAATCCTATGAACAGTGGAGCCTGGCAGGCTACAGTCCATAGGGTCACAAGAGTCAGACACAAGTTAGCAACTAAACCACAATTCATTTTATTTATATATAGATTAAGCCACTTCTACATTATATTGTTTTTCTTCATGCGATTTTTATAATTTAACTCTTCCATTGCTCTAACCGTATTTGTTTTGTTTTGATTTGGGAGAAATACATGTGCTTATATGTGTATATGTATGCGTTTTCTTTTAATTCTTCCATATATGTATGATATCCAGCCTTTAGACTTAAGTAATATATGTATGCATATGTTAATAAAAAGTCAAACTTTGCAAATATACAAAGTACTTCTGATCAAAATACAGTTCTTTTCTTTTCTGATAAAAAGTTAAATATCTAGTAAAATGATGTGTCTATACATACATATGTCTTGGGAAAAAGAAAATCAAACTTACAGAAAAGAGCAGGGATAGGATATATTAAAAACATATAAATATAATTTACCCAGATTTACTTATTGTTATTATTTTATCTTATTTTATTTCATTTGCTTTATTACATTCTGTGTGTGTGCACACATGCATTTAATTTCCTTTTTAATAATTTAGATTGAGCTTCATACATCATGGTTCTTAGTTTAACCCTAAATTATAGCTCACCATGCATTTCCTAAGAATAGGGATATGTTATTACATAGTCAAGACAGTTATTAAAGAAAGTTTTTATATCACATTTTATCTAATCTTGTGTCCATTTTCTGATTTGTTCCTGTCGAACCAGTCGTTTGCATCTTATCATATTTTTTTTTTCATTCTGGTGCAGGTGATCTGATTTTGCATTAAATGCCATGTCTTTCAAATCTCATTTAAATTAGAGAACAGCAAGAGCCTTTTTGTATTTTTTTTTTCCAGTGGCAGTTTTAAGGAAAATTCTTAAAAAAAAAAAAAAGCTCATTATTTGGGTTTTGTTTGACATTTTCCATGATTAGATTCAGGTTATGGATTCCTAGAAAAAGTTCTACACAGGTGAAATGATGTCATATCTGGACATTTGATATTCAATTATCCCTCATTAGTGATATTAATTCTGTTTATATAGCAACAATCTCATTCAATTTCTTTACTGGATACTTACTTATACTTACTGTATAGGATCAAGCAAATAACTTATTCTTCCTGAAATATTTCCAAAACAAAAGCCTTTCCTTCTCTACCATGTTTATTTTGACATCATCTTTTATTTTTAATTAAATGATTGATATTGGCATTGATATAGATAAATGGATTTATTTTTATATATAATTTTTTATAATTTATTTTTGGGCCAAATTTTCCTGATATTCAAGTTGTCTAACATATCACACAAAGGCACTCATCTCACATGCTAGCAATGGCCCCACTCCAGTACTCTTGCCTGGGAAATCCCATGGACGGAGGAATGGGGTCGCTAAGAGTCAGACACGACTGAGCAACTTCTCTCTCACTTTTCACTTTCATGCATTGGAGAAGGAAATGGCAGCCTACTCCAGTGTTCTTGCCTGGAGAATCCTAAGGACAGAGGAGCCTGGTGGGCTGCCATCTATGGGATCGCACAGAGTTGGACACGACTGACATGACTTAGCAGCAGCAGCAGCAGCAGCGCATGCTAGCAAAGTAATGCCAAAATTCTCCAAGCCAGGCTACAGCCATAAGTAAACCGTGAACTTCCAGACGTTCAAGGTGGTTTCAGAAATGGCAGAGGAACCAGAGGTCAAATTGCCAACATCCATTGGATCATCGAACTAAGCAAGAGAGTTCCAGAAAAACATCTATATCTGCTTTATTGACTATGCCAACGCCTTTGACTATGTAGATCACAATAAACTGTGGAAACATCTGAAAGAGATGGGAATACCAGACCACCTGACCTGCCTCTTGAGAAATCTGTATGCAGGTCAAGAAGCACCAGTTAGAACTGGACATGGAACAACAGACTGGTTCCAAATAAGAAAAGGAGTACATCAAGGCTGTATATTGTAACCCTGCTTATTTAACTTATATGCAGAGTACATCATGAGAAATGTGGGTCTGGAGGAAGCACAAGCTGGAATCAAGATTGCCAGGAGAAATATCAATAACCTCAGATATGCAGATGATACCACCCTTATGGCAGAAAGTGAAGAGGAACTAAAAAGCCTCTTGATGAAAGTGAAAGTGGAGAGTGAAAAAGTTGGCTTAAAGCTCAACATTCAGAAAATGAAGATCATGGCATCTGGTCCCATCACTTCATGGCAAATAGATAGGGAAATAGTGGAAACAGTGTCAGACTTTAATTTTCTTGGCTCCAAAATCACTGCAGATGGTGACTGCAGCCATAAAATTAAAAGACGCTTACTCCTTGGACAGAAAGTTATGACCAACCTAGATAGTATATTCAAAAGCATAGACATTACTTTGCCAACAAAGGTCCGTCTAGTCAAGGCTATGGTTTTTCCAGTGGTCATGTATGGATGTGAGATTTGGACTGTGAAGAAAGCTGAGCACGGAAGTTCACTTCAGTTCAGCTCAGTTCAGTCGCTCAGTTGTGTCCAACTCTTTGCGACCCCATGAATCACAGCATGCCAGGCCTCCTTGTCCATCACCAACTGCTGGAGTTCACTCAAACTCACATCCATTGAGTTGGTGATGCCATCCAGCCACCTCATTCTCTGTCATTCCCTTCTCCTCCTGTCCCAATCCCTCCCAGCATCAGGGTCTTTTCCAATGAGTCAACCCTTTGTAGGAGGTGGCCAAAGTATTGGAGTTTCAGCTTCAGCATCAGTCCTTCCAATGAACACGCAGGACTGATCTCCTTTAGGAAGGACTGGCTGGATCTCCTTGCAGTCCAAGGGACTCTCAAGAGTCTTCTCCAACACCACAGTTCAAAAGCATCAATTTTTCAGTGTTCAGCTTTCTTCATAGTCCAACTCTCACATCCATAATCCTATTTAAAAATACTCAAAAATTATTTTTTGCAGAAATTCATAATATTTTCAACTTTGGGCTGACAAAATACTGTCAAACAATGAAATCTTTGTATGTAATATGACTGAAGTTGGAAACTAGGTCTCAGTGTTCTTGATTGGGAATGCTCCTATTTATACAAGTCCACATGATTTTCTTTCAAGTCTATGTAGATTGATGTTAAAGTGATTGTAAATATTGACTGAAATCTTTATATACATGTGGTTAAGAATAAGACTGAAAAGAGAACTTCATTTGGTTTGGTTTGGAGAGAATCCAAGTCAGGGAAATGTATACTAAAGCATACAAAGGAATACAGTATAGTTTAAAAGGTGCTATACATGGTCATCAGTGATACTGGTCTGTAATTTTCCTTTTTTGTGGTATCTTTGTCTGGGTTTTGGTATCAGCATGATGATGGCCTCATAAAATGACTTGGAAAGTCTTCCTTCCTCTGCTTTTCCTGGAAGTTTCAGAAGGTTACATGTTAACTCTTCTCTAAATGTTTGATAAAATTCTCCTGTAAAACTATCAGGTCCCAGACTTTTGTTTGTTGGGAGATTTTTTAGTCACAGTTTCAATTTCAGTGCTTGTAACTGGTCTGTTCATATTTTCTATTTCTTCCTTTTTCAGTCTTGGGAGACTGTACCTTTCTAAGAATATGTCCATTTCTTCCAGTTTGTCCATTTTATTGGCATAAAGTTGCTCATACAAGTCTTGTATGATCCTTTGTATTTCTGTGAAGTCAGTTGTAATTTCTTTTTCATTTCCAAGTTTATTGATTTGAATTCTCTCCATTATTTTCTTGATGCGTCTGGCTAAAGGTTTATCAATTTTGCTTACATTTCCAAGAACCAGCATTTAGTTTCATTGATCTTTGCAATTGTTTTCTATTATGTAATTTATTTCTGCTCTCGTCTTTTTCTTTCCTTTTAATAACTTTAGTTTTTGCTTGTTCTTCTTCCTGTAGTTGATTTAGGTGTGAAAGTGAAAGTGAAAGTGATAGTGAAGTCACTCAGTCATGTCTGACTCTGCAACGCCGTGGACTGTAGCCTACCAGGCTCCACCGTCCATGGGATTTTCCAGGCAAGAGTACTGGAGTGGGTTGCCATTTCCTTTTCCAGGAGATCTTCCCAACCCAGGGATTGAACCTGGGTCTCCCACATTGTAGGCAAACACTTTACCATCTGCAGTGTAAGGTTAGGTTATTTGAGATTTTTCTTATTTCTTGAGGTAAGATTGTATTGCTATAAATTTCTCTCTTATAACTGATTTTGCTCCATCCTATATGCAAAAATAAGCTCAAAATGGATTAAAGACCTAAATGTGAGACCAGACACTGCAAAACTCATAGAGGAAAACATAGGCAGAACAATATCTAACATAAACCACAGCAATATATTTTTCAATTTGTCTGCCAGAATAACGAAAATAAAACCAAAAAAATTTTTAAAAGGACCTACTTAAATTCAAAAGCTTTTGCATAACAAAGAAAACAATAAACAAAACAAAAAGACAACCCACAGGTGGGGAGAAAATATTCACAAAAGATGTGACCTATAAAGGAGTAGTCTCCAAAATTTACAATGAGCTCATGAAGCTTAACAGCATCCAAATAAATGGCCTACTCAAAAAATGGACAGAAGACATAAACAGACATCTCTATAAAGAAGACACAGGTCAGCAACAGGCACATGAAAGGATGTTCAACATCACTAATTATTAGAGAAATGCAAAACAAAACTACAATGACATACCAGCCAGAATTCTTCTGTTGTTCAGTCACTCAGTCCAACTCTTTGCAACCCCATGGACCGCCACATGCCAGGTTTCCCTGTCCTTTGCTATCTCCTGGACCTTGGTCAACTCATGTCCATTGAATCGGTGATACCACCCAACTGTTTCGTCATCTGTTGCCCCCTTCTCCTTCTGCCCTCAATTTTTCCCAGCATCAGGGTCTTTTCCAATGAGTCAGCTTTTCACATCAGGTGGCTAAGGTGGCTATCACCAAAAAATCCACAAACAATCAATGGTGAAGAGTATATGGAGAGAAGGGAACTCTCCTATATTGTTGGTGGGAATGTAGATTGGCACAGCCACTATGGAGAACAGTATGGAGGTTTCTTAAGAAACTAAAATAGAGCTACCATATGCCCCTCTTCCCAGGTGGTTCAGTAGTAAAAAATTTATCTGCCAATGCAAGAGATGCAGGAGACACGAGTTCAATCCCTGGGTCAGTAAGATATCCTGGAGGATATGGCAACCCACGCCAGTATTATTGTCTGGAAAATTCCATGGACAAAATAGCCTGGAGTACTATAGTCCATGGGATCACAGAGTGGGACAACTGAGTTAATGAGCATGCACCACCCTGCAATTCCACTCCTGGACATATACCCAGAGAAAAGCATGATCTGTAAAGATACTTGCACCCCAAGGTTCATTACAACACTATTTACAATAGCCAAGACATGGAAGCGACCCAAATGTCCACTGACAGAGTAATGGATAAAGAAGTGTACATATATACAGTGCATATATATATACAGTGAACTATTACTGTATATATGTAATACAGTGTACATATATACTGTAGAATATAGTCAGCCATTGAAAAAATGAAATAATGCCATTTGTAGCAACTTGGATGGACCTAGAGAGTGTCATACTGAATGAAGTCAGACAATAAAGGAGAAATATCATATGACATCCCTTATATGTTGAATCTAGAAAGAAATGATACAGATGAACTTAATTACAAAACAGAAATAGATTCACAGGCTTCTAGAATGAGCTTATGGTTGCCAGGGGAAAAGGTGAGGGGAAGGGACAGTTCAGGAACTTGGGATGGACATGTATACGCTGCAAACTTTAAGATGGATAACCAACAAGACCTACTGTATAGCACGAGGAATTCTGCCTAATGTTATGTGGCAGCCTGGATGGGAGGGGAGTTTGGGGGTTGAATGGATACATGTATATATATGGCTGAGTCCCTTTGATGTTTACCTGAAACCATCACAACATTGTTTGTTAACTGTCCCTGGGCCTGGAAGATACCCTGGAGAAGGGAATGGAAATCCACTTCAGTATTCTTGCCTGGAGAAATCCATGGACAGAAGAGCCTGGTGGCTACAATCTACAAAGTTGCAAAGTGTCGGACACAACTGAACAGCTAACACACATACCCCCATACAAAATAAAAAGTTTTTTTTTTTTTAAGGTGCTATGAATAATTATATTTATACAATTATATAGGAGTTGAGAAAAGAAGTCTCACCAACTTATAGCTTCATATCAGTAAGTGGATAGTGGAGGTAGAGGACTATCAAGACATTTCCAATCCAGATAAATACTGTGGAAGGTGTAATATATGATTCAGGAAATATAGCAGGCTATTGGGACCAACCTTCTTGCTGACAGCAACTTAAAATAAAGGATTAAAAAATATCTCAAATACATAGAAGAGATGAAAAGGTAGGAAACAGTTATCATGATATAAACTAAGATAAAATGAGATTAAATATAAGACAGCAACATCAGTTTTGATAAATTGTGTGAGGTACAGAAGAAATAGCCAAGAATTCTGACTAGGAATCTACCACCTATTCTTTCAAAACATACATCCCAAGAGACTGGGAAAGTAATTTCTTTATTGTTGAACAGAGCAAAGGAAAATACATGAGAGAAACTGAAGCCGAAAGCTGGTATTTGCAGCCCTAATATTTGTACAGAGAGGATCCAATTAAGCCTCCAAGTCATATGCTTAAGTTAAATGATATGGTACTAGATGCACTCTTGTATGCTTGGCCCAATAAGTAAATTCTCTCTGGAAAGTAAATACTTTTATTCTGGGCCCCCTGAAACACCTACAACTATTTTTAGCAGTGTATGATAAAAAAAAAAAAAAAAATCCATGAATGCATGAAGCATAACACCATAACAAAAATCAGCAGTAATAACAGATAACAGAAGCAGTATGATATATTATTCAGAGATCTGAATTATTAGTCACAGATTAATTACTAAAACATTTAGCACTATACTTAAAGAAATATGCTAACATTCAAGAAATAGGATATTATGAAACTTTAGCTTACAAATGAGGCAAAGAAACAAACTGATTTTTTAGGACATTTAAACAACTAATGGAAGTTCAAACAAAATGTCTAGGTTTTAACATCAGAACAGACATAGCTAAGGAGAAAATTGGAAAACTGGAAAAGAGGTCAGAATCAATTATCCAGATAACAGAGAGTGATAATTAGAAGTAAAATATGGAAAAATGTTAACAAATAAGGAACATAAATTCTTTCACATAGATTGTTTTTAATATTGCAAAGGTTAAGGGAGAGAGAGAATAGGACAGAAGCAAAGTCCAAGCCTACAATAAAAATAAACAATGACATTCTCTGATTATAAACTGTTTATTATAAGCATGTAATTACTATAGAAAATTACAGTGAACACTCCGGATAGAAGGAAGATAATCACAGAAATAAGAAACTTAAAAAAGAATTAATGTGATCTCAGATGGAAGGTATGGGATGCAAAAAGGATTAAAGAACAAAAATCTGGTAAACATGAAGGTTAATTTATCAATGGAAATATGTTTGGAGTTAAAAAATAGCATTGTTGTTAATATATATAAGAAAATTTATGTACAATTTGAGAGGAAAGCAATAGGAATTAAACTCCTTGATGGGTGTTCTTGCTCAGGTGGAAGATAGTTTCTGATTAACCACAATTGTGATAATTTAAAATGTTGTGATTTCTAGAGTAATTACTAAAATAATAGAAATAACTCATAACTTCAGAACAAGTAAAGAGAAAGCAATTGAATTACACAAGAAATAATCAGTTTGAAAGAGGGTAAGGAAGTAGAGAAAAAGAATCAAGGAATATCTAGGTAGGACAAAGGGAAAGAACAAAATGACACTTTCCATTTAAACAAGCACATCCTTCTCTAGGGGATCTTCCTGACCCAGGGACTGAACCTGTGTCTCCTGCACTGGAAGGCAGATTCTTTATCTCTGAGCCACCAGGAAAGCCCAAAAATAAAAGTGAAGTCGACTAAATGCTTAGGGAAATTTACAGAGTTACTACTTGGGGGAATCTATCAACGTGTTGTAGAAAGGAAAAATACATAAAACATAAAGATAATGAAAACATAAAGATAATGAAAGATAATAAAATGCAGGAAAAAAGATACACCATTGAAAAATTAACAGAAAAAAATGATGTTACCATATTAATAGAAGAAAAAAATTAAGTCATTTAATTATGAGCAATAATGATATTAATTCATTATGATAAACATGCCATACATCAAGTAGATCTATAATACTTTTAAATTTGTATATGTCTATAGGCACAGCCTCAAAATACATACATTAGTTTCCTAGGAATGCTATAACAAAAGTACCACAAACTGCGTGGCTTAAAATAATAGCTTTTAGTGCTAAAATTTATTGAGGCCTGAAGTCCTAAATCAAGTGTTGGCAAGGTAGGTTTCTTCTGGAGATTCTGAAAGACAACCCATCCCACCTCTTTCTCCAAGCTTCTTGTGGTTGCTATCATTCCTTTGTATGTCTCTTTATCTGTTTTCTTTGTTTATAAAGACATCAGCCTTTGTGTTAGAATCTACCCTAATCCAGTATGACCTCATGTTAATTTAACTAACTATATCTACAAAGACAATTTTCAAATAAAATCACATTCTAAAGTTGCAGATGGATTTGAATTAGGAAGGACATTAGTCAACCTACTATAATATATAAGGCAAAATTAATAACTACAAAGAAAAATAGACCAATACATAATGATAGAGTCAAATATTAACACACTTTTCTTGGTAGTTGATATAAAAGAAAACAGGTTATAAAAGTTTAAGCAAGGTTTTTAAATACTAATATTTATATACACTAATGAAAAACATTGATCATGTCCTAAAATTTTTGAATATCATCAACACTTATCATTAGTGTCCAGAAACATTTTAGAAGACTGAAATCACATTTCAAACAGTTCAGTTCAGTCACTCAGTCGTGTCTGACTCTTTGCGACCCCATGGACTGTGGCATGCCAAGCCTCCCTGTCCATCACCAACTCCCGGAGTTTACCCAAACTCATGTCCATTAGGTTGGTGATGCCATCTAACCATCTCGTCCTTTGTTGTCCTTCTCTGCCTTCCCTCAATCTTTCCCAGCATCAGCGTCTTTTCAAATGAGTCAGCTCTTTGCATCAGGTGGCCAAAGTATTGGAGTTTCAGCTTCAACATCAGTCCTTCCAATGAACACTCATGACTGATCTCCTCTAAAATGGACTGGTTGGATCTCCTTGCAGTCCAAGGGACTGTCAAGAGTTTTCTCCAACACCACAGTTCAAAAGCATCAATTCTTTGGTGCTCAGCTTTCTTTATAGTCCAACTCTCACATACATACATGACTCCTGGAAAAACCATAGCCTTGACTAGATGGACCTTTGTTGGCAAATTAATGTCTCTGTTTTTTAATATGCTGTCTTCGTTGGTCATAACTTTCCTTCCAAGGAGTAAGCGTCTTTTAATTTCATGGCTGCGATCACCATCTGCAGTGATTTTGGAGCCCCAAAACAAAGTCAGCCACTGTTTCCACTATTTCCCCATCTATTTGCCGTGAAATGATGGGACCGGATGCCATGATCTTAGTTTTCTGAATGTTGAGCTTTAAGCCAACTTTTTCACTCTCCTCTTTTACTTTCATCAAGAGGCTCTTTAGTTCTTCACTTTCTGCCATAAAGGTGGTGTTATCTGCATATCTGAGGTTACTGATATTTCTCCCAGCAATCTTGATTCCAGCTTGTGCTTCATCCAAGCCAGCGTTTCAATCAATCGTATTAATTTTGGAAGACTGATAACATATTCAGTATAATTGATCCAAAATTTAATTTTTCAACCATTCATACATTACAAAACATACATATCATGAGAGATATTCACTTTTAGTAATATTTGCTTTAAATTATACATTAACCTAGGTGGAATTGATGTATTTTTTTGATATGTTCTTTATCAAGTGCTTTTCTTTCTGTTTTTATTTGTAAAAGCTTTTATGAGGCTTTCTACTCCTGCAGTTATTTTCTATGATTTATATTTTTTGATCATAATTACATTTTTTATCAAGATTTTTAAGATAGTAACAAAAAGCAGTACATAAATTCTTTCAGAATCTCTGGATCATTATATGTGTCTACAGTTGGCCCTCCATAGCCACAGGTTTCACATCTCAGGATACAGAGAGCAGACTGTATGCATTTTTACTATGCCTTTTTATATAAGGACTTGAGCATCTGAGGATTTTGCTAACTTTGGAGCTCCTAGAACAAATCCTCAGTGGACACCAAGGGAAAACTCTATATTATTTTTCTTATAGCAATGCTATATAATATATAAATATCTATATATAATATATGTGCAATATATACAGATATATATATATACACACACAGATATTTATATATCATACATATATTCTAGCTTGATCCTAGTTGTCTATTACATTTTTCACATTATCTCTTAGAAAACAATAGTTTTACCAATTTTCTCTTTTCAAATTTATTACTTTTTACTTCATATTTCATTTAGCTTTTCCATATAGCTCAGGTTTACTTTATTGCTCATATTTTAATCTCAAGTGAAAACACAATTTTTCTCCTTAATAAATTCTTGTTATTAATAGTGAGTAAAGAAAAAAGATGTTATTTTGATGCAAAAATAGTTATTTTTTAAGAAATATAAATTGGATTTTTATTTTTTCATCAGTTTCACTGTTGTTTTAAAATTTTTCTATATGAATATTTTATACTCTCCATGATTAAAATTTTACTGCAGTTTAGAAATTATATTGTATGTTTCTACTTTTTACAATGTATTGAATTTTTTCATAACCATAAAGGTATGTGACACCTTTTAATAAATGTTCTAGAACAAGTTGAACACTGCTTGAGGAATGAATTTTAAATGATGTATTATCATTGTCATTGCTGCTCTATAATTCACCTCACTCATTTTATTATTGAAATTTTGAATACTGAATCCCAGACCTCTATTGTTCCTCTTTCAGCTGTTCTTTGATTTCTATCAATTTTCAAAAATGTTAACATACTGATATGTGCTTTTATTATTTGTAGATATTTTTATCGTTAGACTTTTCATAAATTATTTGCTTTATTAATTTCACTGAGCCTATTTCTTAAGAAATATATATTAAATGGAATGACCATTATTAAAATATAATAATTTGCTTAATGCAACATGTAATAAGAATGACAAAGTAGAACAGATCAATAATAATTATGCCTGGCGTGCTAAGTACCTTCCCTGCCCTGAGATCTGCCATCCACCTTGTCCTGAGTTTTTAGAAGCTGACAACATGCACTATTCTGCTTCTTTCTCTGGGCCTCTGACTTCAGTTCATGTCTGCCCAATGGGAACCACCAGTGGAGATTAATGAAAGGAAGAGAATGAAATTCAAGGCACCCTTCATTGTTGCCTCTGGGGGCTGCAACCCTGGTTGAAAAGCCAGAGCTTTTCTCCAGAGTCTTGTCCACATATCTTCCTCTCCCTCTTCTTCCCTCGAGGCTGAAGAGTTTGAGAGTTTTAATCGTGAACTGCTGTGCCAATATCACTTCACTATCCTTTTGAGGTTTTCTCATAGGCCCCCCCCCTTTTTTTCCCCTTTTGTACACAACTCCTTAAAAAATATATCTTCAAATTACCCATCTTGGATGTACCATCTATTTCTACCCATACTGACATATACTGACTGATATACCAAGATATTTTCTTGTAATGACTGGGTCTCATGGAAACTGGGTAACTCTCAGCCAAATTCTTGGTGATCAGTCAGCTTTACTTTGTTGATAAGACCCTTGATCTAAACTTAACATCTATGCTCTCTTTTTAAACATGGAGAGTGAGAAAGTCACTTTCATTCTTGTACAGATTCTGAGTATTACCACTATCCCAAACACATGTTTTCCAAACAATTTCAATTGTTTTAAAGTGTTTCTTTGTTAAATTAAGAGAAATGGAAGTAAAATTCATATATATCAAAGGTTCTGGGAAAGAGATTTGCCATATAAAACCTCAAATTAATTGATCAGAGGAATAAGTCAAAGCAAATAATGGATCTAGAGAAAAGAAAATAATGGGAGAGAAATAATGCATACTAAGAATTGAAGGAAAGGAAGACATTTCAATAAAGAATAATCACAGTCAATAAGAACATTATCAGAGATGAATAGCTGCTTTTAACAAAAATGAACAATTTTAAAGGATGAACAAACGTGAAAAAAATTTTTTTTCAAATGCAACATCATTAATAATCAAAAGGCATAATGAAATGAAAACGAAGGCAGCTCAATTTATTATGAATAGGACTAGTTCTGATTGGGAAAATTATTTTTATTAAATAATTTAGAAACAAATAAGTTACCATGTACTGGTAAGTTAAATATACACCAAGGATTCCTTGCTCTGATTGTAAAACAAAAGAGATTTCCTTTTGGAATCCATATTTAAAGGCTTTATACGTCACACTTTCAGGAATTAATATCTGAAGAGAAAACTAACAAACTGGAACAAAATGACAAGTGTTTGGTTTCCATTTTCTCTTTCTGCCTATAGGAAGAAAGAAATTTGATTACTTCATGTACATTAGGAATATGTAGGGAAATATAAATAATTTAACAAATGCATGTAAATTAGCAGTTAGAAATATATTAGCCAAAAGTTGTATAGGTATGTTTTAATGACTCTAATAGACAGTTTTTTTTAAATAGTTATAAAGATTTATGTTTGACAATATAGCTTTTGAATGAATCACCCTGAAATAAAACTAGCTAGGTACCTGCTATCTTCATATTAAGCCACAGTGAACCATAAGGCAAATGTTTATTTTTCATTTCTACATACATTTCATTGAGTAATACACAGCATGATTCTTGTAGATAAACTCAGTACATTAGATATTTAAAATTATTCTGCTCAAAATATTTAGAGAAATAATAGCCTAATCACATTAAACTTAAAATTATGTCTCTAGCAAAGGCTAGCTTACTGCAATTTTGGAAACTTGCTAAGGTAATTAAGATAATCATACCACATTGTAAGCAGTTTTTAGAAGGGCCAGCAAGGATAATTTGTCTCTGAAAAATTCAAACATATTCATGCAAAAATGTTCCATTTGTTCATGCTTGCACACACTCTTGCCTGAATTGAAGAAAAGAGGAAGAGACTGATTAATAAAAAGAAATGTGACTATAGATGAGACACAATGAAAATGAGGCTCTAAAATTAAACTTGGAAAATACCAGAGGAGAATAGGGGATATTTTGGGTCTGTTGTACTCTTTAGTGTGGACATGGATATATCATGCTCATGCTTTGGCTAAATTGTATCCTTGCTCTAAATTTTAGTTTTAACGTCAACCACACAGCATATTTTGATTGTATTTCCTTTCTTATATTCCTTTGTATTTTTCCTAGTATTCAAAGAAAGGCAATTTATTTTCAGTTGGTACTGGATGTGTGCCAGGTAAGGTTTTCCTCTCAACTTACAATAGTCAGAAAATTTTTCTCAAAATAGTCAAAGGCATCAGGCTGAATTGTTGTTGTTGTTTTCTGGTATCATGCCTTCTAAACTTATCCATCCTCCTGCTCCAAACAAACTATCAGTGGGCTACCAGTCTGTCCCTCAGATGTCTGTTATTTTTTATTTTTTTTTCTTAGTCCAGAAAATCCCTTTGCCCTCTTTTATACTGGATCCTTGAGGTTCCCTGGTAGCTCAGGTGGTAAAGATTCCACCTGCAATGCAGGAGTCCCAGTTTCAATTCCTGGATTGGGAAGTTCTTCCCCTGGAAAAGGGATGGGCTACCCACTCCAGTATTCATGGGCTTCCACGGTGGCTCAGATGGTAAAGAATCTGCCTGCAATGTGGGAGACCTTGGTTTGATCCCTGGTTTGGGAAGATCCCTTGGAGGAGTGGCAACCCACTCCAATATTCTTGCCTGGAGAATCCCATGGACAGAGGAGCCTGATGGGCTATAGTCCATGGGGTCGCAAAGAGTCAGTACATGAGTGAGCAATTAAGCAGAACAAGCCCCATTGGATCTAGTGTCTCCTGTATATATTATCTTCCTATTTCTAAGTTGTGCTTCATGTTCATACCTCCAGAGACTTCTGGCAAAGGATACATCAGAGGAAGTTTTTAAAATGCAATACATCTAGTGTATCTTTACATTTCCCTTACATTCAATAGATAATTTAGCCAGGGTATAATTCTAAACTTCATCAGAATTTTGAAGGCATTATATTTTAACTTTCATTTTCTGTATTTCTCTTGTGAAGTTAGTACGTTTTTTATTTGTATTACTTCATACTGTGATCTTGCAGCTGTTCTTTCCCCTCAGTGAAAATTCTCAGAGACTACTTTTTATCCTGGTGTTCTGATCTTTCTTGCTTATGCATTCTGGTGTGTATTTTTTTTTAATTTATTTTATTCAGTTCTAAATGTGTCCATACAATTCTGAGAAATAGTCTTATGTTATTTTTTCATAATCTGTTTCCCTCCTTTCTCTCTTTTCAGAAATTCCATGATTAGATATTTAATTTCCAGTACTGAATATTGACTTTTCTTATGATTTCTGAGACACTTTCATCTATCTCTTTTTCCTCCACCTCCCCCTACTCTGTTTTGTAGAATTTTTTAGAAATCTTTTCATTACAAATAGTTTATTGCTGATAGATATTTAATAACCAGCTCTGTGGCAAAACATATGGATATAGATATTCATGCATGTTTGATATAACTTTTTACTGATATAAATAATGTGTAGTATAAACTTACAGATAATAAAATATAAAATACTCTTCATTTTGAATTCCACAAAGCAATTGATTCTCATAGCATGCTTTCAATTGACTTTTGCAGAATTCCTTTACCTGTCTCAAACTACAGCTGTGATTCATAAAACATTGTTCTGTTCTGAATATTGTTCGATATATTTACTTTAAAAGTAAAACAGCAAAGACATATGAACTTGACTCATTCTTCAATAACATTCTTTAAAAAATATAGATTATATATATTTTCTCTTAAAAGTAGGGAGACTTGGCAACATTGGGCCTCTGACTTTGCCTGGTTGCTCTAAATAGAAGAGAAAGTGAACTGAAGTGGCTCAGTCCTGTCTGACTCTTTGTGACCCCATGGACTTTAGCCTACCAGGCTTCTCTGTCCATGGGATTTTCCAGGCACAAGTACTGGAGTGGGTTGCCATTTCCTACTCCAGGGGATCTTCCCAACCCAGGGAATGAACCCAGGTCTCCCACATTGCAAGCAGATGCTTTACCCTCTGAGTCACCAGGGAAGCAAAAGAGGAGGGTGACCTAGTTTGCCAGGACCCTATGACATGTTTGAGTTCTATGGACCATTAGCACATTCAAAAGCAGAGACATTACTTTGCCAACAAAGGTCCGTCTAGTCAAGGCTATGGTTTTTCCAGTGGTCATGTATGGATGACTGAGAGTTGGACTGTGAAGAAAGCTGAGCACTGAAGAATTGATGCTTTTGAACTGTGGTGTTGGAGAAGACTCTTGAGAGTCCCTTGGACTGCAAGGAGATCCAACCAGTCCATTCTGAAGGAGATCAGCCCTGGGATTTCTTTGGAAGGAATGATGCTAAAGCTGAAACTCCAATACTTTGGCCACCTCATGAGAAGAGTTGACTCATTGGAAAAGACTCTGATGCTGGGAGGGATTAGGGGCAGGAGGAGAAAGGGATCACAAAGGATGAGATGACTGAATGGCATCACCGACTCGATGGACATGAGTTTGAGTGAACTCCAGGAGCTGGTGATGGACAGGGAGGCCTGGCATGCTGCAATTCATGGGGTTGCAAAGAGTCAGACACAACTGAGCGACTGAACTGAACTGAACTGAATTGATGACCTGCTTGAGTTGTATGGACTATTTCAGGTTTTAATACCACATTCTGCAGTTCACATAGCTTATACTCAAAAGACAAAGCAGCTTGTAAAATGATCTAATTCATAATCTGACAATTAGACGTTTTCATGGGAATTCAAATGAGCTGCATCTACCTTGAAATCCAAGAATTTAAATTATGAAAATGAAGCTTAATCAAATATTGGTACTAAAAAGTATTAGATTTTAAAAAAGAATCTAAAGATTTTCCATCTAATCTTTCAGTATTATCAAGTAATCAAGTATACTAACACAATTATCAATTGTTTATTTGTTAGTATTTCATTGCTATTTAATGGCTTATTTGTTTTGTCATTTGAGGTTGATGGCTTGTAAAATCCATTTCTCCCATACAGTGGTGTTTCCAGGAAGGATCAAAATAATAATATGTGTATTCAATTTTATCTTGTTTAAAAAATAATGTCCATTTTCTCTTCTACTTACTTTGTTCTGGTTTTTGTTAACACTGATTTACTAACAATGATTTTTTTGATCACCAGTAATCTGTTGCCAAAACCAATTGTCACTTCTTTGCACACAATTTCCTCAAACGTTTAGCAACATTTAGCACAATTCACTATTTTATCGCTTTTGAAATACATACCTGACTTAGGTGATTTTTTTTTTCCAGTTTTTCCTGCTGACTCCCTCTACTCTTGAAAGTGAAAGTTGATCAACCATGTCCAACTCTTTGTGACCCCTCTTGGAGTTCTCCAGGTTGTAATACGGGAGTAGGTTGCCGTTCACTTCTCCAGGGGATCTTCCCAATTCAGGGATGGAAGCCAGGTCTCCCACATTGCAGGCTCATTCTGTACCAGCCACCAGGGAAGTCCAAGAATACTGGAGTGGGTAGCCTATCCCTTTTCCAGTGGATCTTCTTAACCCAGGAATCCAACAGAGTCTCCTGCATTGCAGGCAGATTCTTTACCAGCTGAGCTACCAGGGAAGCCTCTTCAACTCTTAATAATGTCTAAATGTTAAGAAGTATTCTACTCCCTATTTTCCTCTTTTTTCATATCAATTCACATGAAGTACAACACTGATGATTCTCAAATCTCCAGGATCCCACCTCTTTTCTGAGCTCTGAACTTGCGTGATATATTCATATTATATCTCTTAAAGTGCTTGACAAGACTCTTTCATCTTCCATCGGCCTTTATCCCAGTCAATGTCATTCACTTCTCAAACCTAAAACCTGATGATCCTGATTCCTCTCTCTGTCTCTTTAACTCCCACATCTAATTTATCAGCAAGTCCTGTTGATTCTGTCTCCAAATACATAGCTCTAGTCTGTCCATCTCTTACCCAGACATCTGCAAGCTGCTATTAAGTATTCAAGTATTCTTATGATTCCTTCTTGCTCCCATACCCACAATTCATTCCTTCTATCATAGCACATAGGACCCTAAAAACTCCCTTAACATGACTCAGATGACTCAGAATCATTTATCTAATCACTAGCTAGGTCACCAAGTATGTTCTTTCCTCCTTAATTCTTTAGGCAGAGCTATCTTCATTTCATCTCATAAATGTGACAGAATATTTTCTCAAGGTTTCTTATATTCTACTGTCTTTGTAATTCTTTTTTCCATATTCTTGGAATGATTATAATCATTTTAGCTTTCAAAATTAAGTTCTCATAATCAGAGAAATTATACTCAAATACTATTTTTTTAACCTCCATAGCTTTAATCACAACTTATAATCATTTATGGGCTTCCCTGGTGGCTAGACTGGTACAGAATGCTCCTGCAATGTAGGACACCTGGGTTCCATTCCTGGGTTGGGAAGATCCTCTGGAGAAAGGAACAGCTACACACTCCAGTATTCTGGCCTGGAGAATTCCATGGACTATACAGACTTCCCTGGTGGCTCAGACAGTAAAGTGTCTGCCCACAATGCGGGAGACCTGGGTTCAATCCCTGGGTTGGGAAGATCCTGTGGAGAAGGAAATGGCAACCCACTCCAGTACTCTTGCCTGGAAAATTCCACGGACTGAGGAGCCTTATAGGCTACAGTCCATGGGGTCGCAAAGAGTCGGATACAACAGAGCGACTTCACTTTCTCTACAGAGTCAAAGAGTCAGACACAATTGAACAACTTTCACGTTCATAATCATTTATAAATATGATGGTTAAATGAATTTTTCCAGTTAAATATTTATGGATGAAGAAACACTGTCTGCCTAATATCTCACTGATATTTCAACAGTAATCCTACTACCTAACTCATAGTAAGTTCTCATCAAATATTAGTCAATTTAATGAATAATAGCACTGTTTTATCATAAATGGATGTGACATTTCATAATACAATATGTATTTTAGCCCTTAAAAAACAGATTCATGTAATTTAATAATTATTTATTTATAATAATTGTTGTTTAGTTACTAAGTCACATCTGATTATTTTGTGACCCTGTGGACTGTAGCCCTCTGTCCATGGGATTCTTCAGGCAGAAATAGTGGAGTGGGTTGCCATTTCCTTCTCCCTCGGATCTTTCATAGTCCAGGGAACAAATTGGTGTGTCCTGCATTGAGATGCAGATTCTTTACCATTGAGCCACTTAGGAAGCCATTCATAATATTACCCTTGATTAAATAGTGTTTAGTAGAGGAAAGCCATAATTTTTTTATGTTATCTTATGTTATATATTACTTGAGTTTTCAGCATTCTGTGTCTGTGTTAAACTTTTCATTGGTTCAAGTAGCCATAGTTGGACACCAACAGTAGTTAAGGACAAATTTATTGTATATAGTGTGTCTAAACAAAATTTTTTCCTCAGAAAACTTGGCCTACTGTGCCATTGCATTGCAACTCCAGAAGCAACAAGTCATGATTGTTTTCTTTCTGCCAGAAAATTCCAGTGAAGTTCATAGATTTAACTCTTGCAATTGTTATCATTCATTCAGTTCAGTTCAGTTCAGTTGCTCAATCTTGTCCAACTCTTGGCAACCCCATGAACTGCAGCATGCCAGGCTTCCCTGTCTATCACAAACTCCCAGAGTCCACCCAAATCCATGTCCATTGAGTCGGTGATGCCATCCAACCATCTCATCCTCTGTCGTCCCCTTCTCCTCCTGCCCTCAATCTTTTCCAGCATCAGGGGCTTTTCAAAGGAGTCAGCTCTTCGCATCAAGTGGCCAAAGTATTGGAGTTTCAGCTTTAGCATCAGACCTCCCAATGAACACCCAGGACTGATCTCCTTTAGGATGGACTGGTTGGATCTCCTTGCAGTCCAAGGGACTCTCAAGAGCCTTCTTCAACACCACAGTTCAAAAGCATCAATTCTTCGGCGCTCAGCTTTCTTCACAGTCCAACTCTCACATCCATATGACTACTGGAAAAACCATAGCCTTGACTAGATGGACCTTTGTTGGCAAAGTAATGTCTCTGTTTTTTAATATGCTGTCTAGTTTGGTCATAACTATCCTTCCAAGGAGTAAGCGTCTTTTAATTTCATGACTGTAATCACCATCTGCAGTGATTCTGGAGCCCAGAAAAATAAAGTCATGTAAAGAACATATTGTTTTGAGGCATTAGCTCGAACCACATTTATTAAGTTGCAATGCAACCTACAGAACTCATTGGTCAGAGAATCAAATAATCTTTCAAGGATATCTTATTATCCTGATATCCAATCTCTGCATACTAAAGGATTTTCATTGTTATCTACACATTAATAAACATTTCATCATCTTTAGGATCATTCTTTGAAAGGATTGCCTCTTCCATATATTCAATGTCTACTGAAAATTCAAGTTAAAAGAGTGAAGTCTCAGAGTAGATCATGCACAACTCTTGGAGCCAACTTTCTGCATACTTTTTCTTTACTTTAATAACTTAGTACTTCAATAGTTTGGGGCAGAAAAAAACTATGGCCCATGGGTCAAATTTGGTTCACTGCCTATAAAGAAAGTTTTATTGGGGAAAAAAATCTAATTTCATTTGTTTTCACGTTCTCTGTGGCTGCTTCTGAGCTACAATAGCAGAGCCAAGTACTCACAACAAAAATCGTATCATCAAAATGCTTCTAGCCCTTTGCAGAGAATGTTTGCTGATCCCTGATTTAAGACACTGGCCTAGACCCCTCATTTGTAAGTGCCTGAGGGGGCTGGACTACATTAACTCTAAATTCTATGCCACCTCATGCTTATTATCTTGTTTTCATTAGTTTATCTGTGTCTGGCTCTATAGATCCAGACAACATTAGCATTCATGTCAATAGTATACTTTTTTTTTTCTGCTTTTCCCTTTTTCTAATTTGAACACATTAAATAAATATGGTACCCTCAACAGAACAATTATTAACTGCAACAGAAAGAAGGATCAATATTCTCTGTTTCTAATTCATATTTCATTCTTCATAGAAAAGTAAGGAAGGGCTCTCAGGTGATGACAAGAAGTCAAATTCCAGTACATATTAGCAGATTTACAGGTTTTTTGTTTGTCTTGATTTGGGTTTGGGGACTTTTCTTGTTTTTTATTTAGACATCATTGGCAAAACATACTGTAATCAAGATGGAACTCAATATTTAATTTTATTTTAATCTGTAAAGAAATTTCCTTGTTCATACTATGTAGTGTATATTAGTTATTTAAAAATTAGAATATTTTAGAAATTATTTTTGGGCAAATCTGTTTCTAACGGATGAGATGTTGTATACACTGAATGCTAACTAATGACATTGGTCAGCAAAAAACTGAAGGAACACTTAGAATATTTCTACATAAAATAGTTGCAAAAAAGGAACATTAAAGTTCATGACAATGAAATAATGGAGCCAAACTATTGAGATCCAACCTCTTCCTTCCTTTGCACATCTGATTTTCAACTTCAAAAGGCAATAAAGTCACTCATAAAATTGAGCAAAGAGATAGATATGAACAGACAAAGGAGGTCAATGGTCAAATGGGAGGAAACCACACATTTTACCATCTTGTAAACAGTGAGGGTCCTTGGGCAGACAAAGAAAAGCTGAAACCTCCAGACTGACAGGAAATCACACATTTTGAGTTTGACAAGGGCTCTATAGGCAGAGGAAAGGTGGGAAAATGCAGGACTATTTGGCATCACAATGTAATCTTTTCCTTTTTATGCCCACACTACAATAAAATTAGCCCTAAATAAGTACCCATAATGCCCTGTTGCCATGACACTTCTAATTTAAGCTAAATAGGGACAAAAATCTTTCTTTTCCTTGGGAAGGTAGAGCTGGGATGAAAATCAGGAAATACTATACAAAACTCCTCCCTCTTCACTGAACATTCTACCCATTCATTTTTCATGCCCCTTATAATATGCTTGCCAAAGAAACTCAGGGCAGCTACTCACCTCAGTCTGCCCTCTCACCCCTTGAGAGTATAGTACACTTAATAAACCCTTGCTTTGTTTTCTTGACCTCCATATCTCATCTCTGAAATCTTTCTGTGACAAGACAAGAACCTGCTTTTGGAAAACATCTTAAATTCTGTACACCCGTGGCAGATGCATGTTGATGTATGGCAAAACCAACACAATATTGTAAAGTAAAATAATAATAATAATAATAATAAATTCTGTATGGGAACATATTAATATGATTTCCTCAAACTATACATTATATATATGATCCTAAAACAGTTTTTTTAAGAAGTGCTATGCTGAATAAATGGTCTGAAATCTGCTCAGTTAGATCTGATAGCTTAAGTCAGTCTGGTCTGTAAGGACGTCTTGCCATGAGGTAAGAGCTACATCCCAAGAGTCAAAAGACAAAGCAAAATTTTCTTAATGCAAAATTAAAAAAAAAAAATTCTTCTTGAGTGTATAAGAGCAAAAGAAATAACATCCTTCAGGAGCAAACTGACATAGGCTATCATCTCGACACTATCTAGAATAGTTTTAACTACATTTTAGAGGAAAATGATGGCAGGGGCACACCAGAAAGATCATCCTTGTTTAATATTCAAAATCCAGAAACCATACCCTCAAATATTACGGTTTTCTACCAGGAAGGCATTGACTTAACAATGAAAATGCTACTCCGACTTGCCTGATTTACAATGTTGGTTTTCACTCTTCTCACATTGACTATTTTATCTAGTCTCTCAGTTTATTCCTGGGTGAACGCTGTTTTCTCTGACTAACTGGATTCTTCTCAGAGATTAGAGTGATATAGTGTAGAAGAGACAGTGCTTTGCTGCCCTTAAGAAAGGAAGATGCAGATGTGAATGACCTTAAAGGTCTTTGTCCAAATCAGCTTCTTTCCTCCCCATCCTTTCCTTCCTGCAGGAGGAAAATCAGTCATGTCTACACAAATCCCAATTCCATTAACCTTTCAGATACTGTGGAGACACAATTGTACTAAGGTCCCTAACATTATATATGTCAAGAATTGGCTGGCATGTCCTTTACATGTCTCTCTTATAATATCTTGACTATTTCAAAGAGCTTATAGTTCAGATGCCTGAGAACATTAAAGTGCAGGACAATTTTTATTTCTGAAATTAATGCCTGAACTTAAGGTTCACTGGAGGGACAAAGAATACCAAAGGCAGACTCTCTCATACACATGATATATTTAGTTCCCTTATTTTACGTACTTGTTAAAGTCTCTATGCTTAAAGTTCATAAAAAGACAATAAAGAGGAAATACTAAACCAAAATTATTCATTGGAAACCACAGGAAGATGTGTAAACTGAGTCCTCATATCAGACTGGATACTACAGCAAATATGAATACTAGAAACTTGGTGGATTAACTCCCATTCTAGCTTCACTTTTTATAAAACATGTAGCCTTGGGACTATAACAACTTTTCTGTGCATCTGTTACCTCAGATATAAATAGGAATGAAACTGACTAATATAGCTACAAAGATGACTGAGTTGATATTTGCTGTAACTATATTTGTATGTGTATGTATGCTCAATTGTGTACAACTCAGTGACTTAGCAGCAGCAGCAGCTGCGACCTCATGAACTATAACCCACAAGGCTCCTCTGTCCATGTGATTTTTCCAGGCAAGAATATTAAGTGGGTTGCCATTTCCTACTCCAGTAACTATATTTAAGCATGGTTTACTAAAATTTTTATTTTTAAATTTTAAAGTAACTTTTAATAATAGATAAATATCAAGTATAAAAATATTAAAAAATAAAAGGATCAGAGACCAAAAGACAAGATTTTTGAGGCCATACTAAAGTAAATAAAACCTTTTATAATTACAATATATTAACTTTTTAATCTGTTAATAGAATATCATTGTATTTCTACACAGACTCAGTTCAGTACAGTTCGGTCGCTCAGTCTTGTCTGACTCTTTGGCCACAACATGCCAGGCCTTCCTGCCCATCACCAACTCCCGGAGTTTCAGCAAATGCATATCCATTGAGTCGGTGATGCCATCCAGCCATCTCATCCTCTGTTGTCCCTTTCTCCTCCTGCCCTCAATCTTTCCCAGCAACAGAGTCTTTTCAAATTAGTCAGCTCTTTGCATCAGGTGGCCAAAGTATTGGAGTTTCAGCATCAACTTCAGTCCTTTCAATGAACACTCATGACTGATCTCCTTTAGGATGGACTGGGTGGAACTCCTTGCAGTCCAAGGGACTCTCAAGAGTCTTCTCCAATACCACAGTTCAAAAGCATCAATTCTTTGGTGCTCAGCTTTCTTTATAGTCCAACACTCACATCCATATACGACTACTGGAAAAACCATAGCCTTGACTAGATGCACCTTTGTTGGCAAAGTAATGTCTCTGCTTTGTAATATGCTGCCTAGGTTGGTCATAACTTTTCTTTCAAGGAGTAAGCGTCTTTTAATTTCATGGCTGCAGTCACCATCTGCAGTGGTTTTGTAGCCCCTCAAAATAAAGTCTGTCACTGTTTCCCCTGTTTCCCCATCTATTTCCCATGAAGTGATGGGACCATATGCCATGATCTTAGTTTTCTGAATGTTGAGCTTTAAGCCAACTTTTTCATTCCTCTTTCACTTTCATCAAGAAGCTCCTTAGTTCGTCTTCACTTTCTGCCATTAGGGTGATGTCATCTGCCTATCTGAGGTGATTGATATGTATCCTGGCAATCTTGATTCCAGTTTGTGCTTCATCCAGCCAAACATCTCTCATGATGTACTATACATATAAGTTAAATAAGCAGGGTGACAATATACAGCCTTGACATACTCCTTTTCCTATTTGGAACCAGTCTGTTGTTCCATGTCCAGTTCTAACCATTGCTTCCTGACCTGCATACAGATTTCTCAAGAGACAGGTCAGGTGGTCTGGTATCCCCATCTCTTTAAGAATTTTCCACAGTTTATTGTGATCCACACAGTCAAAGGCTTTGGCATAGTCAATAAAGCAGAAGTAGATGTTTTTCTGGAACTCTCTTGCTTTTTCAGTGATCTGGAGGATGTTGGCAATTTGACCTCTGGTTCCTCTGCCTTTTCTAAGACCTGCTTAAACATCTGGAAGTTCACAGTTCATGTATTGCTGAAGCCTGGCTTGGAGAATTTTGAGCATTACTTTACTAGCATATGAGATTACATAACCTCAAAACATATTAGATTATATGATATTTTCATATCTTTCACTCAATAAATGAGTGAATTAATCGCAATGGAGGGAGTGGAATACATTCATTACAGAAGGAAAACCCATATTGTGGGCCAGGAGAGTATGATTTTTGTAAATATCCTATATTCCAGGATGTGATCTCCTCTCTCTTTTGTACTTTCAGCCTCTTTATTCATGTAGGCCCCATCTTCTCATTTGATATGTTCTGTAAGAACTTTTGCTTTGTTAAGCACAATACAAAACCTCCCATTTCCTATACCATCATCCCTTTTCTTTGAATACAAAATTATTTAATATTGAGATCAACATGTAATTTTCAATTTTACCTCCTAATATACTTGCTGCAATTTTATTTTTAATTTTTTTATTGGAAGTAATTGCGTTACAGTATTGTGTTAGTTTCTGCTGTATATCAAATGAATCAGCTATAGATATACATATGTTGCCTCGCTCTTGACCTTCCTTCCTATCTCCCACCCTATCTCACCCCTCTAGGTTTCACAGAGCACTGACTTCAGCTCTGTGTGTTACAGAGCAAATTCCCACTTGCTATCTATTTTACATATGGTAATGTATGTGCTTCCATGCTACTCTCTCCATTTTCTACCCTCTCCTTCCCCACTGTGTCCACAAGTATGTTCTCTATGTCTGTGTCTCCACTGCTCCCCTGCAAATATGTTCATTAGTACCATCCTTCTAGATTCCACACACATGCATTAATATACAATGTTTGTCTGTCTCTTTCTGACTTACTCTGTATGATAGGCTCTAGGTTCATACACCTCATTGGGACTGACTCAAACGCATTATTTTTTTATAGCTGAGTAATAGTCCATTGTATATATATACCACAATGCTATATCTATTCCTTAGTCAATGGACATCTAGGTTGCTTCCGTGTCCTAGCTATTATAAAAAGTGCTACAATGAACCATGTGTCTCTTTCAGTTATGGTTTTCTCAGGTTGTATGCCCAGTAGTGGGATTTTGGGGTCATATGGTAGTTCTATTACTAGTTTTTTAAGGACTCACTGTACTGTTCTCCAAAGTGGCTGTCAATTTACATTCCCACCAGAAGTGCAAGAGGGTTCCCTTTTTTCCACATCCTCTCTGGTATTTGTTGTTTATAGATTTTTAATGATGGCCATTCTGACCAGTGTGAGGTGATACCTCATTGTAGTTTTGACTTGTATTTCTCTAATTGTGAGAGATTTTGAGCATCTTTTCATGTTGTTTGTTGGCCATCTTTATGTCTCCACTGGAGAAATGTCTATTTAGGTATGCCCATTTTTTTAATTGGGTTATTTTTATGGTATTTAGCTGAATGAGCTGCTTATATGTTTTGGATATCCTTTGTCAGTTATTTTGTTGCAATTATTTTCTCCCAACAATTTATTAAATCTATTTTCTTTAACTGGGAAGGGAGTATTTGGGGGAAAATGGATACACATATATGTATAGCTAAATCCTTTCACTCTTCACCTGAAAGTATCACAACATTGTTTGTTAACTGGCTACACTGCTAAGTCACTTCAGTCGTGTCCGACTCTGTGCGACCCCATAGATGGCAGGCCACCAGGCTCTGCCGTCCCCGGGATTCTCCAGGCAAGAACACTGGAGTGGGTTGCCATTTCCTTCTCTAGTGCATGAAAGTGAAAAGTGAAAGTGAAGTTGCTCAGTTGTCTCCGACCCTCAGCGACCCCATGGACTGCAGCCTTCCAGGCTTCTTCGTCTGTGGGATTTTCCAGGAAAGAGTACTGGAGTGGGGTGCCATTGCCTTCTCCGGTACCCCAACACAAAATAAAAGTTAAAAATTAGATTAAAACACCACTACTTTCTTTAAGATCATTGATTATTTCCCCAAAATCACATGAAACATTTTTGAGTTTTACTGTTTGCCTATGTTTTCTTATCATTGTGCTAAGCAACAGCTCATCTTGATAATCTGTATTTCCAATGTTGTATCTATATGATTAAGTCTATCTCTCCCCCTGTAACTATGTAATTATGAGAGATATCCTTATCTCTCATTGAATCACTATTTTTTATCTCTTCTGCCTCCTCTCCTAAGTCTATGCAACATTCACCAAGATTATGGTCATAATACTCTACATTTTATTTAACAAGTTATTCCTCTTTCATATTGTATAACACTCAATAACTTCACTCATCACATCTATGCCAAAGGCTAGAGTCTCTGACGCTGTAAACAGTGTCAGAGTGATTCAGTGTAGAGAAGACTGCTGCGTTGTTGCTCTTAAGAAAGTAAGTTGCAGATATAAATGACTTTTAAAGTCTTGGTATAAATCAGCTTCTTCCCCTCTTCTTTATTTTCCTTCAGGAGGAATATCAGTTAATAAAAATGGCAAAATATTAATTATTATTGCAGTTGTATTCGAATTTGAATTTAAATACATATATCTACCTATTCTCTCCTGCTATTGGTTCTGTATCTTTAAGCCTGCAGTCACTTTCAGGTCTTTTCTTTTTCTGTCATAGTCAACAATTATCTATGCAACTGAAATTCAGTTTATTCTAAATGCATACCCTACATTACAGAGATTTATTTATTTCTGTTATGAGTTATATTGTATCCCCAGGAAAAAATATGATAATGTTCTCACCTCTAATATTGCCTTTGGAAACTGAGTCTTTGTAGATATAGTTCATTAAGATGAGGTCAGAATTGAGTAGGATGAGCCTTAATCTATTACAACTAGTTTCCTTATAAGAAGAAGAAGACAAACACACAGGGATAATATCATGTGATGACAGAGGCAGAGACTGAAATGATGTAGCTGCAAGCCCAGGAAAGCCAGGGATTGAGGACCACCATTAGAAACCAGGAAGAGATAAAGATTCTCCCTCAGAGGCTTCAGAGACCATGACCCTGACAACACCTTGGCTCTATAATCTCCAGAACCATGAAGCAATGAGTTTATCTTCCTTTAAACCATCCATTTATGGCCCTCTATTGTGGCAGCCCTAGGAAATTAATATATAGTTGCCCTTCTCATTTATTAATCATAAAATAGTTCTGAGTTCACATGGTATTCTGTACATTCCACTAAAATTCCATTCAATTTCTGACTATAAATGTGATTTTGTCTATTGTTCTTTGTAGTTTTAGCAAATGTTGGTGCATGTGTGTTGATGCTCTAATATTATATGCACACGTTTAAGATTATTAGGTCTTCTTGGTGAACTGACTTCATTATTGTTATGAAATGATCCATTTAAGCTCTTGTAATATTCTTTTCTCTAGAATAAATTAACTATTCAGTTTTACTTTGATTAGTGTGAGCATGGTATATTTTTTCCATTATTTTATTTGTATCTATATATATATATATATAGAAAGTGAGTATCTTACAGGCAACACATGGTGAGTGGTGTCTTGCATTTTTTATCCAAGCTGACAATTCCTATCTTTTAATTAGGATGCTTAAAGCAGTGAAATTATTATAGCATATTTAAAATAAATAGTTTTGCTATTTGTTTTCTATTTATCCCATCTGTTCTTTATATACATTTTCCCTCTTTTTCTGCCAAATCCTACCTACCAACAGACTGTTTTTGTATAGCCTCAAAACAATAAAAAATTTGTTTTTTCCCATTTAAAAGGTTATAAGGAAAACAAAACAAAATATATGCAATAGAGATTAAATGTATTCCTCAAGGACTAAGCTATTTACTTTCTGCCCCCTTACAGAAGCATTATAATATATACCTGTGATGTTTAAACAGCTAATTTAACTTTTAAAGAGATTTACATTTTTAATGTCTTTTATATCTATACCATTTAACCACTATTTTTGCTTCTTACTCCTTTGGAAAGATCAAGATTTCCATTCAGTATTATTTTTATTCTACTTAAATTATCAGTTCAGTTCAGTTCAGTCACTCGGTCGTGTCTGACTCTTTGCTGGACTATTGCCTGCCAGGCTTCTCTGTCCATGGGACTTTCCAGGCAAGAATACTGGAGTGGGTTGCCATTTCCTCCTTCAGGGGATCTTCCAGACGCAGGTTAGGAACTTGCATCTTCTGCATCTCCTGCACTGGCAGGCAGGCAGATTCTTTACCAATAAAGTAGTACCATCTGTCTGTTAGTTGCTCAGTCGTGTCCAGTTCTTTGTGACCCCAAGGACTGTAGCCCTCCAGGCTCTCCTGTTCATGGGATTTTCCAGGCAAGAATACTATAGCTGGTTGCATATATATTAACAAATATATATATATATATATATCTGCTAATATACATGTCCTACATCTCAGCTATACTCTCTACTTTTCATGTGTGTTCATTTTCCAGTCATTATTTTCTGTTCCCCTTTCATTTTTATTACCTTATGTTCCTGTTCACTAATATTTTCTGCTGTAATAACTAAGCATCCATTATTAGTTCCTATCTAGTGTAGTTTTCATCTCAGTCATTGTGGTTTCACCTTTAGATGTTTGATTTGGATGTTTGATTTCCTTTTTGCATTTTTCAAGTCTCTTTGTGTTTAATATTCCCTCTAGGATTGTGAACTTATGGGAAAGAGCTATAACTGTTTTTAAGGTTAGAAAGAAAAGAGAAAGTGAAGTCGTTCAGTTGTGTCCTACTCTTTGCGACCCCATGGACTGTAGCCTACCAGGCTCCTCCATCCATGGAATTTTCCAGGCAAGAGTACTAGAGTGGGTTGTCATTTCCTTCTCCAGGGGATCTTTCAGACCCAGCGATTGAACCCGGGTCTCCCTCATTGCAGGTAGACGCTTTACTGTCTGAGTCACCAGGGAAGCCCTTATTAGTCATTTGTATCAGTTTTGATTAACCAATTTTATCCTCATAATATGTGGTATTATTCTGCTGATTTCCAAGCCTGGCAATTTTTGATTGGATGACAAACACTGTTGAAATTTACCTTGTCGGTTGCTGGATTTTTGTATTTACACAAAAAATCTTCAGTATTGTTCTGAGATGCATTTGAGTTACTTAGAAACAGTTAATTCTTTTGAAATTTGTTTATATCTTTGTTAATTGAGATAAGAGTAAGATTTGCTGCTGCTGCTGCTAAGTCACTTCAGTCATGTCCCACCAGGCTCCCCCGTCCCTAGGATTCTCCAGGCAAGAGTACTGGAGTGGGGTGCCATTTCCTTCTCCAATGCATGAAAGTGAAAAGTAAAAGTGAAGTCGCTCAGTCGTGTCCGACTCTTAGCGACCCCATGGACTGCAGCCTACGAGGCTCTTCCCTCTATGGGATTTTCTAGGCAAGAGTAAGATTTACTGTATGTCTAATTTTCCTGTACTTAGAGGAAAGACCTTCTGAGTAAAATACTTGATGCATTTTACATTTCATAGGTTTAGCTTCTGCCTGGTAGGAAGAGGAAATATGGGCAGATTATAAGAGGTTCAGATATTGCTCCTGCTAATCCTCTTGGTTGATTTTTTGTCTAATCTTGGATCATCTCCTGACACCCACGGGCTGATTAGTACTCAATGATTACTCAAAGAATATTAAAGATCTCCAGAGCTATTTCTCTGAGAAATTCTCTCTTCTTTGATACTTCGGTCTGCTAACTGTAGCTTCACTGACCTCTCTGGACTCCCAGATTCATCTCCTCCTATGAGAAATCTTCTCCGGTTACATCTGGGTTTCTCCATTCTGCAAGTAGGTTGAAATAATTATTGGACTCATCCTATTTAATGTTTCTCATATACCAGGTACCATTGTTCTTCATTGCCTGATTCCACTGTCTTGAGAACTATTTTCTTTGAAATGTTTTCCCTGTTTTTAGTTGCTTCTATTGGTTCAGTGTCAAATATTCCATCTTGACTGAATATGAAATTCCCCTTAAGACAACTTTGAGCTCAATTTGCAGTATGCTATTAGTGTAGCAATGAAAAATACTATATTATTTGCAAGTTTATACAAAATACATAGTCATATGCATTCCATAAAAAGTATATTAACACTCTTGGAACACTGAAATAACTACTGATCAGCCCATATATATGAAGAAGATATCAAAATCCAAGGAAATCAAGGCATTTTTTAAGTATACTACATAAAAGAGCAAATATAGTATCTTAACAAAGGATAAATACACTAGTCAATAAACAAGTGCAATTATGGATTGAACAGAATCAATGGTTAATGAAACTAAAATTGTTAATCACCGAGAAGGTAGAATACACAGCTGAGATTGAAGATACTTTATTAAAAAAAAAAAATCTGAAAGAGATATTCCTGTGAATTTTTGTGCTTTTACACAATCAAAAAAAAAGGTGAAAATATAGTTTATTTATTAAGAACCACAGGGCTAGTGTTAAAGAACTGCCCTGCCAATGCAGAAGATGTAAGAGACACAGGTTCAATCCCTGGTTTGGGAAGATCCCCTGAAGAAGGGAATGGCAACCCACTCCAGCATTCTTGCCTGGAGAATCCCATGGACAGAGGAATCTGGAGGGCTAAAGTCCATAGGGTCATAAATAACCGGCCACAACTGAAGCAACTTAATACAACACATTAAAATCTATAACTCTATATGTCTGCCATTTCTGCATAAATGGTCAAAAATTCATTGAATCCTTGTTATAAAGTGATTAAAGATCAGGAATATTCATGCAATCAATTTTAAACAACTAAGAACTCAGGTTAGTTGTTTTTTTTTTTTTTTTAGAGATGCTACTATATATACATTATACATTATTGATAAAAAGGCAAAAGAGGAAGCTTAATTACATTTAATAAGCATATGCTTTTTATCAAGATTTTTTTAAAATTATAAGTTTGAAGTTTTCTACCACTGTTACTTTTTTGTTGAATTTATATAGTTTTTTTTTTTCCCTAAAAGTGATAGAACTGAACCATTAAAGTATTTTTAGCATTACCTTTTTTTAACTTAAGTCTTTCTTCCAATCTACACCTTTCTAGCAATGTCAATGCTGCTGCTGCTAAGTCACTTCAGTCGTGTCCAACTCTGTGTGACCCCATAGATGGCAGCCCACCAAGTTCCCTCATCCCTGGGATTCTCCAGGCAAGAACACTGGAGTGGGTTGTCTTTTCCTCCTTCAGGGTATTTTCCAGACCTGTGGATTGAACCCACATCTCCTGTCTTCTGCATTGCAGGTGAATTATTTAACCACTGACCCATCGGGGAAGCCCAAGATGATGCAAAGCACTCATCAAAAACTGAATCACAAGTAAATGGATAAGAAAGTAAATTAACATACTCACTTTTATATTTGCAAATGTTGGAACAGTGACTATCCCATAATAGGTGTTCAAAATTGCATATATTTAATGAATAAGGAATTTTCCTTGTAGAAATTTTAACAAATTGTTTGAGTGAGGAATTACTGTTGTTTCAGAAGGCAGATGGAACAGGAGATCACTGAGCCAAGCACATGGCCTCACGGAATATGCCAAGTAGTTTGTACCTCATTAATATTTATTGAGTAAATAATTCTCAAGTTTTCATCCATTCAGGTAGATGGATGGTGAAGTATAATGAAACAATAGTTTGATAATTAACAATACTTATAGATCTTAGGGAGTGTCAAAGCAAGTATTTCAGGTATAGGTAAGAAGGCAGAAATATGGAAGAATTAAATATAGAAAGCTCGTTAAAGTTGCCACACATTAGAGATACATCTCTCTTCAAAGATATATTTTAGACTAACTCTTCAGTGACTCACATTTTAATCAGTTAATACAATTACATTTCATGAAAGGGATAACATGTTTAGCAGCTAGTATATTAACAGGATCCGATCATTATGGTCTATTATCACCACTAGAGGTTTCAGGCAATTGCACAAAAAGCTAGCTGAATGTTCCAGCAAGTATTGGGTGAGGATGTGGAAAATTCTTAAAGAGATGGGAATACCAGATCACCTTACCTGCCTCCTGAGAAATCTATAAGCAGGTCAAGAAGCAACAGTTATAAACAGACATGGACAATGGACTAGTTCCAAACTGGGAAAGGAGTACAACAAGGTGGTATATTGTCACCCTGCTTATTTAACTTATATGCAGAGTCCATCATGCTAAATGCTGGACTGGATGAAGCAAAAGCTGGAACCAAGATTGGAGGGAGAAATATTGCAGGGAGAAATATCAATAGCCTCAGATATGCAGATGACACCACCCTTATGGCAGAAAGTGAAGAGGAACTAAAGAGCCTCTTGATGAAGGTGAAAGAGGAGAGTGAAAAAGTTGGCTTAAAGCTCAACATTCAGAAAACGAAGATCATGGCATCTGGTCCCATCACTTCATGGGAAATAGATGGGGAAACAATGGAAACAGTGTCAGAGTTTATTTTTGGGGGCTCCAAAATCACTGCAGATGGTGACTGCAGCCATGAAATTAAAAGATGCTTACTCCTTGGAAGAAAAGTTATGACCAACCTAGATAGCATATTCAAAAGCAGAGACATTACTTTTTCCAGTGGTCATGTATGGATGTGAGAGTTTGACTTTGAAGAAAGCTGAGTGCCGAAGAACTGATGCTTTTGAACTGTGGTGTTGGAGAAGACTCTTGAGAGTCCCTTGGACTGCAAGGAGATCCAACCAGTCCATTCTGAAGGAGATCAGCCCTGGGTGTTCTTTGGAAGGAATGATGCTAAAGCTGAAACTCCAGTACTTTGGCCATCTCATGCGAAGAGTTGACTCATTGGAAAAGACTCTGATGCTGGGAGGGATTGGGGGCAGGAGGAGAAGGGGACGCCAGAGGATGAGATGGCTGGATGGCATCACTGACTCGATGGACATGAGTCTGAGTGAACTCCAGGAGTTGGTGACGGACAGGAAGGCCTGGCGTACTGCGATTCATGAGGTTGCAAAGAGTCGGACATGACTGAGCGACTAAACTGAACTGAACTGAACTCATATTCATTGATTATTATATTGCTTTAACTGCCTTCAGTAGAAAAAAAAAACATTTTAAAAATTGTTTTCATGTAGATGATCTCAAACTTTGTTTTTTATATTTGATGTCTGCCTTTACATATGTAAAACCTAAGAAAAAAGCCACCTGTATATTTTACTCATTCATTTGCCAAAGGATAAGATTTAATATAGCAAGATTCTGAAAACTGTAGTATATATTTTTGCCTTGTGAATAGAAAATGAGTTGATCTATAATTATTCACTGAAGAGTTGGGCAGTAATCATCATTCTGACCAATTTTTTCTTTATAAATTGGGAATCTTTGAAAACATATCTTTTAGCATTTCTTTCAAATAGGCTATATTGGTTGAGTTATTCAATGAAATCACTACCTAAGCAAAAAAGAAAGCATTTGAATTAACATACAGTTTTTAAGTAATTTTACTCCTTCATCACATTATTTATTGCATTAACTAAAGTGAATTTATTTGCCTTCTCACAATCTGCAAAGGATATGTTCATGGTCATCTCCTGCAATTAAAAAAAGGAAATCACTTTTACGATAGATTTTTTTTTTTTTAATTTGGCTGCCTGGGTCTTAGTAGCAGCATGTGGGATTTGACCCAGTTCCCTGACCAGAAACTGAACCTGGGCCTCCTGCTTTGGGAGTGTAGAGTCTTAGCCATTGGGCCATGAAGGAAGTCTCTATTTTCATGGTAGACTTTTATGTTAGTTTCAGAGTATCTTCTAATTATCAAATGTATTTAAAATTATGTATACTTTAATTTCCTATCCAGAATATAAATAAACCTTTTCAATTAATGAATTAATGCACAATTATTGTAGGCAGTTCAGAAAGTTAAATTCTATTACACTCCCTAAGTGTTAATCAATTAGCCATTTTCATTAGCTATAAGTCAGAATACTGGAGTGCCCCCAAAGAATGAATTCTTTTTAAAAATTAAAATATTTTTATAATTCAATTTAATGAAATATGTCATATCTCTGGCTAATTTTGCCTTTTCCTTTTCATTCTCACTCAAATCCTCTACGCTTGCCCTTTGGGCATGCACAGAAGCCCAGCTCTGTACATCCACACATGACATTCGATTACACATATTCCTAACTGCTGGCATGAGCTGTATACTAAATATTGTACCTATCAAGCTTTACATGTTTTCATTTTAAAATTCCCATTTAAATGCAAATTCTGCCATTTAAATAGAGTCCTCGTGTGCTTTATTACACTATAATTACTATTTCCCATCTTCCTGGAACCAACTGCAAGAAAGGCCATAGGTCACTTTACCAGCCCTCTAAAAGTGCAATTGAAATCGGGAAGTCATCATCTACAGCATTTGTGAATGACACCCATTTGTTAAGGGAGACCTGAGGGACTGATTCAAACAGTGCCCTAAAACCTGTCTTGTCCTGTGATTTACAGGAACAAGAACAAACAAAGCCCACAGCTATAATCTCTTCAGGTCCATGTGAATTAAACAGGTTAGCCAGAATTTGGCACAAATAAATAGCAATTGAAATGCTGCCCTCATTTTGAAAGGAGACACATGCCAAATGATACAAGCTAATTCCAATGTCAAGGGACAAGAAAGAAACACAAATGTATTTAGTTATTGTCTATTCTTATTTAATGAAACTCAAAGTCATGGGTTTAACTTAGTATAGATGATAGAATTAACATTTTCTATAGGATTGTTTATTAATACCATGTGATAAATGGGATAAATATAAAAGATATACATAAATGTATATTTGAAAGTCTTTAGGATACATGAACATATAGTAAATTAATAATATTAGTAATACATGGTTATATATCTGCAGAATATCTATAAACTCATTCATTATAGCATTCTTAACATTTAATTCTCTGTTGTTGTTCAGTCACTAAGTCTGATCAGCTCTTTGTGACCCCATGGAATCTCACCAGGCTCCTCTGTACTCCACTATCTCTCCAAGTTCGCTCAAATTCATGTCCACTGAGTCGGTGGTGATGCTATCTAACCATCTCATCTTCCGCCTCCCACTTCTCCCTTTGCCTTTGATCTTTCCAAACATCGGGGTCTTTTCCAATGAGTTGGCTTTTCACATCAGGTGGTCAAAGTATTGGAGCTTCAGTCACAGTCCTTGCAATGAATATTCATGGTTGATTTTCTTTTTTTTTTTTTAATTTTATTTTTAAACTTTACAATATTGTATTAGTTTTGCCAAATAGCGAAATGAATCCGCCACAGGTACACCCACGTTCCCCATCCTGAACCCTCCTCCCTCCTCCCTCCCCTACCCTCCCTCTGGGTCGTCCCAGTGCACCAGCCCCAAGCATCCAGTACCGTGCATCAAACCTGGACTGGCGACTCGTTTCATACATGATATTATACATGTTTCAATGCTATTCTCCCAAATCTCCCCACCCTCTCCCTCTCCCACAGAGTCCATAAGACTGATCTACACATCGGTGTCTCTTTTGCTGTCTCGTACACAGGGTTATTGTTATCATCTTTTTAAATTCCATATATATGCGTTAGTATACTGTATTGGTGTTTTTCTTTCTGGCTTACTTCACTCTGTATAATAGGTTCCAGTTTCATCCATCTCATTAGAACTGATTCAAATGTATTTTTTTAACAGCTGAGTAATACTCCATTGTGTATATGTACCACAGCTTTCTTATCCATTCATCTGCTGATGGACATCTAGGTTGCTTCCATGTCCTGGCTATTATAAACAGTGCTGTGATGAACATTGGGGTACACGTGTCTCTTTCCTGTCTGGTTTCCTCAGTGTGTATGCCCAGCAGTGGGATTGCTGGATCATAGGGCAGTTCTATTTCCAGTTTTTTAAGGAATCTCCACACTGTTCTCCATAGTGGCTGTACTAGTTTGCATTCCCACCAACAGTGTAAGAGAGTTCCCTTTTCTCCACACCCTCTCCAGCATTTACTGCTTGTAGACTTATGGATTGCAGCCATTCTGACTGGCGTGAAATGGTACCTCATAGTGGTTTTGATTTGCATTTCTCTGATAATGAGTGATGTTGAGCATCTTTTCATGTGTTTGTTAGCCATGGTTGATTTTCTTTACAGTTGACTGGTTTGATCTCCTTGCTGTCCAAGGGACTCTCAAGGAACTCTCTGTCCAAGAGTCTTCTCTAGTTTGAAAGCATCAATTCTTTAGAGCTCAGCCTTCTTTATGGTTCTTAGCATTTAATAAAACATTTAGTAGAAAGAGTTAATAAAAGCTTGACATTATATATTTTATATGTGTGTTCTGTGGTATGGTGTGCATGTGTATTTGGGGTAGTGTACATGTGTTTTTGGGGTGGTGGATTGTGAGTGGCAACCAGTAAAAATAAAAAAAAGAAAAGACCAAAAAAATGGCTTCTATAGGCAGCTTATCTCCAAAATGCTTGTTAAATTTATCTGAACTTCTGCCCTGAGAAATGAAAAGAACATGGACATTTGAATCAGACAAACCTGGGGTCAAACAAGATTTACAAGTGACCAAATTGGTATCCCTAAGCAAGATATTTCATCTCTCTCTCTGAAATTGGAAACTGAGAGTATAAAATGTCTTAGAAGCCAATACATTACAGGCATAGACATAGGTATAGAATACAGATAACTTTAGATAATAACATCTTTGAACATAGAACACATAACTTCCTCAGACATTCAACACCCCCATGCATTTAGTTCCACACTGATTATAGACATGTATTACTTATACACAGGACAGAGAGGCACCACTTTTCTCATAACTGCTCTAAGCCCCTCTGTGCTGTGCTTAGTTTCTCAATTGTGTCCAACTCTTTGCGACCCCATGGACTGAAGCCTGCCAGGCTCCTCTGTCCATGGGCATTCTGCAGGCAAGACTACTGGAGTGGGTTGCCATGCCCTACTCCAGGGGATCTTTCCAACCCAGGGATCGAAACCAGGTTTCCAGCATTGCAGGCAAATTCTTTACTGTCTGAGTCACCAGGGAAGCCCAAGAATACTGGAATGGGTAGCCTATCCCTTCTCCAGGGGATATTCCCAACCCAGAGATCGAACTGGGGTCTCCTGTATTGCAGGTAGATTCTTTACCAGCTCAGCTACACCAGGGAAGCCCCAAGTCCTCTAATGATAATGTATTTTCAGCTGAGATTATTAAGTTACAAATCCTAAGGCCCTGAGTACTGAAAGGAGCCAATCATTTATATACAGGATAGGTTCAAATTTAGCCCAGTCATCCTTGACAGTATTCCTTTAAAGTGAATTAAGTAGCCAACTAGAAATACATTCTTTGTTCTACTGTTTGTTCTCACCTTGACTTCTTATGATCTTGTCTCTAAAACAAAGGTAAATCAGGTTTCATTTTCTAAGTTTACTTATAATATCATAGTTGATGTAATTAAAATTAGGAAACCAACTTAAACATTACATTACTCATGTGGCTCCGATCTTGGTAGTCACTGGTCCATGCTGAACTTCTTGAAGTACATCTTGTCAAATTTGTTTTTTCTGTCAAATATATGATTTATTCTTGTCATCTGGAATTATTCCTCATATCAATATTGAGATACTTGGTTCCAAAATGTTCTAATGATTTCTCTGGCTTTTTTTTTTATAGGTTTTGTTTCAGCTAATTTATTAAAATTTGGAATGCCCTTATGAAAATATAGATGCATTTTAAAACATAGCATTCTTCAGAATATGAACTTAAAAATTCAGTTCTCCTAGCATAGAACATAGGATTTAATCTCTGAGGCTCCATATTTTTAACCACCTGGCTATACTTACCTAGCTCGTAAGGCTGGAGCTACCAGAGCCTTTGGGGGAAGGTTTTGGCAAACAGGGCCATAGTTTTCAGTATTCTACTTAATGTACAAGCTTTGATTGCACTCAATTACAAGTGCCATTTCTAGATTTAAATGCTATTTTAAATACTGTTTGCAATTAGTGAACCTACATGTTTCAATTTTCCTTCCCAAACTATTCATTAAAACCTCTCATAGGATCATGTTCTGGAAGAATTTTTCCTCCCCACATTCATTTTTTTTTAGAAATTAATGGGATGGCTCAGGCACATATTTCCACACAGAAAATAAATATTCTTTAAGTTTATGCTGTGGATTTATCTTTACCTTTATTCTCTTTTCTATACAACAATATTTGAACTTGGTAAATTGTTTCAGAATGTCAGTGGAACTCAATTGCTTTTGTCAAGATATTAACAGTATCAGTAATTGAATCTCCCCTTTCATTTATGGTTCTGGCTGCATTATGACATCTCCCGTTCCTGGCAGTTCACCAGATTAGTGCTTAACTTATTTAAACTTCAAAAACTGGAGCACCTGTCAAAGACTCTAATTTCACCCACCTGTGGTTTATTTAGTTATTCTTTCACTCAGCACCAATATATCTTGATTGCCCACTCTTATGCATGTGTGTGCTAAGTTGCTTCAGTCATGTCCGACTCTGCGACCCTCTGGTCTATAATCCACCGGGCTCCTCTGTCCATGGCATTATCCAGGCAAGAATATTGGAATGGGTGTCTGTGCCCTCCTCCAGGGGATCTTCCTGACCTAGGTGTTGAACCCAAGTGTCTCACATCTTCTGCATTGGCAGGCAGGCTCTTTACCACTAGTGTCATCATCAGTCTAATTCAGGCACTGGGGTAAAAGTATCAGCCTGTCAGATAATTTTGCTGCTTTCATAAGTCTTAACTTTAGTAGGAGAAAGAAATGCAAAAATAAATATACACTTGAATAAATATATTTCATAATGTCAGCTGTTAAGTGCCATAAGGAAAATAAAGAGGCGTGAAGTGAAATGAAAAAGAGGCACATGGTGGGGGGCAGAAAAATCATTATATAGATGGAGTGTCCAGACCATTCTTTATGATCTGACTTGTGAGAGAAACCTGAGTGAGATAAGTGAGATCTTACCAAAATTGGGGAGAAAAAAACTGTTCCACTTGTAGAAAATAGCAGGGAGAGACCCTGAAAGGGTGAGCATGTGTTATGTTCAAAGTTAAAAAATGCTGGCTAATTGGAGATGAGTGAGTAAAGAAGGAGACTGATTATAAATGAGGTCAGGGAGTTGCCAACTGCTGCATCATATGGGGCCTTTGAAATTCAAAGCAAAGACTTTGAAATTTGGTCTCTGCTATAAAAAAGTATTTTGTTTCCAATGAGATTACTTTAGCTACTATCTGAAGAATTGATTTGTCAATGAAAGAGTGGAAAGATTTATGCAGTCTGAGGCTGTTGTAATGGTTCTGGAAAGATGGCAATTACATGCACAAGGGTGGCAACGGTGGACATGGTAGCAATAGAGGAAAAGTAACTACTATATACTATACACACACACATACACACACACACACACACACACACATATATAAGAACTTGCTTGTAGGACATACTAGCTCTTTTGTTTCACAGGATAAGACCCGATCACCAAATTCTTCTCTTTCTCTTCCCACAAACTATTCATCAGCAAACTATATTGCTTCAAGTTTTAAAATATAATCAGAGTCCAACTGCCTCGCTTGCTTCATTGCTATAAAACATGGGCCAAGTCTGCAGTGTCTCTTTCTCAGATGAATGCCTCCTCACTGGTCATCACATTTATATCTTTCCCCTATGTTGTCTGATATCTAATATTGTTGTGATAACACAGTAACAGCCAAGATACTGCTAATCTGTAGAAAAGAGAAATTTACTTTTCTGTTCAAACCTTTGAAGTGGCTTTACCTATCTGGTTCATAGTTATACCTTCAATTTAGTTCTTTCTATATGCCCCCAGCACACCCCTTCCAGCAACACTGGCTCCTTTGCTTTTTCAGGAACATACAACACAGATCTCTACCTTCAGGGCATTGTGTTTTCTCTGCCCTCTCTAGAATTCTCTTCCTCATAGGTGACTCTGTCACACCTCTCAACCTACTTCACGTCTTCATTTGCTGTCGACACCTATGGCACCTTCCCTGATTTACCCTTTTAAATTGAACCCCCTAAATCTACACTTTTTATTTAGCTTTCCTGTTTTATTTGACTTTATTCCATCAATATAATCTATATAATATTATAGTCAAAGATCTGGTCAAAGCTATGGTTTTTCCAGTAGTCATGTATGGATGTGAGAGTTGGGCCACAGAGAAAGCTGAGCACTAAAGAATTGATTATTTTAAACTGTGGTGTTGGGGAGAAGATTCTTATGAGTCCCTTGAACTGCAAAGAGATCAAACGAGTCAATCCTAAAGGAACTCAGTCCTGAATATTCATTGGAAGGACTGATGCTGAAACTGAAGCTCCAATACTTTGGCCACCTGATGCGAAGAACTAATTCCTTGGAAAGACCCTGATGCTGGGAAAGACTGAAGACTGGAGAAGGGGACGAGAGAGGATGAGATGATTGGATGGTATCACCGACTCAATGGGCATGAGTTTGAGTAAGCCACAGGAGTTGGTGATGGACAGGGAAGCCTGGCATGCTGCAGTCCATGGAGTCACAAAGAGTTGGACATGACTGAGCAACTGAACTGAAATGAACATATATATATATATATATATATCTTACTTGATTTCTTATCATATGCCAATATCCATGCTGCTCACAAAATGTTTTGAGTTCTCCAACTCCTAGGTATGTGGGAGGATTACACTTTATGGCCCTTTAGTGTTTGAATGGGATCATGTAACTAGGTCTAATAAAGTGTGAGCAATACTACTGTGTGTCATTTCGGTTTTGGAGCATTTATGCATTGGTATGAGAAACAGTGGAAACAGTGTCAGATTTTATTTTTGGGGGCTCCAAAATCACTGCAGATGGTGACTGCAGCCATGAAATTAAAAGACGTTTACTCCTTGGAAGAAAAGTTATGATCAACCTAGATAGCATATTGAAAAGCAGAGACATTACTTTGCCAAAAAACGTCTGTCTAGTCAAGGCTATGGTTTTTCCAGTGGTCATGTATGGATGTGAGAGTTGGACTGTGAAGAAGGCTGAGCACCGAAGAACTGATGCTTTTGAACTGTGGTGTTGGAGAAGACTCTTGAGAGTCCCTTGGACTACAAGGAGATCCAACCAGTCCATTCTAAAGGAGATCAGTCCTGGGTGTTCTTTGGAAGGAATGATGCTAAAGCTGAAACTCCAGTACTTTGGGCACCTCATGTGAAGAGTTGACTTATTGGAAAAGACTCTGATGCTGGGAGGGATTGGGGGCAGGAGGAGAAGGGGACGCCAGAGGATGAGATGGCTGGATGGCATCACCGACTTGATGGACGCGAGTCTGAGTGAACTCCGGGAATTGGTGATGGACAGGGAGGCCTGGCGTGCTGCAGTTCATGGGGTCACAAAGAGTCGGACACGACTGAGCGACTGAACTCAACTGAACTGAACTAATGAGACCCTTCTTAGTACTCTGCCTTTTTTCCTCTGTAACTGGCACAAGTGTAGCTACATAATGAGTCTTGACTGCAGAGAACATAAACAGCAGACCCCTTAGCCAATTTGTATTAAACATTCAGCTTATATATGTTAAACCTTTATTGCTTTAAGCTTCTAAGAATTTGAAGTTATTTAATAGAGAAGCATTATCTAGGTCTACGTGGGCAGGGATTTTTGTCTGCTTTGCTCATTGTTGCATCCTTGGAAACTATAAGTACCTTGCATATAGTAACTTCTCAAAAAATAAATTTGCTGAATGAATAAACTATCCAGTGACTACTAACTACCAGATTATAATCATTTCTCTGTCACAGTCAAGAACAACTTCTCACTGAAAAGTATCATTAACCCTCAACTTCTTAGTCTTCATGGGAAAAAAAAGGATTTTTATTGGAATATCTTTGTGATTTTAATGCTGCACTTGGAATGTTTATTAGCCTTGGGTGATTTTAAAGAGTTAACCCTTTTCTCAGAACTTGATTGATATGATTGTACTGTCAACCATGGTGAATATTGATGGAAAGGTTAGAGAAGGCTAGAGAAAATCAAATGAAATGAGAAATTATGAATGTTTGCCAAGTGCCATACATTTTTGTTTTGAGTCATTATCGAGAGAGAATACTTTGTTGAACATTGTAATCCCTTTGGAAGAAAGACAGTACAATAGAAAAGAGTGCAGAGAAAGTCTATGCCTTGCCCAGAGCAAAAATATCCTCTAGGAGGGCAGCACCGCTGACTGTTTATATAGGCTTGATCATAATGTTGCTCCAAGGTAATTTGGGGAAAAAATAAAAAAATAAAGTAGTGAACTGTAAATATCATGGCTAGCACTAGAAATAAAGCATAGTTTATGATCTATCACAGCTATGTAAATGTAAATGATTCTAAGCAGCCAGCTCCATGAGAAGAAGATCAGTAAGAAGCAGCTGAACACACTGAGACATAGCCACCAGTGATACTAGAAACAGCAGAAAATAAGGAAACACTAAGTAGCTTTTGGCAGGTTATTAGTGGAATCAGTGATTTTATTTTTTCTCTATTTTCTATTCAGAGTGCTTCTTAAGTTGCTTTAGTTTTTGATGTTTTGTCAGATTTTAAGCAATTGCTTAAAACCATTGTTAATAATGGCTATTGTGAGTAGCAGAGAGGATGTTAGACACTGGAAAGTTTTACAAATCTCAGACTGTCAAGTATGAGTAACAGCAAATGACCTCACACATATAAATTAATAACCAAGATATAGATAAATTATTATTTCACAAGTAAAATGATATTTTCATATATCCAGATACTATGAGTAGTAACATGGGCCACATTTGAGACCCCAAATTGAAATTCATCCTTAGTTTCCAATAATATATAGTAACCTGAAAAATAAGTATCATCTATTCTTGATCTTAATTATGACATCTATGATCAATTTAAATTATGTCATATATAGTATATCATATATCACACATAATTACAACATAAACATATACTCAGCAGGATTTAGCTTTTCTTTCACTTGAATTTTCCATATAATTATGTTTGGCCTACAGTTACTTCCTATAAAATATTTTTACAAATAATTCACAGCCTAATAAACATATATTTAGATGATATCTATAAAAGTGAAGCTGTATTAAACAATGATAAAACACAGTCTGTTTAATTTTTTCTAATTTAAGCTTTGTGAATTTTCCTCCCTTATGGGAAAAAAATACATCCCGAAAACACTCCAAAACATCGTCAGTTACCTTTCAAAAAAAAAGGAGGTGGGGAGGCAGGGCCAAGGTCATGAGATTCTATCTTATTAAGGTCATAGTAATAGCTACAGATTGAATTTAATTTTGCTATCTTACTCGAGTAAGAGTGTTCATGCCCATTATAGAATATTTTAAGACAGTGGGACTATGGGGAATTTAGGCAAGTGGTGCGACTCACCTGTTTGTTTTCTCTTTTATGTTCAGTAACTCTCTTAAAGGTACAGGAGGACCTTGTTTAAATTTAGGAGGATCTCCACACATAACTCTTTTTTTAATTTTTTTTTGTGAAACTTGATCACTTTTAAATTTTATTTTATTTTTAAACTTTACATAATTGTATTAGTTTTGCCAAATATCAAAATGAATCCGCCACAGGCATACATGTGTTCCCCATCCTGAACCCTCCTCCCTCCTCCCTCCCCACACCATCCCTCTGGGTTGTCCCAGTGCACCAGCCCCAAGCATCCAGTGCACACATAACTCTTAATTTGAGTCTCAGTTCAGTTCAGTCACTCAGTTATGTCTGACTCTTTGTGACCCCATGAATTGCAGCACACCAGGCCTCCCTGTCCATCATCAACTCCCAGAGTTTACCCAAACTCATGTCCATAGAGTTGACAATGCCAACCAGCCATCTCATCCTCTGTCGTCCCCTTCTCCTCCTGCCCCCAATCCCTCCCAGCATCAGGGTGTTTTCCAATGAGTCAACTATTCACAAGAGGTGGCCAAAGTATTGGAGTTTCAGCTTCAGCATCAATCCTTCCAATGAACACCCTGGACTGATCTCCTTTCAGATGGACTGGTTGGATCTCCTTGCAGTCCAATGGACTCTCAAGAGTCTTCTCCAACACCACGGTTCAAAAGCATTAATTCTTCGGCGCTCAGCTTTCTTCACAGTCCAGCTCTCACATCCATATATGACCACGGGAAAAACCATTTGACTAAAAAAAAATGTGAGTCTCAGTATCAATGAAAACTATGAAGTTTGCCAACCAATACATTTCGGCATATAAAATTCAGAACCTATGTTGTAGAGGTGCCAAAGCCAATCTTTTACCTTTTTGCTGTAAAAATTTCTTTCAGTAAACTTTAGATTTCTTATTGAATCAAATTGTGGACTTATTTGTTTTGTTTTTCTACACACTTTCAGGTTTTTATTTTATTTATTTGCATTGTCCTTTTTGTTTGTTTTTACTTCTGGGTATAATTCAGAGATCGTTCCACACTACTCTGCTCATTTTTTATTTTTCTTCCTGTAGAAGGTCTTCAATCAGTATTGTCAGGGTTAAGGATCTTCCTATGGCTCGGTATTTTATTTTTATTTTTTTTTGCTTTGAAGAACCCTGGGCTTGAGGTAGGTTCTATCTGCCATGGGTGTTCCATAATGTCTTTACCTATGAATCTAAATATCAATATCTTTATTATCATAAAGGCATAAGCAACAGCAGTAGCAAAAGCATTTTGTAGAGTTCTAGTAAGCATTCTGCTTTAAAGACTATGACTTCAGCATGCTACATGGTAACTAATATTTTTTCACAGAAGTAACGATTTAACTGGCCTGTATATTGCTGGGCATAAGCCTTTTCCTCTGAGCACTCAATAAAATGGAGGTCAATTTCTGTTTAAGATACTGCCAATCATCACAGGGTAAAAGTATTTTCCTGAGATCAGTGTATTTCACAACGTAATCTACAATTGAGACTTATGATGCAATCTGAGATGCACAGCTATGTCTGGGTTGATTCTCACAAAACAAGTGACTTTTTTAAGGGACTCCACTCTCATATTCCTGTTCCCCTTCACTACCTATCAAAACTTGTGACTTATGTAGGTTAAATTTATAAAAGAGGCCCAGAAGGACTTAGCTGATGTAGCACAGAGAAATGTTGTTGAAACTGAGAGCTGTCAACTGGCACCAGCACAAGCCATAGCAAGAGAAGACTTTCTGGCGATCATCATCGAGATGCCACCATGTTTGCTGTGCTGTTTTTTGTGATTACAGCAATACTGGAGATGAGTCCTACCCTAAGTCTGGTTTGGATGTCAAGACTACTGATGCCACATTTGTACCAAGAGAATAGGAGAAACGTTTATTCACATCATGAGATTTTCTGGGAGAACAGGACTGACTCTTAAGCTGGTCTGAGAAGGCTTGAGAGATCTGGGAAAGGAGAATGGCTTGGTTTTTATGGTGGTTAGGGTATGCGGCTAGAGTGAGAGTTCTTGCTCTGGCTGGGGCTTACATGGATTAAACTTTTGCTGGGCTTTCTTATGAGCTTTCCAGATCTGGGGCAGAAAGAGAAAAGAAGAGGAGTGGTCAAGCTTGAAATTTGTCAGCAGTCAAAAATGAAAAACCCATTGTTATACTTAGCTAACTTTAGTTCGTTTTTTTTTTTTTTTTCTCATCCCAACTTCCACATATTCAACTCATCACAAAGAAGATCAGCAAAACAACAAAATAATCATCTCATAAGTCAAATCATTTGTCAATATCTCTAAGAGGACAGATCATCCATGTCACTTTTGGCTCTCAGTTAGACATATAACTACTCCCTGTTTCTTCTTTGATCCTTCTAAGACCAAACAAAGTTCAGCAATTAACAATTCAGAAAGAGAAACAACTGTGGTAGCAAAAGCAAGAAATACAGTATAGAGAAAGTGGATGTTTATAAATAAATGGTTACAAGAGCTCTAGGGAGTAGGTTGTAGCCTGCGTAATGAGAAATTACTTCTAGAAATATAGAAATGATCCAGCAAATAAGCTACAATCTAAGAGCTAAAACTGAAGCTATATCATAATTAACTCTATACCATCAATTCTCAAAAAACAGTTGCTGTACAGAATTAGAGTAGTAATACATATAAAGCACTCTCATACCACATTGTCTAGAACATAATAATGATTGATGGCTTATTTTTGCTATGATAGAGTTCTCTCTTTGCCATCTATAGTTTAAATCACATCAACATTTTATGGTATCTATTTATTTTTCTATTTTCAAAATATCTCTGTAGTCATTCTATCTTTTTTGAGGGAGAATATATAATTTTCAAAAACACTGACTTATTTCAGTTTATTTCAATATAATATGAAAGTGCTAAAATACTTTGGAAATCTAATCAACTTCCTCTGAAGACTTCCTTATTGCACCACATGCTAATTGCTGTATGCTGATTTATTTTATGGATATGGACCTGATTTTACTGGAGAGTTAAGCATATTTCTTTCTATGTGACCATAAAAGCTTATAATTCTAATATTTTTCACAGTTTTCAAAAATTATTCCCTATAAATTGAACCACAACTTAAATCCTGAAAAAAGAATACTGGGATTTATTTTGTGTTTTTGTAAACTAAAATAAAATAGGGTACAGAAATCAGAATGTAAAAGAAAAATGCCCTTGCCTTCCATAGGATAATGGTGGATGCTCAAATCCAAATCTCTCTATACGTTCTTCAAAACCACATGTAAATATGAAAGGCAAATAAATCCACATATTACCAAATGTCTATAGCATCAGTGGAGAGAAAGAATATTTCTAATTATATGTAGGCAGACAAAAAACTTTCTAAAACTATCGGAGACATAGAATTTTTTTTCAAAAAATTTGGCATAAGTAAATAAATGTAAATATATTCTGGTCTTGCACAGTTCTACATAAAATAAAATTAAATGTTAAAAATTCTATATTAGCTCCACTCTATAGACCCATACATTTAGAGACTACTTTCTAAATACCAGACTTTAAAGGAACAATAAAAACCAATATTACTTGGAGTAGTTTGAGCTACTCTGACAGTTTCTTAAAAATAAAATATTTTTGAAGAATTGTTCAATTTTTTTTTATTTGGAGAATATTGCTAAAATTTTCAGAATAATTATTTTTCTGTCTTCTATAGCATGTGTGAATCATATGCACACTTAAGTCAAACTGTCATAGAAATACAGAATTTATATTTTTACTGAATATCATGTTTTTTTCATTTTATATCACTTTTAGATATTGTGGTAGATTACAGATTGCCACAGAGTAACAGGCACCCATTGCTGAAAATATTTGTGGACTTATCATGTACTGAAAATCTAGCTAAATTACCAAATCCACAAAGAGAATTAAATTTTTCTTGTTATTTAAAATATTTTAATTTTTGAAGTTTAATTCCTAGACTCTGAGCAACACAATTCCAATTGTATATTTAAACAGAAAAATTCATACTAGAAAAGACTGTATTCTAGTCTCATGAGCAAAAGAGTAAAACATACACCCTATGAACAACTTGAATTCTAATGAAATTAACTTAGATTAAGAAATACATAGACAATTTCTGTACTCCTTATAGGAAAAGCAGTAATAGAATTTCTGGTAAGAGCACAATTATATTACTTAAAACAGAAAAGGACTTTCTATTCCAGTTACTTCCAGGACTTTATACAACCTAAATTCAGCATTAGGAGCCACATCAGATGAGAGATATGTGGAAGGATCCTCTCTGATAGGGTAAGTTGATGAAGAATTTCACCAGGAAGACAATTGTTACATTGTAGACTTGGATAGCCTTAAGCTCTTGATCTCAGTCAGGTTATTTTACTCTCATCCATCCTTTGTGTCTTCAGTAGGAAATAAGAAGGCTAAGACTTGCATCAAGAATTAGTTTAGGGGGTTAAATAAAATATTCTGTGTAAACCATTTCACATATGAAATGGCTAGTATATTGAAACCTCAATAAATGATAGACTGGCAAGAGTAGTTCATTTAGCAATCACAGTATTTGAATACTTTCTCTTTATGGAAAAGAGTTTAGCATTATTTTAGTTTTAAAATAATTTTTTTTGTTAATTCTATCTTAATTTAAACATATTTTAGTATGCTTTTAAGTATCCCTGTTATTGACAGACGAGTGTCTTACTTATGGTACATTCAAAATGAGTTGTTTTTTGTTCTGAATACCTTTGTTATCATAAGAGACTTAATTTTTCATTGCTTTGTAGTTGTCTTCAACACAGTCTAAATGTAATTTAGGTACTTCATCATGTTGATATTTATAGAGTATATTGCATTTTATGATCTCATAATGAAATGCAAGCATATGTAATCTAATAAATTTAATCTGGAAGAAAAACACACAGGCACTAATACACAGGCTGCTTTATATAGTCCCAAGGAAATGTTTCCTGTTTGCAAACTAGCAACTGAGCATTGGTGACAGTCAAAATAGTATGATGATATTAATAATCTTCTGTATCATAAATGGAAAAATAATGAACCAAGGGCCATGGGTAATTAAGCTATGTCTAGATTATTAGTGATGAACCAATATTGCTAAATAGTTTCACTGAATGCACACTTACATGATGCATACGTGCAGTTTTTGACCCATTTGAAATTCCAAGTGACTTACATACTTTCATTCTGAGCTCAGAGATCTCCACTGGCAGAACTGTAAGGGTGCCAGAGAACATTCCAATATGACCAGTCATCTTTTCTTTCTATGAGAATATGTATAGTCAGAACCTAAGTTACTAAGTAACTATTGCTGTTATCCAGAGTTCATTGTTCTAGGTGGACTTGACTGATCCTCAGGCAAAGAGCTACTTATACTCACAAGCACAATGAGATGGTTGGATAGCATGACTCAATGGACATGAGTTTGAGCAAGCTCCAGGAGATGGTGAAGGACAAGGAAGCCTGGTGTGCTACAGTCCATGGAGTCACAAAGAGTCGGACACAACTGAGCAACTGAACAACAATAAATGCTTAACAATGCTGTTAGGTGATCTCAGAAATTACGTCACAAATTTTCTACTGTTATATCTGAAATCTCCATTATATTTGCAGTTCTTACATCATTGATCTTTTTTATGGGGCAATAACAGATAAGCAGATATGTAATGAAAATATCTAATGCAAGAAACTATTAAAAACATTCCAGTATCTGAGTGTGACAGGTCTATTTGGTACTGCCCTTGATCTTACAGATTCTAATAGATAACACTCTTCTTTGTTGACCTGTAATATGAGAATAATCATAATGCTACACACACACACATACACACAAAACAGCTACCTATTTGCCTTGAAAAAAAATTCTGAATTTTTTGATCCATTTCTTTAAGTTGCTGCTGTTAATAAGCTATTTAATATTTCAATGCTAAAGATTAGTGGTAACACATAGGGCCATTTTATCACTAATGAATCAGAATTATGCATAGTTAGAAGTTTCTCCTGAACTCATTGTCCTTGAATCTGAGAAACACAGAACAACTTGAATTATATACATACTTTATTTCCTGAAGCAACTAGAATGGAGAATAAAGAGAAAGGAAAGCTAAAGGTCCTTTTTATCTTGTTTTTCAATCCTAGAACAAGTTTTACACTTTCTAAACTGCTTTCTCGGAGAAGGCAATGGCACCCCACTCCAGTAGTCTTGCCTGGAAAATCCCATGGGCAGAGGAGCCTGGTGGACTGTAGTCTATGGGGTCACTAGGAGTCAGGCATGACTGAGTGACTTCACTTTCACTTTTCACTTTCATGCATTGGAGAAGGAAATGGCACCCCACTCCAGTATTCTTGCCTGGAGAATCCCAGGGATGGGGGAGCCTGGTGCGCTGCCATTTATGGGGTCGCACCGAGTCGGACACGACTGAAGCGACTTAGCAGCATCAGTAGCAGCAGCAAATAGCTTCCTAGCCTGCCTGTCCATGAGACAAAAAGATACTTGCCATCTGGTGGGTGCACTGCAACACCAAAGATCCTTCTTACTAAAAAATAAAAGCAACCTCTCCAGATTTTTAAATTTCATTAAACCCTTCCCTATCTAAGATGCCACTATTATCATGTGATATATGGATCTAAAGAAAGGGTAGGTTTTCAAAACCATATGGTTGATTTTATCACTACTTCTCAAATAAATATTACCTTTATTATTTCTAACCTTATTCTACTTTTTATATTGTTCTACACATTTCAGCATTATTAATTTCATTTTATATTCCTATGCATTGTGTATGTGTTAGTCGCTCAGTCATGAATGACTCTTTGCCACTTCCTGGATTGAAGCCCACCAGCCTCCTCTATCCATGGAATTCTCCAGGCAAGAATACTGGAACTGGTTGCCATTTCCTTCTCTAGGAGATCTTCCTGATCCAGGGATCAAACCCAGGTCTCCTGCATTGCAGGCAGACTCTTTACCATCTGAGTCACCAGGAAAGCCCATTCCTATGCATAATATTTTCTCTTATGTTTTACTTAATAATTACCTGAGGATCTACCAGTAGCATGTAGAGCCCACAGTGTGTTTACTTAACACAGAAAATGTAAAAACTTTACCTTGGTCTACAGCCTATTATTAATTTTTTTTTTCTTAGTCTTCATGGAAGAATGGCAATGAGTACAGCAAGCATTTCAATAGCAAAAACAAAAATACTCTTTACATCTATATGGCACATATTTGCCAGGTTCTGTTGTGCTTTCCAAATAATGATTAATTTAATACTTACAATATCCCTTCACTATTATTATTTCCATTGGAAAAACAGGAACCTAAAGGACAGAGAAGATGAATGACTTGCTCAAGCTCAGCTAAATAATAAGCAGTTCATGAGCTCAAACTCAGGAAATGTCTCTCAGGGATGTACTCTAAACCATGAAACCACACTCTCAATGGTAAATACATTTATTTAAGATTTAGCAATTCCAGACTAGATAACTTTCTGGAGATCTGAAGAAGTGCTTTATAATAGGACCTGGCACTGTCTTTCTGATTTGACTCTATAGATTCAATTCTATCTCAATCAAAAGCATATGTTTTGTTTAAGAAATTGGCAAGCTGATTTAAAAATTATTCTGGAACTAGAAAGGAAAAAAAAAATAGCTGAAATAATTTTGCAAAGAAAACCAAAGTTGGAGGACTTATAATGCTTTACTTCAAAGTTAACTACAATGCCACTATAATCAAGACTGTTTGGCATTTGTGAGGACAGACATGTAGATCAATGAAATAAACTAGGGGACTTATAAATAAAGGCACAGCTTCACTGTAAATTCATTTTCAACAAATATGCATAAATAATGTAGCACATAAAAGGTAATCTATTCAACAGATGATGTTTGAAGCAAGTGAGCATCTGTATGGAAAACAATTACCCTATCCCTTACTTCACACTGTACAAAAACATCAACTTGAAATTCGTCATGAACCTAAAGGAAAAGCTAAACTTATGAAATAACTTTATGTTCTTAGAGTAGGCAAAAATTTTCTGGTAAGATGCAGTAATCACTAACAAAGAGAGAAAAAAGTTAACAATCTGAGGTTCTCTGTCATATATAATTTATAAACAGTAATTATATACATATATATATAATGTTCTTTGGAAGGATTGATGCTGAAGCTGAAGCTCCAATACTTTGGCCACCTGATGCAAAAAACTGACTCAATGGAAAAGACCCTGATGCTGGGAAAAATTGAAGGCAGGAGGAGAAGGCGACAATAGAGGATGAGATGGTTGGGTGGTACCACTGACTTGATGGACATGAGTTTGAGCAAGCTCCAGGAGTTGGTGATGGACAGAGAAGCCTAATGTGCTACAGTCTATGGGTTGCAGAGTCAGACACGATGGAATGACTAAACTGAATATGTATTGGAACTGGAATATATATTGAAGTGATATCATATTAGAATTCATAGACATTAAAGATATTTTCTTTATAAGCCATATTCAAGAAAAGTACAAGCCAGAGACTGAAAAGAAAGAAATAACAATAATTACTATTATTTATAAATTATATATGACAAAGTATTTATATCCAAAATATATAAAGATATATATGACATATTAGGGGCTTCCCAGGTGGCACTAGTGGTAAAGAATCTGCCTGCTAATGCAGGAGATACAAGAAATGTGGGTTCAATTCCTGGGTCAGGAAGATCCCCTGGAGGAGGGCAAGGCAATCCACTTCAGTATTCTTGCCTGGAGAATCCCATGGATAGAGGAGCCTGGAAGGCCACAGTCCATAGGGTTGCAAAGAGCTGCACAGGACTGAAGCGACTTAGCACACACATAACATGTAAAGATACAAATAAGTAATGAGAACACAAACAACCTCACAAATGGAGAAAGCCCTGTAGAGCCACTTCACAAAATACAAAAATAGCCATACACATATGAATAATGTTCAACATTATTATTCACTCAGTTCAGTTCAGTTCAGTTCAGCCGCTCAGTCGTGTCCAACTCTTTGCAACCCCATGAACTGCAGCACGCCAGGCCTCCCTGTCCATCACCAACTCCCAGAGTTTACCCAAACTCATGTCCATCAAGTCGGTGATGCCATCCAGCCATCTCATCCTCTGTCGTCCCCTTCTCCTCCTGCCCCCAATCTCTCCTAGCATCAGAGTCTTTTCCAGTGAGTCAAGTCTTCGTATGAGGTGGCCAAAGTACTGGAGTTTCAGCTTTAGCAGCAGTCCTTCCAATGAACACCCAGGACTGATCTCCTTTAGAATGGCCTGGTTGGATCTCCTTGCAGTCCAAGGGACTCTAAAGAGTCTTCTCCAACACCACAGTTCAAAAGCATTGGAAGAATGCAAATTTAAACAACTAAACACACACTAAAATGCCAAAATGAAAAAGAATCACAACACCAATATTGATAAGAATGTGGAAGAACTGGAATTTTCATTGCTGGTGGAAATAATATAAAGTGACACAACTATTGTAGAAAAAGTTTAGCATTTTCTTGTTATTTAAAAATAAACTTGCCGGACAACCCAGCCAGTCTACTCCAAGATATTTTTCCTAGAGAACTAAAATATGCGTCTACACAAAACTTTAATGTAAGTTTTCCTAGCAGCTTTATCCTTAGTTCAGAACTGGGAACAGTTCAAATGTCCATCAATAAATGAACGGATAAACAGTCTCTGGTAAAGAATGTTATGCATTGCTTAATAATATAAAATAACAAAGTATCAATGCATGCAAATGTGACTGAACCTCAAAATCATTATTTTGAGTGAAAGAAGCTGGACACATTAAACTGTATAATTTCATTTATATCAAATTATAAGACATGTTAAACTAATTTACAGTGACAGCAAATCAATGGTTGCTAAGGGCCAGAGTCAGCTGAATAGACACAAAACAGTCAGAGGCATGTGTGGTGATACAAATAATGTATATCTTGGTTATGATTGTGGTCACATTGGTAATTATAATTGTCAAAACAATTGAGGTTTATACCTAAAATGAGTATACTTATTGTATGCAAATTTTCTCTCAATAAAGATGATTAAAACTGTACCATGAAGAACTGTGGAAACATTTAGTGGAACTAAATAAAGAGGCAAAAATAAGGGAGTTACCACTCTAAATTAAGAAAGTTATTATGAGTTGACTTAAAAATCCTATTCATTTGTATAATTAGATGGAGGTTAACCCAATTCTCCTACTGTTGGCACCTTCAGTGAGAAAGCCTGAAGGGTAAAACTACAAACAATGAGATTGTATTATTTTGTTCTCTTTATTTAGTCCCTCAACTCTTCCTCTCAGATAATTTGAAAAACAACAACAACAACAACAACAAAAAAACTCATAGAAGCAGACTCACCCCCACACACAGTTGAGATTTGAGCTAAATGAATCCAAGGTATCACTGCCTTGGAATTGCTTCTGAGTGGCTAAGCCACCTACAGGGCCTTCAACTGACAATGCTACTAGCCTCCCAGCAAGCTCACACCCTAGACAACAGTCCAGAGTTAAAAGTAAATCTAAGTTCCTGAAGTGACTCCACTAATGCCCCTCTCCTGCCTCTCAGCTCCTTTCCCTATGCATCCCCAAGATAAGACCCTGAAAGCCAGTTAATCACTCAGTTGTGTCCGACTCTTTGTGACCCCATGGACTGCAGCCCAACAGGCTCCTCTGTCCATGGAATTCTCCAGGCAAGAACACTGGAGTGGGTAGCCATTCCCTTTTCCAGGGGATCTTCCCGATCCAGGGATCAAACCCAGGTCTCCTGTGTTGCTGGTAGATTCTTTATTGCCTGAGCCACCAGGGAAACCCATAAAATCCTGAGGGGCTTACCAAAGCCTGCTCTTTTGGGTTTGAACTAACTAATCCAGCATCAGTTCAAGAACTCCAAAGCACTCCACCTGTGAATCTTAAAAAGTATGCGCCCGAGGTCCTGCTACTCACTCCACTCTCTGCCTACACCCTGCTTTCACCTTCCTGTGTGGCCCCTCAAATTATGTCCTGTATCTCCTCCAGGACCTGTAACTAATAAGCTGATCTATTTCACTCTCCACTGTGGTCTTTCAGTGAAACTTGGTTTATCTGTGACAACCCTGGAGCTCTATTTAACAAATGTTAATTTAAGAAAAAATCACAACACTCACACATTTACACAGATACATATGCCCCATACTTCCAGAAGCTCAGTGAATCAGTATATGAATGCAGAGAGTAAAAACAAAGAATATGAGCAACTAAGCAAGGACTTCCCTGGTGGCTCAGACAGTAAAGCATCTGTCTACAATGTGAGAGACCTGGTTTGATCCCTGGGTCGGGAAGATCCCCTGGAGAAGGAAATGGCAATCCACTCCAGTACTATTGCCTGGAAAATCCCATGAACAGAGGAGCCTGGTAGGCTACAGTCCATGGGGTCACAAAGAGTCAGACATGACTGAGCAACTTCACTCATTCAAGCAAGGTGAGGAAATTCCCCTGACATTCAAAACTAGGGAGAGAGTACTACCAGCATATTTCCAATTCTATACATTTATTAAGTAAAATATTGAGCAAAAAAGCTGGCTTTGAAATTGTTTCCTTAGAAACAGAGGTGTGTGTGCACAGTTGCTTCAGTCATGTCTGACTCTGAGACCCCATGGAATGTAGCCCACCAGGCTCCCCTGGCTATAGGATTCTCCAGGCAAGAATACTGGACTGGGTTGCCATGTCCTCCTCCAGGGTATCTTCCCAAACCAAGGAATGAACCAGTGTCTCCTGCATTGCCTGTGTTGCAGGCAGATTCTTTACCTCCTGAGCAATTGGGGAAGCCCCTAGAAGCAGATACTGAATACCAATCATCTCAAGGAACACTAATAACCAAAACCTTACTAAATTGTTGCAAGCAGTTTTTCTTCAAATATGCATGTCTATTGTGCATTTGGCTAATAATTTAACCAGAGTAAATGAATTCAAGTCAAATTATTTCTCCAAAGCCAAGGATGGCAATTAACTGTTCTGTCCTTAAGAAAACTGAAGAGACACTAGAGGCACAGAAATAGAAAGTAGAAGATAACTTGTCATTTCATGTACTTCAACTACTCACTTTGCAAGAAAACTGGCATTCAGAGAAAGAAATCAAGGCAATAGTGTTTGACAGAAATGATGTAATGTCCCTAATGGCATATCTTATTACTGAAGCTATGTCAAATCCAAATCTTCTGATTCTCAGTTCAGTATTCTTTTTATCATACCATGAAATACAGGTTATTAGGAAAGTAGTTGTGTGTCATCTAGAATAACCAGCACTTAAATGTACCATTGTATTTCTATAAAACTTATATCAAACCCTTAATTAGAAACTTTTTTGCACATATTTCTCTCACATAATTAATTCACTAGATATTCTCATTCACATCATATTCCTATAAGTGAAATCTGGTAGACACTGACCTTACTCCATGTAGTGAAATTAAATCTTTGAAATTCTCTGAAGGAGCCTACATGGTACTTAGAGGAACTATACATTTGAGAATTTTGTAATTCTCAATGGTAACTGCTTAGATTCAGTGAATTGCATGTGAATGTGATATAAATTTCTAAAGCAATCTAAGAAACTAAAGAGAATATTAGGAAGTGTCACTAAGAACAAAGCTACTATAGGTGATGGAGTTCCAGCTGAGCTATTTCAAAGCCTCAAAGATGCTGAGGAAAGGAAAGTGCTGCACTCAATATGCCAGCAAACTTGAAAAACTCAGCAGTGGCCACAGGACTGGAAAAGGTCAGTTTTCATTCCAGTCCCAAAGAAGGACAAAGCCAAAGAATGTTCACACCTACTGCATAATTACACATATTTCACATGCTAACAAAGTAATGCTCAGAATCCTTCAATGTAGGCTTTAACAGTATGTGAACCAAGAACCTCCAGATGTACAAGCTGGATTGAGAAAAGGCAGAGGAGCCAGAGATCAAATTGCCAACATCTGTTGGATCATAGAAAAAGCTAGATAATTCCAGAAAAAACAACTACTTCTGCTTCATTAACTACGTTAAAGCCTTTGACTGTGTAGATCACAACACACTGAAAAATTCTTCAAGAGATGGGAATACCAGACCACCTTACCTGCTCCTGAGAAACCTGTATGCAGCCCAAGAAGCAAGAGTTAGAGCCAGACATGGAATGATGGACTGGTTCCAAATTGCGAAAGGAGTATGTCAAGCCTGTATATTGTCACCCTGCTTATTCAACTTCTGTTCAAAGTACATCATGGAAAATGTTGGGCTGAATAAAGCACAAGCTGGAATCAAAATTACCGGGAGAAATATCAACAATGTCAGATATGCAGATGATACCACTCTCATGGCAGAAAAAGAAGAGGAACTAAAAAGACTCTTGATGAAAGTTAAAGAGGAGACTGGAACAGCTGGCTTGAAACTCAACATTCAAAAAATGAAGATCATGGCATCTGGTCCCATCACTTCATGACAAATAGATGGGGAAACAACAGAAACAGTGACAGACTTTATTTTTTGGGGCTCCAAAATCACTGTGGACAGTGACTGCAGCCATGAAATTAAAAGACCCTTGTTCCTTGGAAGAAAAGCTATGACCAACCTAGACAGCATATTAAAAAGCACAGATAAAACTTTGCCTACAAAGGTCCATCTAGTCAAAGCTATGTTTTTTTCCAGTGGTCATATGGATGTGAGAGCTGGACAATAAAAAAGGCTGAGCACTGAAGAATTGATGTGGTACTATGCTGTGAAAATTTGAATAAAATCAACTCTATGCCTTGTATTTGTTTTCATTTCTTACCCATTTTTGAAAAAAATGGGAATATTTTCATTTGCAAATAGAAAAGGAAACATTTACTAGAGACACATTCGTCATAAAGATATAAAGCCCCTCCATTCATTTAGCACAGAGAATAAACGCTTCTCCACTCTCCCCTATTATATAATTTATGTTTGGAAGATTTTTGAATTGATAAGAAAATTTGTAAGAAAAATGTCTATTATATTTTAATAGCCTGCACTTCTATCAACTGCACTGTCTGTTTCACGTTAATGACAATAAAGAGAAGATTTCACATCGCATCTTTATCTCAGCTTTTCATTTTTAAAGAGTGTAGGAGTTTCTATATTTTACCAAGGGTAGTATTGCTACAAATCAGGAGAGTCTTACTACAGTGAAATTGAAAACTAATTATTTACTTACTCTTATAGTATCGTTTTGTAAAAATGTATTTGTTTACACCTCTATAATTTTACTACTTGAAAATAGAATTAATTCTGAATATTCTTTGTATAATAATTTCTTATACATAAAAAATATTTTAGTAAAATTTTTTTGTCCTTCAAAACTCTCGGTATACATGTAGGCATCTACAAAGCAAAATGCCTTGCAAAATTATGTCAAATTTCTGATAAATTTAAGTCCACATTTGGCCATTTTAAATGGGCCAAATCATTAGTTTAGAGAGTTTGGTATTTTTCAGCCAAAGGATTTGTGCGTGTATATGTATGTATGTGTGTAAATATGTGTTATCTATGGTACCATGTTGCAATAATGATTCTTCCATTTGTTCACACATCCCTCCAGGGAGCACTTAAAGCACTTGGGTAGCCCCCTAATACACTGATTCTTGAAAGAAAAAAAACAGTGACAGTGTTAGTTGTTTCCAACTCTTTTCAAACCATAGACTGCAACCCACCAGGCTCCTCTGTCCATGCAGTTACCAGGCAAAAATAATGGAATATGTACCCATTTCCTTTTCCAGGGAATCTTCCTGACCCAGGGATCAAACCCAGGTCTCCTGCATTGCAGGCAGATTTTTTACACTGATCCTTATATGCTGACAATTTGACTTCTTTGGCCAATAGTAGAGTAGCAAACAAGAAACCAAACAGTGACTTGCGAGAGTGCTTTAACACTGGTCTTTGCCCTGTCACTGCTCTTGAAATATTGCTGCCATATATATAATCACAGGTTAACTTCCTACAGGATAAGAGACCAGATGACGTGATTGACATCTGGGAAATCAAGGCCATCATAAACCACAGCCCCACCCAAACCGCAAGCTGTTCACACATAGGTGAGCAAACCCAGCTGAGATTAGGTGAACAAGAGTTCTAGATCATAAGTTTCAACCAGCTGGACATCACCCAAATTGGCTAAATATATTGTGTGTGTGTGGGGGGGGGGGGTGTGGGTGTGTGTGTGCATGCATGTCTCAATACACTGTGTGCGTGTGTTCTTATGCAACCCATACTATCTGAAATATTATCTGTCTTCCCTAATTCATCAGAAGTTTATTAACCAGGAGCTTTATCTAAACTTTTTATATCTCCACAACAGTGCCAAACTGTAGATTTTCAAGTATATATATTTGAAATATATATATTGAGTGAATGAATAGCAAATGAAAGAATGAATTAATATTTTTCTGCACTTTCTCTTAGCCAAAAGACTGAGAAGCACTAATTATTGTTTTGGATTTTTAAGATTCTTGTCTGTCACAGGAGCATCAATATTAAAGTGCTTAATATATACTATTGTTCCTAAATTTTTGCTCTTAATTATAAAATTTCTCAGAGAAAATTATGTGGCTTTTCACAAGTAACATAGACTCTTTGTTAAGTTTCTCAGATTCTCTGTTAACATACAGGATATGGTAGAAATGAGAAGTGTGGCACAGATGGAAACTGCTCTCTTCTGCTAATGAAAATAAGAACATTTTCTTCCAAGAATGATATTAAGATTTACACAGTTTACTCTATGGGTGAAAGCTCTGTTTGTTTAATATATCATATTGTCACATACGGTTGTAAGAGCTGGATTGTAAAGAAGCCAGAATAGCAAAAAATTGATGCCTTCGAACTGTAATGCTTGAAAAGACTCCTGAAAGTCCTTTGAACAGCAAGGAGATCAAACCAGTCAATCTTAAGGGAGATCAACACTGAATATTCACTCGAAGGACTGACACTGAAGCTGAAACGCCAGTATTTTGGTCATCTGATGTGAACAGCTGACACATTGGAAAAATCCCTAATGCTGGGAAAGACTGAGCACGGCAGCAGAAGAGGGTGTCAGAGGATGATACAGCTGGATGGCATTATGATGCAATAGACATTAACTTGGGCAAACTTCAGGAGATGGTGAGGGACAGGGAGGCCTGGCATGCTGCAGTCCGTGGTGTCGCAAAGAGTTGGACATCACTGGGTGACTGAACAGCAAAAAAATTGTCAGATATATGGGAAACACAATTACAAATACAAACTATTTTAATCACTGATATTCTGAGAGAGATTAGTAGTTTGCATTGTTGAAATTTTTTTACATATATAAAAATGTATAATGTCAGTGTTAACCTTATGATGGGATTTTTTTTTCAGGTGAGTTTATTTTTTATTTTTCATGTTATTTTTTTTTAATTTTATTTTTAAACTTTACAATATTGTATTGGTTTTGCCATATAACAAAATGAATCCACCACAGGTATACATGTGTTCCCCATCCTGAACCCTCCTCCCTCCTCCCTCCCTGTACCATTCCTATGGGTCGTCCCAGTCCACCAGCCCCAAGCATCCAGTATCATGCATCGGACCTGGACTGGCAACTCATTCCATATATGATATTATATGTATTTCAATGCCATTCTCCCAAATCATCCCACCCTCTCCCTCTCCCACAGAGTCCAAAAGACTGTTCTATACATCAGTGTCTCTTTTGCTATCTCGTATACAGGGTTATTGTTACCATCTTTCTAAATTCCATATATATGTGTTAGTATACTGTATTGGTGTTTTTCTTTCTGGCTTACTTCACTCTGTATAATAGGCTCCAGTTTCATCCACCTCATTAGAATTGATTCAAATGTATTCTTTTTAATGGCTGAGTAATACTCCATTGTGTATATGTACCACACATGTTATAAAGTCAGAGCAGTCACCATATATTATCTGAGGACTGGCAAGAGTATTCCAGGAAGATGTTTTCTGTTATTCCTATCCACAGATATTATTTCTTCAGTGACTTTTCACAATACAATATTTTTGTTTAAGAGAACATGATTTTGCATAGATAGCTGCTTTTCTGTTGGAATTTGGCTGGTTTTCCACTTTGAGTATGTGATAAATCTAATAACATTGTGTGTTCTGTTAACTCTTTGAACATTGTATAGAGTGATGCCCATAAAAGATATGGTTTTGAATTAATTCAAATTGGAAGGAAAAAAGAACTATCCTCTTTACAGTAAATATAGATAGACCAGGAGATAGTAGAAAGAACTGAGTGGTTGAGAGGGAGAAGAATATGAATTTAGAGAGGACACTAATTTAACTGCCACACAGATTATAAAAATGTAGAGGACTGTATACTGGAAATAATTCTGTTTCCTTCACAAATACTACCTACTACATGCACACCAAATGTGTACAAAAATGCCCATAACACTAGTATTAATATTACTTAAATATCTGGAAATCATACAGATGTTCATTGTGAATTGTATACTCACTGAATGAATTATGGCTATAAAAATATATAAACCATAGCTGCATACCAAAATAAGATGTACCTCATAAAATAATCTTGAGCTAAAAAAATTAGAATATAAAAATACAGGCTATATAATTCCATTTCTATACAGTTGAGAAAAACTGGCAAAAAGTAACATTTAGTGTTAAGTGTCAGGATAACAGTTACCTTTGGGAAAGATACAAGGGATAACAACTGGAAAAGGAGATAAGAGTCTTCAAGAAAGCTGGCAATATTTTGTTTCTCTTTGCATTCTAATACCAATAAATGATTTTGGTAATTTATTTAAATTTATATTTTTATTATTCCTAGTCATTTTTAATAGTTTTGCTATTTATTGTCTTAAGAAATATTTGTTCATTTAATCTCTTTTATTGCCATGCATGTTTCTAGATTCAGAAACTACAGACATAATTACATAGATAAAAACATAACCCCATAGAGCTTACATACTAATAAAAAATAAACAAAATAAAATTAATAGGTTACATCTTATAGTTATCAATACAACAGAAAAAAGGCACAGAAGGGAGGTAGAGAAAGTATGTGTGTGTTAGATGTGTTGTAGTTTTAATAGGATGGTCCTAGGCCTGACTGAGAAGAAGACATCTGGGCAAAGACCTGAGGAAGCAAGACATTGAGCTCTCAGATGTGTGGAATGGAAACAGTCTAGACAAATAGAATATCAAGTGTAAAGACCTAGGCAGGGAGATCAAGGGATTGAGCAACAGATGATGACTTTAGAGGAGTAAGGACAGCCAGTACATACAAGTACAGTGAAAGCCTTGGGTTTTACCATGGATAATTTGGAAAGCCATTTAGGGTTTTCTTTTCTTTTCTTTTTTCTTTTTTTCTTTTTTTTACAAAAGCCCAGTGGTATCTGTCTCTCATTGAAAAATATCACTTTGGCTACTTTCCTGAGATTTGACTCAAACATAGAAGACAGGGCATGAGGAACTGGGAACTATTACAAAGATATAAAAATAGGCCAGAAAGATAATAGTGGATTAGATAAGGTGAATTTATTTTGAAGGTAAAATTGAAAAATAGTATGTGCTGACACGCTGCATTTGAGATGTGAAAGTAAGAGTAGTCAAGAATGAATCTAGACATATACACCTGGTCAACAGGATTTGCTGTCATTGCACTGAAATAGGAAAAGAGAGTTGGGGAGAAAATATAAGGATCTTGGATTCGGACATACTGATTTTTAGATGCCACATAGACACTCAAATAAGAGTCAAGAGGACAAGAGACAGGAGGACAAGGACAAGAGTGAAGAGACACTCAAAAGGATGAGTAGATTAGCAAGAACTAACTGAGAAGGTGGAGACATAGAGTCAGTGAGCTAAGGGAAAGCAAAGAAAGTGTTTCAGGAAGGAATGATTGATAATACATATCTAATGTTCCAGAAAGAGATATAATAGTTAATTTCTGTGATAGGTACCACTTACACAGATTAAGATAAAACATTCATCACTTGTACTGAGTACTGCAATATTCTTGAGGGAGAGGCAGACTTCAGTAAGAGTGAGATGCCAAACGCGTGCTCTGAGAAAGTACCAAGATACAGAGCATTTTGATAATTGACCATGTAGTCTAAAGAAAGAAGAAAGGTCTAGAAAACAGATAAGAGTAGGTGATGTGTAGGAGAATCAAGGGTTTCTTTGAATGGTGGACACAAAAGGATAAAAAGAATCATGAAAGGAGGTCAGCAGCTTCCTCTTCACTCTTACCATTACTTACAGGTAGGCTAGAAGTTGGGGGTGAGACTCAAAAGCACAGGGCTTTCAGATGCCTCAGACTCTTCTGTCTATGCTCATAGACATTCTTCCTTTCATAGACTTTCCTGTAGCTGTCTCTACTCCATCACAAAAAAATATTTTCCTTCTGTTCATTCTCCTAAACCCAGTTTAGTTATCAATTCCTCTAGGAATACTTTCTTCAACCAATCCAGCCATGCCCAATCTAAACTGTATCATTTTTCTCTGTTTCTATACCATAAATCATAGCTGCCATTTATTTCTCTGTCTCCCATTAGATGGTTATCTATTGAACATGCTTAAAAACTGTTTTATCCTGTACCACCAATACCAGCCACATAATAGGTCACTTTTTGAATGGAAAAAAAAATCATTCTTAGTAATCTTAATTAAAAAAGACATACTTGGATTTTTCAAAAAAGCTAGTATAGCTGTGTAAGAATCTGTTAGGTAACATTCAAATTAACCAGCATAAATATTGGAAAAGAAGGGCTAACTAAAGAAGAGTCACAAATAATAGCTCATCCGACCTAACAGAAGCAGAAGATATTAAGAAGAGGTGGCAAGAATACACAGAAGAACTGTACAAAAAGGATCTTCATGACCCAGATAATCATGATGGTGTGATCACTCACCTACAACCAGACATCCTGGAATGTGAAGTCAAGTGGGCCTCAGAAAGCATCACTAAAAACAAAGCTAGTGGGGGTGATGGCATTCCAGTTGAACTATTTCAAATCCTGAAAGATGATGCTGTGAAATTCCTGCACTCAATATGCCAGCAAATTTGGAAAACTCAGCAGTGGCCACAGGACTGGAAAAAGTCAGTTTTCATTTCAATTCCAAAGAAAGGCAATGCCAAAGAATGCCCAAACTACCGCACAATTTCACTCATTTCACACGCTAGTAAAGTAAAGCTCAAAATTCTCCAAGCCAGGCTTCAGCAATATGTGAACCATGAACTTCCTGATGTTCAAGCTGGTTTTAGAAAAGGCAGAGGAACCAGAGATCAAATTGTCAACATCCGCTGGATCATCGAAAAAGCAAGAGAGTTCAGAAAAACATCTATTTCTGCTTTATTGACTACGCCAAAGCCTTTGACTGTGTGGATCACAATAAACTGTGGAAAATTCTGAAAGAGATAGGAATACCAGACCACCTGACCTGCCTCTTAAGAAATCTGTATGCAGGTCAGGAAGCACCAGTTAGAACTGGACATGGAAAAACAGACTGGTTCCAAATAGGAAAAGGAGTACGTCAAGGCTGTATATTGTCACCCTGCTTATTTAACTTATATGCAGAGTACATCATGAGAAATGCTGGGCTGGAAGAAGCACAAGCTGGAATCAAGATTGCTGGGAGAAATATCAATAACCTCAGACATGCAGATGACACCACCCTTATGGCAGAATGAAGAGGAACTAAAAAGCTTCTTGATGAAAATGAAAGAGGAGAGTGCAAAAGTTGGCTTAAAGCTCAACATTGAGAAAACGAAGATCATGGCATCCGGTCCCATCACTTCATGGGAAATAGGTGGGGAAACAGTGGAAACAATGTCAGACTTTATTTTTGGGGGCTCCAAAATCACTGCAGATGGTGACTTCAGCCATGCAGCCATGAAATTAAAAGACGCTTACTCCTTGGAAGAAAAGTTATGACCAACCTAGATAGCACATTGAAAAGCAGAGACATTACTTTGCCAACAAAGGTCCGTCTAGTCAAGGCTACGGTTTTTCCTGTGGTCATGTATGGATGTGAGAGTTGGACTGTGAAGAAGGCTGAGCACTGAAGAATTGATGCTTTTGAACTGTGGTGTTGGAGAAGACTCTTGAGAGTCCCTTGGACTGCAAGGAGATCCAACCAGTCCATTCTGAAGGAGATCAGCCCTGGGATTTCTTTGGAAGGAATGATGCTAAAGCTGAAACTCCAGTACTTTGGCCACCTCATGTGAATAGTTGACTCATTGGAAAAGACTCTGATGCTGGGAGGGATGGTGGCAGGAGGAGAAGGGGACGACAGAGGATGAGATGGCTGGATGGCATCACTGACTCGATGGACGTGAGTCTGAGTGAACTCAGGGAGTTGGTGATGGACAGGGAGAACTGGCGTGCTGCAGTTCATGGGGTCACAAAGAGTCAGACATGACTGAGTGACTGAACTGAACTGAATTGAACTGAAAGTTTAATGCAAGGTTAACAGGAAAAATCCATTTCTATGTGTGTTCTGTCTTTGACAACATAGAGATAATGAGGATGGAGGGAAGAATCATCTTTAAACTGGATAATTAAACCAAGTATCAACCATAGGCAAGCTGAGCTCAAGATAAATGGAAACACAATATGAAGGCAATGACTAATAAATAAGCCAACACACTTAGTCTAGGCATTTGGTATCCAAGGATACTAATAGATTCCCATTAACAAAATTATTTATGTATATAGTGATTTACGAGTATTCATATGTTGTACTCTAGTCTTTGAAATACTATGCCATTACCTGGACCTTATTCCATCTAATTGTTCAAACAGTTGTCTAAGTAATGTATTCTTATTTCTATTCTACACATGAGAGCAGCAGCCATACCTGACTTGCCATAAATCCTACATAAGGTAAGAAGAATTGATGCTTTTGAACTGTGGTGTTGGAGAAGACTCTTGAGAGTCCCTTGGACTGCAAGGAGATCCAAGTATTCCACCCTAAATGAGATCAGTCCTGGATGTTCATTGGAAGGACTGATGTTGAAGCTGAAACTCCAATACTTGGGCCACTTAATGTGAAGAGAGGACTCATTTGGAAAGACCCTGATGCTGGGAAAGATTGAGGGCAGGAGAAGAAGGGGACGACAGAGGATGAGATGGTTGGATGGCGTCACCAACTCAATGGACATGAGTTTGGGTGGACTCCGGGAGTGGTGATTGACAGGGAGGCTTGGCGTTCTGCAGTTCATGGGATCACAAAGCGTAAGACACGACTGAGCGACTGAACTGAACTAAAGCTAAGATGATCCAAGACTTGAAATCACGTCTTCTGAATCCAAATTCAGAACCATTTCTATGGACAGGAAAACTGGAAAATGCATGCTCAGAAACACATTTGAGAAAGAATAACTGTTTGAGAAATTATGAAAAACGGGAGTTGTTGTTGTTTAGTCTCTAAGTTGTGTCTGACTCTTTGTGACCCCATGGACTGTAACCCACCAGGCTCCTCTGTCCATGGGACTCTCCAGGCAGAAATGCTGGATTGGGTTGCCATTTCCTTCTCCAGGGGAATCTTCCCAACCCAAGGACTGAGCCTGTGGCTCCTGAATTGACAGGTGGACTCTACCACTGAGCCACCAGGGAAGCCCCCAGTAGATTTGTATCCATGTATTAAAACACTATCATCCCAAACACTGGGGATTATTTCACAGTGGGAACTTATGACAAGGTGAGAAGTACCATCTAACACACAAATTTAATTATATAGAAAAAACTTTTATTAGAGTGGAAAAATAAAGTTGGAAGAAAAGAAATGTATTCACTACTTATTTCATTTCTACTTCTAATCAGGATCTTCTTGGTAGCATTTAAGATTCTACACCAGTTAGTTACAACACAGCGATTCAGAAATCTCAAAATTATCACAGTGTAAAAAAAATTACAGTAAGCAGCATAAAATTACAATTTATTATACGGGCAGGCATTTTCACAACAACCTGTAAAAACATTTAAAGGCTAACTTCTTACAGAATTCTATTTCTGAACTTCTGTTTTTGTCACTCCTTCTTTTCCCCTTTTGTTTTATAAGCACTATAAACCTGGTATGAAATCTACTGGACATTGCAAAGCTGGGTGAGTGCTTCCTTGGATGACAGAATAAGCCTGCTTGAGTAATTCTTGCTGGGACCTGGAGAATATGGGAGAGACACAAATATTCAAGGGTCAGTCTATATATTAATGTTCAAAAAGAAGAAAGAGTTAGATACTGAAAACTGAAGAATTAAAGCCGATTATTTTGATGCCAAATCCCAGGAGGATTCAAAAGCACTGGTAAACAGTTGCTTCGAGGGCATGAAGAAACAGAATAAAATTACCTAATGCTGGTTTATTAAAAATAAACACTCAATATCATTCTCTATTATTGATTATATACTTTCTTTTCTGCTTGGGGTGGAGAATGCCATAGATATAATGAATGTGAAAAAAGTATTTAATCATTTCTCTCAATATACCTTTGTGGATAATATGAAGCTGATTAAACAATCATTCTTAGTGAGTGTTGTATCCTGGAGTAAGGGAAAAATGCAGGAGGTGCTGCTAGAATGCATAAGTATCCATCCTTGCACATACCCTGTAGGTCTAAAATACGTCAGAGGTGGAGTGTATCCCAGTGTTGAACTAAATGATTTAGATAATAAATGCTGACTCACTTCCTTCTGGAAAGAGCTGAAACAGATTTTCATGTGATTTTCATATTTAACATTGATTGGTCTCTTGCAATTAACAGCATTTGATCAAACCTAAGTGACTAGGAAAATCACCTCAATGGTATTGAGTTGGGCATAGCTGCATTTCCAGGCACACTATTATTCTTCCCTCTGTAGTATAATAAAATAATTAAACATAATTCTAATTTCCTTCAAAATGATAAACAACAAATGTAAGGGGAAAGAAAGGAAAAAAAACAACAGAAATCAACCTTCCATTTTTCAGCATGGCATATTCTTGATATAAGCACAGCTGTTGCTGCCAGCAAAACCAATTATAAATGCAAGTAAATTCATTTTTCCCCACAAATAATATTTTCATTAATTTCACAGTATTCCAGGAATAAATCATATTGTACTAGATCCTTTGGCATGTCAAACAAAAGCTAGCCTTCTTAAGTAGATTATGGACCACAGAAAGTTGAGTATTATTCTCTATGTTATGATGAATTATGGGTTTTCCCCTATTTGCTTATATATTTGACATCATAATCGCTATAATTGGCATGATTCCTAAAAGAGTAAGAAGATGAGGGGACATGGCAAAAATGACCATCTTAAAATCAGTGAATGATACTATATTTAGTCACAAAATATCTATAAAATTCAGAATCTTTCAGTGGTAAGAAAATGAATCTTTGAACTCAGGAAGGTCAGGTTCAAAGTTGTTCTCATTCAAGATTGTGCAACTTTTGACAAGTTACATAATTACATAATTTATTTTCATCCTCCTACTTTGTAACAGAAGGAAAAGAGAAGGAAAGAAAAGAAAAAAAAATGGTTCTTGAACACTGAAATGTTTTCCATCTATTTTCTCTGTTTTGTTTTGCTTTGTTCTTTTTGTGTAGTAAAGAAATAATTTGTAGAGAATAAAATGATAAGAAGATAACTTATTAGAGGTTTGGTGACAGTTGAAAGATTGTGGAAAGTGGAAAATGAAACATCCAGAGAAAAAGAATGTTTCAGCAGAATTTAAGACCTAGTTGAGACTGTTGATAATTTGTTGATCATTTATAGCTGTAAATATCCTCAGTTGAAATACTCTCAGCCCAGGTATGGGCAAAATGATGCAGATAGTTAAGTTATCTAGGATTAGGGATTTGTTGTGTGATGACAGGAAAGGGCAAAAAGGAAAGTGGATTTAGAATTTTGACAAGAGAGTGAGTGATATGACAGAGTTTGACTCAGAACTGTTAACATGGGCCTTCCCTGGAGTCCAGTGGTTAAGACTTCGCCTTCCAATGCAGGGGTGTTAAAGTTCAATCACTGGTTGGGGAGCTAAGATTCCACATGCCTCTTGGCCAAAAAACCAAAACATAAAACAGAAACAATATTTTAACAAATTCAATAAAGACTTTAAAAATGGTCCACAAAAAAAATATATATATAGAAAAATCTGTTAATGCAAAATATTAGGTATCCACATGAATTTAGTATACAGTTGTAATGGGCATAGGATTAGCAAGAAATTTAGAAAACAACAGAAAACTTAGGTAATAAAGAAAAATGTCTAAATTTGTGATTTTTTTTTTTTTTTTTTTTTTTATAGAACAGTGTAACAACAGGATTCAGTCAATGTGTAATCATCTAATTTGGCTAAAATGTAGAGAAAAGCCATGCTATTTCAGATATTCAGAAAACTGAGATGCTGGGTTTTTCACAAGACCTCCATATAAATTTTGAAATCATACATGATGGCTGGGGTTTCCATGGGGGAAAAAACAAAAGACTGTAAACAATATTCCAAATTTGTTGAAGAATAAAATAATACATAAAAGAGTTATTAGATATGGTGAAAGTGAGGGTGATTTAGGCAAGTTGCACAACTCACAAAGAGGAGGGGATTTTACAAGAGAATAGCATTGTAATTGGAGAAGGCGATGGCACCCCACTCCAGTACTCTTGCCTGGAAAATCCCATGGACGGACGAACCTGGAGGGCTGCAGTCCATGGGGTCCCTAAGAGTCGGACACGACTGAGCGACTTCACTTTCACTTTCATGCATTGGAGAAGGAAATGGCAACCCACTCCAGTGTTCTTGGCTGGAGAATCCCAGGGACGGGGGAGCCTGGTGGGCTGCCGTCCATGGGGTCGCACAGAGTCGGACATGACTGAAGCGACTTAGCAGCAGCAGCAGCAGCAGCATTGTAATGCTTTAAATCTGGTGTAGGTCAGGAGGAGGATTTCAAATACACATAAACATACAATGCATGTAGTATGAAGAAATTTACGTTTTCAACTGGAGGGAGGTGCATTTCACTGGATCTTCATCTGAGGATCAGGTTTCAGATAAGACAAAGAAAATCTTTAGTTAAAAGGTTGAAACAAAAGACTATTAATTACGGATTAGGTTTGTTTTGAAACAAAGGGTTTCTCTGGTGGCTCAGATGGTAAATAATCTGCCTGCAATGCAGGAGACCCCAGTTTGATCCCTGGGTCGGGAATATCCCTGGGAGAAGGGAATGACAACTCCAGTATGCTTGCCTGGAAAATTCCATGGGCAGAGGAGCCTGGTGGGCTACCGTCCATGGGGTTGCAAAAAATCAGACATGATTGAGTATCTAATACTTCACTTTTCACTAAGAGAAGAAAAATTAAAAGAGGCCTATCTATATGAAAATACTGTGTCAGAAGAAAAGGCATTCTGTTTTGCGAGGAGAAAAATGGTCCTTGTGGTTTCAGTTACAAAATATGCCTAGAAGGGGGAGGAATCTTCAAGACCACAAAACGTAAACTACAGTTTAAAGAGAAATTGACCATACGTGGCAGGTAGCAATTGATCACAAGCCATATACCTTTTCAAATATACATGTGTTCTAGCAGTGAGCATCATTTTAAGTATATATTATTATTTAAACAACAACAGCAAAACTTGGGAACTCTGTGTGCTGATTGAGCACAGACTTTGAAATCAAAAAGATTTAATATCTATCTACCTTTGGCACTTTCCAGCTTTGAAAACTAGCAATTTCATATTTTCTTTCAGGCTCAGTGTCCTCATCTTCAAACTGAAGGGGAGGGCATAGAAAGAGGTTATTTATCCAAGGTCAAATAACTAGTAAGCAAGTAAGACCCTGAAACTAGATTTGCTAATGTTCTTTCTGTTCTGCTATATTACCATCACCTATGGTTAAACATCTAGAAAAACCAATAAAGAATTCACGATTCATATGCTGGGTTTGGGAAATTCAGACAAGATTTATGTTAGTGCTTATCTCCACCAGCTGTCTTTAAATCACAAGGCTAAACACAGGCAACAGTTTGCTTGGATTTTCCATTTTGGTTACTTGAAACATATTGCAAGAAGCTTCTGTACCTTGGTTTAAAGCACAGTGTAGTCAGTGGCAAAGACTAACTGTTCTCTGCAAAAAATCTAAACAAGTACTAGGCATTTCTTCAGTTTTCAATCAACTGTGCTGCATGTTTAAAACATAGTTTAAGTAATAGCAAAACTAGAAACATGGCAGAATGCAAAGTAAGAGATAGGCAGGGCCACTTTGCCACCACAAACGGAAACAGATGGAGAATCATGTAACTAGGAAAAATCAGAGCCAACCAGAAAGTGTAGATGAGCCAGCCTGATGAGAGTAGTGCCAGTAAAGAGCACAGGCAGATTGCTAAGCTCTACCGGGGCAGCAACAAGGTATGAGAGACAGGCTGTAGGCGACGAATCACTGTCTGGGATTTTCCAGTAACAGAGGCAAAGAAAGGCAGAGTATACTAATGAAAGAGACACTGCACAACACCTGTGTCATATCTTCTGAACTGAAGGTCTTCCCTCCCTGGTACTCATGAATGATGATTCAAATGTCCCACTCCTGTTGCTTAGTGAATACCTGCAGTAAACCAAAATGTCAGTAAAACTACATGACTCTGAGGTTCTGGACCCTCTTGATATATCCCCATCTCCCAATAAACAACTCTCAACTAGTAATAGTAATTTTTTTTCTCTATACTTTGGGCATAACATACCAGCCTGCCATTTTAACTGTTTAAGGTTACTACAAAGACAAAAGAAGCCAACATATATTTGCAGGCAATTAAGTGAGTTATCCCTAGAGAATGATATGGCAACCCACTCCAGTATTCTTACCTGGAGAATCCCATGGACAGAGGAGCCTGGCAGGCTATAGTCCATGGGCCTGCAAAGAGTCGGACACGACTGAGTTACTAACACACATAATTGAATTGTCACATATTTAAACACACGCTTCTAACCTTAGTTTTTTCTACTGGAAAAGTACTAAACAAACTTAACCAAAAAGACACTGATGTGAAGGATGAAAATCATCATCATCATCATGTAAAGCAATTCCCAATGGGAAATACAGATTCAGTCTCTGCCTCGAATACCATACAACCAACTTCCTAATCAGCAAGCTCCTTCTCAAAAACTACTGCTGCTGCTGCTGCTAAGTCGCTTTAGTCGTGTCCGACTCTGTTCGACCCCATAGACAGTGGCCCACCAGGCTCCCCTATCCCTGGGATTCTCCAGGCAAGAACAGTAGAGTGGGTTGCCATTTCCTTCTCCAATGCATGAAAGGGAAAAGTGAAAGTGAAGTCAATCAATCGTGTCCGACTCTTTGAGACCCCATGGTCTGCAGCCTACCAGGCTCCTCCGTCCATGGGATTTTCCAGGCAAGAGTACTGGAATGGGTGCCATTGCCTTCTCCATCAAAAACTACAGATAACAATTGATTCTTCCTTCTTCATGGAATATGACACAAATAGCCTTCTATGCCTTTTCAACTAAGTTGTATAATGTTTAGGTTGCTTTCATCTCCAACTCCTTTGATTATAGAACTGAAGTTTCTACTTCCCAGTGAGCATAAAGAACTTAAGCAAAATATTCCTTGATGGCTTATTACACTGTTCTATAGAGTCTATTCCACTATTGTGCCGTAAGTGTTAGTTTCAAGTAATATTGATATTTGGTCCTTTTGCTAATTACAGAGAAAGTTAACAATGACCACATATCACTGTTTTGAATTTGTCAACTGATGTATAATCAAATTTGAACTTTGTTTAGACCAAGAGAGGAGAATTGATACACTGAATTGATTTTGTCATAATACTTTTAAAAAGCCAAACCACTTTAAAACAGCATTTTACTTTTTTTCTTTAAATCTGATTTTTTGATTGTTTACGGCTAACAGATGACCTTTCCTCCTACTTTACAGAGAAAGTGGGATCATAAAACTTAAAGTACAATGTTTTGTTTCCATATATATAGATATGCTCTTAAAACCCTATCTGTTTACATTTCATCTCAAATGAAAAAGTCAAATCTTTTTAGATCTAAAATAATTTTTTATACCTCATTTAAGACTTTTCTCTATAATTTATCCTCTCTCATGTATCTTATAGACATCTCAGGTGGAGTGAGTGCTAAAGAATCTGCCTGCCCATACAAGAGACACAGAGATGTGGGTTCTATACCTGGGCTGGGAAGATCCCCTGTAGTGGGAAATGGCACCCCACTCCAGTATTCTTGCCTGGAAAATACCATGGGCAGAGGAGTCTGGTAGGCTACGGTCCACAGGGATGCAAAGAGTTGGACATGACTGAGAGCACTGAGCATGTATCTTAAAGTTTCTCTTTTCCTCTTCCCAATTGTTTTTCAGTTTATAAACATGACCAAAGTGTTTTATCCCAAATATCTTCCCAACTTCTGAACTCATCTTGATGTATGTTAAATTATAACCTACAGTTATGAAAATAGTATGTTAATAGAATAGTAACTGATTCTAAGAAAAAAAAATCCTAAGAATATATATGCATTTAATTTAAAACACAAAGGACCTGGAAACAGTATTGCAACTTGAAGTGCAAGAAAAGTATATTGTTTAACTTCACACCATACAAAACCTAAACGGATAAATTGTTAGATAAGAAAATATCTAAAGAAATATCAAGTTTAAAAATAAAATAAAATTAAAAAAAATAAAATAAAAAACAGAAAAAAAAAAAAAAAGAAATATCTGAAAGTGAATAGAGGTTCTTTACTGAAGGAATTTTCCTAACATAGTACATAGGCTATTTGACCTTATACACCATATTTCAGTAACATTTAATAAAAGGATGGGTTCAACAGAAATAAAAATTAATTTGGAAATATCTATACCCAAAATGTTTTATCTTTCCATACATATTTTATGATGTTATGAATTAAAACTATATTTTTTAACAACTGTGCAGAGGAAGTGAGGCTTTTAAAAAAGACAGTTTTCTGGAGACTGTGAGTAGACTATTCACCATTATCAGGCATCTACAGCACATGATATGCATGTGGTTTTCAACAATTTGGAATGATTATACAATTTCATTTCTCACTTTAATGTCAACTTCTAAATTCACTAGGCAACTGATAGAACTGTCATATATCATTTTTATTTAGGCTGTTTTGTTTACTAAACTCATTGTCTCAGTATCTTTTCTGAACCCTGCAAAAAGAGCTATGCTTAATTATTCAATAAATAATGTGAACTTTAATATTATCTGCTTAAAAGAACTCTTTGTTCTTTATCTCTGTTGTGCACAAAATGAAGGCAGTGTTTTTCTAAGGACAGTATTTCTACTGGTGATAATCTGTTTTACACATCATAATAACAAGAATAGACCTATGATATATGCCTTTCCTTGAGATAATTTCTCTATGAGAAAATATCCATAAAAAGTGTCCAGTTTCCTTGGAAGAAAACACAAGCCATAAAATGTGCTATTTCGTTTATAATAAATCATCAATTCATCAGCATAAGATTATAAGTCAAGCATTATTCCAATAAACAGGAAATAGAACACTCAATAATTCATTTTGTGTGTGATTTTTAAGTTCTAATGGACAGGCCGATATTAAGCCAACAAGTAAATATACAGCATGTGCATGTGTGCATACTCAGTTATGTCCAGCTTTTGTGACCCCATGGACTGTAGCCTGCCAGGCTCCTCTGCCCATGGGATTTCCCAGGTGAGAATACTGGAGTCGGTTGCCATTTGCTTCTCCAGGGGATCTTCCCAACCCAAGGATCTAACCGTCATATCCTGTGTCTCCTGCTTTACCAGGTAGATTCTTTAACACTGCACCACCTGGAAGCACAGTACATCAGGTGATAAAATGGAAGCTAACAGAAAGGAAAGCTGATAATGAGATAGGAAAAGGGAAGTCATTTTAAGTAGGTTAGTCAAGGAAGGTCTCATTCAAAATAGGCCATTTGAGTAAATACTTGAAAGGTGAGAGCAGGTCATGAATGTGTTTCAACAGAGTGCAAGTAACTGCAAAGACTCATAGGAAGAAAATTCCTTGATGTGTTTACAGAACAAAATGACAGTCTGTGGGCAAGAGTGGAATGGAAGACAATGAACTTGACAGTCAAGGTCAGAGAGGTCATCAGGCTTGTAGGAGACAGAGGTGGCTAGACTTTGAAGATCATTCTGCAAATTAAATGGACTTCTTTTGTACTTTGAGCAAAGGAGTTCACAATTGGGATTGTTCCATTTTATCACTCTGGCTATCCTGCTTAGAGAATGAAGTGTAAGGAAGAGGGACAAGGGTGGAAATTATTACAATAACCCCCATAGACATGATGGTTATATGAACCAAGCTGGAAGGTGGTGAGAAAGCCACCTTCCAGATATTTTTGAAACTGTGTTGACAGACCAATTGTGGTTTGAAAGACTGTAGAAACGGTAACTAGAAACATTTTGACCTGAACAACAGGTTGGATTTGCAAAATCATCCGATGTCCAGAATTCCATTTCAATCTTTAAAATAGAAATCTAGTGTGGTATTAAATTATAAATTACATGTAAATATATGCAAATAGGAGAACAGATTATGGAGTTACCAATTTATTTTTCTATGCATATTAGATTATAATGCAACCTGGCTATTAAATATACTGGAATTTATAGAAACATAGTTTACTGGTTTTCTAAGTAGATTCTCTGAAACTATTAGGCTGTGACAGCACATACTGTCTCTGATCATGTAAGCGCATGTGTATTTTCCAAATTTTCACACAAAAAATTTTATTTTGTACCTTGGTTAACCAAAATTTGCTGCCTTTCTAAGCATACAAACGATTGTGAGGAAGACTGAAACATGTAGGTGGACAAGTGTATACACTTATTTACCCTTTGGAAAATGCCCTTTTTAGAAAAAATTATAAATAATAAGGGCAAGATAGATGCAATGTTTATTAGATTTTAAAGTATTCATGTATATATTAAAATTGTACTGTATTTGCTCACAATCCCTCTCTTTCTTTTTTATTCCTGTTGCCAAGGTTCCTTTCAAATACCATTAATTTGAAGGACAAAATTTCACATGCTAAATGTTGAATGAATAACCCAATATCAAAGATATTTTGTACTACTACTCATCAGCCAAAGTCAACTTAAGCCAGCAGGAAAATAGTAATAATTAGTTACACCAATAATATTATTTGGAAGAAAAACAGTAGCATGTTCCTTAGAAATATTATCTGAATTCACAAATTATGATGTGGACTTATACATGAATGAGTCCTATGCAATGAATAAAATTTCTACTTGTAGTCATCATCTACTGTGCAGTCCAAAAATCATACATATATTATCTGAGAGTCCAATAATCATACATATATTATCTAAACCCTACTTTTTAATCATATACAAGCATATTTTTACAAAGTGGGCTTGTAATGAGATGTTTCATCCATAATTTATGACAGTCACTATAATTTTTCAGAAATTTGTAAAGTTACTGCATTGTTGTAACATGAATTTTTCCAAATGAGATTAGTGACCATTCACAGTCCTAGAAGAAAGATTTTTATCATCTTTAGAATGGAACTGGTGGGTGCCTTCTATATCAGATGATTTTCAAACTTTTTGATAATGAAAGAAAATGAATTCAATGTGACTTTAATAAATCTCACACAAGATACAGGACCTTATTTAATGATATTCTTTCTAATCAGTACTTTTATATTCTTATTACGTAGAGTTATTTCATACTTCTAAATCACTAACATCTCGCTACTTTTTCAATTTAAAATAATTATGCATGGAATTTGAACATTTGACATTATTAAGGTGAATGTGCTCAGTCACTTCAGTTGTGTCCAACTCTGCCTCATTGGAACCCCATGGACCACAGCCTACCAGGCTCCTCTGCCCATGGGATTCTCCCAGCAAGAATATCGGAGTGGGTTGCCGTACTCTCTTCCAGGGGATCTTCCCAACCCATGAATGGAGCCTGCATCTCCTGCATTGCAGGTGGGTTCTTTATCACTGAGCCACCAGGGAAACCCCAATGTCTTAATATTGGTGCCTATTGGTGTAACTATCAGATACTAAATTTTTAAGTAGTTGGTTACCACCACTTTCTAGACAAACCTTTGTTGGCAAAGTAATGTCTCTGCTTTTCAATATGCTATCTAGGTTGGTCATAACTTTCCTTCCAAGGAGTAAGCGTCTTTTAATTTCATGGCTGCAGTCACCATCTGCAGTGATTTTGGAGCCCAGAAAAATAAAGTCTGACACTGTTTCCACTGTTTCCCCATCTATTTGCCATGAAGTGATGGGACCGGATGCCATGATCTTCGTTTTCTGAATGTTGAGCTTTAAGCCAACTTTTTCACTCTCCACTTTCACTTTCATCGAGAGGCTTTTGAGTTACTCTTCACTTTCTGCCATAAGGGTGGTGTCATCTGCATGTCTGAGGTTATTGATATTTCTCCCGGCAATCTTGATTCCAGTTTGTGTTTCTTCCAGTCCAGCGTTTCTCATGATGTACTCTGCATATAAGTTAAATAAACAGGGTGACAATATACATCCTTGACAAACTCCTTTTCCTATTTGGAACCAGTCTGTTGTTCCATGTCCAGTTCTAACTGTTGCTTCCTGACCTGCATACAAATTTCTCAAGAGGCAGATCAGGTGGTCTGGTATTCCCATCTCTTTCAGAATTTTCCACAGTTTATTGTGATCCACACAGTCAAAGGCTTTGGCATAGACCCAAGATGGGTGGGTCATGGTGGAGAGATTTTACAGAATGTGGTCCACTGGAGAAGGGAATGGCAAACCACTTCAGTATTCTTGCCTTGAGAATCCCATGAACAGTATGAAAAGGCAAAAATGATAGGATACTGAAAGAGGAACTCCCCAGGTCCGTGGGTGCCCAATATGCTACTGGAGATCAGTGGAAAAATAACTCCAGAAAGAATGAAGGGATGCAGCCAAACCAAAAACAATACCCAGCTGTGGATGTGACTGGTAATAGAAGCAAGGTCTGATGCTGTAAAGAGCAATATTGAATAGGAACCTGGAATGTCAGGTCCATGAATCAAGGCAAATTGGAAGTGGTCAAACAAGAGATGGCAAGAGTGAATGTCGACATTCTAGGAATCAGAGAACTGAAATGGACTGGAATGGGTGAATTTAACTCAGATGACCATTATATCTACTACCGTGGGCAGGAATCCCTCAGAAGAAATGGAGTGGCTATCATGGTCAACAAAAGAGTCTGAAATGCAGTAATTGGATGCAATCTCAAAAACGACAGAATTATCTCTGTTCGTTTCCAAGGCAAACCATTCAATATCACAGTAATCCAAGTCTATGCTCCAACCAGTAATGCTGAAGAAGCTGAAGTTGAACGGTTCTATGAAGACCTACAAGACCTTTTAGAACTAACACCCAAAAAAGATGTCCTTTTCATATAGGGGATGGGAATGCAAAAGTAGGAAGTCAAGAAACACCTGGAGTAACAGGCAAATTTGGCCTTCGAATACGGAATGAAGCAGGGCAAAGACTAATAGAGTTTTGCCAAGAAAATGCACTGGTCATAACAAGCACCCTCTTCCAACAACACAAGAGACGACTCTACACATGGACATCACCAGATGGTCAACACCGGAATCAGATTAATTATATTCTTTGCTGCCAAAGATGGAGAAGCTCTCTACAGTCAGCAAAAACAAGACCAGGAGCTGACTGTGGCTCAGACCATGAACTCCTTATTGCCAAATTCAAAGTTAAATTGAAGAAAGTAGGGAAAACCACTAGACCATTCAGGTATGACCTAAATCAAATCCCTTATAATTATACAATGGAAGTGAGAAATAGATTTAAGGGCCTAGATCTGATAGATAGAGTGCCTGATGAACTATGGAATGAGGTTCGTGACATTGTACAGGAGACAGGGATCAAGACCATCCCCACGGAAAAGAAATGCAAAAAAGCAAAATGGCTGTCTGGGGAGGCCTTACAAATAGCTGTGAAAAGAAGAGAAGCGAAAAGCAAAGGAGAAAAGGAAAGATATAAACATCTGAATGCAGAGTTCCAAAGAATAGCAAGAAGAGTTAAGAAAGCCTTCTTCAGCGATCATTGCAAAGAAATAGAGGAAAACAACAGAAAGACTAGGGATCTCTTCAAGAAAATCAGGGATACCAGAGGAACATTTCATGCAAAGATGAGCTCGATAAAGGACAGAAATGGTATGGACCTAACAGAAGCAGAAGATACTAAGAAGAGATGGCAAGAATACACAGAACTGTCCAAAAAATCTTCACGTCCCAGATAATCACGATGGTGTGATCACTGACCTAGAGCCAGACATCCTGGAATGTGAAGTCAAGTGGGCCTTAGAAAGCATCACTACGAACAAAGCTAGTGGAGGTGATGGAATTCCTGTTGAACTATTCCAAATCCTGAAAGATGATGCTGTGAAAGTGCTGCACTGAATATGCCAGCAAATTTGGAAAACTCAGCAGTGGCCACAGGACTGGAAAAGGTCAGTTTTCATTCCAATCCCAAAGAAAGGCAATGCCAAAGAATGCTCAAACTACCGCACAATTGCACTCATCTCACATGCTAGTAAAGTAATGCTTAAAATTCTCCAAGCCAGGCTTCAGCAATATGTGAACTTTGAACTTCCTGATATTCAAGCTGGTTTTAGAAAAGGCGGAGGAACCAGAGATCAAATTGCCAGCATCCACTGGATCATAGAAAAAGCAAGAGAGTTCTTCATATACAGATATAGGTAAACACAAATAAGAGTATAGGTATGGTATACGTACAGGTATTGATTATATAGATAATTATAGAAATGTAATGATATAGATTTGAATATAGGTATAGACAAAATTTAAACTGGTGTTTTGAGGAACTGCTTTATTTAAAGTACAGTTTGGACATCATTCTTTCTTATGAGGATGTTATCTTATGTAACCACATTACAATAATACACTTCAGGCAATTTAACATTGATACAATACTATTATCTAATATAGTCTATTTTTTTATTTTTATTTTTTTACCAACTGCTCCAATAACATCCTTTATAGCTTTTTTCCCTCTTTAATGCAGGACCCAATCAGGATTGTGCACTGAATTTAATTTCCCTGTTAAATCTTTTTAAAATTTAGAACTTAGTAGATGCCTTGATTTTAATTTTGCTGCTGTTTAGTTACTCAGTCATGTCTGACTCTGCAAACCCATGGACTGGCACCCGCCAGGTTCCTCTGTCTATGGGATTTTTGAGGCAAAAATACAGGAGTGAGCTGACATTTCCTTCTCCAGGGGATCTTCCCCACCCAGGGATCAAACTTGAGTCTCCTGTGTCTCTTCCTACATTGCAGGCAGATTCTTTACCCTCTGAGTCATCAGAAAAGCTCCAATTTTAATTTTGCAAATAGATTTATTTCCCAAAATATCACTCTGAATTTTAGCACTGAATAGTCTTTCTCAAGCTAAAGATTCTTCCATTTTCACACATTTGAAAAAGGTCTTAGATTTCTGTTGATGTATACGTTTTTATAGTTTATCTTACTATGTCTTTTCATTTAGAAATGAGAGATTGAAGAAATCAGAGACTGTGTTCTAGATATCATGATGCTTGAAGATGGTCATAATGATGTAGAACAAAAATGGCAATTCAGAATCTTTATATGAATGACAGTTAATCATAATCAGTCATGTATATTGTCAAATCTATTAAAAGAAGAAATTCCAATCAGTTTCAATGAATATTTGTTATACAAATCAAGTCAGCATTTTTTTTCTAAATCTATGTTGTGGTAAAACTTCTTTAGAATGTAATCTAGGATGAGAAATATTTAAGGTCTCATTGCATAAGGGTCATATTTTGTCATAAAATAAGAATTATTGGCCTTGTTTCATGTTATTTTAAACCTAAATCTTTTTTTTTCAATAAATATTGGACTCAAGTTTAACTGCAACCAATCAAAACATAATTATAGAAAAATATTTAGCAATATTTGAATGCCTGAAAAAAGTGATTTGTTTAAAGTAGGAGTTTTGTTATATTATTAAGGATAACTTTCACAGAAAAGCAATAAGAACATCCTGAATTCGGAAAAATATAGCTATCTAGACTCACATTTCATTTTCTTATTAAATGACTGCTATCTTATTCACACACATGGCACACACAAACATTACAAAAGGCAATGGACATGTTTTTCCCGCTAGTACACCGGACTTGTGGAGAAGGCAATGGCACCCCACTCCAGTACTCTTGCCTGGAAAATCCCATGGATGGAGGAGCCTGGTAGGCTGCAGTCCATGGCATCGCTAAGAGTCGGACACGACTGAGCGACTTCACTTTCACTTTTCACTTTCACTTTTCACTTTCATGCATTGGAGAAGAAAATGGCAAGCCACTCCAGTGTTCTTGCCTGGAGAATCCCAGGGACGGGGGAGCCTGGTGGCCTGCCGTCTATGGGGTCACACAGAGTTGGACACGACTAAAGTGACTTAGCAGCAGCAGCAGCACACCGGACTTGACAAAAAAAAAAAATATACTGAGATGTGGGCATTAATGTCCTATGGGGACTCAGTAAGAAGACTTTTGGAGTAAAATATATACATATAAAAGACTTTTGCAATAAAAATAAATGTAACTTTTAAAAATTAAAAGTCCATTAGATGAATCTTTATCTTTAAAACCCTCAGAAAATCATTTTCTTTCTCAAGTATACCTGAAAATATACTCATTTAGAAATAATAATGTAGACATTAGAATTTAGCAAAATATCTATTTGGAATAAATATGCACACATATATGAATTAAACATATACATCAACCATGAAATTTCATATGTTCAAGTTGGTTTTAGAAAAGGCAGAAGAGCCAAGATACGATTGCCAACATCCATTGGATCATTGAAAAAGCAAGAGAATTCCAGAAAAACATCTATTTCTGTGTTATTGACTATGCCAAAGCCTTTGACTGTGTGGATCACAACACACTTTGGAACATTCTTCAAGAGATGGGAATAACAGACCACCTGATCTGTCTCTTGAGAAATCTGTATGAAGGTCAGCATACAGTTAGAACTGGACATGGAACAACAGACTGGTTCCAAATAGGAAAAGGAGTACATCAAGGCTGTATATAGTCGCCCTGCTTATTTAACTTATATGCAGAGTACATCATGAGAAATGCTGGGCTGGAAGAAGCACAAGCTGGAATCAAGATTGACGGGAGAAATATCAATCACCTCAGATATGCAAATGACACCACCCTTATGGCAGAAGGTGAAGAGGAACTAAAAAGCCTCTTGATGAAAGTAAAAGTGGAGAGTGAAAAAGTTGGCTTAAAGCTCAACATTCAGAAAACAAAGATCATGGCATATGATCCCATCACTTCATGGCAAATAGATGGGGAAACAGTGGCGACTTTATTTTGGGGGCTCCAAAATCACTGCAGATGGTGATTGCAGCCATGAAAATAAAGGACGTTTCCTCTTTGGAAGAAACGTTATGAACAACCTAGACAGTATATTAAAAAGCAGAGACATTACTTTGCCAACAAAGGTCCACCTAATCAAGGCTATGGTTTTTCTAGAAGTCACATATGGACGTAAGAGTTGGACTATAAAGAAAGCTGAGCACCGAAGAATTGATGCTTTTGAACTGTGATGTTGGAGAAGACTCTTGAGAGTCCCTTGGGCTGCAAGGAGATCCAACCAGTCCATCCTAAAGGAAATCAGTCCTGAATATTCACTGGAAGGACTGATGCTGAAGGTGAAGCTCCAATTCTTTGCCCACCTGATGCGAAGAACTGACTCATTTGAAAAGACCTTGATGTTGGGAAAGATTGAAGGCAGGAGGAGAAGAGGATGACAGAGGATGAGATGGTTGGATGGCATCACCAGCACAATGGACATGAGTTTGAGCATGCTCTGGGGGTTGATGATGGACAGGGAGGCCTGGCGTGCTGCAGTCTATGGGATCACAAAGAGTCAGACATGACTGAGCTACTAAACTGAACTGATATGAATTAATTTTTTTCATTTATAACTATGCTAAACTATATTTTAATAATATAAAGATTAATCAAAAAGTTTATATTTAATTTTTCTCTCAGAAAGCAACCAGAGATAAAAATGAGATGGATTATAAAAATTCCTGTGAAAAGATTCATGGCGTAAAATTTAATCTATTGTGAGAATTAGTAAATTGATTTACTTTGATAAGCAAACAAAGGATGTGCTTTTATTCTAAATCCCATCTATCTCAACTATTGAAAGAAACACATTTTCAGCAGTTCCATTACTCTCCTGAATTTTAAAAGCCCTTCATGCTGAGGAATACTTATTTGGTAAATTTCTACTTCCCAGAAAGAGAGGAAAACCTTTGGTTTGCAAAAAAATTGTCACTGGTGAGATGGGCTTAAAAAATTTAAGAGAGATGGTCATCCACACCAAACAGTTTTCTACAATTCAGATTAATGTTGAGTAAGAAAGAGATAAGGAGAGGATTTCCAACATCCTTTGCTGGCTAAGTCTCCATAGTCATGGGCATTTTAAAAATGAAATGTGGAGAGGGAGAGGGTGGGATGATTTGGGAGAATGGCATTGAAACATGTATAATATCATATAAGAAATGAATCCCCAGTCCAGGTTCGATGCAGGATACAGGATGCTTGGGGCTGGTGCACTGGGATGACCCAGAGTGATGGTATGGGGAGGGAGGTGGGAGGGGGGTTCAGGATGGGGAGCACGTATACACCGGAGGCGGATTCATGTTGATGTATGGCAAAACCAATACAATATTGTAAAGTAATTAGCCTCCAATTAAAATAAATAAGTTTAAATTAAAAAAGGAAAAAAATAAAAATAAAACCAATAATAAAAAAAAAAAAATGAAGTGTACATTGGTTACTTTAAACCCATGAAAACAAATGACAGTATTTTTAGAGATTTAATGTGTGAAAATTTCTAAAATATATATGTGAATCTCTAAAATGGCAAACTAGATTCTAAATATTTTTATAGTCCACCATATTGGTCACTTGTAAGATTGGCTGATTTTAAAGTTCAAATACCTTCAGTAGTCTGAACACCAATGCTAACTAAACTGGCACCATACAGTTTCCATATTTAATCAGAATTTTAGATGTTCATGCCTCCATATTTACTGCACATGGAGACACTTTCATATTCAAAAAAGGCACCTACCTACTTCAGTTCAATTCAGTTCAGTCACTCAGTTGTGTCTAATTCTTTGTGACCTCATAAACTGCAGGACACTATTCTTCCCTGTCTATCACCAACTCCTGGAGTTTACACAAACTCATGCCCATCAAGTCGGTGATGCCATCCAGCCATCTCATCCTCTGTTGTCTCCTCCTCCTGCCTTCAATCTTTTCCAGCATCAGGGCCTTTTCTAATGATTCAGCCATTTGCATCACGTGGCCAAAGTATTGGAGACTAAGCATCAGTCATTCCAATGAATATTCAGGACTGATTTCCTTTAGGATGGACTGGCTGGATCTCCTTGCAGTTCAAGGGACTCTCAAGAGTCTTCTCCAACACCACGGTCAAAAGCATCAATTCTTTGGCACTCAGCTTCTTTATGGTCCAACTCTCACATCCATACATGACTACTGGAAAAATCATAGCTTTGAGTAGATGGGGTTTTGTCAGCAAAGTAATGTTTCTGATTTTTAATATGCCGTCTAGGTTTGTCACAACTTTTGTTGCAAGGAGCAAACATATTTTAATTTCATGGCTCCAGTCACCATCCTCAGTGATTTTGGAGCTCAAGATAATATAGTCTGTCACTGTTTCCATTGTTTCTCCCATCTATTTGCCATGAAGTGATGGGACCGGATGCCATGATCTTAGTTTTTTGAATGTTGAGTTTTGTTTCTTTTTATGGGTAAAAATCAAATACAGTTTTTATTTATTCAGTAGAATTTGTATGGAGTGAATATGAATATTTTGTATACAATTACTAGCGGAATTTTTTTTTTTGGGGGTTGATATGAGTAAGCAGTATCTGAATAGAAATTAATTTAGGAGGGGAAATTTGAAAAGTTTCAGTTGATTCCAGGGGGCTTAAATAAACTCACATACTAAAATTAATCAGATTTGATTTACAGAATGGCAAAAGTAGACAGCTTTTCCCTCCCTAGAGACAGAAGTTCTCACTTCTCAGTCTTATGGATTCTGAGTGAAAAACCTTGGGAAACACAGTTCCATTCCACATGTTGTAAGTGTTCTGGAGCCAATCCTGTGCGATGGATCCAAGAGGCAGTTCACCAGCTGAAAGTCAAAATGGAGTTTTGACATTAACTTCACCACCGAACCCTCCAATTTTCCTACTGGATCTAAACTGTAATCTGATGCCTGGGCAGCTTGGCCAGGGCCTGGCAAGTACCCAGCTCTCCTTGGCTTGTCTTTCTGCTCCTGGTACTCTGCTAGTTTATGGCCTCCAAAGGACCAGCCTCCTTTTCACTGGAGATGCGGCCTTTATGTGGGATCTCAGTCCCCATCCCCTCTTCAAGTGGGCTGATGCCACATTTTCTTTTTCTGTATGCGGTCACATTCAAGACTCTTGGTGATGGGGACTAATTTGAGTCAGGTATCACCCACCCCCAGACTTCCCAGGCTGCCTGATCACTAATCACTCTGATTTTCACTCCTACATTTGTTTCTGATACCTGCGGATTTTCTTTTTTCTTTTTTTTTAAATTAATTGTTTATTTTAATTGGAGGCTAATTACTTTACAATATTGTAGTGGGTTTTGCCATACATTGACATGAATCAGCCATAGGTTTACATGTGTTCCCCATCCTGAACTTCATCCTCCCACTTCACTCCCCATCCTATTCCTCAGGGTCATCCCAGTGCACCAGCCCTGAGCACCCTGTCTCATGCATTGAACCTGGACTGGGGATGTATCTCACATATGGTAATATAGATGTTTCAATGCTATTCTCTCAAATCATCCCATCCTTGCCTTCTCCCACAGAGTCCAAAAGCCTGTTCTTTACATCTGTGTCTTTTTGCTGTCTCACATATATCATTACTATTTCTCTAAATTCTGTATATTTGCATTAATATACTGTATTGGTGTTTTTCTTTCTGACTTACTTCACTCTGTATAATAGGCTCCAATTTCATCCACCATATTAGAACTGATTCAAATGCACTGTTCTTAAGAGCTGAGTAATATGCCATTATGATTATACTGTGGAAGTGAGAAATAGATTTAAGGGACTAGATCTGATAGACAGAGCGCCTGATGTATTATGGATGGAAGTTCGTGACATTGTACAGAAGACAGGGAGCAACACCATCGTCAAAAAATAAAAAATGCAAGAAAGCAAAATGGCTGTCTGAGGAGGCCTTACAAATAGCTGTGAAATGAAGAGAAGCGAAAAGCAAAGGAGAAAAGGAACGATAGACACATTTGAATGCAGAGTTCCAAAGAATAGCAAGGAGAGATTAGAAAGCCTTCTTCAGTGATCAGTGCAAAGAAATAGAGGAAATAATAGAATGGGAAAGACTAGAGATCTCTTCAACAAAATTAGAGAGACTAAGGGAACATTTCATACAAAGATGGGCTCAATAAAGGACAGAAATGGTATGGACCTAACAGAAGAATAAAATATTAAGAAGTGGCAAAAATACACAGAAGAACTGTACAAAAAATGTGTTCAAGACCCAGATAATCATGATATTGTGATCACTCACCTAGAACCAGACATCCTGGAATGTGAAGTCAAGTGGGCCTTAGGAAGCATCACTACAAACAAACCTAGTGGAGTTGATGGAATTCTAATTGAGCTACTTCAAATCCTAAAAGATGATGCTGTGAAAGTGCTGCACTCAACATGCCAGCAAATTTGGAAAACTCAGCAGTGGCCACACGACTGGAAAAGGTCAGTTTTCATTCCAGTCCCAAAGAAAGACAATGCCAAAAATGCTCAAACTACTGCACAACTGCACTCATTTCACATGCTAGAAAAGTAATCCTCAAAATTCTCCAAGCCAGGCTTCAGCAATATGTGAAGCATGAACCTCCAGATGTTTAAGCTGGTTTTAGAAAAGGCAGAACCAGAGATCAAATTGCCAACATCCACTGTAACATCGAAAAAGCAAGAGAGATCCAGAAAAACATCTATTTCTGCCTTATTGACTATGCCAAAGCCTTTAACTGTATGGATCACAATAAACTGTGGCAATTCTAACAGAGATGGGGACACCAGACCATCTGACCTGCCTCTTGAGAAATCTGTATGCAGGTCAGGAAGCAACAGTTATAACTAGACATGGAACAACAGACTGGTTCCAAATAGGAAAAGGAGTATGTCAAGGCTCTATATTGTCACCCTGATTATTTAACTTATATGCAGAGTACATCATGAGAAATGTACGGCCAGAGGAAGCACAAGCTGGAATCAAGATTGCCAAGAGAAATATCAAACACCTCAGATATGCAGATGACACCACCCTTATGGCAGAAAGTGAAGAAGACTTAAAGAGCCTCTTGATGAAAGTGAAAAAGGAGAGTGAAAAAGTTGGCTTAAAGCTCAACATTCAGAAAACTAAGATCATGGTGTCTGGTCCCATCACTTCCCCATGGCAAATAGTTGGGGAAACAGTGGCTGACTTTATTTTTGGGGACTCCAAGATCACTGCAGATGGTGACTTCAGTCACTAGGCAGCCTTAAATTAAAAGACTTACTCCTGGAAGGAAAGTTATTACCAACCCAGATAGCATATTAAAAAGCAAAGACAATACTTTGCCAACAAAGGTCCATCTAGTCAAGGCTATGTTTTTTCCTGTGGTCATGTATGGATCTGAAAGTTGGACTATAAAGAAAGCTGAGTGCCAAAGAATTGATGCTTTTGGACTGTGGTGTTGGAGAAGACTCTTGAGAGTCCCTTGGACTTCAAAGAGATTCAACCAGTCCATCCTAAAGGAGATCAGCCCTGGGTGATCATTGGAAGGATTGATGTTGAAGCTGTAACTCCAATATCTTGGCACCTCATGCGAAGAGCTGACTCATTTGAAAAGACCCTGATACTGGGAAAGATTGAGGGCAGGAGGAGAAGGGGACAACAGAGGATGAGATGGTTGGATGGCATCACTGACTCAATGGACATGAGTTTTAGTAAACTCTGGGAGTTGGTGATGGACAGGCAGGCCTGGCGTGCTGCAGTCCATCGTGTCACAAAGAGTTGGACATGACTGAGCAACTGAATTGAACTGAATATTCTATTGTGTATATGTACCACAGCTTTTTTACCTATTCTTCTGCTGATGGACATCTAGGTTTCTTCCATGTCCTAGCTATTGTAAACAGTGATGCAATGAACATTGGGGCACACGCGTCTCTTTCAATTCTGGTTTTCAGTGTGCATACCCAGCAGTGGGTTTGCTGGGTCATATGGCAGTTCTATTTCTAGAATGTTGAGTTTTAAGCCAGCTTTTTCATTCTCTGTTTTCACTTTCATCAAGAATCTCTTTCTTCCTCTTTGCTTTCTGGTGGGTGGTGTCATCTGCTTCATCCAGTCCAGCATTTATGCTGGTATAGTCTACCAGTTATAAATCAGATTAATATGGAAAATATAGAGCCCTGTTCATGCTCCTTGGGAAAAGGGTCATTTCAAAAGCATCCAGCAGCTGGTTAGTCAACAATTACATTGCCAGTTGATATTAAATGAAGCTGGTGGCTCAGTCGTAAAGAATCTGCCTTCCAAATCCTGCCAGTGCAGGAGGTGTGGATTTGATACCTAGGTAAGGAAGATTCCCTGGAGAAGGAAATGGAAGCCTATCCCAGAATTCTTATCTGGGAAATCTCATGAATTCCACATCCTACATTCCATAGGCCACAAAGAATTGAACACAACTGAGTGGCTAACACTTTCACTTCATTATACATTTATTTTAATTTGTTATGTAGTACATAAATATAACGAATAACAACATGAGGGAGACTACATCATAAAATTGTTATGCAGATAACCCAATTACATGACAACTTTTTCAGTGGCCAGTAACTGTTTACTCAAGGTTATACATGACATAAATTAATGTCAGTGACCTCAAGTTTACTCCTTTTCTCAATCTAATGCTACAGTTTTTAATCAGGTTTATTTACCTGACCTCCTCCTGTCAATCGCTAATGCTCACTTCTATCACTAGTCCAAATCTTACTCCTTTGATATAGATCCCTTTATCAAGTCGCTACAGTATTGTATCTCAAATCACTTAAACAATTTTTGTTTGTAAAAAAAAAAAAAAAATCCCTCACTGACCCTCTGGGTCTTCATTCCTTTCCTGATTTTCTATTTCAGCTAATGAAATTATTCTCCTCAACAAATCTTCACTTAACTGAAGTAAATTCCACTGATGCTCTCTGGAAAATGCTAACTATATTTTTCTTTTTTTTATGTATAATAGACTTTATTTTTTAATATAAATTTATTTAGTTTAATTGGAGGTTAATTACTTTACAACATTGTATTGGTTTTGCCATACATCAACATATATTTTTCTAATTGTACCTCTACTGTCACGATTTTCTGACTATTCATTGCTAGTGTGATGGTTAATTTTACAGGTCACCTTGACTGAGTCATGAGGGGCCCAGACATTTGAGTAAACATTATTCTGGGTAAATCGGTGAGGATGTTTTAGGATGAGATTGCCATTTGTATAAATGGACTAAGTAAAGCAGAGCACCTTCCCTAATGTAGGTGACCCTCATCCAATCAGTTGAAGGTCTAAATTGAACAAAAAGGCTGCTGCTGCTGCTGCTAAGTCGCTTCATTCGTGTCCGACTCTGTGTGACCCCATAGACAGCAGCCCATCAGGCTCCTCTGTCCCTAGGATTCTCCAGGCAAGACCACTGGAGTGGGTTACCATTTCTTTCTCCAAGGCATGAAAGTGAAAAGTGAAAGTGAAATCGCTCAGTCGTGTCTGACTCTTCACAGTCCCCATGGACTGCAGCCTAACAGGCTCCTCCATCCATGGGATTTTCCAGGCAAGAGTACTGGAGTGGGTTGCTGTTGCCTTCTCCAGAACAAAAAGGCTAACTCTCCTTCAAGTTAGAGGAAATTCCTCCTGCTTCATGGCTTGAACTGAAACATCAATTCTTGTCCTGCTTTCAACCTCAAACTAAAGCACTTCAGTTCAGTTCAGTCGCTCAGTCCTGTCTGACTCTTTGCAACCCCATGGACTGCAGCATGCCAGACTTCCCTGTCCATCACTGACTCCCGGAGTTTACCCAAACTCATGTCCATGAGTCGGTGATGCCATCCAATCATCTCGTCCTCTGTTGTTCCCTTCTCCTCCCGCCTTTAGTCTTTCCCAGCATCAGGGTTTTTTTCAAATAAGTCAGTTCTTCACATCAGGTGGCCAAAGTATTGGAGTTTCACCTTCAGCATCAGTCCTTCCAAAGAATATTCAGGACTGATTTCTTTTAGGATGGACTGGTTGGATCTCCTTGCAGTCTAAGGGACTCTCAAGAGTCTTCTGCAATACCACAGTTCAAAAGCATCAATTCTTCAGCACTCAGCTTTCTTTATAGTCCAACTCTCACATCCACACATGACTAATGGAAAAACCATAGCCTTGTCTAGATGGACCTTTGTTGGCAAAGTAATGTCTCTGCTTTTAATATGCTGTCTAGGTTGGTCATAACTTTTCTTCCAAGGAGGAAGCGTCTTTTAATTTCATGGCTGCAGTCACCATCTGCGTGATTTTGGAGCCCCAAAAGTAAAGTCTGTCACTAAGTCTCAAGCCTGCTGGCATTTGGACTGAAACTTACACCACTCTGATTCTCAGGAGTTGGGACTTGGATTAGAACTATACTATCAGCTCTCCCATACTCCAGTTTACCAACTGTAGACATTGGGTATCCTCAGCCTCTATAATATGTGAGCCAAAGTCTTACAGTCTCTCTCTCTCTCATGCTCTCTTATCTTGCCTCCCTGCCTATCATTCACCCTTTCTCCAACTCTTTATTTGATCTGTGCCCTGAATTTTTTCCCACTAAATTTCTGAATATATTATTCTGTTGCTTGTATTTTTAGTTTTATTTATAATCATCCACTGGTATTGTAATAGGACACTATTTGGATATTGTAACAGGATAATATCTTCTTTGTTAAATTAATTTGCTCAACAATTTACTCATTCATTCAATCAATGTTTATCATATGTTTCCAATGTACCATGCACTGTGCTAGACAGATTATAGTAATGTACAAGGCAAAAATTCTTTCCTCATTGAACTTACATGTAGAGAGATAAACAATGAACTGTTTAATAAATTTTAAATGTACTGTAATTTCAAGTATAAATTAACATTATGAGGAAAAGGAAAAGGTATACAGGGATTAACACTCATAGAGGATTGCCATTTTAGATAAATTTATTAGCAATGACCTGTACAAGGAAATTATAACTGAGCCAAAAAAGGATATATCATATCAATTTCGAAAGAAGGAAAGATAATTCTAAGTAGAGGTACAACTAGCAAAATGTCTTTTTGATTTATTATAACAATAAGAATAAAGAACAGTGGGGAATTATAATTATTATAAAACTTAGGAAAGGGTATTTTGGGGTTCTATATAGAAAAACAAAATGAAAGTGAGCCCATATTATACCCCATATTCCCAAATCAATTTCAGACATATTACATAGCTAAATCTATAAGGCCATGTTAAAAAGAAAGTACAGGCAAGTGTATTCATGATGTCAGTATAGCAAACAACTTAAACAAGGCTCAAAAGGTATTAGTCAGAGTTAATAATTGATAAATTTGACTACATTAAAATTAAAGCCTCTATTTATCATGAGACCATCAAATAAAGAAGTAAATTTTGAGTCTGATAATTTTGACTCATAAAATAACAATGGTACATATTTAGAATATATAAATACTACTACAAATTAATTGGAAAACAGCAATCATGCAGTTAAAAAATGGGGAAATTACTTCAAAAGGCATTCTACAAGAGAAAATTCAAATATCAGACAGCATATGAGAGTGTTCAGCTTCACTAATAATTGGGAAAATGAAAATGAAAATCAGAATGTTAAGTATTAACATTCACTCGACATTCAACTATTAACTGTCTGGCAAAATCAAGTACTGGAAACAATACATACTAATACAATGCTATTGGAGTAGAAAATGTAACATTTATTTGTAAAACATGGCTTCCCAGGTGGCACTAGTGGAAAAAACCTGCCTGCCAATGCAGGAGATGTACAAGACATGGGTTCCATCCCTGGATTAGGAAAATCCCCTGGAGAAGGGCATGGTAACCCATTCCAGTATTCTTGCTTGGAGAATCCCATGGACAGAGGAGACTGGTGTGATACAGTCAATGGGGTAGCAAATAGTCGGGCATGACTAAAGCGAGTTAACACACACATTTGCAAAACAGTTTAAGTATAATATCCTATATACTAACTTAATTCTATGTTATAAAACCTACAGTCTTTTATGTGCAGCAGGTTAAATGTATAGAACGGTTATTACCATATTATTCATAACTCCAACTGGAAACAAACCGGGTGTTTGGTAGAAGTGTGCATCAATAGGCTGTGGTATATATATACAAAGTTATGAGTACAGTGAGAAAAATGAAAAAAATGTATATCTGTCTGCAATAATATTGACAAAATTGTAAAATAAAATTCTGGCACCAAAAAAAAAAAAAAAAAAAAAACGAAAAAAAGCAAAACAAACCTGCATGTGGTATGAATATATTTATATATGTATGTTTTTTAAAAACACAAAACTTTATTGATGCGTAATTACATCAGAGCTTCCCAGGTGGCTCAGTGGGCAAAGAATCTGCCTGTAATGCAGGAAATGCAGGAGACGTGGGTTCAATCCCTGGGTGGGAAGATCCCCTGGGGCAGGGCATGGCAAATCACTCCAGTGTTCTTGCCTGGAGAATCCCATGGGCAGAGGAGCCGGGCAAGCTACAGTCTATAAGGTCACAAAGAGTCAAACATGACTGAGGCCACTTAGCATGTACACACCAAGAAATATAACAACAACAACAAAAAAAAAACATGAAAGTGACTATCACAAGTGTCAGAGCTGTGGTAAGCTGTAGGAAAGAGGAAAGAGATTGTGACCAGGAAAACACATAGGGAGACTTCCTAGGGGTGCTGGCAATATTCTATTTTCTTATCTAAATAGTTACACAAGTGTTAGTTTATAATTTATTTAAGATATACATTTATGCATAATGGATTTTATGTTTTATTCTATAAGAAAATATTACAGATTGAATATAAGCACCTCATGCTGAATTAAATGGGGTTTCTTTAGATGGCTATGAGGAAAGGAGTAATACAAACTTCAGTTAATTTAAGCAATATCTATTGATCAACTATAATATAATGTTCTGGATTCTTGTTAAAAGTCCATAGAGAAAACCATCAGAACATCTGCTTGAATGGTATTTACATATGTGTATGCATGAGTGACCATAGTATAATATGAACTATATAGTTTGTTGCAGGATTCAAGATAAGATGATTAGGAGTAAATATAAGATGGGAGTTGCAGTTTGAAATGGGATGATCAGGAAAAGCTTTATTGAGTGGGTATTTTTTGATTAAATACTTAAAGGAAGTGAGGAGGTAGCCATGTGGTATCTATAACCACTGTAAAGACACTATGGAAGTGAACAGAATAGTGTCCTTCCAACTATGTTCAAATCCCTAAACTCTAGTATCTATGAACATGAAATTCTTTAAAAATAGACCCCTTACAGTTGTTGATCGGTCCCTCAGTCACGTCTGACTCGTTGTGACCCCATGGACTGCAGCACTCTAAGCCTCCCTGTCCTTCACCATTTCCCAGAGTTTGCTTAAACTCACATCCATTGAGTCAGTGATGTCATCCAACCATCTCTTTGCAGTAGCAATTAAACTAAGAATCTCAAAATGAGATTATCTTGGATTTAGAGTAGGGGCTAAATCCAGTGACTAGCTGGTAGGCTGCAGTCCATGGGATGGCAAAGAGTTGAACACGACTGAGTGACTTCACTTTCACTTTTCACTTTTATGCACTGGAGAAGGAAATGGCAACCCACTCCAGTATTCTTGCCTGGAGAATCCCAAGGGACAGGGAGCCTGGTGGGCTGCTGTCTCTGGGGTCGCACAGAGTCGGACACGACTGAAGTGACTTAGCAGCAGCAGTGTTTTAGTAAGAGAAAGGAAAGGGAGACTTAAGGCATAGAGATACACAGGAATAAGGCCTTGTGAAGCTAGAGGCAGAGATTGGAGTTATTTAGCCCCAAACTGTAGTAACCCTGGAATCACCAGAAGCTGGAAGAGCCAAAGAAAGATTTTCCCCTATAGACTTTGGAATGAGTAAAGCTGTTTGACACCTTATTTATGGCTTTCTAGCCTCTGCACCTGTGAGTGAATTATTTTTGTTCTAAGCCACAAAGTTAGTGGTAATTTTTTTACAGCAGCTCTAGGAAAATAATACAAACAGTATGCTGGGAATGTTAAGTTATTCTTCATTATTTTTCTTGATTTTCATTATTTATTCATCTCTTTAGATACTGAGGAAGTGTTTGACTTGTGGAAACTAAATTATCACACACATAAAAATTCTTCTGGGCCTTCCCTAGTGGCTCAGTGGTAAAGAGTCGACCTGCCAATGCAGGAGACACAGGTTCAATCCCTGATCTGGGAAGTCCCACATGCCACAGAGCACCTAAGCCTGTGCAGCACAACTACTGAGCCTGCTCTCTAGAGCCTGGGAGCTGCAACTACGGAGGCCACATGCCACAACTACTGAAGCCCACATCATGCTCTGCAACAAGAGACGGCACCACAGTAAGAAGCCCATGCACCACAGCTAGTGAGTAGCCCCCACTTGCTGCAACTAGAGGAAGCCTGTGTGCAGCTTCGAGAAACAGCACAGCCAAAAATAAATAAATAAACAAATCTTTAATAAAACTGATCTGTATATATCTGTTTAGCTCAGTAAAATATGAAGTTGAGTGCACAGGAATAGTTTCTTATGTATGTACTTACACATTTAATACTTAAACATGATTTCAAATAAATTGAAACTCAAACACATTGAAATGACTATTTTTTAGTTTTCCATAATCTAACTCTATATATATAATCATTTTGATATATTCTTTTCCAAATGCTGTACCCATGTACTCAATAGTAAGATGATAGTGAACATAAACTTTTAGTATCTTCCTTTTTAATTTAACTATGAACATTTTATCATAAAACTTAGCAGTCTACAAAACATTGACTTTTAAATGGAAACATACTTTTTCATTCTTTGATGTAACATAATTTATTTAGCTAATCCTCTAGTATTGAAATTTAGTTTTCTCTAGCAGTTTTCTATTATTAAAAGTACAGTGAGGATCCCCTTGTATCTAAATCCTTGTGTATATTTTTATCATTCCTTTGCAATGAATTCTTAGAATTAGAATTATTCTATCAAAAGATACAACTCTTTGAAATAATTTTTTTAAAATCAAATAGCTGTCCAGGAAATTTGTATCAATGGAAACTCACCCCAAGAGGAGTGTACAATGAGGCAACACATAACATTTTTCAAAAATTGCTTCAAAGTCAGATCAAACTGCATGTCATATTTCTTTTCAGTTTTGAAAAATAATTGACTACTGAACTGTTCTGTTTGTAAACTGAAGTAATAATATGCAACTGATCACATAGAATAGCTTGGAGGCTTACAGATAATTTATGTAAAACATTTTAACTCATGCCCAGAATGATGAATCTCTTAAAAAGAGGGCTCTGGAAGATGTCTAAAAATTCACTGATCTGTGTCCCATATTACTTCAGGTGCTCTGTGCCTGCTGTCCCACACCTGGCCCTTGGTTCTATGCCACATCTTTTTACAGTATATACGAAAAGTGATATTCTGCTAGAAACTTTTCTAGTTACTCTCAAATGCCACTGTTCTTTCTCAGTGGGCATAGATATTTTTTTCCCTTTGAGCCTATGCTGCCTAAGCAATACCAGTAGAAATTCTTTCAAAATTGTGGAATGAAGATTGTAAACTTGCCTAGATTCTAGCAATACAGCATATTCTATAACCCAACCAATTACTACTTTGTATTATCTTCTATCATACTAATCATGGAGAAGGCAATGGCACTCCAGTCCAGTACTTTTGCCTAGAAAATCCCATGGATGGAGAAGCCTGGTAGGCTGCAGTCCATGGGGTCAATAGAGTCGGACACAACTGAGCGACTTCACTTTCACTTTTCACTTTCACACAATGGAGAAGGAAATGGCAACCCACTCCAGTGTTCTTGCCTGGAGAATCCCAGGGATGGGGGAGCCTGGTGGGCTGCCGTCTATGAGGTCGCACAGAGTCAGACTAAAGTGACGCAGCAGCAGCATACTAATCAGGTAATATATTGCATACCAATCTTAACAGTTTCTGTTATTTTCATATAATGTCTATACTCTGATTCTAGCAATTTACCATTCAGTATTTATTGCACAAATAAGTGCTAGCAGATATTTTCACATATTAAACAAACATGACCACTATTTTTCAATACTACATGCCAAATAACTGGATATTTTGCATATTTAAAAATTATTATTTCACACTAGACTAAGTAAAGCCACATTTTCTTTTTGATAAATACATTACAAATAGAATGAATGTGCCCCAGCAAATATCTATATTTTAAAGAAGAGTCAAAAATAGTGTTTTACACTTCTTAAGAGATTTTCCAAAAAAGTAGAAAAAATAATATCTGATTTTGATGACCAAATAATTACCAAATACTTTCTAAATTCTTATGGATTATCCAGGAATCTGTTAAACAACCACATAAAATCCCTAAGAAGACAAGAACATTGCTGGTTGTATGATGATGCTCTAAGTACAAGCATATTAAAAACAAACAAAAATCCAAAGCACTGTGTTCCTTTTGAGTAAAAGTACATGAAATTAAAATCAATCTGGTAAACAAAAGAAAAATACTTGTGATGGATTTTAAGACTGTAATAACAAAGCAGATTAAGCATAGCCAGTAGTGATCATTATACATGTATTGAAATCTGAACTGTTTTCACTTCCTTAACAAAATAAAAGACCCATTTTGATTTATAAACTCATCTCCACAGAATAACTACTAAACTCTGAAAGCACTGCCCTGACAATAACTTAGATAACATGAAATGAAAGAAAACAAAAAGAAAATTAAAGAAGAGGAAAATTAAAAGAAAGTGATCAAAGTCAGAATGGCTTTCATGGAAGTTTCTTAAATAAGTAGAGGAAAGCAAGTGGATATAAAGCCTTAACACTCCTGAAGTGGATTCCACACAGTCCCTAGTGGAACAATGCCCCTGTGGCCTAGAAAACAAACAGCTTATTAATACATTCTTTATAGCTTCCCCTCCCCTGCCAACACTTTCCCAAATCACTCATTTCTGCTCCTTGATGTCAACTTCCAGAAAAGTACTTCCATGCAGCATACTCTCCGTTTGTCCCCCACATACACCACATACACAAAACTTAAATGGGTGTGTGCAGACAACAAAAAGCTTAGGGAAGACAAGCTCAGAAGTCAGTCATCCTCTCCTTACCCAAATATTGAAAGCCACATACAAATGGTATATATAGCCATAAACTAAATAGTATCTGGGCATGGGAAGAATGATTCTTCAATTGCAGGCTCTTTCTTCCTACATGTCTTTCTCCTTAAATATCACTATCCTTGCCAGCAGGCCTCAATCTTATCCATTTTTAAAATCCATTCTCAAATACTATATTCTTCATCCTGTCAACTGGATGTTAAACACTAGCCCATTGAATTAACTGTATCTCTTTAAAATACTTTACTCAACCCTGTATTGCAAACTTGAATCATCCATTCATTCAAGAACTATTTAAAAAACCTTGACACCTGACAAGAATAAAGCAGACCGTAGGATGAAGAAAAAGCAGACACAGACACAGGTCAGGTTGCCATGGAATTTACAGACTAAGAAGAAAACATATTACTCACCATAACTTAAATGTCATTTTTAAAGAAGAAATACGAAGTTCTACTGATTAAGAAGTGTACATTATGACATAATTAGCTCCTTCTTAATCAGGGACTCTCATCAACATCACATCAAACAACAACCATAGTGTGACCCATATAATAAGTACTTTATAAATATCTGAAATAAAAGCAGTTGAAGAATTAAGAGACTATAAAGAAAGGTGCAAGACTTATTGTATGGAAATGTATTTGCTTTCTCTGTTCTTATCAATTAAAACATATACACAGTTTTGGCTAATCAGTTCAGGTGATTTCACTGTGTTGAGTGTTTAATAGCAGGTGAGATGACATAGAATAAACTGGTTTTTCAATTTATAAGCTATATATATGTATAAATGTGCATTTTGTGTGTGTGTGCCACACTTCACTAGTATAGATTTTGCCATTGATTTTTTTCAGGAATGGGCTATAGGAATTTCTATTTAAAAAGCTAAATCGCATGTGTAATTGAAAATGTTGCAGAGTCTCTGCTGTATTCCTCATTAGATCTTCCTTTGAATTAAAATTGAGTTTGTAGGCTAGGTCAATACCTTCCATGTGAGTAATTAGAATTGTTTGGGCAACAGGTCAGAGTTCTAGACTCTAGCTGGTATCATTCATCAAAATTATGTCTTCAATTCTTTTTTATGTTACTAGAAATAGGAGAATCAAATTCTATAATGAGATTTCCACATATTAAAAACAAACAGAAAAGTAACTTACTAGAAGATATATTCTCCTGAGACCATTTTTTTGTTCGTTGTCTTGTTATATGTTTTCTAAGATACAATATTCAGAAATGAACAATAGTAATTGTATTTCTTCTTGGAGTCTGGAAGCCAGATCATATGAATCTTGTCATAGCACAATCACAGAGTGAGAAGAGCCTGAACTAATTGTTAATACTGAGAAATAAAGATGTATGAATCAGAGAGAGAATGTGTGGAAAGGCTCAGCAAAATTTGGTGCCTGATACAGAGAAACTGATAAACCTGGAAGAAGTGAAGCTAGGACTATCTGACTCGATGTATTGGAGAACGATGGTATGTATTACTGATATTCCTGATATATAAATAAAGAGAAAATGCAGTAGAAAATGTTGAGGGTATATTAGCAAAGCAGAAAGCTAATTCACCATGAAGAACACCAGTATTATGTCATAATTTGATGTATATTTTAACTTGAGAGTTGTTGAATGAAGGCAAACTGATTTCCAAAGAAAAATTTTGAAATAGCATAATAGTATCAAGGTAGAATGCAATTAGATTTATTTTATTCTGATATATGTTCCATTTATTTGAAAAATATCTGACTTAGAATTTTAGTCCAGGTGTGAGTGTGCTATATAAAATTTAATACACTGATTAACTTCCTAAGCATAAAATAATAAGAAAAATTATCTTTGAAATAAGGATATGATTTTCTCAACTTAAAAATTTCATATAAGCTTCACTTTTTAATATCTAGTTATGATAAATGAAAAATGCTAGATATTTGGATACTGCCACATTTGTGAGCCACTGGTTAGGTAGAAACCAAATGAATTGAAGCAATATAAATCATTCTTTGGCATTATTTATGAATGTTAGTGTTGATCATGAAGGCTCAGTCTGCAGAAAGAGTTCCAATAGTTGTACAAGACTTAACTTACACTTCTGCTAAAATGTACTTAATAAAATACACTTTTCAATAATCTCAACTAAAATATAATTGATTTTAATTGGCTTTTTTAAACATCAACTGAACATTTTCTAAATTCTGTACAATGTTTGTATTTATATTGTTTAGAATGAAAAAGAATAGATATAGCAAATACCACATATATATGATCTCAAATTTTTAAAAATGACACAACTGTCATATTCCAAGATACATGTGGTATATGAATTATTTTGTTAATTTGGATTGAAAAGTACTGGGGTAAAATTACTATTTTATGAAGCAAAATATTTTATGAGTAAAGCTAATAAAATATAAATGGCATTGTTATGAGATAGCCAGCTCTTTCAGTAAATGATTTTCATTGGTTTTATCTGTTCAAATAAATATATCAAATATGTATTTATTTTATTTTTATAAACTATTAATTTTAGAAAAATATAAAGAAAGCAAATATCCCATATAGTCCCTCAGCTCTTTTCTAACATACACTTCCATATATAATTGTTTTAATGTTTATTAATATTTGGTATAGAAAGTAAATTGCTTTCCAGGAAAATTAACTCTATAAATGGCCAAAATACTTTCTCTCTGTTCATCTTAAATGAATTGTCTATAAACTCATAAAGCAATATTCATACCACTCTATATGATGGTTCTATAAGGAGTATGCCTATAACTAAGTACTGCATTATAAAAGAACTCTCCTTTTATCTCTTTAAAAAGTAGCTCTTTGTTTTCTGACCATCAGAAACTGAAAAAACAACCTGTAAACTACCTCATCTTTGTGTACTTCTATCCTGATAAACCAGCTACATAAAGGGATTGTTTCTAACTTGTACTGGATTATGTAAATATCAATTTATAAACATATCCTTTCATTATATTTTTCTATTTTTATATGTTTTATATTATCATCCAATCATTTGATTGTGCCGGTAAATAAATTGATAACTTGAGCTCTTCAATGTATTAACTACTTAGGCAAATATCTAAATATTTTTTAGCATATGTTGTTAATAGTCAATAGCAAAATCGTCTAAAATTCAAAAGATGCAATGCAGTAAGAAAGTTTGGCTGCTGACCCTTTCCTATACCTACTCAGAATTTTGCCTTTCTGGAGGGAATGCTGATGGGCAATTTATTATAGCTCTTAATGGAGATAGTCTATACCTTGATAAAGCATACATTTATAGCTTTTCTTCTACACACAAATTATTGTATAGACTGACCCTTGGATAATGCAGGTTTGAACAGCCTGGGTCTACTTCCTGCTTAATACTTTTCAGTAGTTAATACTATTGTACTGAATGGTTTAATCTGTGGCATGTGGAGGAAGCCCAGAAGTGGAGGAAACACAGAGGTTTCCTCTGTGGAGTAACCACAGAGATGGAGGAATCACAAATGCAGAAGAACCATAAATAGGAAGGCCCATTATGTTGTCATTCATCTCTAAGTTCTGACTCTTTGTGATCCCATGAACTACAGCACACCGTGCTTCCCTATCCTTCACTATCTTCCAGAGTTTGCTCAAACTCATGGGCATTGAGTTGGTGTTGCCATCTAACCATCTCATCCTCTGCCACCCTTTTCTTCTTTGCTTTCAATCTTTCCTAGCATCAGGGTCTTTTCCAATAAGTCGAGTCTTTGAATCAGGTGGCCAAAGTATTGGAACTTCAGCTTCAGCATCAGTTCTTCCAATGAATATTCAGGCTTGATTTCCTTTAGGATGGACTGGTTTGATTTCCTTGCTTTCCAAGGGACTTTCAAGAGTCTTCTGCAGCACCACAATCAAAAGCCTCAATTCTTCAGTGCTTAGCCTTCCTTATGGTCCAACTCTCACATCAATACATGACTACTGGAAAAACCCATAGTTTGACTAGACAGACCTATGTCAGCAAGGTGATGTCTCTGCTTTTTTAATATGCTGTCTAGGTTTGTCATAGCTTTTCTTGCAAGGAGCAAGCATCTTTTAATTTCATGGCTGCAGTTTCCATCCACTGACTTTGAAGCCCTAGAAAATAAAGTCTGTCACTGTTACCATTTTTTCCCCACCTATTTGCCAGCTTTTTCACTCTCCTCTTTCACCTTCATCAAGAGGTTCTTTCTGCCATTAGGGTGGTATCAATTGTATATTTAAGCCTGTTGATCGCAAATAGTTGTTGAACAACCATCAACAGGAGGATGTTGGAACCCACCAAGAAAAGATACCCCACGTCAACTTAGGAATCAGTGAACCAAAATAGACAAGAATGGGTGAATTTCATTCAGATAACCATTATATCTGCAGTATAGACAAGAATCCCTTAGAAGAAATGGAGTAGCCCTCACAGTCAAGTAGAAGTGAAAGTGAAATTGCTCGGTCATGTTCAACTCTTTGCAATCCCACGGACTGTAGTCTACCAGGCTCCTCAAAAGAGTCAAAAATGCAGTATTTGGGTACAATATCAAAGGCCCACTACAGATTATAGGTGGATTAACTCCCACACTGTTTGACAGTTATCTGTACTCTATTTACTTCATCTGAAGTATACATCTATATTAGCACAAAAAAAGCTGTATCACTCACTTTCATAACTGAATATGTTTTTCTGTGTGGACATGTGTACCATGATTATCTTTTGTGTTAAATATGGGAGGTCTACTATAGGACCTCCCATATTTTTAGAGTGATCTCCAAAATAAAAATTATTGATTTTCACTGGTGGTCCAGTGGTTAAGAATCCACCTGCCTGTGCAGGGGACATAATTTTGATCCCTGGTCTGAGAACTAAGATCCTACATGTTGCAGATCAACTAAGTTCATGTACCACAACCACTGAAGCCCACGTGCTTTGAGCCAATGGTCTGCAACAAGAGAAGCCACTTCAATGAGAAGCCCACACGCCACAACTAGTGAGCGGTCCCTGTTCACACAATCAGAGAAGGCCTGTGTATAGCAATGACAATACAAAGCAGCCAAAAGTAATTTAAAATCAAATTAAAAACAAAATTATTGCCTTATTGTATATATTTCTACATGTTTAATATTTTAGTTTTCTATCTTCATATATGCTTACTGGAAGCCATTTTACTTGATCTTAACTTTCTAGCTTTCAATTATTATTTCTAATTTGGAATATGCAAGATCAAAATTCCTCACAATATTTCCAAAGTGACAAAATATTTTTCTTTTTGGCCACATGGCATGCAGGATCTTAATTCTGCATGACCAAGAATCGAACTTGTGCCTCTTGCAGTGGAAACATGAAGTCTTAACCACTGGACTACCATGGAAGTCCCCACAAAGTAAAAAATTTTTTTTACCACAAATTCAGCTTTTATTTAATTAGTAAATAATAGCAAAATAAATAATACTAGAAAAGTCAATGTCATTATTTGACATAAAAATCTGAAAACAACAACAAAAAAAGAAATTTTTAAAAAAAGCCTGTGAGTGAAAGTCACTCAGTTGTGTCTGACTCTTTGGGATCCCATGGACTATATAGTTCATGGAATTCTCCAGGCAAGAATAGTGGAGTGGGTAGCCTTTCTCTTCTCCAGGTGAAAAAAGCTTAGAGCAAAGCAAACTGAGAAAGTGAAATAATGCACATACTTTTCAGACAAGGAAGAATGAGAGAAGGAATATAGATGGACAGAAAGAAACAGGAAGGAAATAAAGAAAGGAAAGGAAGGGAGGGAAAAAAGAGAGAAGGATTGAGGGAAGGAGAGAGTCTAAATTTGTAGATTTCCAGAAAACAAACTTTTAGGAACAAATTTGATACTCGAGTTTTAGTTAAAGGAAGTCCCTAGAATTATGAGAAATAATAATAAAATCAGCAAAAAGCTATTAATTATATTGTCCTTTTAAATTTCTCATTTTACACAAAAACAATAAATGGCAGCATATTTCTCACCATAAATAGTTGGGAAACCATTTTTTCTTTTTATATAGAAGTTTCTTCTTCTTATTGTCCTAATAAGCATAATAAACATAATTATTTATATTTTAAATATCTAAATAAAATGGAGTAATGCATGACAATAACTCCCAACTGAACAATATGTTTATCCTTTAAGTCAAAGACCTGCATTAATTTAGTATAATTAATTTCATAGGACAGACAATATATAGCATTATAATAGTATACCAGCCTTACTCTTTCTCCACAGATTAAATATCAACCAAAATACCATTAGAATAACCATGTGGAAGTACCATTTCTTCATATACACATTCATTTATTCTTCACCTGTGTTGGGTCATGTAGGAATACTTTGGTAACTATAACACAAAGGTACTCAGTATTTGAAGACTTAAAACCTAGGAAAATTACCTACTAAAATTTTGAGTAATTTTTCAAATTTTACACTAATGCAGTAATTTTTCCCTAAAGTAGTTCTGATGAAAAATAAAAAAGTTAAAACTATTATCAATAAAATAAAAAGATAAAAATTAATAAAAAATAAAAGAAACAGGGCATAAACTTTTTCTTTCCTAAATTTTTCTATCCATTTAGTGTTGATTAAAAAATTCATGAATTAAGTATATAATTTGACTATTTGGATAATATACCTGTCTATTAACTTGAGAGTATATTTTCCTAATCTTCATTTTTCAGAAAATCTTTTGCAGTACTCAGCTTACTGGATTATCCATAAACATTCATATACATAGTGCCTTTCTTGCATTATTCTATCATCAAATTTACTCCTTAGTTTACTACAGATGTTTCTATAATTCTATCTTGACTAGGCCTGTAATTGTTCAGTCACTGAGCCAAGTTCAACTCTGCGATTCCAAGGACTGCAGTGTGCCAAGCTTCCCTGTCCTTCACTGTCTCCTGGAGTTTGCTCAGACTTCATGTCCATTCAGTTGGTGATGCTATCCAACAATCCCATTCCCTGTCATCCCCTTCTCCTCCTGCCCTCAATCTTTTCCAGCATCAGGATCTTTTCAAATGAGTCAGCTCTTGGCATCAGATAGCCAAAGTATTGGAGCTTCAGCATAAGTCCATCCAATGAAAATTCAAGGTTGATTTCTTTTGGATTGACTGGTTTAATCTCCTTGCTGTCAAAGGGACTCTCAAGAGTCTTCTCCAGCACCATAATTCAAAAGCATCAAATCAGTCTGCAATGCAGGAGACCCAGGTTTGATCCCTGGGTCTAGAAGATTGATCCCTTGTAAAAAGAATGGCTACTCACTGCAGTATTCTTGCCTGGAAATTTCCATGGACAGAGGTGGGCTACAGTCCACAGAGTCAGATATGATTGAGTGAATAACACTTTCACCTTTAACTTTAACCCCTATTTTGATGAGGGTTAGTTTACCTTTTTTTTTCCCCCTTGAAATATCTCCCCAATCTCTGCAACTATGTCAGTAAGTTCTCTGGGTTGGCAATACTCATTATTTCATTAACAGAGACCTCATAGAACTTCTGAGTCTTACTGAATGACATTAAATAACTCTAGAAACTATTAATAATTGCTATCACATTGTTACTTATATGTTTGACAAACAATTAAGATAAAGAAAACCTTGTTTAAATATTCTGAAACACAATATACCTAAACTTGTTTGGTGCACTCTGGTTTTACTTGATACCTGATAAAAACAATGCTTCCATTTCTAAAAGAAGGATATACTTATTTATCCTCTGCCTCACTGTCCTTTACTTGACCAACGTTTCCTCTAACTTTCAACTCAGGAAGGAATAGATTCTCCAAGAGTAAAGCTGTATGGGCTTCCCAGGTGGCTCAGCGATAAAGAGTCTGTCTGCAATGCAGGAGACACAGAGACATGAGGTTCAATTCCTCAGGATGGAAGACCTTGCCAGGAAAATTTCATGGTGGTTGCAAAAGAATCGGACACAACTGAATGACAATAACAACAAAAGTTGTGCATGCTGATGAATCTACTTAATTAACAGAAGTAGTTTAGTTCCACTTGCCATCCCTCCAAAACACTCAATTGAAAGAATTAAAAAAATAAAATAAGATAAATAAAAACAATGTATAACATTTCCTAAGTGAAACATTTCACCCAGGTCCATAGTTCTTTGCTTGAATGTACAAGAGCCAATCTTTGGAAAATTCAGATATTTATTTCATTTCTTCAGTACTTATTAAGATATTTGTTATTTTTATAGACATAGATGATGTTTTAAATTATAAATGACCATTAACTGAAGCTACATCTGATGTCATGAGAATCCTACTTAACTTTTTAAGAGACAGTTCCTGATGTAAAGTTATTCTGAACTGGTTTTTGAAATTCATAAAATGAGAAATAATATCTAGAATATTTTCTTTTTTTTAATATTTTTTTCTAATTTTATTTTATTTTTAAACTTTACATAATTGTATTAGTTTTGCCAAATATCAAAATGAATCCGCCACAGGTATACATGTGTTCCCCATCCTGAACCCTCCTCCCTCCTCCCTCCCCATACCATCCCTCTGGGTCGTCCCAGTGCGCTAGCCCCAAGCATCCAGTATCGTGCATATTTTCTTTAAAAGTTATCAAATCTCTTTCCTTAGCCTTCTAAGAAAACATGATACAATGCAAGGACTTGATAAACATTTCCTGGAATTGTGGCTTTCAGATATGCTAGTCAACAATCTTGCCATTCTGTGCTTATACACGCTAAATTGCTTTAGACTCTGTGACCGTGTGGACTGTAGCCCATCAGGCTCCTCTGTCCAAGAGATTCTCCAGCAAGAATCCTAGAATGGATTTCCATGCCTTTATCCATGGCATCTCTCCTGACCCAGGGATCGAACCCATATCTCTTACTTCTCCTTCATTAGCAGGCAGGGCCTTCCCTGGTGGCTCAGAGGATAAAGCATCTGCCTGCAATGCAGGAGACTTGGGTTTGATCCCCGGGTTGAGAAGATCTCCTGGAGAAGGAAATGGCAACCAACTCCAGTATTCTTGTCTGGAGAATCCGATGGACAGAGGAGCCTGGCAGGCTACAGTCCACGGGGTCGCAAATAGTCGGACACAACTGAGCGACTTCACGTTCACTTTTTTGTACCACTAGTGCCACCTGGGAAGTTCCATTCTGAACACAGGGATCTGGATTATAAAAGTCAAATTCCTTTTCTAGATCATAGAAGTATCAGTCACAATATTTAAAAAATAATCACTCAGAATGAATTTAGGTATGTGCAGAGTATGAAACACATGCACTTGTTTGACAGAGTGGATTATGAGAATTAATATTTATCTTTATGAGTTTACCTTAAAATTTTTACCATCTCAAATGCTGATGTGCTCAGAATCAAAAATTCTAGATATCGACATACATAATTCTACAGATTTCCTTTACCAAATATTAAGATATAGGAAGAAGAGTAATAAAAGAGGAATTTCAAGAAAACAACATAATCATGTTAAGAGAGATTCTCAATCTAATCTTGTCAAAACTGGCTTAGAGGAATTAGTCACAGAATCATATAAAAAGAAGGCTTCCTTGAGGTGTGTGAAATCATCTATACAGACTTTTCAGCCTCTCCTTTTGTCACTCTTGATATCTGAAATTGCTTTTACCAGAATTAGCTAAAATTAGAATGCCACTGTGAGTCATTTTTTCAACTTTTCCTGTTTAAAAGTTTTGCAGTTGTATAGGATTGGGTGGAGAACTTAAAAGAATAGCAGCAACTGAAAAGAAAATCACTCAAGAGGAACACCTCATTTAAAGTTTCCAAATAACTTAAGCATAAATGTCATATGCAGACAGATAGATAAAAGAACAAAGTGAACAAATCAATGGATAGATACATACATATATATAAATAAGTACATAGGTTTACAATGCCTTTCATATTATACCTGCCAGGCTCCTGCCTGCAATGTGGGAGACTGGGGTTCAATTCCTGGTTTGGGACAATATCCTGGATAAGAAAATGGCACCTCCTTATTCTTGTCTGGAGAATCCCATGGACAGAGAAGCCTGGCAGGATATATTATCCATGGGGTCACAAAGAGCTGGACACAACTGAGCAACAAACACTTTCACTTTGAACCATAGAATCTTCTTTATTAAAGTAAGAAAAGTGGTTCAGAAATTTTCTTTAATGAATTACCATATTAACATTTAATTTTTATATTTATTAATGTATTAATGTTAATGTAAATACACGGTGTGTGTGTGTGAAGTTGCTCAGTCGTGTCCGACTCTCTGCGACCCCATGGACTGTAGCCCACCAGGCTCCTCTATCTATGGGATTCTCCAGGCAAGAATACTGGAGTGGGTTGTCATTTCCTTAAATAAATACTCATTAGTTTCTGTTCATGTGCCAGGCCTGCTATTAGAAGAGACAGAGATGCAGTGTTGAGTCAAAGAAACCAAAAGTAGTTTTCCATGGACATTATACTTTTATGGCAAAAGACTGAGAGAAAACCAATGGCACACAAGCGTGTGTGAAACACACACATCATGTGGTAAATAACAGATATTGATATAGTGATATGTATCAAGTAGTAATTCTAGTGAAGAAAATAGATCAGAGTTAAAAGAATCATGGGTTGGAATTTTCTATTTTACATAGAAGAGTCAAATAAGTCTTTTTATTATGATCTTATTTGATCACAGCATTGGATGGAAGATGTGTCAGATACAATAGGAGGACCATGTGTACAATATTCAGAACTTTGATTCTTGTTATGAACAATACAGGAAGTCATCACAGTTTTGAAAAGAAAACCGGTATAGTTTGTAAAAGCCCTTTAGCTGCAGTGTGACAAATAGACTATATTGGTGTGAATGGGCAAACAGGGAAACCAGTTGGAAACCACTTTACAAATATTCCAGCCAAGGGATCCTGGTAACCTGGGGAAAGCAGTAGCCTTAAGAATTTTGTATCTGTGTGTTCTTTTTTTAGTCTGGAATCTTCACTATACATCAGTGTGTTGTAACATCTCATTTTACCTCATATATGTTTCCTTTCCCCACTCCAGAACTCTTGCCTGGAAAATCCCATGGACAGAGGAGCCTGGTAGGCTGCAGTCCATGGGATCGCTAAGAGTTGGACACCACTGAGGGACTTCACTTTCACTTTTCACTTTCATGCATTGGAGAAGGCAATGGCAAGCCACTCCAGTGATCTTGCCTGGAGAATCCCAGGGACAGGGGAGCCTGGTGGGCTGCCGTCTATGGGGTCGCAACGAGTTGGACACGACTGAAGCAACTTAGCAGCAGCAGATGTTTCCTTTCATTGCTATACTATTTCTACCTCTCTAGATAATTCCTTAAATATCTATTGTAAGAATACACTCTTTATAGCTACTATATAAGTCAAAGATATTTACCTTAAGAAAGTTTAATAAGATTATTTTTGAATGTTAAATAAATATGTAATAATTATAGAATATTTGGAAGTAAAAACAAAAGAAAAATGAAGACCATCTTTAATTCTGCCATCAAGTAATTAGCACTCTTTGGTTCTGTATACATACATACATATATATATATATATATATGATTTTTTTAGATAATTTATTTTTTACTGAAGGATAATTGCTTTACAGACTTTTGTTGTTTTCTGTCAAACCTCAACATGAATCAGCCATAGGTATACAAATATCCCCTCCCTTTTGAAACTCCCTCCCATCTCCCTCCCCATCCCATTGGTCTAGGCTGATACAGAGACCCTGTTTGAGTTTCCTGAGCCATACCACAAATTCTCATTGGCTATCTATTTTACATTAGGTAATGTAAGTTTGCATGTTACTTTTTCCATACATCTCACTCTCTCCTCCCTTCTCCCCATGTCCCTAAGTCTATTCTCTATGTCTGTTTCTCCACTGTTGCCCTGTAAATAACTTCTTCAGTACCATTCTTCTAGATTTCGTATATTTGTGTTAGAAAATGACATTTACCTTTCTCTTTCTGATTACTTCACTCTGTATAATAGGTTCTAGGTTCATCCACCTCATTAGAATTGACTCAAATGTGTTCCATTTTATGGCTGAGTAATATTCCATTGTGTACATATACCATGACTTCTTTATCCATTCATCTGTCAATGGATGTCTAGGTTGCATCCATGTTCTAGCTGCTGCTGCTGCTGCTGCATCACTTCAGTCATGTCCGACTCTGTGTGACCCCATAGACGGCAGCCCACCAGGCTTCCCGTCCCTGGGATTCTCCAGGCAAGAACATTGGAGTGGCTTGCCATTTCCTTCTCCAATGCATGAAAGTGAAAAGTGAAAGTGAAGTTGCTCAGTCGTGTCCAACTCTGAGCGACCCCATAGACTGCAGCCTCCCAGGCTCTTCCATCCATGGGATTTTCTATGCAAAAGTACGGGAGTGGGGTGCCATTGCCTTCTCTGATGTTCTAGCTACCTAGATGTTGTTCTGGAAGCAACATTCAGTTCAATCACTCAGTCATGTCCGACTCTTTGTGACACCATGAACTGCAGCCTCCTTGTCCATCACCAACTCCTGGAGTTTACCCAAACTCATGTCCATTGAGTCAATGATGCCATCCAACCATCTCATCCTCTGTCGTCCCCTTCTCCTGCCTTCAAATTTTCCTAGCATCAGGGTCTTTTCAAATGAGTCAGCTCTTCGGTTCAGTTGACCAAAGTATTGGAGTTTCAACTTTAGCATTAGTCCTTTCAAAGAACACCCAGGACTGATCTCCTTTAGGATGGACTGGTTGGGTCTCCTTGCAGTCCAAGGGACTCTCAAGAGTCTTCTCCAACATCACAGTTCAAAAGCATCAATTCTTCAGGGCTCAGCTGTCTTTATAGTCCAACTCTCAAATCCATATATGACTACCGGGAAAACCATGGCCTTGACTAGATGGACCGTTGTTGGCAAAGTAACATCTCTGCTTTTTAATACGCCATCTAGGTTGGTCATAACTTTCCTTCCAAGGAGTAAGCGTCTTTAAATTTCATGGCTGTAGTCATCATCTGCAGTGATTTTGGAGTCCAGAAAAAATGAAGCCAGCCACTGTTTCCACTCTTTCCCCATCTATTTGCCATGAAGTGATGAGACCAGATGCCATGATTTTCGTTTTCTGAATGTTGAGCTTTAAGCCAACTTTTTGACTCTTGTCCTTCACTTTCCTCAAGAGACTCTTTAGTTCTTCTTCGTTTTCTGCCATAAGGGTGGTGTCATCTGCATAGCTGAGGTGTTTGATATTTCTCCTGGCAAGCTTGATTCCAGGTTGTGCTTCATCTAGCCCAGTGTTTCTCATGATGTACTCTGCATATAAGTTAAATAAGCAGGGTGACTATATACAGCCTTGATGTACTCCTTGCCCTGTTTGAAACCAGTCTGTTTTTCCATGTCCAGTTCTAACTGTTGATTTCTGACTTGCATACAGACCTAGATGTATACAAACATATATAATTTTGATCACTATAATTTTAGAATGCTGGGCTCTGATTTTTGCACAGACACATGTATATATTTATATATACCTACTTATATTCAAGAACCTCATATTTTGCTTTTACTTGAGTGACACAAGTGAATGGAAAATATACTATGTTCGTGGATTGGAAGAATTAACACTGTTTAAATTAACATATCCTCAAAGGCAATCCATAGATTCAGTGAAATCCCTAACAAAATATCAATGGCATTTTTCACAGAACTAGAACAATAATTCAAAACTATGTATGGAAACACAAAAGACCCCAAAATTCCAAAAGAAACTTGAGAAAGAAGCAAAGGTCCCTGATTTCAAATGACACTACAAAGCTACAATAATCAGTTTCATCCACCTCATTAGAACTGATTCAAATGTATTCTTTTTAATGGCTGAGTAATACTCCATTATACAGAGTGAAGTAAGCCAGAAAGAAAAACACCAATACAGTATACTAACGCATATATATGGAATTTAGAAAGATGGTAACAATAACCCTGTATACGAGACAGCAAAAGAGACACTGATGTATAGAACAGTCTTTTGGACTCTGTGGGAGAGGGAGAGGGTGGGATGATTTGGGAGAATGGCATTGAAATATGTATAATATCATATATGGAACGAGTCACCAGTCCAGGTTCGATACATGATACTGGATGCTTGGGGCTGGTGCACTGGGACGACCCAGAGGGATGGTATGGGGAGGGAGAAGGGAGGAGGGTTCAGAATGGGGAACACATGTATACCTGTGGCAGATTCATTTTGATATAATGCAAAACCAATACAATATTGTAAAGTTAAAATAAAATTTTAAAAAAAGCTACAATAATCAAAACAGTATGGTACTGGCATAAAAACAGCCACACAGATCAATTGAATGGAGTTCAGAAACAAACCTACACACTTGTGGTCAATTAATTGATGACAAAGGAGGCAATAATATACAACTGGGAAAAGGTTGCCTCTTCAATAAATGGTGTTAAACAGCTACATGCAAAGATATCAAACTGTACTAATTTTCCACAACCTATACAAAAACAAAGTCTAAGTGGATTAAAAACTTAAGTTTAAATGTAGGATGTGAAATCATAAAACTCTTAAAAGAAAACAGAGGCAGTTGTGTAGTCTTTGACATCAGTCAAATTTTTCCTGAAAAAAAAAAAACAACAATATTTTTTTTGGATATGTCTCCTCAGGCAGGAACACAGTAGGAAAAATAAACAAATGGGATTATATCTAGTTAAAAATCTTGTGCACATTGAAAGAAATTAACAACAAAGCAAGTAAGGCCCTAGTGAATCAGAGAAGATATCTGCAAAAGATATATTTGATAAGGAATCAATATCTAAAATATACAAGGAACTCAGACAACTCAACATCAATAAACCAAACAACTTGATTTTAAAAATTGGAAGAAGATCTGAATAGATATTTTTCCAAGGAAGACATACAGATGGTCATCAGGTATGTGAAAAGATGCTTAACATAATTAGTCATCAGAGAAATGGAAATCAAAACCACAATGAGACATAATTTTTTACACATCAGAATGACTATTATCAAAAACACAACAAATAACAAGCATTTATGAGTATGTAAAGAAAAGGGAATCCTCCTTCACTGTTGCTAGGAATGTAAACTAGTTCAGACACTATAGAAAATGTGATGGAGATTCTGCAAAATACTAAAAACATAATTACCATATGACCCAGTCATTCCATTCCTGGATATACATATGAAGAAAATGAAAACACTAATTCAAAATGATACATGCACCTCAATGTTAATAGTAGCATTATTTCCACAGCCAAGAATGCATTCAATGCCATAAATTTCCCTCTAAACACTGCTTTTACTGCATCATACAATTTTTAGTAAGTTGGACTTTTCATCTACTGATGAAATATTTCAAAATATTCTGAACTGTCTCTTGAGATTTCTTTTTTCATCTATTTATGTTATCTAGAACTCTGTTTTTCAGCCTCCAAGTATTTTGGGATTATACAGCTATCTTTCTGTTATTGATATCTAGGTCAATTCTACCGTGGTCTGAGAGCAAAGATTGTATAATTTCTATTCTTTTTAAAAATTTAGGTTTGTTTTATGACCTAGAATGTTTTTTCATCTTGTTACATGTTCCACAAGAGCTTCAGAAGTATCTGTTTCTGCTGTTTGGGGATGATATAATCTACAGATGTCAGTTATATCCAGTTGATTGATGGTGCTGTTGAGCTTAACTATGTCCTTACTGACTTTCTGACTGATAGATTTGTCAATTTCTGATAGATAGGTATTAAAGTTCCCAACTATAACGGTGGACTCATCTATTTCTCTTTGTGGTTCAATCAACTTTTGTTTCACGTATTTTGACAGTTTGTCGGTAGGTGCATCCACCCTTTCCTTATTCTGAAGTATGCTCTATCAGGAATGCAAACAGTTACTCCCTTTCTTGATTACTGTTAGCATATTATATCTTTCTCCAATCCTTTATTTTAATGGTATGTGTCTTTATATTTAAAAGGTGTTCATTGTAGAAAGGATACTGATTCTTATTTTTTTGCTTGACTTTGTCTTTTAATTAGTGTATTTACATCACTGATGCTTTCAGATGGTTATTGATATAGTTGCCTTAACAACTACCATACATTTCTGTTTACTGCCTTCTGTGACTTTTGAACATTTTATATGATTCCATTTTGCTTCTTTACCATATCAACTATATTTTATAACCTTTTTTAGTGTTTGCTCTAGAGTTTTCAATACAAATTTATGACTAATCCAAGTCCATATTTCTTTCAAGGCAGTCTACTTGCAACAAATTCCTTCAATTTATTCTTTCTGAGAAAGTTAACTTTATCAAATTTGAAGGACAATGTCACAGGCCACAGAATTCTAGGTTGGTGATATTTTTCTTCCATGCCTTTAAATATTTCATTCAACTCTTGTTTGCATGATTTATTAGGAAAATTCAGATAGAACTCTTATCTTTGCTTCTTTATTCATTAGAATATATGATTTTTACATATTAAATAAAATGTTTTTCCATTTTTATTGTATCATTTTTTTTCTTTTCTGTGATTTTCTGTAATTTGAATGTAATATGCCCAGTTTTTCAACACCAAATTTTGAAAATCCACTTCACTCTTTCAATAGTTTATCTGTAGTTTAACAACATAGCTTTTTTTTTTTTGAGATAATCTACTCTGAAACCTTATTTTACAAATAATTCAGATGAGTTCCATGAAAATAGTGATTATTCTAAAGAAAACAGACCTAGGGTAAAATAAATTTATAATCCATTGATGTCTAGTTATTTTGCTTTCCACTAATAGCAAACAGAATGCATTTCTCCATTTGAAAGTAAATTAAAAAGTCTATATGAAAGCATTATTTTACTTTATGAGAGGTGTTAGATAAAACTCTTACAAATGGCCTAAACTCCTTGAGTATTCTAGAAATAAACCTTAATCATCAATCTAGATATTTGTATTAAAAAATGCAACATTATTTCATGTTATTCAGGAAACTGGTATTACTAAGCTTCACCATCTTTATACTCATAAATATTATAGGCATTAGTAGGTAATATCTTCATTAAAAACTGAGAAAATATTTATAGTTACCAATTTTTAAAATGTAATAGATAACCTAAGCTACAATTCATGACATTATATGCAGTCACATATGTTTCTATAAATATGTAATGTACTTTATTTGTCTCCTTCAAGAATATTGTGTTTCTTTTAGCAGAGAGATCTTTGTCATATATAGAACTAAGCACCCAATATTTCTTATAAGTTCTCTTTTGATGACTTAATGCTTTTGTTATTCTGACATGATGATGAAAAGGAAAATTTAATATGGCTTAACATATTTAGCTCAAAAAATGGGGTGCCAATTAACTTTAAAATATCCAGTTTATGTTTGTATTTTAAGTCTTCCATATTTAAAGGAATCATACTCTTCATTTTCCTCTAAGATAACCAAGGTGTACCTGCTTTTTGGGTAAAGATATAAAAAATACCTGGGGACTTTCCTAGTAGCTCAGTTGGTAAAGAATCCTCCTGCAATGCAGGAGACCCCAGTTCGATTCCTGGGTCAGGAAGATCCACTAGAGAAGGGATAGGCTACCCACTCCAGTATTCTTGGGCTTCCCTGGTGCCTTAGATGATAAAGAATCTGCTTTCAATGTGGGAAACGTGGGTTTGATCCCTGGGTTGGGAAGATCCCCTGGAGGAGGGGGCCCCACTTCAATATTCTTGCCTGGAGAATCCCCATGGACAGAGGCACCTGGCTGGCTATAGTCCATTGGGTCACAAAGAATTGGACATGACTGAGCCACTAAATGCATACAGACTATAAATGATATTTACTATTTCAAAACTCTCCATCACTATGAAGTTTGCTTGCTGAAATTATTTTAGATTGGCATGAGAAAAGGACAATTGACAGGAAATCACTTATTTTTCATGATATATATTTTAAATATTATTTAATTTACATTAATTGGGGAATTTGAGGAGTGCTCCTCCATCTGGGTGGCTCATTTTGTTGTGTTCCTTTAACAAAGGAGACAAACTTTTAGGATACTGCCATTTGTAAAATAAATAGGAAGCACTGAGAAGTTTCAGGAAATATTCTTATTCTGAATAAACTGTATGTGACTACTGATAACAATGATGTGTTATGTATGTGTGTGGGTGTAGAGAGAGACACAGAGAGACAGAATGTTATATATAGTTATACATTTAGTTATCTATATATTTTACATAGGCTATGTTTTATATAGAGAGAGGATGCTACACCTATATATATATAGTTATAGAACTATTTAATTACATGTATATTTATATATAAAGGTATATAATATGTATGTGTATATATATATGTTTTTGGGTGTATGTGCATGTATGTATTTATTCATGTCCGACTTTCTGTAACCCCATGGAAGGCAGCATGCCAGGCTCTCCTGGCTCAAACTCCTGGACCTTGCTCAAACTTAAGCCCAGTGAATCAGTGATGACATCCAACCATCTCATCCTCTATCATCCCCTTCTCCTACTGCCTTCAATCTTTCCCAGCATCAGGGTCTTTTCAAAGGAGTCAGCTCTTCACATCAGGTGGCCAAAGTATTGTAGTTTCAGCTTTAGCATCAGTCCTTCCAATGAATATTCAGGACCGATTTCCTTTAGGATGGACTGGTTGGATATCCTTGCATTCAAGGGAATCTCAAGAGTCTCTCCAACACCACAGTTCAAAATCATCAATTCTTCAATGCTCAGTTTTCTTTATAGTCCAACTCTCACATCCATACATGACTACTGGAAAAACCATAGCTTTGACTAGACAGACCTTTGTTGGCAAAGTAATATCTCTGCTTTTTAATATGCTGTCTAGGTTAGCCATAGCTTTTCTTCCAAGGAGGAAGCGTCTTTTAATTTCATTGCTGTAGTCACCATCTGCAGTGATTTTGGAGCCCAAAATTAAAGTCAGCCACTGTTTCCACTGTTTACCCATCTATTTGCCATGAAGTGATTGAACTGGATGCCGTGATCTTAGTTTTCTGAATGTTGAGTTTTAAGTCAAATTTTTCACTCTCTTCTCTCACTTTCATCAAGAAGCTCTTTAATTCTCCTTCACCGTCTACCATGAGGATGGCATCATCCGTGTATCTGAGATTATTGATATTTCTCCCGGCAATCTTGATTCCAGCTTGTGCTTCATCCAGCCCAGCATTTCACATGATATTATTCTGCATATAAGTTAAATAATCAGAGTGACAATATACATACTTGACATACTCCTTTCCCAATTTTGAACCAGTCTGTTGCTCCATGTCCAGTTCTAACTGTTGCTTCTTGACCTGCATACAGACTTCTCAGGAGCCAGGTCAGGTTGTCTGGTATTCCCATCTCTTTAAGAATTTTCCACAATTTTTTGTGATCCACACAGTCAAAGGATTTGGTGTAGTGAATAAAGCAGAAGTAGATGTTTTGCTGGAACTCTCCTGCTTTCTCCATGATCTAGCTGATGTTGGCAATTTTATCTCTGGTTCCTCTGCCTTTTCTAAATCTAGAATGAACATCTGGAAGTTCATGATTCACGGACTGCTGAAGCCTGGCTTGGAGAATTTTGAGCATTATGTTGCTAGAGTGTGAATTGAGTGCAACTGTGCAGTAGTTTGAACATTCTTTGGCATTGCCCTTCTTTGCGATTGGAATAAGGCTAGAGAATCAATATTAACCCCAATAGAGTTAAAGAATCAATATTGATGTCTAAACAGAGCACATTTACAGAGCTTGTAAGCAATTTTATGCCTCTAAAGAATGCCATTGAAAACTTCAAAGTAGTAATTAATCAGAAATAACTACATCTTGTGTTTTACAGAGGACATATATTTACAATGATAATAGTGGATTTCCTATGTTTCAAGTAGTGTTTCAAAAACTCTAATGAATTGAGTCATTTCAACCTCACAAGGACTTTGCTATATAGTGGCCATCAATATTTTACAGGTAAAGACAACAAAGGAGAGGAATGAAATACTTGTCTAACAAGATCTCACAGTTAGCAATTTCTTGACCTTGAATTGATTCCCAGTTGACTTCACAGCCATCACACTAAATCAATGTGATATCATCTACTAACTCCATATCCGGGAAATATGACCACATGGCCACACTACATACAGATAAGAACATCTTCTTAAAATGCAGTGATGGATGCTAAAGATTGATAAGGACTCTATTGAAGATATTAATTTATTAGGCTCATACTATCTTAAATCTAAAATAATATTAATCAAAACCAAAGCTGGAATCAAGATTGCCAGAAGAAATATCAATAACCTCAGATATGCAGATGACACCACCCTTATGGCAGAAAGTGAAGAGGAACTCAAAAGCCTCTTGATGAAAGTGAAAGTGGAGAGTGAAAAAGTTGGCTTAAAGCTCAACATTCAGAAAATGAAGATCATGGCATCCGGTCCCACCACTTCATGGGAAATAGATGGGGAAACAGTGGAAACAGTGTCAGACTTTATTTTTGGGGGCTCCAAAATCACTGCAGATGGTGACTGCAGCCATGAAATTAAAAGACGCTTACTCCTTGGAAGGAAAGTTATGACCAACCTAGATAGCATATTGAAAAGCAGAGACATTACTTTGCCAACAAAGGTTCGTCTAGTCAAGGCTATGGCTTTTCCAGTGGTCATGTATGGATGTGAGCGTTGGACTGTGAAGAAGGCTGAATGCCGAAGAATTGATGCTTTTGAACTGTGGTGTTGGAGAAGACTCTTAAGAGTCCCTTGGACTGCAAGGAGATCCAACCAGTCCATTCTGAAGGAGATCAGCCCTGGGATTTCTTTTGAAGGAATGATGCTAAAGCTGAAACTCCAGTACTTTGGCCACCTCATGTGAATAGTTGACTCATTGGAAAAGACTCTGATGCTAGGAGGAATTGGGGGCAAGAGGGGAAGGGGAAGACAGAGGATGAGATGGTTGGATGGCATCACTGACTTGATGTACGTGAGTCTGAGTAAACTCCAGGAGTTGGTGATGGACAGGGAGGCCTGGCGTGCTGTGATTAATGGAGTCGCAAAGAGTCGGACACGACTGAGTGACTGATCTGATCTGAACTTTGTTTATTAACATATTTTCAGATAACAAACATTATCATACAAATTGATTATAGATGGGTATTATCCTTCAAAGTATTAAAATAAATATAAATATATGGTTACAATTTAATGGATAGATAAAAATTATTGATGATATATACATACATACATAAATACTGTTCATGGTTTGCTCCCACCAAGAATACTGGAGTGGTTTGCCATTTCCTAATCCAGTATGAAAAGGTAAAAAGTTATGACACAGATAGATGAGCTACCCAGGTCATAAAGTGTCAACTGTCGTACTGGGTAAGAGCTGAGGGCAATTACTAATTTAAAGCAACTGGGCCAAAGCAGAAATAATATATATCCACAATGTGTCTAGTGGTGAAAGTAAAATCTGATGCTGTAAAGAACAATATTGCATGCTGCTGCTGCTGCTGCTGCTAGTAAGTCGCTTCAGTTGTGTCCGACTCTATGCGACCACATAGACAACAACCCACCAGGCTGAGCCATCCCTGGGATTGTATAGGCAAAAGCACTGGAGTGGGTTGCCATTTCCATCTCCAAAGCATGAAAGTGAAAAGTGAAAGTGAAGTCGCTCAGTTGTGTCTGACTCTTAATGACCCAATGGACTGCAGCCTACCAGGCTCCTCCATTCATGGGATTTTCCAGGGAGCAAGTGTCTTTTAATTTCATGGCTTCAATCACCATCTGCAGTGATTTTGAAGCCCCCCAAAATAAAGTATGACAATGTTTTCACTGTTTCCCCATCTATTTGCCACAGAGTGATGGGACCAGATGCCATGATCTTCGTTTTCTGAATGTTGAGTTTTAAGCCAACTTTTTCACTCTCCTCTTTCACTTTCATCAAGAGGCGTTTTAGTTCCTCTTCACTTTCTGCTATAAGGGTAGTGTCATCTGCATATCTGAGGTTATTGCTATTTCTCTCAGCAATCTTGATTCCAGCTTGTGCTTCTTCCAGCCCAGTGTTTCTCTGATGTACTCTGCATATAAGTTAAATAAGAGGGATGGTATGGGGAGGGAGGAGGGAGGAGGGTTCAGGATGGGGAACATATGTATACCTGTGGTGGATTCATTACGATACTTGGCAAAACCAATACAATATTGTAAAGATTAAAAATAAAATAAAATTTAAAAAAATAAAATAAAAAATAAAATTTTTATTTGAATTTTAAAAATAAATAAATAAATAAGCAGGGTGACAATATACAGCCTTGACGTACTCCTTTTCCTATTTGGAACCAGTCTGTTGTTCCATGTCCAGTTCTCACTGGTGCTTCCTGACCTGCATATAGGTTTCCCAAGAGGCAGGTCAGGTGGTCTGGTATTCCCATCTCTTTCAGAATTTTCCACAGTTTATTGTGACCCACACAGTCAAAGGCTTTGGCATAGTCAACAAAGCAGAAATAGATATTTTTCTGGAACTCTCTTGCTTTTCCGTCGGGTCCAACTCTGTATGACCCCAGAGACAGCAGGCCACCAGGCTCCCTTGTCCCTGGGATTCTCGAGGCGAGAACACTAGAGTAGATTGCCATTTCCTTCTCCAATGCATGGAAGTGAAAAGTCAAAGTGAAGTCACTCAGTCGTGTCTGACTCCTAGCTACCCCATGGACTGCAGCCCAACAGGCTCCTCCGCCCATGGGATTTGCCAGGCAAGAATACTGGAGTGGGTTGCCATTGCTTTCTCCGCTTTTAGGCATCATATCAGATCATATCAGTCGCTCAGTCGTGTCTGACTCTTTGCAACCCCACGAATCACAGCACACCAGGCCTCCCTGTCCATCACCAACTCCTGGAGTTCACTCAGACTCACGTCCATAGAGTCAGTGATGCCATCCAGCCATCTCATCCTCTGGCGTCCCCTTCTCCTCCTGCCCCCAATCCCTCCCAGCATCAGAGTCTTTTCCAGTGAGTCAATTCTTCACATGAGGTGGCCAAAGTACTGGAGTTTCAGCTTTAGCATCATTCCTTCCAAAGAAATCCCAGGGCTGATCTCCTTCAGAATGGACTGGTTGGATCTCCTTGCAGTCCAAGGGACTCTCAAGAGTCTTCTCCAACACCACAATTCAAAAGCATCAATTCTTCTGCACTCAGTCTTCTTCACAGTCCAACTCTCACATCCATACATGACCACAGGAAAAACCATAGCCTTGACTAGACGGACCTTTGTTGGCAAAGTAACGTCTCTGCTTTTGAATATGCTATCTAGGTTGGTCATAACTTTCCTTCCAAGGAGTGTCTTTTAATTTCATGGCTGCAGTCACCATCTGCAGTGATTTTGGAGCCCCCAAAAATAAAGTCTGACACTGTTTCCACTGTTTCCCTAGCTATTTGCCATGCAATGATGAGACCAGATGCCATGATCTTCGTTTTCTGAATGTTGAGCTTTAAGCCAACTTTTTCACTCTCCACTTTCACTTTCATCAAGAGGCTTTTGAGTTCCTCTTCACTTTCTTCCATAAGGGTGGTGTCATCTGCCTATCTGAGGTTATTGATATTTCTCTTGGCAATCTTGATTCCAGCTTGTGTTTCTTCCAGTCCAGCGTGGCATAATCCACACTTAATCAACTACAATAGAGTGTATACAAGCTTTTACACGCACTGGGAAAGTAAAAGATTCATCTGACTCACTTTATTGTGACATTCTCTTAAATTATGATGATCTGGAACCTGACCTGCAGTATCTCCGACGTATGCCTGTACTTATAATCTCAACTATGTATAGAATCTTTAAAAAATAAAAAAGCAACTCTCCATTCTTTCAGAGGTTCAGGCTCTTAAAAAAACGCTGCTGCCCAGGCCCCACTGGGAGAGGAAAGAGAAAGAGAGAGAGGGGAAGGGAGGATCAGAGAAGAGGAAAGAGAGGATGGAGTCGGCACTGCAGAACCTAGAAAGTGAGCAGATGATGGAGTCCAGCTCCTGCAGCGTGACCGGCGCAGCCTCCTGCACAAGGGAGCCTGGGAGCCTCGCGGTGGGCTCTGGGCCATTCAGACGAAATAGAAGATACCAATGAAACTGATATTGAATCTCAACGATTTGATGTGACCTCATGGAGCTCCCCTAGGCAGGGACCAAGGCATGGAAATAGCCTTATCCCTTCAGGGAGGCTGGGGGCCAGGGGTTAAGGGGGGCTAGTTCCCACCTACTAAGCTCTCTAGTTCCATCCTGGATAGTGGCGGAGGTGGGGGGTGGGAAGGGATACTTTAACACAGCCATTACCCACTTCTTCAGAGCAGCCACTGATATCAGGTAGTTACCCTTCCAACACAGAGGTATTCATCTTAAAGGGGAAGGAAGGGATTTAAAAAAAATTAATTGTTGTGTTAGTGTGTGATATATAGCAAAATGGCTCTTTCATATTCTTTTCTATTATAGTTTATTTAAAAATATTGAATTTAGCTCCCTGTGCTATGCAGTAGGACATTATTGTTTATCCATTCTACCTATAATAGTTTGCATCTGCTAATCCCAAGTTCCCAATCCATCCCTCTGCCAGCCCACCTCCCCACTAGCAACCACAAGTCTATTCTCTGTCTATTCTGTTTCATAAATTAAATTCACGTGCATCATATTTTAGATTACACATATAAGTGATACCTTATGGTATATGTGTTTCCTTTTCTGACTTAGTATGATAATCTCCAGGTTCATCCATGTTACTGAAAATGGCATCATTTCATTCTTCTTTTTTTTTTTTTAATGGATGAGTAATATTCCTGGGTCAGGAAGATCCCCTGGAGAAGAAAATGGCAAACCATGCCAGAATTCATGCCTGGGAAATCCCATGGACAGAGGAGCCTGGCTACAGTTCATTGGGTTGCAAAGATTTGGACACGACTTAGTGACTAAACAACAATATTTCATGTACCACATCTTCTTTATCCGTCCCTCTGTGAATGGACATTTAGGCTGCTTCCATGTCCTGGCTATTGTAAACTGCTACTATGAACATAATGGTGCATATATCTTTTTGAATGAAAGGCATATATAAGCTTTACTGACAAATTGTCTTTTCTTCCTAATTTCACTGAAAGTGGAAATTTGAGCCCCATATTATATGAAGTATATGCAAAATAGAGGAGACAGATTTTCAGGAAAGGCATTGACTGTAGTGTGTACTTTTTCAATCACATAAGGTACAATTTGTGATAAAAATAGAGAAGTAGAATGAAAAAAAAATCTTAAATTTAATCTAGTGGAAAAACCTCTTAATATTCACTTTAAGAAAAAACACTATTTTATCATAGAATTGGGGTCATGCTGTACATACAATTTCCTTTCCCAATTTATGTACTGCATGATTTATTTTGAGGAGTCTACCAATTCTACAAATAGTCAATGGCTATACCTTGACTGCACTTTCAGCTTCCTCTTCTCAAACACACAACTACGAAAACAAACTCGTATTTGAGCCCTAGCCCTTAGAGCTCCAGATTGTAAGGTACATTCTCCATATTTGTAGATAAAGATGCAGGGAAGACCCAATTCTGTGTCTATGTTGGATTTGTTTCTTTGACTTGTTCTTTGTTGCTTTTGTTTTACATATATATATATATATATATATATATATATATATATGTATGTATGTATATAGCAAATACCTGCTTGATGGCTCTGGAGCTCCCAGGGGACACTAGTAGTAAAGAACCCACCTGCCAATGCAGGAGACATAAAAGGTTCAATCTCTTGGTCGGGAAGATCCCTGGGAAGGGAATGGCAACCCACTCCAATATTCTTGCCAGGAGAATTCCATGGACAGAGGAGCATGGAATATATATATACGTATATATATATATATATATATATATATATATACACACACACACATATACATATACACTTCATCTCCAAGCATTTTAGTGCAAGAATGAACTCTTGAGTGCATCTTTTCTCACGTCCCTGTTTCCCCAAGTTTCAGAAAGGTCGTGATTTGAATAAGACTATGCTTAGTCACTCAGTTGTGTCTGACTCTTTGTGACCCACCAGGCTCCTCTGTCCATGGAATTTTCCAGGCAAGAATATTGGAGTGGGTTGCCATTTCCTTTTCCAGGGGATCTTCCTGACCCAGGGGTTTGAACAACCATCTCCTACATCTGTCTCCTGCATTGCAGGTGGATTATTTACCTGGCTGAGCCATGAAGCATCCATGCTAAGTCGCTTCAGTTGTGTCCGACTCTTTGTGTTCCTATGGACCATGGCCCGCCAGGCTCCTCTGTCCATGGAATTCTCCTGGCAAGAATACTGGAGTGGGTTGCCATTCCCTTCCCCAGGGATCTTCCTGGCCCAGAGATTGAACCTTTTATGTCTCCTGTATTGGCTGAGTTCTTTACTACTAGTGTACCCTAGGAAGCCCTCAAGCCATCAAGCAGCTATTTGCTATTATAATCATACATAATAGCCTGCCTCAGAGAATGTGGTCCCTCTGCCTGACAGGTAAACTACAGTGCTTTTGTTCAGTTCACAGAGAGATAATTGGACCCTGACCACCTATGCATAGCTGCAAAAAAGGACTTCATCCATCCATCCTGAGTCCCGCCATTCCTAGAGCTGCTTTATAAGACTGAGGACCCTTTTTACTTTTCTTCCACATTGCCTCTCCCTCTCTATTCTGCCTTTTAATTTAGTTCCTCAGTGCTTGTCTCTCTCTGGTTCTATGAAATAACTTGTCATCCAGACTCCAAAAAGATGGTTATTCTGAGACTTCAGTCTGCAACTTATTGGTGAGTTGGTGTTTCGAATAAAGTCATATTCCTTGCTTCAACACTTCATCTCTTGGATTTATTGGCCTGACATGCTGTGAGTAAAGGAAGCTTAGACCCAGTAACAATAGGATCTTCACAAGGTTAATTAATTTAAAAGGAGGCAATGCCATGGCCCTTGCTCTAACATGACTTGCCTTAATATAAGAGTAAGGTTGGAACAGAAATATGCAGAGTGAAGACAATGTGAAGACACAGGGTGAACAAAGCCCTCTACAAACCATGGAAATGATGCTGAAAGCTCTTTTCTGTACTGGTGCCAAATTGAAACTCAGAGAATAGTGTTTTGGATTGAGTAAAAAAAGAGTAGCTTTATTGCTCTGCCAGGCAAATGGGGACACAGTGCACTGCTGCCCTTGAAAACTATGAGTCCCAACCCAGGAGAATTCTATGAAGAGTTTTATATTAAGGGTTCAAGGGTGGAGTTGCTGACAAGATGAGGGTGTATCCAGAGCCTGGATCTCATCTCAGGTGGTAAGTTTCTAATGTTTAACAGCTGAGTTTCTCTGGCCCCTTTAATCCTGTCTTCTCCTCCCTTAATTAGCAACTGTTTGAATCTGTCCTTTGGAGCTCAGGGACAGTCAAAGAGGTTAGAGTCTTGACTGTGGTGGATGCATTTTGATGTTTGGCAGAACTAATGCAATTATGTAAAGTTTAAAAATAAAATAAAATTTAAAAGAAAAAAAATAAAAACATAATTAAAAAAAAAAAAAAAAAGAAATGTGGGACATTCTTCTATGCCCAGGAGCCTCCCAGGGTCCTTCTCAGTTTCAGAAAGAAGTTCTTCACTCAACAACCTTCTGTAGGAACTAACCTTACAAACATTTTGACCTGGGACTTCTTAGTTTCCAAAACTGTGAGAAAATAAATTTCTGCTACCCAGTCTGTGCTTTTTTCTTACTGAAGCCCTACCAAACTATGCAGGCATTTATGAAAAACTTAAATGATATTCCCATAAAAGCTGAAATAAGACCGTGTATACTCTCAATGTTTCTATTTAACATTGCAACAGAGCTTATCTCACCCCCGAGCTAGTATAATTAAGCTAAAAAAATCTAAAAAGCATATGGATAATAAAAGAAATAATATTCTACATACAGATAACACAATTGGGTTTGTAGGCAACCCTGAAGAATCTACAAAACGGCTATTAGCACTAATACATGAATTTAGTAGGGTCACAAATTATAAGGTCAATATAGAAAATTAATTATATTTGCCAACACTGGTAATAAACATTTGGAAATTATATCATTCACAATAACATTAAAATGCACAATATACATGGATGCTGCTGCTGCTGCTGCTAAGTCGCTTCAGTCGTGTCTGACTCTGCGACCCCATAGACGGCAGCCCACCAGGCTCCCCCGTCCCTGGGATTCTCCAGGCCAGAACACTGGAGTGGGTTGCCATTTCCTTCTCCAATGCATGAAAGTGAAAAGTGAAAGTGAAGTCGCTCAGTCGTGTCCGACTCTTAGCGACCCTATTGACTGTAGCCCACCAGGCTCCTCTGTCCATGGGATTTTCCAGGCAAGAGTACCAGAGTGGGGTGCCATTGCCTTTTCCAATATACACTGATACATTTAACTAAATATGTGCAAGATATTGTTAAAATTGCAAAATATTGTTAAAAGATTAAAGAACACATACATATGAACGAAGACACTGTACTATATTAATGGACCAAAAGACTTTATAGTGTTAAGACTGTAATTCTCCAGTAGATATAGACTTAACTAAGTCCCAAATATAACCCAATAATGCTTTTAAAGAACTTATCAAATATATTCTAAGATACATATGAAAATGTAAGGGAAATAGAAGAGCCTAAACAGTTAAAGTGTAAAGGACATAGAAGACTGATTTTTCCTGATTCAAGGCTCATTATATTAGTCAGAAAAAGTGTGGTATTTAAGAAGGGTAGACATATAGAGGAGTGGGACAAAACAGAGAATTGAGAAATCAACATGCACATATTAAGTTAAATGATTTTTGCCAAAGGTAGCAAAAGCTTTTCAATGGAAAAGTGATCATTTTTCCAATAAACTATGCTGGGGAAATTGAGGAGAAAAAGAAAAAAAAAGAAAAAGCAAAGGAAATGCTTAAAACTGAAACTTCAAATGAATCATGGACCTAAACATAAGTGGTAAACTTTAAAAGTTATATAAGAACACTTAGAAAAAAGGGAACATTTTGACTTTGAGTTAGGAAAGGTTAAAATGAGGGACAAAAAGAAGGAACTCTAATTTAAAAGTCTAATTTCCTTGGAGAAGGAAATGGCAACCCACTCCAGTGTTCTTGCCTGGAGAATCCCAGGGAAGGGGAAACCTGGTGGGCTTCTGTCTATGGGGTCGCACAGAGTCAGACACAACTGAAGTGACTTAGCAGCAACCTAAACTTTATCAATATTAAAAAAGGTGGATTTTCAAAACATAGTCTTAAAGAACTAAAAAGCCAATCACAACTATGAAACTATGTTTAAAATATAAGTGGGTAAAAAATGATATCAATGATGTATGAATAACACTTAAATTCAATAAAAAGACCAACCCACATTTACAAAAAAATTTGAAAAGTTAAGAAATAAATACACATAACTTTAAGACAGACTAAAGGAGAAAAAACTTAAATCACAGAATGGATGAAGATTTTTAATACAGTTATTTAAAAGGATTTGTTTCTAGATTATATAAACTCATTTTACAAATCATTAAGGTGGAACAAAAGGAAGAAAAGAACAATGATGAAACAAGAAGGAAACAGCTCAAAGTTTTAAAAAGCCAACTCAAAAAATAGAAAAGCCAATACTCAAAACACAAATGAAAATGTCTTCAATGTAACTACCCTTTAGGGGAAAGCAAATTAACATTATAGTATGACATATCTTTATATACACTAGCATAACTAACACAAAACATATAATTCCAAGGTATTTTGTTAGGGGAACAAACAGAGCATGTCCACATTTCTAGTAATAGCGCAAATTTGAATCATTACAAAGTGCTTTGAATTATCCACATTGAAGATATATGCCTATCCTAGGCATATATGTAAAAGAAATATTTAAATATATTCACTAAAATACATGCCCAAGAATGTCATACCATTGCAATATGCAATAGCCAAAAAATGGAAATTTCCAAAGTCCTAATAAAGAACAAAAGGGATAAATCGTGGTATCATCATGTGCATATCATGATTGATTCAGTTCAGTTCAGTTCAGTTTGATTGATTACTATTTAATAGTACCAATTAAACTAGACAAACTATTGATGTAAACATTTATGAACAACATATGCTAATAAAAAGGCATAAAAGAGAACCTGTCTGACTTCATTCATCTAAAGTTAAAGAGGAGGAAAATCTAATATGTGATGGTAGAAATAAAAATAGTGGCTACTAGCTACCTTTGGGGAGGCTAACAATGGGGACAGGGAACGGGACATTTCTAGGATGCCAGTAATATAATATTCGGTGTGTGTGTGTGTTTATGTGTATATTTTTTTAATTTCAGTAATTTTGTAGGTGTATTTACCTCTGAAACTTATCAAACTGTGACTTTATTATTTCTGTACTTTTCTCTAGTCATGTTTTATAATACAAAAAAATGCAATCTAACAAAAAACCCTGATCATTGTAATACTGACAGGCTATACAATGAGAGAAACTATGACAGAAATACAGAATACTTGGAAAAGCAAATAAACAATTATAGTGTACTGCTTTTTGCTTATAACTCAACATTATAACAATCAAATTAATTTATCACGTTAAATTATATATCCGAGAGAGCTGAATACTTGTTGGGTGCTTCCCAGATATATTTGAGATTAACCAATTTAGGGAATAATAAGATATATAGAGGAAATAGAATTATTTTAATAACTGTAAACATATTGTGCTGTGTCTCTCAGTCATATCTGACTGCGACCCCATGGACTGCAGCCCATCAGGCTCCTTTGTCCATGGGGATTCTCCAGGTAAGAATACTGGAGTGGGTTGCTATGCCCTTCTCCAGGGGAATCTTCCCAACCCAGGGATCAAATCCAGGTCTCCCTCATTGCAGGTGGATTCTTTACCATCTAAACCACCAGGGATTAGTTTGTAAAAATTAGTTTATAATTTGTTATATGTTGTCCTATATATAACTATGGCATGTTGGTGTACCATAAACTTAGATATGATAAAAGGATCTTTGTAAATATTGTGATGTTCTATAGTCTAATAATGGTAAGATCAAGATTTCCTGAATATTGGAAGAACTAAATATTTAAAATTCCTCAAAGTAGACTATAGCTACATTGAATTATCTTTAGATAACAGCACATAATATTTGATAATTCAAGGAAATTTCTTTTTACCATTTCCACTTACAAATATTCAAGTGCTACATAGATAAACAGTAATATTAGATATTTCATGCATGCAGTATCGATGAACCCACTTACTCAGACAGAAAAGAATCTGCCTGCAATGCAGAAGACACAGGTTTGGTCCCTTGGTCAGGAAGATCCCCTGGAGAAGGAAATGGCAGCCCAGGCAGGATATTCTTGCCTGGAAAATCCCATGGACACAGGAGCCTGACCAGCTAAGGTTCATAGGTTCATAAAGAGTTGGACATGACTGAGTGACTAAGCGCATACACTTCTATGAACCCACTTACTCTGTAAAGGTCTTGGGAAGTAAGGGGTGACAGCACTTAGAATGATTTTTCTAACTCTGCTGTGTTCTGTGTTGTGAAGCTACAAAGCAAGCATAAACAATGTTTTCACTGAATTCTAAAACCAGACTTCCTTACAATTTTCCTTCTCAATCAGGCTTAAGAAACCATCCATTCAAATGTCCAGAGATTGTTTTTGTAACTTAAATATCTTCCCAATATTTATGAAATGAGCTTAAGTTACATAAACTCAGTGCATAAATTAATTTGTGATTTATGTAAAGTACAAAATAGCAAGTGTTTTTTAAATTAGGCCACTAGTCTCCAATGTAAGCATATTAAAATGCTGAAAAACATCCATTTTATTCAGCATAATGAAAACAACATTGTTACTATATTTTGTGTACAATTTGTGTAACTCAAAACTAATTTTTTAGGGATGCTGTATGAAAGTAAGCTTTTAAAGTAAGGGATGCCAGTAAGCTTTTATTTTTTGTATATATTGCAATTAAGCATGGCCAAAATTATCCAATTTACTCAAAGTAGATCAGAAGTTACTGTAGCAAGGTATAAGCATATATTTAGTAGAAGAAGTTATCTGGTGGCTTTTGTTTATTTTTTTTTTAATGAATAGGTATTACTATCTACCAGAAACACAGTAGTTAATCTCTTTTCTATTAAAACATTCTGAACAAAGGATAAAGGGACTTAGCATTTACGAAGTGTTTTACATTTATCAGGCACAAGGATATACTTCATATAAATAAATTTGTTTATTCTGTATAACAATCTTACAATGAGAAACCTGTTTAGAAGGGAAAAAAGTTACAATCAGAACATCATGCAGCTGGGAACTGGTAAAGCTGAGGTGTTAAGTCATTCTCTCTGTCTGACTACAAATTTCTCATCTTTTCTATAATATGCATGCTAATTTCCCACACTATTAATCTAAAACTCATTCATATTAAAATATTGACATAAGGTTCAACTTTATGTCTGGCCTAAGACAGATATTTAGATGAACAGACCAGAAATGAGAGTTCAGAAATGGATTCACATATATGAACAACAGATTAAAAAAAAAAAAAAAAGATGGCAACTCAAGTAGAAAGGATTGTCTGTACAGCAAATGATGCTGGGGAAAAAAAAGATATCCATAAGCAATAAGATTATTCTTTACACCGGGTTATTGTTACCATCTTTCTAAATTCCATATATATGCATTAGTATACTGTATTTATGTTTTTCCTTCTGGCTTACTTCACTCTGTATAATAGGCTCCAGTTTAAAAGATTATTCTTTAATGCCATAAAATTATACTAAAATTGATCAGAGATCTGATTTAAGACCTAAAATTATAAAACTTCTAAAAGAAAATGTAGAAAAACTCTTTGGGATTGTGTATTTTGGAGAAAATTTCTTAGACTATACATGTAGAAATTATGAAACATAAAAATGGTAAATCAAACTCACCAAAAAAAAAAAAAAGTTTCTTTCTTAAAAGACAATGTTAAGAAAATGAAAACCACAAGTTGGGTAAAAATATTTGTAAAACATGCATAAGTTAAATTACTCTTTCCAGGTATATTAAAAAGTATCAAAACACTAATAGTGGATAAATCACCATATATTTATACATATATGTAATGTATATGAAATGTAATGTATGAAAAATGTGATATATATATATATACCGCACATGAGCATATGGGTTTCCCAGGTGGCTCTAAGTAGTAAAGAAGCCACCTGTCAACCTGTCAGTGCAGGAGATGTAAGAGGCTTGTGTTCAACCCTGCATTGGGAAGATCCCTTGGAAGAAGCCATGGCAACCCATTCTAGTGTTCTTGTCTGGAGAATCCCATGAACAGAGGAGCCTTGCAGGCTACAGTCCATGGAGTCCCAAAGAGTCAGACACAACTCAAGTGACTTAACAAGCACACACACACCTACTGTTAGTGACTACAGTATGAAACCACAGAACAAACCAAATAAAAAAGCTTGACAAGGCCAAGAATCAGCCATGGGTTGGAGACTTGAACACTTACACATCTCTTATTTTTTCTAATTGAATAAATTTGACAGGTAACATTTGTTTATGTTTAATATTATACAGTGTGTTCTTTATATATTGCAATAAGATTTTTGATATGGTAATAATGATCACATTACATAATTATAAGGTAGTGATCAATGCAAAGAAATAGAGAAAAACAATAGCATGGGAAAAACTAGAGATCTCTTCAAGAAAATCAGAGATGCCTAGGGAACATTTCATGCAAAGATGGGCTCAATAAAGAACAGAAATGGTAGGGACCTAACAGAAGAAGAAGATATTAAGAAGAGGTAGCAAGAATACACAGAAGAACTGTACAAAAAATATCTTCACAACACAGATAATCACAATGGTGTGATCACTCACACTCACCTAGAGCCGGATATCCTGGAATGTGAAGACAGGTGGGCCTTAGGAAGCATCAGTAGGAACAAAGCTAGTGGAGGTGATGGAATTCCAGGTGAGCTATTTCAAATCCTAAAAGATGATGCTGTAAAGGGCTGTACTCAATATGCCAGCAAATATGGAAAACTCAGCAATGGCCGCAGGACTGGAAAAGGTCAGTTTTCATTCCAATCCCAAAGAAAGGCAATGCCAAAGAATACTCAAACTACCACACAATTGCACTCATCTCTGCTGCTGCTGCTGCTAAGTCACTTCAGTTGTGTCCGATTCTGTGCGACCCCTGAGATGGCAGCCCACCAGGCTCCCCTATCCCTGGGATTCTCCAGGCAAGAACACTGGAGTGGGTTGCCATTTCCTTCTCCAATGCAAGGAAGTGAAAAGTGAAAGTGAAGTCACTCAGTCGTGTCCAACTCTGAGCGACCCCATAGACTGCAGCCTACCAGGCTCTTTTGTCCATGGGATTTTCCAGGCAAGAGTACTGGAGTGGGGTGCCATTTCCTTCTCCATGCACTCATCTCACACGCTAGTAAAGTGATGCTTAAAATTGTCTAAGCCAGGCTTCAGCAATACATGAACCTTGAACTTCCAGATCTTCAAGCTGGTTTTAGAAAAGGCAGAGCAACGAGAGATCAAATTGCCAACATACACTGGATCATCGAAAAAGCAAGAGAGTTCCAGAAAAACATCTATTTCTGCTTTATTGACTATGGCAAAGCCTTTGACTGTGTGGATCACAACACACTGTGGAAAATTCTGAAAGAGATGGGAATACCAGACCATCTGACCTGCCTCTTGAGAAACCTGTATACAGGTCAGGAAGCAACAGTTAGAACTGGACATGGAACAACAGACTGGTTCCAAATAGGAAAAGGAGTATGTCAAGGCTGTATATTGTCACCTTGCTTATTTAACTTATATGCAGAGTACATCATGAGAAACGCTGGGCTGGAATAAGCAAAAGCTGGAATCAAAATTGCCAGGAGATATTTGGCAAAACTAATACAATTATGTAAAGTTTAAAAATAAAATAAAATTAAAAAAAAATTGCCAGGAGAAATATCAACAACCTCAGATATACAGATGATATCACCCTTAATGCAGAAAGTGGAGAAGATCCAAAGAGCCTTTTGATAAAAGTGAAAGAGGAGAGTGAGAAAGTTGGCTTAAAGCTCAACATTCAGAAAACTAAGATCATGGCATCCAGTCCCATCACTTCATGGCAAATAGATGGGGAAAAAGTGGAAACAGTGGCTGACTTTATTTTTCTGGGCCCCAATATCACTGCAGATGGTGATTGCAGCCATGAAATTAAAAGACACTTACTCCTTGGAAGGCTAGTATGACCAACCTAGGCAGCATATTAAAAAAGCAGAGACATTATTTTGCCAACAAAGGTCAATCTAATCAAGACCATGGTTTTTCCAGTGGTCATGTATGGATGTGAGAGTTGGACTATTAAGAAAGCTGAGTGCCGAAGAATTGATGCTTTTGAACTGTGGTGTTAGAGAAGACTCTTGAGAGTCCCTTGGACTACAAGGACATCCAACCAGTCCATTCTAAAGGAGATCAGTCCTGGGTGTTCATTGGAAGGACTGATGTTGAAGCTGAAACTCTAATACTTTGGCCACCTGATGTGAAGAGCTGACTTTACAAAGACCCTGATGCTGGGAAAGATTGAGGGCAGGAAGAGAAGGGACGACAGAGGATGAGATGGTTTGATAGCATCACCAATTCAAAGGACATGGGTTTGGGTGGACTCTGGGAGTTGGTGATGGACAGGGAGGCCTGCAGTTCATGGGATCACAAAGAGTCGGACACGACTGAGCGACTGAACTGAACTGATTACTGTTTATACTCAAGATACTGTGCATTAGGTCTCTCTTTATTTTTTAGTGTTCATTTCTATACATTTCTAACTAGAATTCAAAATAGTATAGCCACTGTGGAGACCAGTGTGATACCTTGTTTCAAAGGTAAAACTATTTCCACCCAGTTATCTCAAAGTTCTTTTAATAGAAAGAAAACATGGCCGTAGAAACTGTGTGCTTTATTGTGCATAGCAACAGTGTTTGTAATAATCAAAAACTGGGATCAGCCAAGTGACCATCAACTTATGAACATAAAATTGAATTTAATGGAGCATAACTTGACAATAAAAAAGAACAAACTACTTATATATATATATATATGTGTGTGTGTATATATATATATGATTTATATGATATATTATATATCAACCTTGAACTAATTTCAGATGTTGAACATATGAAATTACATACTTTATAATTCCATTTTATGATTTGTTTAAATGATAAAACAATAGTGAAATAAAGTAGAACTGTAGTTTTCATGAGCTAAAAATGCGAAGAGAAAACTGTAAATGAGCATGAGCAAAGTTCATTGGGTAAAAAAAAAATGTTCTATATCATTAATGTTATGGTGTTTATAGAACTGTATTCATTTGTCAAAACTCATTGATTTATACACTTGAATGTGGCAAATTTTACTATATATAAAATTATGCCTCCATATTCTTGATTCAAACAAACTGGGTGAGGATGATTATTGTTCATCACTAATGAAAAAGTGTTATCAGAGGTTGGTTAAGATAAGTTCAACTTGTTACAGAAGCTTAAAGTTTTTGGAAGATCCAAGTCCTTGAGACAAGGAACAAAACCTCAAAATCTCTGCTCTTATATGAATCACTGACCAACATGTTAATTGTTTTTGTATATAAACTCTCTACATATAGAGAAAGTTAGAAAAATACAAACTATTTAAAGTATAAAGAGTGATTTAAAAAATATTTGTCTAATTTGATGCCTAAATAAATTATGTTCATAAATTGGAGACAGGGAAATTACTAACCTATGAATGTGTTACTATAAAATTTCTTCAATAACAAAAGAAAAACTTCTAAATTTTCAGAGGATATCACTACAGCTTGAACTATTTCCTATAATTTTTTAAATCATGTATCCCTACTCTATCCTAATGAGTAATGACTATATAACTTCAATTACACTTCTGTCAGGATGAAAGGATATTATGAAAGGATTTGCTGTGACAATGCAATTAAAATACTGATACTCACAAGATACTTATGAATGTTGCCATGACATAGGAAAGTGAAAAATGTCCAGAAAACGAAAGAGTCAAGTGAAAAGAAAGGAGAAACAGAAATATAGAAAGAAGAAGAAGAAGGGGAAAGAGGAGGAGTGCAGTGGAGTGTAGGAGGGAGATGAAGAGCAGCAGAAATACTAAATCAAAATGCAAATGGAATGAGCAATAAACAACACCCATTTGAGCACTGAACCCTAGTACAAGTGCTAAAACCCGTAACTAGCGATTCAGAGTTTACATGCTGAAGAGTGGCCTGGAACTGGCATTCCATATATAACTGGGAATCAAAAGCAACACACATACCTAAGGACAGTAGCAAGGACCGGAGAAGCAAGGGTGTTCATTCCTCCCTTGCACTTATTGAGCTCACTCATTTGGCCTCTGCAAAAACTGGACAGCTTTAATGAATGGCAGTCAATTATCAAAACAGGTGGTGGCTCCAATTACAGCTGCTATTCCAGATTTTGTCTCTTCTATGGAGCAAATCAACATAGCCCTAGCACATGGTATGTAGCTAATGAGCTGGCCATGGTTTTGCCTCTATGTTATTTAGCATAGACCACCAGAAGCAGTTTGAGTGGACAGCAGGAACACATCACTGTCTTTTGCAGGACCAAGTCATTCTTTCTCTGTCACTATTCAGACTGGAGTGAGTGTGACTGCTTTACTATCTCATAGGACATCTTGGCTTCATGGATGGCCTCATGCTAAATGAATCTGTAGAGAACGAAGCAGCGAAAAGCCTTTATATACCACCTGCATGACAGAAAATATATCTCACCAAATTGAGAATTTCTTCTCAGTAGAGTTCTAGGGATCCAATGGGATAAGTTGTAATAATGACCAGGATGAATGAGTTGTCTTCCATGAAGTGAGTGGTAGTAGAGCCATCAAGCTGTATAAGAACACTTTCTGACTGAAGAGTAATTAATATGCTTCATATATGTGTGACTGAGTTTGAATAGATATCAAGGTTCAAAGCAAGTTCCCTAAACTTAATTTAGATTCTCATGCCACCCACATTTGCTACATTGTCACTTCTTCCTTTATACTTGTATAATGCTAAGAATATTTAGGCGATATTCCACTAAAAATAACAAAGCCCAGTGGTTTATGATAATTAAGGTAAATACCATAAAATGAGAGGTACAAATATGACCAAGATACCATGTTTCAAACTAGAAGTAAAGGATTTAAATTCACCATCTTAGAAGCAGATTTTTATACTGAATATAAATGCATAAACCCAGCTAAATTCTTTTTAAAAATTATATACTACGCAGGTCAAGAAGGAACAGTTAGAACTGGACATGGAAAAATGGACTAGTTCCAAACTGGGAAAGGAATATGACAAGGCTATATATTGTCACCCTGCTTAATTAACTTCTATGCAGAGTACATCATGCAAAATGCTGGGTTGGATGAAGTACAAGTTGTAATCAAGGTTACCAGGAGAAATATCAACAATCTCAGATATGCAGATGACACCACCCTTATGGCATAAAGTGAAGAGAAACTGAAGAGCCTACTGATGAAAATGAAAGAGGAGAGTGAAAAAGCTGGCTTAAAATTCAACATTCAGAAAACTAAGATCATGGCATTTGGGCCCATCACTTCATAGCAAATAGATAGGGAAACAATGGAAACAGTGAGAGACTATTTCCTTGAACTCCAGAATCACTGCAGATGGTGACTGCAGCCATGAAATTAGAAAGCACTTGCTCCTTGGAAGAAAAACTATGACCAACCTAGACAGCATATTAAAAAGAAAAGACATTACTTTGCTAACAAAGGTCCATTTAGTCAAAAGCTATGGTTTTTCCAGTAGTCATATATAGATGTGAAGTGAAGTGAAGTGAAGTGAAGTGAAGTCGCTCAGTTGTGCCTGACTCTTTGTGACCCCGTGGACTGTAGCCTGCAAGGCTCTCTGTCCATGGGATTCTCCAGGCAAGAATACTGGAGTGGGTTGCCATTTCCTTCTCCAGGGGATCTTCCCGACCCAGGGATCAAACCTGGGTCTCCTGCATTGGAGGCAGACGCTTTAATCTCTGAGCCACCAGGGAAGCCCAATGGATGTGAAAGTTGGACCATAAAGAAAGCTAAGCACTGAAGAACTGACACTTTTGAACTGTGGTATTGGAGAAGACACTTGAGAGTCCATCAGACTGCAAAGAGATCAAAGCAGTCAATCCTAAAGGACATCAGTCCTAAATATTCATTGGAAGGACTGATGCTAAAGCCGAAACTCCAATACTTTGGCCACCTGATGTGAAGAACTGACTCATTGGAAAAGACCCTGATGGTGGGAAAGATTGAAAGCTGGAGGAGAAGGGGAAGACAGAAAATGAGATGGTTGGATGGCATCACTAATTGGATGAACATGAGTTTGAGCAAGTTCCCAGAGTTGATGGACAAGGAAGCCTGGGGTGCTACAGTTCATGGGGTCACAAAGAGTCGGACATGCCTGAGCAACTTAACTGAACTGATAATCATGAAAACATGGAAAATTTAAAAAGAAATTAAAATAAATTTTATAATCATGAATATATATACCACAGGCTAATAATGAGTAGTTCTATTAATATCAGATTAAATATATGATTTTTAGTGTCATTAAAGAAGAAGGGAGCCAGTATATAGTGATAAAAGTTTTCCAGAAAATTTTAAGCACTCTAAACTGCTATTTTCTAATAGTACAACCTAAAAATAAATTGACTTCCCTGGTGGCTCAGATGGTAAAGAATCTGCCTGCAATGCAGGAGACCTGGGCTCGATCCCTGGGTAGGGAAATTATTTGGGGCTTTGCTAGTGGCTCAGACAGTAAAGAATCTGCCTGCAGTACTGGAGAACCAGGTTTGAACTGTGGGTCAGGAAGACACTGTGAAGAAAGGAATGACAACCCACTTCAGTATTCTTGCCTTGAGAATCCCATGGACAAAGGAGACTGGCGGGCTACAGTCCTTGAGGTCGCAAAAAGTTGGACACAACTGAGTGAATTTCACTTCACTTCAAAAATATTATGTAGCGTTTTATGAAAATGAAAGAGCTAATTGACAATTTCTAATCATATTTTCAGATTACAACCTACCTTTCCACTTAATGTAACTAATATAAGCTTTCTTAATTGAGGCAAGGGTTTTTCTCTCTTCTTACACCAGATCCTCATTTGTCTTAGTCTATTCAGGCTGCTCTAACCAAATACCACTGACTAAGTAGTTTATGAACAGGAGAAATTTATTTCTCACATTTCTTTAGACTAAATCCAAGCACAAGAGGCCAGCATGTAAGTTCTGATGAAGGTTTACTTTCTCTTTCCTGTGTCTTCAGGTTATGAAATGGATGATGGATCTCTATGGAGTTTCCTTTATAATAGCATTGATCTCACAACATGCGCACACTGCTATAATTAAAATGAATAATCAAGGACCTACTGTATAGCACAGGGAACTCTGCTCAATGTTATGTGGCAGCCTGGATTGGAGGGGAGTTGGGAGAGAATGGCTACAGTATATGTAAGGCTGAGCCCCTTTGCTGTCTGCCTGAAATTATCACAACATTGTTAATTGACTATATTCCTATAAAATAAAAAGTTTAAAGAAAAGAGCTTTGATATCATTTGTGCCGACTCCTCACTCATGACCTAATCAACTCCCAAAGCCCCCACCCAACTGGTACCTTATCTTTGAAGATTAGGATTTCAGTGTATGAATTTGGGAAGGACACATTCTGCATATAGCATCATTTAATACAAGAAGGACCTCAATAAATATCAGCTGATTAAATAAATTATTGATAGACCTAACACACAAGATATAAAAGTATGAAATATATCAAATACATTTAGTTTACTGGATATATAGGGATCCTTGCACCCCATAATAAAACAGTAAATAACCTATACTAATAAAATAGAATATTTACAATGGTTTTCCATTAAACTATCTTTGAAAGAGATTTTCTAAATTTGCATCATACAGATCCCATGCATTAAAAACTATTAATTTAGAAGTAAATTATAAAAGATACATTTAAAAATAAGGGAAAGAAACAACGTTATAAATGAAAGAAAATTAGAAAAATAAATAATATAAAAGACCCAAATTAATACACTAGAAAAAGATGACATTGATATAGATTATCAGCAGAAACAGCCGTTGTCTCTTTGAGAATGCTAAAAAAATGAGAAAATAAGACAGGTTTAAATACAAATGATTAGAAATGAAAAAGGAAATATAATTTTCAAAAAATAGAATAAAATCCCAAGAATGTTATGGATACACATTTGAAAATTTCAAAGAAATAGAAAAGTTCTAAAAAACTATGATTTACTTAGACTTACTTGAGAAGAGTCCTGGGTGTTCATTGGAAGGACTGATACTAAAGCTGAAACTCCAATACTTTGGCCACCTCATGCGAAGAGTTGATTCATTGGAAAAGACCCTGATGCTGGGAGAGATCTGAGAAGGCAATGGCACCCAACTCCAGTACTCTTGCCTGGAAAATCCCATGGATGGAGGAGCCTGGTGGGCTGCAGTCCATGCGGTCGCTAAGAGTTGGACACGACTGAGCGACGTCACTTTCACTTCTCACTTTCATGCATTGGAGAAGGAAATGACAACCCACTCCAGTGTTCTTGGCTGGAGAATCCCAGGGACGGGGGAGCCTGGTGGGCTACCATCTATGGGGTCGCACAGAGTCGGACACGACTGAAGCGACTTAGCAGTAGCAGCTGGAAGGGATTGGGGGCAGAAGGAGAAGGGGACGACGGAGGATGATATGGTTGGATGGCATCACCGACTCAATGGACATGAGTTCAAGTGAACTCCGGGAGTTAGTGATGGACACGGAGGCCTGGCGTGCTGCGATTCATGGGGTCGCAAAGAGTCAGATACGACTGAGTGACTGAACTGAACTGAACTTGAGAAGAAATTAATATCAGAATGATCTCAGTTCTTTTCAAAAAATGTACCAATAATTAAAAGCTTCGCTCTTAAGCAAAAATACATCCAAACTTTTTAAAATAGAATTTTATTAAAATTTCAAGAAATGTATCATTCCAAGATCTGTGCAAAATTCCAGGAAAACAGAAAGAAGGAAGACACACCCAGGTTTTAAATATAAGGTCACTACGACATACTTGCTTCCCTGGTGGTTCTGAAAGTAAAGAGCCTTCAGAGCTGGAGCCCCAGGTGAGATTCCTGCATCAGGAAGATCCCCTGGAGAAGGAAGTGGCAGCCCTCTCCAGTATTCTTGCCTGGAAAATCCTTTGGACAGAGGAGACTGGCAGGCTATAGTCCACAGCTTTGCAAAGAGTTGGACATGACCAAGCAACTAACAACAAAAACATGATATAATTTCAATAATCCTAAACAAAATACTATAATATATCAAGTGTTGAAGATTATGATCAAGTTAAATTCATTCTAAGAACACAGAACTGCTCTAATATTAAAAAATCTGTTAATATAATTCACCATAGACTGAGATGAAAATAATGTGCTAACTAAAACACTGTATTAAAATAGTTAAAGAAAATCAACACATCTTTACTATTAGAAGCAAATATCTTACAAACTAAGACAAGAAAACTTATTAAACCTGATAAGCTACATTTACAAAGACACCTTAGCTGGCATCATTTACGATGATAAAGTGTTAGAATGGCACCTCTTATAACAAGCAACAAGAAAAAGATATCCACTATCCTATTATACATCATCTGAATATCATATTTTAACTCTTAACTAAGAGATAAGAAAACAAATAGTAGACACAGACTTGAATGGGGATACAAATATTGTCATTATTTTCAAGTACCAATATCTTTCCGGAAAATGATGTTCTAAGTGAAATATGTAATGTCATGTAAGAAAAATAATTTTAAAATTTTGCAACTTTTTTGCAACTTCTTTTGAATAAAGAGATCATGTTCATGGATAGTTCAGTTTTCCCCTAAGTGATCAAGACTTTTCATAGAATTTGACAATCTATCTCTAAATTACTATGTGTTGCAAAATAACCAACATAGGCAGCAAAATCACAGATTGTACAGAACCAGAAATGTATTATAAAATGTAGGAGGACTCTTGTTGGCCACGGGGCTTCCTTGGTGGCTCAGATGATAAAATATCTGCCGGCAATGTAGGATACCTGTGTTTGATCCCTGGGTCAGGATGATCCCCTGGAGAAGGGAATGGCAACCCACTCCAGTATTCTTGCCTGGTGAATCCCCATGGACAGAGGAGACTGGCAGGCTACAGTTCATGGGATTGCAAAGAGTCCGACACTAGGGAGCGACTACATTGCTGGCTACGTTCCCACTCTGCTTAATGTGATTTTCAAACTCAGGGAAGAAAAGATAAAGGGTAAAAGCCATAATATGAAAGTTGGCTCATGAAACGTAGCTTTCAAAGCAGTGTAAAAGTGAAACTAATCCAATCTGGGATTGACAGCTAACCAAGACATCTTTTGTTCTTTGGCATTTAAAGGATGCTCATCCTTAAAATGCAAGTGTTTCAATGTAATTAACATCAGCATATGATAACTCTTAAGAAACAGAACAGGGCAAATATTTTACTGCCACAATCTGTATTAATGACTATAACCCCTAGATCAAAATTATTGTCAGGTCTGCATTTTTTTTTATAAATTACATTTCTTATTCTAAATAATATCCCATTTACAAAATGGCTTTTCTTGCTTACTACTTATGTAGAATGTATGTTCAATGCAATGTGATAGAAGGAGAAAAATCACATTACCTGTAAATGATCCCCATGCTTAATAAGGAATGTGGGGTTTAAATTATTATTTTACTTTATTTTTCCCACTTTCTGGTTTCAAAATCAGGATAGATCAAGCCTTTTTTAAGGAAAAAAAATTCTAAATAAAAACATGTTTAGGGCTTCTCTGGTGGCTCAATGGTAAAGAACCCACCTGACAATGCAGGAGACATGAGTTTGATCCCTGGTCTGGGAAGATCCTACATACTGCAGAGCATGAAGCCTATGTGTCACAACTACTGAGCACATGTGCTACACTATTGAAGCTGGCATGCCTACAGCCCATTCTCTGTAATAAGAGAAGCCACTAAAATGAGAAGTCTGCACACGGCAACTAGAGAGCAGCTCCCGCTCAACCACAACTACAGAAAATCTTGCACAGCAATGAAGACCTAGTACAGCCAAAGGAAATTAAAAAAATAAAACTTTAAAAAAGTTCATAATTTACAGATATATAATAACAACACACAATACACTCAATACCCATGAATTATATACCTAAATATATGTACACATAAAACATCTCTATATTATATGCAAAATTATAGATAATTTTTCAATATATTTCAGATAAAACTTAGTAGGGTTAAAAATTCAACTTACTTGGGGGATACATATCAACTAGTAAAAATTAAAACTTTCATTTAAAAGGCCCCATTAATTTTCATATTCAAAGTACATTCATGAAAAAGGCTGCCAAGTAAGCTACCTTCTTCCTTGAGATCCTGCCTTCCTTTGTCACGTGATTCATATCATGTCCCTGAACATAAAATAACTCATTTTTTTATATGTAGAAAGGGTATGTTTTCAGAAGACATATTACACACATGTTATGCACAACATGAACAGTATGGAAAGGCAAAATGATATGATACTGAAAGAGGAACTCCCCAGGTCCATAGGTGGAGATCAGTGGAGAAATAACTCCAGAAAGAATGAAGGGATGGTGCCAGAGCAAAAGCAATACCCAGCTGTGGATGTGACTGGTGATAGAAGCAAGGTCCAATGCTGTAAAGACCAATATAGCATAGGAACCTGGAATGTCAGGTCCATGAATCAAGGCAAATTGGAAGTGGTCAAATAGGAGATGGCAAGAGTGAACATCAACATTCTAGGAATCAGCAAACTAAAATGGACTGGAATGGGTGTATTTAACTCAGATGACCATTCTATCTACTACTGCGGGCAGGAATCCCTTAGAAGAAATGCAGTAGCCATCATGGTCAACAAAAGAGTCCGAAATACAGTACTTGGATACAATCTCGGACGACGGAATATCTCTGTTTCCAAGGCAAACCATTCAATATCACAGCAATCCAAGCCTATGCCCCAACCAGTAATGCTGAAGAAGCTGAAGTTGAATGGTTCTATGAAGACCTACAAGATCTTTTAGAACTAACACCCAAAAAAGATGTCCTTTTCATTATATGGGACTGGAATGCAAAAGTAGGAAGTCAAGAAACACCTGGATTAACAGGCAAATGTGGCCTTGGAATATGGAATGAAGCAGAGCAAAGACTAATAGAGTTTTGCCAAGAGAATGCACTGATCATAGCAAACACCCTCTTCCAACAACACAAGAGAAGACTCTACACACAGACATCACCGAATAGTCAACACCGAAATCAGACTGATTATATTCTTTTCAGCCAAAGATGGAGAAGCTCTATATAGTCAGCAAAAACAAGACTGGGAGATGACTGTGGCTCCAATCATGAACTCCTTATAGCCAACTTCAGACTTAAATTGAAGAAAGTAGGGAAAACCACTAGACCATTCAGGTATGAACTAAATCAAATCCCTTATGATTATACAATGGAAGTGAGAAATAGATTTAAGGGACTAGAACTGATAGATGGAGTGCCTGATGAACTATGGACTGAGGTTCCTGACATTATACAGGAGATAGGAATCAAGACCATCCCCATGGAAAAGATATGCAAAAAAGCAAAATGGCTGTCTGGGGAGGCCTTACAAATAGGTATGAAAACAAGAGAAGTGAAAAGCAAAGGAGAAAAGGAAAGATATAAGCATCTGAATGCAGAGTTCCAAAGAATAGCAAGAAGAGATAAGAAAGCCTTCCTCAGCAATCAATGCAAAAAATAGAGGGAAAAAACAGAATGGGGAAGACTGGAGATCGCTTCAAGAATATTAGAGATACGAAGGGAATATCATGCAAAGATGGGCCTAATAAAGGACAGAAATGGTATGGACCTAACAGAAGCAGAAGATATTAAGAAGAGGTGGCAAGAATACAGAGAAGAACTGTACAAAAAAGATCTTCATGACCAACATAATCACGATGGTATGATCACTCACCTAGAGGCAGACATGCTGGAATGTGAAGTCAAGTGAGCCTTAGAAAGCATCATTACGAACAAAGGTAGTGGAGGTGATGGAATTCCAGTTGAGCTATTTCAAATCCTGAAAGATGATGCTTTGAATGTGCTGCATTCAATATGCCAGCAAATTTGGAAAACTCAGCAGTAGCCACAGGACTGGAAAAGGTCAGTTTTCATTCCAATCCCAAAGAAAGGCAATGCCAAAGAATGTTCAAACTACCACACAGTTGCACTCATCTCATACACTAGTAAAGTAATACTCAAAATTCTCCAAGCCAGGCTTCAGCAATATGTGAACTGTGAACTTCCAGATGTTCAAGCTGGCTTTAGAAAAGGCAGAGGAACGAGAGATCAAATTGCCAACATCTGCTGGATCATTGAAAAAGTAAGAGAGTTCCAGAAAAACATCTGTTTCTGCTTTATTGACTATGCCAAAGCCTTTGACTGTGTGGATCACAATAAACTGCAGAAAATTCTGAAAGAGATGGGAATACCAGACCACCTGACTTGGCTCTTGAGAAACCTATATGCAGGTCAGGAAGCAACAGTTAGAACTGGACATGGAACAAGAGATTGGTTCCAAATAGGAAAAGGAATGCGTTACGGCTATATATTGTCAACCTGTTTATTTAACTTATATGCAGAGTACATCATGAGAAACGTTGGGCTGGAAGAAGCACAAGCTGGAATAAAGATTGCCAGGAGAAATATTAAAAACCTCAGATATGCAGATGACACCACCCTTATGGCAGAACGTGAAGAGGAACTAAAAAGCCTCCTGATGAAAGTGAAAGTGGAGAGTGAAAAAGTTGGCTTAAAGCTCAACATTCAGAAAACGAAGATCTTGGCATCTGATCCCATCACTTCATGGGAAATAGATGGGGAAACAGTGTCAGACTTTATTTTTGGGGGCTTCAAAATCAGTGCAGATGGTGAATGCAGCCATGAAATTAAAAGATGCTTACTCCTTGGAAGGAAAGGTATGACCAACCTAGATAGCATATTAAAAAGCAGAGACATTACTTTGCCAACAAAGATCCATCTAGTCAAGGCTATGGTTTTTCCATTGGTCATGTATGGATGTGAGAGTTGGACTGTGAAGAAAGCCGAGCGCCAAAGAATTGATGCTTTTGAACTGCGGTGTTGGAGAATACTCCTGAGAGTCTCTTGGACTGCAAGGAGATCCAACAAGTCCCTTCTAAAGGAGGTCAGTCCTGGGTGTTCATTGGAAGGACTGATTGTAAAGATGAAACTCCGGTACTTTGGCCACCTCATGCGAAGAGTTGACTCATTGGAAAAGACTCTGATGCTGGGAGGGATTGGGGGCAGGAGGACAAGGGGATGCCAAAGAATGAGATGGCTGGATGACATCACGGACTCGGTGGATGTGAGTTTGCGTGAACTCCAGGAGTTGGTGATGGACAGGGAGGCCTGGCGTGCTGCGATTCATGGGGTCGCAAAGAGTCGGACAGGACTGAGTGACTGAACTGAACTGAACTGACACGCAATATGTTACACAGGACACCTCAAATATTAGATCTTACTTTGATTATTTGTTGTTACACTGTAGTCATTTTTTATGTCCATTAAATGTCTATGTGTGCTTTGTGTGATAGAGAATCAAAAATAGGATGGCCAGCTGTTTTTTTGACACATGGGCATATATGTGAGTATATATTTCTTTTTTAAATTAATTTATTTTTTTTATTGAAGGATGATTTCCTTATCAACTTTTGTTGTTTTCTGTCAAACCTCAACATGAATCAGCCATAGGTATACATATATTCCCTCCTTTTTGAACCATCCTCCCATCTGCCTCCCCATCGCACCCCTCTAAGTTGATACAGAGACCCTGTCTGAGTTTCCTGAGCCATACAACAAATTTCTGTTGGCTATGTTTTACATTTGGTAATGTGTTTCCATGTTACTCTTTCAATACATCTCACCCTTTCCTCCTCTCTCCCCATGTCCATAAGTCTATTCTCTATGTCTTTTTCTCCACTGTTGCCCTGTAAATAAAGTCTTCAGTACTATTTTTCTAGATTCTGTATATATGTGTTAGAATACAATATTTATCTTTCTCTTTCTGACTTACCTCACTCTGCATGATAGGTTCTAGGTTCATCCCGCTCATTAGAACTGACTCAAAGGCATTCCTTCTTATGGCTGAGTAATATTCCATTGTATATATATACCACAACTTCTTTATCCATTCATCTGTCGATGAACATCTAGGTTGCTTCCATGTTCTAGCTATTGTAAATAGTGCTGCAGTGAACAATGGGATACATGTGTGTTTTTCAATTTTCGTTTCCTCAGGGTATATGTCTAAGAGTCATGTTGCTGGGTCATATGGTGGTTTTATTCCTAGTTTTTTTAAGGAATCTCCATACCATCTTCCTTAGTGGCTGTATCAATTTACATTCCCACCAACAGTGCAAGAGCGTTCCCTTTTCTCCACACCCTCTCCAGCATTTATTGTTTGTAGACTTTTTGATGATGACCATTCTGACTGGTGTGAGGTGATATCTCATTGCAGTTTTGATTTTCATGTCTCTAATAATGAGTGATTTTGAACATCTTTTCATGTGTTTGTTAGCCATCTGTATGTCTTCTTTGGAGAAACAGCTGTTTAGTATTTTTTCCCCACTTTTTGATTGGGTCGTTTGTTTTTCTGCTGTTGAGTTGTATGAGCTGCTTGCATATGTTTCTTATCATTAAATAGATAGTAACGTCCCACAATGGGAAAGAAATATTCAAAATCAATTAAGATGACGTTTGAATAGATAATTCTGCTAGATAATCTAAGCCTTATTACATGTTTTTACTAAGTCAGTCATGAGCCAGTTTCAAACTTTTCCCAAGCTAAATGATATGATGATACAACTATAATGCCATAACTGGTGATATAGTGTGTGTCCTTTTATTTGGTGATGGAACCTGAACTGCTCATATAATTAAATAAATCTAGACATAGACCTTATAGCTTTCACCAAAATCAAATCAATTTGAATTTCAGACGCAAGTGTAAAAGCAAACTGTAAAATTTCTAGAGGGCAACACTGGAGAAAATAGTAACTTCAGTTTGGGGAATGACTTTTTCATACAATACTAAAGCACCATTTATAAAAGGAAAACTGATAAGATGTACTTCATTTAAATTTGCAAAAGACACATCTAATAAAAGACTCTAGTGGATAAAACCCATGAAACAAAGGTTCTAGACAGTAACCTACAATAAGGGACTTACTTTATTATGGTATCTATTCAAAAGTAATTCATCTTCTTATTTCACAATATGGGGTGGATCTGAATTTCTGTTTTGCACACTTATTTTTTTTCACATTCCTCTACCAGATGACCCAGGTCCTCTGACTCTGTAATATCCTCAGAATTTTTTCCTACTGTCACAGGAAAATGTTAGAGAATTAATTCAGCATATGCCCCCCTCATTTTTAATTTTACAGATTGAAATTTGAGTAATTTTTGAAGTTGTATTCCTTATGTTTCTCATTCCAGATAACTGATCTCAGTGACTCTTACAGAATAATATGAGATTATTTATGTGTGGATAAATGGAAGTGTGCTTTCTCCACAATATGGATCTTCAAATCTATTACACATATTATTTACAGTACCAAATCTCTAGAAAAATATTGACAATAAATATCAATCGTCTGGAATTCTTTTCAATATCAAATAGTTGATGCTATATCTAGTATAAAAGAAGGAAAGAATAATTTGTATATATGCAAAAAATTTAAGTGCACTGAGATACTCATTTAACAAATAAAATGCAAAATGATAAATTTGTGTTAGTTTTCTCTTTATTCAATAGGCTTCAACTAGAAATCATGGGCATGAAAAAACAGGTGAAACAGTTTTAATTAGCTATCTCAGCTGCTGGAGATGATCCTACATTTTCTGATATTCAAAAATTAAATTGCAGTTGTCTCTTTTCAAAACACAAGAAACATAGGGTTTCCAATATTATTGTTCATTATTACCTTTGAGATGATTTAATATATATTTCATTGTTAATATCCTTGCTGCTGTTCAATATCTACTAATTTCCTTTTTGTGGATTCATGTTTTGGGTGTTAATTTGCTAAGTGGAACTCAGAAGAAGGAACGTGGTCAGGTAGGTTCTCTTCTTCTTCTGAATGAAGTTATCATAGTGTTTTAAGTCAACAAATACATGGCATACTTATTGCATGAATATTTAAAATATAATGATCATGTTTCAGTTCAGTTCAGTTCAGTTGCTCAGTCTTGTCCGACTCTTTGCAACCCCATGAACTGCAGTACGCCAGGCCTCCCTGCCCATCACTGACTCCCAGAGTCCACCCAAACCCATGTCCATCGAGTCAGTGATGCCACCCAACCATCTCATCCTCTGTTGTCCCCTTCTCCTCCTGTCTTCAATCTTTCCCAGCATCAGGGTCTTTTCCAATCAGTCAGCTCTTCGCATCAGGTGACCAAAGTATTGGAGTTTCAGCTTCAACATCATTCCTTCCCATGAACACCCAGGACTGATCTCCTTTAGAATGGACTGGTTGGATCTCCTTGCAGTCCAAGGGACTCTCAAGAGTCTTCTCCAACACCACAGTTCAAAAGCATCAATGCTTCAGCACTCAGCTTTCTTTAGAGTCCAAATCTCGCATCCGTACATGACCACTGGAAAAACCAAAGCCTTGACTAGATGGACCTTTGTTGGCAAATAATGTCTCTGCTTTTTAATATGCTGCCAAGGTTGGTCATAATTTTCCTTTCAAGGAGTAAGTGTCTTTTAATTTCATTGCTGCAATTGCCATCTGCAGTGATTTTGGAGCCCAGAAAAATAAAGTCAGTCACTGTTTCCCACTATTTCAACATCTATCTGCCATGAAGTAATGGGACCAGATGCCATGATCTTAGGTTTCTGAATGTTGAGCTTTGAGCCAACTTTTTCACTCTCCTTTTTGACTTTCATCAAGAGGCTCTTTAGTTCTTCTTCACTTTCTGGCATAAGGGTGGTGTCATCTGCATATCTGAGGTATTTGATATTTCTCCCAGCAATCTTGATCCCAGATTGTGCTTCCTCCAGCCCAGCATTTCAGATGATGTACTCTGCACATAAGGTAAATAAGCAGGGTGACAATATACAGCCTTGATGTACTCCTTTTCCTATTTGGAACCAGTCTGTTGTTCCATGTCCAGTTCTAACTGCTGCTTCCTGACCTGCATACAGGTTTCTGAAGAGGCAGGTCAGATGGTCTGGTATGCCCATCTCTTTCAGAATTTTCCACAGTTTATTGTGATCCATACAGTCAAAGGCTTTGGCTTAGTCAATAAAGCAGAAATAAATGTTTTTCTGGAACTCTTGCTTTTTTGATGATCCATCAGATGTTGGCAATTTGATCTCTCGTTCCTCTACCTTTTCTAAAACCAGCTTGAAAATCTGGAAGTTCATGCTTCACGTATTGCTGAAGCCTGGCTTGCAGAATATTGAGCATTACTTTACTAGCATGTGAGATGAGTACAACTGTGCAGTAGTTTGAGAATTCTTTGGCATTGCCTTTCTCTGAAAACTGATCTTTTCCAGTAAAGCCAAAGAAGCTGAAGTTGAACAGTTCTATGAAGTTCTACAAGACCTTCGAGAACTAACACCCAAAAAGATGTCCTTTTCATTATAGGGGACTGGAATACAAAAATAGGAAGTCAAGAAACACCTAGAGTAACAGGCAAATTTGGCCTTGGAGTACAGAATGAAACAGGGCAAAAGCTAATAGAGTCCTGCCAAGAGAACACACTGGTCGTAGCAAACACCCTCTTCCAACAATACAAGAGAAGACTCTACACTTGGACATCACTAGATGGTCGACACTGAAATCAGATTGAGTCTATTCTTTGCAGCCAATGATGGAGAAGCTCTTTACAGTCAGTAAAAATAAGACTGGGAGCTGACTGTGGCTCAGATCATGAACTCCTTATTGCCAAATTCAGAGTGAAATTTAAGAAAGTGGAGAAAACCACTAGACCATTCAGGTAAGACGTGAATCCCTTATGACTATACAGCAGAAGTGAGAAATAGATTTAAGAGGCTAGATTTGATAGACAGAGTGCCTGATAAAGTATGGATGGAGGTTCATGACATTGTACAGGAGACAGGAATCAAGACCATCCCAAGAAAAAGAAAGGCAAAAAAGCAAAATGGCTGTCTGAGGAGGCCTTACAAATAGCTGTGAAAAGATGGGAAGTGAAAAGCAAAGGAGAAAAGGAAAGATATACCGATTTGAATGCAGAGTTCCAAAAAATAGCAAGGAGAGATAAGAAAGCCTTCCTCAGCAATCAATGCAAAGAAATAGAGGAAAACAATAGAATGGGAAAGATTAGAGATATCTTCAAGAAAATTAGAGATACCAAGGGAACATTTCATGCAAAGATGGGCTCAATAAAGGACAGAAATGGTAGGCACCTAACAGAAGAATAAAATATTAAGAAGAAGTGACAAAAATACACAGAAGAACTGTACAAAAAAGATCTTCATGACCCAGATAATCACGATGGTGTGATCACTCACCTAGAGGCAGACATCCTGGAATGTGAAGACAAGTGGGCCTTAGAAAGCATCACTACGAACAAAGCTAGGGGAGGTGATGGAATTCCAGTTGAGCTTTTTCAAATCCTGAAAGATAATGCTGTGAAAGTGCTGCACTAAATATGCCAACAAATATGGAAAACTCAGCAGTGGCCACAGGACTGGAAAAGTTTAGTTTTCATTCTAATCCCAAAGAAAGGCAATGTCAAAGAATGATCATGTTTAGGGGTAATAGTTGATGACTTTTGCTCCTGTACAAACATAGACACATACACACTGTTCTTTCCCCTAAGTGAAGTAATCTCAAATGACTTTGAAAGTGAACAAATCTTATTTAAAAACTCTGCATTTGAATGTGCTCAAATATTTTCTAAACCATCATTATTAAGCATATACTTTACATGAAGTATAATATGGCCTTTATAATGTAAAGTTCAATAATATATAATCCCAGATATTAAGGAAAAGAAATTCTAGTAGAAAATACAAATATGTTCATTAGCATTTACAATAGATTCTCATGCTGTACTGTTATACTGTTGTTATGTTGTATTAGCCATGGGTGCCTCAAAAGATTGACTGTGCTTGGGCAGTCATTCACCAAAATTTATGTTTGTGCATTTATATAGTGTGGGTGGATCTTCATGAAAATATAATATAATTCCAAGTGAATATATGTGCTAGTGCTAGTCCTAAGTCGCTCCAGTGGTGTCTGACTCTTTGTGATCCTATGAACTGTAGCCTGCCAGGCTCCTCTGTCTATGGGATCCTTCAGGCAAGAAACGAGTGTGTTGCCATTTCCTTCTCCAGGGGATCTTCCCGAAATGGAGACTGAACCTGAGTCTCTTACATCTCTTGCATTGGCAGCTGGGTTCTTTACCACTAACCCACCTGGGAAGCCCAAGGAATATATGCTATATACTAATACCTGGGTTCATACTTGAGCACAGCTTTGTCTTAAGTGTAACTCAGGTATGTTTCCAGACAAGAAACTCTGTGTTCTTCAATATTATTACATCGAAATAGAGATAATAATAATTCTTTTATATAAGGAGTTACCATGTATAGACAAGTTCCTGGCACATGTTAAATTTGAGTAAACCTTGACTTCTTTATTATTATTGCTACATTATTGTAATTAAATGCAAAAGGTACCACTTGCTGCAGGCTGCAATTTTATCACTGTCTCAGTAATTTTTTTCAAACTTTGGAAAGCCTTATATAGGCCATCTTTCTGCTAGTTTTGTTGTATCCAAGTACCCCTTTTCTAGTATATCAGGGATATTAAACTTGTATCTGTTTTAATGTCTTTCACTAAATATTCTCTTTCCTTGAGTTCTTTCTATACTGAACCCAGACGTGCTGTGCATTATACTAGGTTCTAAGAAGACCATGGTGAGCAAAAAGAAAGATACGGTGTCTGTCTACTGATGGAGTTTATCATCTAGTTCAGCTAGTGATATAATTAAGTGTTGAAAGTGAAAGTGTTAGTCACTCAGTTGTGTCCAACTCTTTGAGACCCCATGAACTGTATGTTGCCTGCCAGGCTCCTCTCTCCAGGGAATCCTGCAGACAAAGATACTGGAATGGGTAGCCATTCTCTTCTCCAGGGCATCTTCCCAATCTAGGGATCAAACCCAACTGTCTGAGCCACCAGGGAAGCTCATGATAATATTACAAAGAAATTAGAATAATATTATCAGTCTATCATAGGCAGATGACTTAGTGATTTCAGGGAAAGTTCTGTTAGGAAGCTTTAGATGAGGTCTGTAATACAATTTGCAGTTTATAAAGTAAATGAAAGAGGGAGTAGGAAGAGGCTATGAATTTGTATGAAAGCCATTGTGATTGCAATGAGCAATCTATGGGAGCATATATTGAGATGGGGTTGAAGAAACTGACAATTTTATGTCATGCAGGCCGTTGGAGGTCCTGTTGAGATATTTAAATTTTAGTATTATTGTGTTTTTGTTTATTTATTTATTTACTTATTTTAATTTCTGAGAGTCCTGGGCAATCACTGAAATGGTATGTGTATCTGTGTACACTAATACTAATACATATCTAGGGTGGGATGGATGATAAAGTTAAATTTGAGGAATCAAATTTATACCAAATTTTAATTTCCAAATTTTTCTCGTTGGATTTTTCCAGGAACAAATAATGAACATTCATCTGCTGATATTTCTCTTTGGCATTTTTTACTCCCCTGAGTGACTAGAGTGATTGCAGTTTCTCCATGTTTTGCCTGTGTCCACCTGGAAGATATGCCTTCTCATGCTAGGCAGTATTGGCATCTTCAAAAGCACACTGCTTAGTGTTAGCTATCATTTATTCTAGACACCAGTCTCTATTTGACTTTTCACATTTCCTCTCATAAGTTGGTTTGGTTCCTGACCCAAGTGGATTGGTCTGATTTTTTTCTATTCATATTTCTTCTTTTAATCAAGCTCTCCCACCACCCACTTAACTTCTTAGATACATTTTAACTTCTTAAAGAACCAATTAAATCTGAACTCAAGTTTTAAGTACATATGTTCCCACTAAAAAGGATTTTTTTCAACATGTATATGAAAACAGACATTTTAACCTACTTTGGTGTATCTTTTTTAATCATTTGAAAGCAGGAACTGGAACAAGAATAACTACTGGGAATTAGCCTAAATTCATGGAAACACTTAATTTTTCAGGATCTGATTTTAACCCTAGGGCAATGCTTTGACAACATATGGTTTAGATTTGGCATAAGAGTGGAAGCATGCTGAAATCACTGCCTAGAGATTCACAGTCCTTTAATACAGAAGTGTTCCAGTTAGATTTGGTCAGAGATCACAGAAGCACATTTCCAGAGAATGCTTCAGCTTGTAAAATGTACTAAAGAATACAGCAATGAAACCAAGGGACCACAATTCAGCCACCATTATTAGGCAAGCTCCTATATTTCAGCTAATGTGTTGCACTTTGGGGACATAAAGATTTTGAGGTTTTGGTCCTCTATTACAGTCAGAACTTTGACCTAGTTATTTCTTCAAACAGCTCATATTATAAAGGTATAAGAGATACCTAATAATAGAATGTGAAAGTATGAGTCAATCAATTTTGCTAAAAAAGCTATGAGAACCTAGAGAACTAAGTTATTTGCTCAGGCCATGGTGTGAGGGAAGGTACTACAGAGTAGGTGACATTTAATCTGAAATTGTGAAAATTGAGTATGATGTTTCTAAAAGTGGGGGATGATATTTCAGGTAAATGGAACGGTAGATGCCAAAGTAGAGAGATGTGAAACTGTGTGGCCAAGAACATCATTCATGAGTACTTGAGTTTTCCTGGCAGCCTAGATGGTAAAGACAATGCAGGAGACCTGTGTTCTGATCCCTGGGTTGGGAAATCCGCTGGAGAAGGGAATGGCTACCCACTCCAGTATTATTGCCTGGAAAATTCAATGGACAGAGGAGCCTGGTGGGCTATAGTCCATGGGGTCTCAAGGAGTCAGACATGACTGATCGACTAACACTTTCACTTTTTCATACAGTAAAGGATTTGAGACTTAAAAAGGCAGATTTGTATCAGTTCACAAGTAATACATCAGAAGGACTGATGCCTAGCTTCAAAATATTTTAAGTCCTGATGGGATAAAGGTGACCATGGTTTGCAAGTAACCCAAACACATAATATATCCTAGAAAAGATAGCAATATCCCAGACTTCCATTTACCTCTGTAAGACAGTCAGCACACTATCCAAAAAAAGTGGATATACAAAGAGACAAGATTTAATTGATACCAGGAGGTAGAATAAGCAGAAGATAGAGTTATTGAATGTGGATTCTAAAATACAGTATTCCCACAGTCAAATGGCAACTATCTTAATATTTAATAAAAATTTTAGATTTGAAAAATGTATAGGTAAATTTATTCATTAATAGATGGGTTTAACACAGATTAGACACAATGGAAAAGATAATATGAAAACTGTAAAGTAGATAAATATGCAAAGCAAGCATCAGTAGTCAGTTCAGTTCAGTTCAGTCGCTCAGTCGTGTCAGACTCTTTGTGACCCCATGAATCGCAGCACACCAGGCCTCCCTGTCCATCACCAACTCCCGGAGTTCACTGAGACTCACGTCCATCGAGTCAGTGATGCCATCCAGTCATCTCATCCTCTGTCGTCCCCTTCTGCTTCTGCCCCCAATTCCTCCCAGCATCAGAGTCTTTTCCAATGAGTCAACTCTTTGCATGAGGTGGCCAAAGTACTGGAGTTTCAGCTTCAGCATCATTCCCTCCAAAGAAATCCCAGGGCTGATTTCTTTCAGAATGGACTGTTTGGATCTCCTTGCAGTCCAAGGGACTCTCAAGAGTCTTCTCCAACACCACAGTTCAAAAGCATCAATTCTTCGGTGCTCAGCTTTCTTCACAGTCCAACTTTCACATCTATACATGACCACAGGAAAAACCATAGCCTTGACTAGATGAACGTTTATTGGCAAAGTAATGTGTCTGCTTTTCAATATGCTATCTAGGTTGGTCACAACTTTTCTTCCAAGGAGTAAGCATCTTTTAATTTCATGGCTGCAGTCACCATCTGCAGTGATTTTGGAGCCCCGAAAAATAAAGTCTGACACTGTTTCCACTGTTTCCCCATCTATTTCCCATGCAGTGGATGGGACTGGAAGCCATGATCTTCATTTTCTGAATGTTGAGCTTTAAGCCAACTTTTTCACTCTCCACTTTCACTTTCATCAAGAGGCTTTTTAGTTCCTCTTTACTTTCTGCCATAAAGACTTAAAAAGTTTAAGCATCAGAGAACAGTGAGAGAGATGAAGGAAATACAGTTCATGATATAACATACTGGTATTCTGTGTCCTCAAAAACAAGAGAGAGAAAATGAGAAAGAAACAATATTTTAAAAGTTAATGGTTCAGAGTTTTCAAAAACACAAATGATGCCAAATTATAAAATCAAGAGCTTTTACAAAATCAAGAACAATTATAAACTCAAACATATTTAGACAAATTACAGTATATCTGCATGGTTAAAAAATAACCAGTGCTATTTCTTCAAGAAACAATACAATGTCAAAAGATAAAAAAGAAATATGTTTTAAATACTGAGAGAAACTGTCAACCCATAACACTATGCCCAATAATAACTATTATTAAAACCAAAACCCCAAAAACCTGAATTCTGCTTCCAGCTAAAATGAATTAAGCTGTGCTAGAATTTCTCTCCTATCTAAAACAACCAGAAAAACTAAACCAAATTTATCAAATAGCAAGTTTTGAGATACTGAACACTGAGAAACAAAGGAGAGACACCCCAGAGAGACAGGAAACAAGGTAAGCCCTATGATTATTTCAGCTTACTATTTGAGACATATTCCAGGCTGAAGCATAGGGAAATGAATCCATGCAAATCTAAGCAGACCCCTGACTTTAGAAGACAGAGCTGAGTATTCTATTTGTGAAGAGGGAGTAATTAGAGGTTAGTGGACAGAGTACTTGAGAGGTGAAAGCTCACAAACAGAATGCCAGTGATCTGCAGAGGGCCCTTCTCAAATATTCAGCCAAGGATTATTAGTGCATGCATATAAGAAAACTAGTTGATGTCAAAAAAAGAAAACCTACAAAAAGATTAGAAGAAACATAATTGGCATAAACACTTGGTGCATGCTTATTTTCCCCAGCCAGATGGAAAGCTTCCATAATCCATTGATCATTGGGTAGAATACACAGGAAAGTCTTGCCTCAGTAGTAGGAAATAATTAGGTCAAGATTAAACACTGATTGACTTTTGCCAAGTACATCTTAAAAGCAGGACATGAAAGGATCACACTGACTTCAAATTAAAAAAAACTATGTCCTAGAGAAAAGTCCAAAATATTTATAGGGATATAATAATATCTAGTGCTCTAATGTCCAACTAGGTAGAGTTCACAGCCTAATCAAAGATAATTAGGAATGGGAAGAAGCAGCAAAATCAAACTAGAGGAAAATAATCACTCAATCAACCTTTGATCAAGAACTAACACAAATATCAAAATGAATCCATCACAGGTATACATATGTAAAGTTTAAAAATAAAATAAAATTAAAAAAAAAGAACTAACACAGATGTTATATTTAGCAGATAAGGATATTGAAAGTTATTACAACTATATTTAATATGTTAAAAAGCAAAGTAGAAACTGAAAAATAAATTGAGTCAAAATAAAATTTCTAGAGATGAAAACTTTAATGACTGAGAAGAAAATACACTTAAATATTAAATTTAAGTCACATAGGAATACAATTAAAGTAAGATAGGAAATTTCAGAAGAAAAAATAGTGAACTTATGAAATAGCAATAGGGACTATCTAAATTATCACACAGAGAAAAAGTTAACAATGAAGATTATTAGTGAGCTGTAAGGCAATTTCAGTTGGCTTGATACAAGTATGTGTGTACTTTCTGGGGTCCCCAACAATGAGTACTTTGGCATCATGAAAAGATATAACAGGAGACAATAAAACATTCATTGAAGAAATAATGCCCTACAATTTTCCAAATTTTATAAGAACTATAATTTCAGATCCAGGAAGTTAAACAAAAATAAATATATACTTAAAATGAGATGTTAGTAGGTATACTGAGAGCAAAAACCCAAAAAAGAATTTTTTATAGCCCAAAGTAGAGATTAATTGGGATCATTGAAAAAAATACAAAAGGCAGAAATAGAAAGGGGGACAAAAACAGAAGGGGCAAAAAGAAAACTAATACTAAGATAAAAACTAGATCAATAATCACATTATGGCTTCCCTAGTGGCTCAGGGGTAAAAAATCCACCTGCCAATGTAGGGGACCTGGGTTCAGTCCCTGGTTCAGGAAGACACCACATCCTATGGTGCAACTAAGCCCATGTGCCACAAATATTGAGCCTGTGCTCTGGAACCCAGGAACTGCAACTACTGAGTCCAAGTGCCACAATTACTGAAGCTCGTGTCCTAGAGCCCATGCTCCACAACAAGAGAAGCGACTGCACTGCACACCACAGCTAGAGAGTATCCACACTCACTGCAACTGGAGAAAAGCCCACACAAAAATGAACACAGCACAGCAAAAAATAAATACATAGAATTATTTATATATAAATAACATATATATATATATATAAATAATATGTATATATGTAAAATCACACTAAATATAACTAGTTTAAACAGCCCAATTAAAAGTCAGATTGGATAAAAATGCAATACCCAACTATAAGTTGCCTACAAGAAACACATCTTAAATATAAAGGGAAGTTCTTGAGAAATCTGTATGCAGGTCAGGAAGCAACAGTTAGAACTGGACATAGAACAACAGACTGGTTCCAAATAGGAAAAGGAATACATCAAGATGGTATATTGTCACCCTGCTTATTTAACTTATGTGCAGAGTACATCATGAGAAATGCTGGGCTGGAAGAAGCATAAACTGGAATCAAGATTGTTGGGAGAAATATCAATAACCTCAGATATGCAGATGACACCACCCTTATGGCAGAAAGTGAAGAGGAACTAAAGAGCTTCTTGATGAAAGTGAAAGAGGAGAGAGAAAAAGTTGGCTTAAAACTCAGCATTCAGAAAACAAAGAGCATGGCATCTGGTCCCATTATTTCATGGGAAATAGATGGAGAAACAGTGGAAACAGTGACAGACTTTATTTTGGGGAGCTCCAAAATCACTGCACATGGTGATTGCAGCCATGAAATTAAAAGACGCTTACTCCTTGGAAGAAAAGTTATGACCAACCTGGACAGCATATTGAAAAGCAGAGACATTGCTTTGCCAACAAAGGTCCGTCTAGTTAAAGCTATGGTTTTTCCCAGTAGTCATGTATGGAAGTGGAAAGCTGAGCACTGAAGAATTGATGCTTTTGAACTGTGGTGATGGAGAAAACTCATGAGAGTCTCTTGGACTGCATGGAGATTCAACCCGTCAATCCAAAAGGAAATCTATCCTTAATATTCATTGGAAGGACTAATGCTGAAGCTAAAACTCCAATACTTTGGCCGCCTGATGTGAAGAACTGACTCATTGGAAAAGACCCTGATGCTATAAAGATTGAAGGCAGGAGGAGATGGTTGGATGGCATCACGGAGTAAATGGACATGAGTTGCGGTAAATTCTGGGAGTTGGTGATGTACAGGGAGGCCTGACGTTCTGCAGTCCATGGGGTTGCAAAGAGTCAGCAAGACTGAGCAACTGAACTGAACTGAACTGAACTGAGTTAAAAATAAAATGATAAAAACAAATGTTCAGTTCAGTTCAGTTCAGTCACTCAGTCATGTCCGACTCTTTGCGACCCCATGAACCACACGATGCCAGGCATCCCTGTTCATCACCAACTCCCGGAGTTCACTCAGACTCATGTCCATTGAGTAAGTGATGCCATCCAGCCATCTCATCCTCTGTCGTCCACTTCTCCTCCTGCCCCCAATCCATCCCAGCATCAGAGTCTTTTCCAAAGAGTCAACTCTTTGCATGAGGTGGCCAAAGTACTGGAGTTTCAGCTTTAGCATCATTCCTTCCAAAGAAATCCCAGGGCTGATCTCCTTCAGAATGGACTGGTTGGATCTCCTTGCAGTCCAAGGGACTCTCAAGAGTCTTCTCCAACACCACAGTTCAAAAGCCTCAATGCTTCGGTGCTCAGCCTTCTTCACAGTCCAACTCTCACATCCATACATGACCACGGGAAAAACCATAGCCTTGACTAGATGGACCTTTGTTGGCAAAGTAATGTCTCTGCTTTTGAATATGCTCTCTAGGTTGGTCATAACTTTCCTTCCAAGGAGTAAGCGTCTTTTAATTTCATGGCTGCAGTCACCATCTAAATTTAATCAAAATAAAACTGAAATAACTACAGTTAATTAAAAAAAAAAAAAACCTAGATTTTAAAACAAATAATATCAGTTCAGTTCAGTTGCTCAGTTGTGTCCGACTCTTTGTGACCCCATGAACCGCAGTATGCCAGGCCTCCCTGTCCATCAGAAACTCCCGGAGTTCACCCAAACCCTTGTCCATTGAGTCAGTGATGCCATCAAACCATCTCACCCTCTGTCGTTCCCTTCTCCTCCTGCCCCCCAGCATCAGGGTCTTTTCCAGTGAGTCAGTTTTTCACATCAGGTGGCCAAAACATTGGAGTTTCAGCTTCAACATCAGTCCTTCCAATAAACACACAGTGCTGATCTTAGGATGGACTGGATGGATCTCCTTGCAGTCCAAGGGACTCTCAAGAGTCTTCTCCAACACCACGGTTCAAAAGCATCAATTCTTCGATGCTCAGCTTTTTTTATAGTCCAATTCTCACATCCATACATGACCACTGGAAAAACCATAGCCTTGACTAGATGGACCTTTGTTGACAAATAATGTCTCTGCATTTTTTTTTTTAAAGTCAGTTGAAAATTTCTTTTAATTAAAGACCCAAGGGACAAGAAGCTCCTTTGTGTTACAGTATATAACATATGGCTCTTATACAGAGTAAAACAGACACCAGGGAGTCGAGTGTTTATACCAGCGCTAGTGCTTTCTAAGTTGGTTATAACTTTTCTTCCAAGGAGTAAGTGTCTTTTATTTCATGGCTGCAGTCACCATCTGCAGTGATTTATCATGAGGGAATAAAAAGAGAGTTTATAATGATAAAAGGGTCAGTTTGTCATTTCTATCATAGGCAAAAATCATCTGGCTATTTCATGATACTGGACATGTCTGTGCATTTACATTACATATGTATTTACACAAATTACTGAAATAAAGGATTAATCTATGGTTCTTATTTTACTGTAGAAATGGAGCCTTATAAAATATTTGCAATTAAATATTGGTGTTGGTGTAACAACATGGATGAATTTCAAAAACATACTAACTAAAAAAGGTTATATTTAAAGAACACACTGTGGGATTGCATTTATGTAAAATTCAATAAAAGATAAAATTATTGTTGTGAAAAAAATAGATCAAAGGTAGTATGCTAAAAGTCATATCAGGATTTACTGCAGTGAAATACAAGCCTACTTTTCCAGGTTCTGCTAATGTTCTATCCTTGCAGAAGGGAATGACTACCTACTCCAATATCTTGCACAGGGAATTGCGTGGACAGAGAATCCTGGCAGGCTACAGTCCATGGGTTTGCCAAGAATCAGACAAGACTAATTGTTCTATATTTTGATTTTTGTGGAGCTTGGAGATATGCTGTGTTGTGCTTAGTCGGTCAGTCAAGTCCAACTCTTTGTGACCCCATAAACTGTAGCTGATCAGGCTCCTCTGTCCATGGGGATTCTCCAGGCAAGAATACTGGAGTGGGTTGCCATGCCCTCCTCCAGGGGATCTTCCCAACCCAGGGAACAAATCCAGGTCTCCCACATTACAGGTGGATATTCTACCATCTGAGCCACCAGGGAAGCCCATGGATACTGGAGTGAGTAGCTTATCTCTTCTCCAGGGGATCTTCCTGACCCAGGAATCAAACCTGGATCTCCAGAATTGCAGGATGATTCTTTACCAGCTTGGAGATATACACACATTTATAAAAACTCATTAAACTGTATGCTTAAATTATTTCCACTTAGTTAAATTGTATCTCAGTATAATGTATTAAAATATTTATAATAGAACAAATAAAAATACAGTGTTGATTCTGACAAGGTTGAGAGCTATTAACTTATATCTGCATAGTCTCAGACATTTATTTATTGTCATAATTATTTTCTCTCAAATATACTCACTCTTTCTTCTATCACCAGAAAGTTGGAGGAAACATCAAATTTTCCTTCTTTTTTTAAAAATAACATAATCCATTTCATTGCCCACCAAACTCTGGCCAAACAACCCAAATGACACATTAAGGTGTTTTGCTAAACAAGCTCTGTTCTCTGAGGGAAGAAAAATTCCACCACATGGTTTAAAATGGAAATGTTTTTCCTCAAGTGATTAAAATAAATTATCAAAGAGAATCAAAGTTGTATTAAGAGTTTGGAGTTCTCTTTTTATACAGATATACATATATCCAGAGAAATATAAGTATATTTACTGCCATTTATATCTGGTGTTCAGAGAAGGCAATGGCAACCCACTCCAATACTCTTGCATGGAAAATCCCATGGACAGAGGAGCCTGGTGGGCTGCAATCCATGGGGTCGCTAAGAGTCAGGCACGACTGAATGACTTCACTTACACTTTTCACTTTCCTGCATTGGAGAAGGAAATGGCAACCCACTCCAGTGTTCTTGCCTGGAGAATCCCAGGGACAGAGGAGTCTAGTGGGCTGCCGTTTATGGGGTCACGCAGAGTCGGACATGACTGAAGAGACTTAGCAGCAGCAGCAGCATATGTGGTGTTGATTCGAGAACATTGCAAAAATAAAAGAAAAATTGAGGAGTTCCCTGCTTTAATAGCAACAGAAGATATACTCTGTTCCCACCCCTCATTGTGATCAGTAACACTAATTTTCAAAACAGCAGTTAGAATAAGAAGGAAACACCAAGTGTTGAGAGCCACACATGTGTATAAGAGAGATCTTTATTCACTCACTAAGACACACTTTCAGTTCAGCAGTTTTCCTTTCTAGATTGAACTTCTCAAGAATATGATTATTAAATCAGACAGTGATGTCCCAGGTTTTTAGCTTGGCATTTACAAGAACTGTTGAATATATATGATTGAAAATAATTACAAAATATATCAGAATGATTGCTCAGTTAAGCTGTGCTGTAACTGTTACCAAGTTACCACACATTCCAGATTAGTCTTCAATAAAATTATGTTTTGGGGGAATACACACACACACACATGTCACTCAGTCATGTCAGATTCTTTTCGACCCCATGAATCACAGCACGCCAGGCCTCCCTGTCCATCACCAACTCCCAGAGTTCACCCAAACTCACGTCCATCAAGTCGGTGATGCCATCCAGCTATCTCATCCTCTGTCGTCCCCTTCTCCTCCTGCCCACAATCCCTCCCAGCATCAGGGTCTTTTCCAGTGAGTCAACTCTTTGCATGAGGTGGCCAAAGTATTGGAGTTTCAGCCTTAGCATCAGTCCTTCCAAAGAACACCCAGGACTGATCTCCTTTAGGATGGACTGGTTGGATAGATTAAAATATACTTGATTAATTTTATCATGAGTACAAATTCTGACATTCCAAATCAAAGGCAACTTTTATTAAAATAAAATATTAGCTACACCCTCTGTAAACAATCGACTGGTCAACAATCAATTGAACAAACAGATTACAAGCTGATTATCTAACACCTTCAGATGTGCTCTCAGGGAGGCTGTCACTGTTTTGGAAAACACCATGTGCATAGAAGATAGAGCAGCTCTGTGCTTTTCATCTTTAAAACTACTTCCTAGCAGAGTTTAAGAAATTCTGGAATGGAACTTCTGATATTTAAGAAAATTAAGATTCCTAACTAGCTGTTTTAGGTTTTATTGTTTGGTAGCATAAACCACTGAGAAGACAAAAAAAATTACATATATATATATATATATATATATACTGAAATCCTTCTATGTCAACAGTATCAAGGTATATTGATTGAGCTTATCTGCTTACCCGGAGAAGGCAATGGCACCCCACTCCAGTACTCTTGCCTGGAAAATCCCATGGACGGAGGAGCCTGGTGGGCTGCAATCCATGGGGTCTCGAAGAGTCAGACAGGACTGAGCGACTTCACTTTCACTTTTCACTTTCCTGCATTGGAGAAGGAAATGGCAACCCACTCCAGTGTTCTTGCCTGGAAAATCCCAGGGACAGGGGAGCCTGTTGGGCTGCCATCTATGGGGTCGCACAGAGTCGGACACGACTGAAGTGACTTCGCAGTAGCAGCATCTGCTTACCAGTGCTATATATTCTATCGCATATAATAAAAGTTCCACAGGGTCCATTAACGCCTGATGTATTTTGATATATATGCATTAGTTGTCTCATTTAATGCTCTTAGTAACACTGAAAATTAGGTAATAGAATGTTCAGTTTGTAACTAAAGAAACTGATAATTATGAAATAGTTAATATGCAGATTAGAAAGAAAAAGGAAAGATAGTTGATCAGTCACGTCTGAATCTTTGCAAGCCCACGGACTGTAGCCTACCAGGCTCCTCTCTCCATGGGATTCTTCAGGCAAGAATACTGGAGTGGGTAGCCATTTCCTTCTCCAGCGGATCTTTCCTACCCAAGGATGGAACCAGGGTCTCCTGCATTTCAGGCAGATTCGCTGCTGACTGAGCTACCAGGGAAGCAGATTGGTGGACTTCACAATTATGTTGGTGGGCTTGTATAAATATTAATCTGTGCCAGTAGAAAGAAACTACAGAATATTGATTAAATAGGCTTGTCATCCAAACTAAATGTTTAGTTTTCACAGCTTCCAATAATTCAAATCATCGTGGCACTTTTCAACTCTGAGATATCAGGGCCAGAGAAGTTTAGTCAGGATACTTAATACATTTAAGCAGTCATTAGTAAAAATGGAATGCACAATTGCCAGAAGCCGCAATAAAAAAAGCCAAATGGTGACGTGGAATTGAATAGCACTGAATATGTTGTGATTCTAGAAATTAGGGGGATTAAGAAAAAAACAACAACAACACTGTTTTTCCAATAAATCATTAAAACTAGAATTACCATTTTAAATGTCTAGCATAGTTTATACCAAAAACATATGAATGGCTCTCACTGAAACAAATTAATATTGAAAATCAAATGCACACCACCTAGTTGCTTAATCAATTCTTTAATATTTTAAATTATACTTATTCCTGTTACTGAACACTCAGAAGCTTCTGATATATTACTTCTCAGTTATATCTTGTTCTTTCGACATCAGTGACATGATAGAAATCCTTGTTCTTTTTATGAAGACTGATATAATGGGATTTATTTGGGAATGTCCCAAATTGAAAAACCAGCAAAATAACACAGCAGGCACTTACAACTTTTATTGTCTGTCTCCACTGGAAAGTTATATCTTAATTCACTATACATTATTTCTAGAGGCTTAGCCTCAAAGTTTAATACTTTACTGGATTAATGAATATAGGTCATCTATGATATTCATTCATTGGGCTTCCCAGGTGGCGCTAGTGGTAAAGAACCTTCCTGCCAATGCAAAAGACAAAGAGATGCAGGTTCCCTCCCTGGATGGAGAAGGTCCCCTGGAGTGGGAAATGGCAACCCACTCCAGTATTCTTGTTTGGAAAATCCCATGGATAGAGGAGCTTGGTGGGCTACAGTCCATGAAGTTGCAAAGAGTCGGACACAACTGAAGTGCCTTTGTGTGCACGCTTTCATGATATCCATGGGAATCCCGCTGGTGGCTCAAAGGGCAAAGAATCCACCTGCAACGCAGGAGACTAGGGTTCAGTCTCTGGGTCAGGAAGATCCCCTGGAAAAGGGAATGGCTACCCACTCCAAAATTCTTGCCTGGTGAATCACACGGACAGAGGAGCCCGCAGGCTGTGTTACAGTCCATGGGGTTACAGAGTCAGACAGGACTGAGCGACTATGCTATATGATATTCATGTTTTGTTTTTTTGTTGCTGTTTTATTTACTTTAAAAGATGAAAGAGCATTCAGTCTATCCCAGATTATCTCTTTGTGCCCATAAAAGTCTATATCTCCTGGAGTCATCATGAAGTGACAATGTTTATAATCCAGTTACACAGTAAAAATTAAAAAGAAGTGAGTTCAGTTCAGTTCAGTTGTTCAGTTGTGTCCGACTCTTTGCGACCCCATGAATTGTAGCACGCCAGGCCTCCCTGTCCATAACCAACTCCCGGAGTTCACTGAGACTCACGTCCATCGAGTCAGTCATGCCATCCAGCCATCTCATCCTCTGTCGTCCCCTTCTCCTCCTGCCCCCAATCCCTCCCAGCATCAGGGTCTTTTCCAATCAGTCAACTCTTTGCATGAGGTGGCCAAAGTACTGGAGTTTCAGCTTTAGCATCATTTCTTCCAAAGAAATCCCAGGGCTGATCTCCTTTAAAATGGACTGGTTGGATATCCTTGCAGTATGATAAAAAAAAAAATCTAAGTCATCCTTAGCAATGAACATATTCACCTGACCATACCTACACCTATTTTATTTATTTTATCACTTTTATAGGGCTCAATTATAAGTTAAGAAATTTTATGAAATTGTATTGATCAGATTACTTTAGCTGATGGTTATCAGAACTTGTAAGAAAGAATGAATGGTTTTGAAAAAGATACCATCAGACTTGGTAAATAATTATATATTTATTTCATATTTATTCTATGATTCTTGCCAAATTTCTGTGGCATAATTGTCTAATCATATTCATTCATTTAATAGATGAGAAATCTGAGCCTAAGAGGCTATGTGTTGTCTTTGGTCTAGTGTAATTAAAATATAGAGTTGAACTTGAATCCAGGTTTTCTGGCTCCATGATCAGCATTCTATCTGATGAAACATAACTTGAAATAAAAAATGATTTTTTTCTTTTCCTTTCCTTCCTTCGTTTTCCTCTTCCCTCCTTCTCCTCTCTCTCTCTCCTCCTTCCCTCCTTGCCTTCCTTTCTTCCCTTTTGCCATCAATCTATCCTTTAATATTTGATTTTTTTGCATACATAAAATGATATTAATAAGTAAATTATATTCTACATTGCAGTCATTGCTCATTGGGAAATAACACTTGTATTCTAATGGTTATTTTGTTCCTGGTATCTGATGTATCAGCTAGTTTACTTTTAATACTCTTAAATTTCTTAATTGTCTTATTACTTTAGGGCATCGCAGCCACAGATAATACAAGCATGATCATAAACTAATGTTAGGGTGGAATAATTATTTCAATATTCAATAATTATTTCAATATTCAATAATTATTTCAATACCACATACCATGTTTATAGAATAAGAGAGGTCATTCAGTTCAGTCCTTTTCAGATTGGACTTTGGGGTTTCCTAGTGCAGATTTCTTATGGACAATGGCCTCACAGGACTGAGGGTAAAAGATAATGGTAAAGTGACAGGGCTCTGTTTTCTTTCACTCCCACTTCAGTCAGAATAACTGCACTTTATCCTTTTTGTAAAGTGAGTTTCTATGAAATATTATATTTCAATAATTTCTGGGCTAAAACTCTGAAAATGCAGATTTAGTTAAATTATCATTACTATAAATGATATATGAATAATTCTCATTTCTTAGCCTCTTTTCAAATACCACAAAGTGTACTTTACACATATTCTTGTATTTAGTTTTGTCACAACCCTGAAAAGAGATATTGTTCTTTCCATTTTACTAATGAAAATAAGGATAAGAAAGGTTTAATAACTTGCTAAAAATTACACTGTGATTCCTGCATAGTTGGAGTTTCAACACAGTCTCTCTGACATGTAATTTTTGGTTATTAACCATTCTTCTATTAAATATCGTTCAAGAAGTTAACCCAATAAGACATTTTATTATGAATTATTATCTGATCATGAGAGATGAGATGAGAAATTCATAGTAATATATGATAGCACTTTTACATGACAGAGAAAACCTAATAATTAACAACTACTCATTATAGTAAAAAAGTGTGGTGCCTAGTGGCTCTGGAACACCCTGCATAAGTCTGAAACGCACCTTTGCCACCTAAAGCTGCATATATATATATATATATATATATATATACACATACACATATATATTATATAACACTTAATGCACACATAGTATATATTATGTCTTCCAAAATATTACCGATTATTAAGAAAGTGTTTATGATGATTTTTGGCTTGTGCTTGCTTTAATATAATTCCAAATATCCATGAGTTGAGAACACAGAAGAGGACATTTTTCTTCTTATTCTTTGTTAGGCATTGCATGAACATATTATGACTACCAAAAATGAGAATTCTCAAAGATTCTTCAATTTAGACTTGAATTTATAAGATGTTCAAATTTTAACTCTAAAAAACTTTTATTATGAAAGACTTCATTTAATAAGTAATCACTTTGAGGCCAGATCCAGAAAACAGATGAAATCAGACTCCTCCCAACATTTCCTTCAGTTCCTTCACAAAGTGTTAATTCACAAAGTTTTATGTAAATAGGCTTACTGAATTGGAATTTTTAACTGCCAATTATAGTTTCCAACATAGGTAATTCTCGATGAAGATAATCTAGAGACAATATCTGAAAAACTCTGCTCTGGATACAAGAAAAATTTTTCTTACAAGTTTACCTAATAGATATTGAGTTATGATTTCTTATTTTCTCAGAATAATTCTTGATGCATTTCTAAAGGTTCTGAATCACTTACATTAAGGTTTAGGTGTAGAAGTGAAAAGAAATAAGGATGAGTTAGCTCGTGTTTTTCACCAGGACAGGTGTCAAAACTATTACATGTTGATAGCAATGTGAAGTTTCACCAGTTATAAAAGTTAATTAGTTTGGAAGTTTACCTTCCTCTGCAATTTTTTAGAAGAGTTTGAGCAGGATAGGTGTTAGCTCTTCTCTAAATTTTTGGTAGAATTCAGCTGTGAAGCCGTCTGGACCGGGGCTTTTGTTTGCTGGAAGATTTTTGATTACAATTTCAATTTCCGTGCTTGTGATGGGTCTGTTAAGATTTTCTATTTCTTCCTGGTCGAGTTTTGGAAAGTTGTACTTTTCTAAGAATTTGTCCATTTCTTCCACGTTGTCCATTTTATTGGCATATAATTGTTGATGGTAGTCTCTTATGATCCTTTGTATTTCTGTGTTGTCTGTTGTGATCTCTCCATTTTCGTTTCTAATTTTGTTGATTTGATTTTTCTCCCTTTGTTTCTTGATGAGTCTGGCTAATGGTTTGTCAATTTTATTTATCCTTTCAAAGAACCAGCTTTTGGTTTTGTTGATTTTTGCTATGGTCTCTTTTGTTTCTTTTGCATTTATTTCTGCTCTAATTTTTAAGATTTCTTTCCTTCTACTAACCCTGGGGTTCTTCATTTCTTCCTTTTCTAGTTGCTTTAGGTGTAGAGTTAGGTTATTTATTTGACTTTTTTCTTATTTCTTGAGGTGTGCCTGTATTGCTATGAACTTTCCCCTTAGGACTGCTTTTACCGTGTCCCACAGGTTTTGGGTTGTTGTGTTTTCATTTTCATTAGCTTCTATGCAAATTTTGATTTCTTTTTTGATTTCTTCTGTGATTTGTTGGTTATTCAGCAGCGTGTTGTTCAGCCTCCATATATTGCAATTTTTAATAGTTTTTCTCCTGTAATTGAGATCTAATCTTACTGCATTGTGGTCAGAAAAAATGCTTGGAATGATTTCTATTTTTTTTGAATTTACCAAGGCTAGCTTTATGGCCCAGGATACATACAGATGACTAACAAACACATGAAAAGATGCTCAACATCACTCATTATCAGAGAAATGCAAATCAAAACCACTATGAGGTACCATTTCACACCAGTCAGAATGGCTGTGATCCAAAAGTCTACAAATAATAAATGCTGGAGAGGGTGTGGAGAAAAGGGAACCCTCTTACACTGTTGGTGGGAATGCAAACTAGTACAGCCACTATGGAGAACAGTGTGGAGATTCCTTAAAAAACTGGAAATAGAACTGCCTTATGATCCAGCAATCCCACTGCTGGGCATACACACTGAGGAAACCAGACGGGAAAGAGATACGTGTACCCCAATGTTCATCGCAGCACTGTTTATAATAGCCAGGACATGGAAGCAACCTAGATGTCCATCAGCAGATGAATGGATAAGAAAGCAGTGGTACATATACACAATGGAGTATTACTCAGCCATTAAAAAGAATACATTTGAATCAGTTCTAATGAGGTGGATGAAACTTGAGCCTATTATACAGAGTGAAGTAAGCCAGAAGGAAAAACATAAATACAGTATACTAACGCATATATATGGAATTTAGAAAGATGGTAACAATAACCCGGTGTACGAGACAGCAAAAGAGACACTGATGTATAGAACAGTCTTATGGACTCTGTGGGAGAGGGAGAGGGTGGGAAGATTTGGGAGAATGACATTGAAACATGTAAAATATCATGTAAGAAATGAGTTGCCAGTCCAGGTTCGATGCACGATACTGGATGCTTGGGGCTGGTGCACTGGGATGACCCAGAGGGATGGTATGGGGAGAGAGGAGGGAGGAGGGTTCAGGATGGGGAACACATGTATACCTGTGGCGGATTCATTTTGATATTTGGCAAAACTAATACAATTATGTAAAGTTTAAAAAAAAAAAAAAAGTTAATTAGAAAAAGAGGCAGGGTTGGGGAGTCTGTATAAATGAAATTTACTGAAATATCAGTAACATACAGTCAGCTATTGATAAGTGGGAGTAATGGGAGGGTGTGGGGAAAGGACAAATATAAGCTTAAATCATGGATAAATAAAAACTACTTATCTCTTGATTACTGGGGGAAAGATTAATTGGTTAACCACCAACAGGCAGCTTACTCTAGAACAATAATGAAGCTTCTATTGATTACTGCTGTTTGCCAGCCATGTGGTCCAACACCTTTGGGCTGATCCACATTTGTTATCTGATTAGAGTACAGGAGTGGAATTAGGAGGCAAGTAAAAATGAAGAATAGGCAGGTTATAATCAGCACTAATCAGTTGCTGTCTCATTGTTAAAGAACACTTCTTTCCCTTAGCTTAGCTAGTTTGCATTCTTAAACACTCTATGGATAGAGTCTAACCTGCATAAGAATTGAAAATATTGAATTATTGATGTATAATACACAGTAGGTCCTAGTCTTATGAATTTCCAGGTACTCACACATGGATATATTCTAATTTCTCTATATATACTGCAGTCAGTAGTGACTATAGGAGGAGGGCATGGCAACCCACTCCAATATTCTTGCCTGAAGAAATCGATGGACAGAGGAGCCTGGCAGGGTATAATCCACAGTATAGCATAGAATCAGACACAGCCACAGCAGCTTAGCACACCTGCATGCACAGTGATTATAGACTCAAATTAATTCATCTTAAACTCCCTTTTTGTATATCTGCTATGTTAATATATAACAAGAAATTATAAATAATATATGTTTCCTCTTCAGTTCAGTTCAGTTCAGTCACTCAGTCATGTCTGATTCTTTGCAACCCCATGAATCGCACCATCACCAACTCCCAGAGTTCACTCACACTCACGTCCATCGAGTCAGTGATGCCATCCAGCCATCTCATCTTCTGTCGTCCCCTTCTCCTCCTGCCCCCAATCCCTCCCAGCATCAGAGTCTTTTCCAATGAGTCAACTCTTCGCATGAGGTGGCCAAAGTACTGGAGTTTCAGCTTTAGCATCATTGCTTCCAAAGAAATCCCAGGGCTGATCTCCTTCAGAATGGACTGTTTGGATCTCCTTGCAGTCCAAGGGACTCTCAAGAGTCTTCTCCAATACCACAGGTCAAAAGCACCAATTCTTCAGTGCTCAGCTTTCTTCACAGTTCAACTCTCACATCCATATATGACCACGGGAAAAACCATATCCTTGACTAGATGGACCTTTGTTGGGAAAGTAATGTGTCTGCTTTTCAATATGCTATCTACGTTGGTCATAACTTTCCTTCCAAGGAGTAAGCGTCTTTTAATTTCATGGCTGCAGTCACCATCCGCAGTGATTTTGGAGCACAGAAAAATAAAGTCTGACACTGTTTCCCCATCTATTTTCCATGAAGTGATGGGACCAGATGCCATGATCTTTGTTTTCTGAATGTTGAGCTTTAAGCCAACTTTCTCACTCTCCACTTTCACTTTCATCAAAAGGCTTTTTAGTTCCTCTTCACTTTCTGCCATAAGGGTGGTGTCATCTACATATCTGAGGTTATTGCTATTTCTACCAGCAATCTTGATTCCAGCTTGTGCTTCTTCCAGCCCAGTGTTTCTCATGATGTACTCTGCATATAAGTTAAATAAGCAGGGTGACAATATACAGCCTTGACATACTCCTTTTCCTATTTGGAACCAGTCTGTTGTTCCATGTCCAGTTCTAACTGGTGCTTCCTGACCTGCATATAGGTTTCTCAAGAGGCAGGTCAGGTGGTCTGGTATTCCCATCTCCTTCAGAATTTTCCACAGTTTATTGTGATCCACACAGTCAAAGGTTTTGGCATAGTCAATAAGCAGGATTAGATGTTTTTCTGGAACTCTCTTGCTTTTTTGATGATCCAGTGTATGTTGGCAATTTGATCTCTGGTTCCTCTGCCTTTTCTAAAACCAGCTTGAACATCTGGAAGTTCACAGTTCATGTATTGCTGAAGCCTGGCTTGGAGAATTTTAAGCATTACTTTACTAGTGTGTGAGATGAGTGTAATTGGGATTATGCTGAGTTTTCCAAATTTGCTGGCATATTGAGTGCAGCACTTTCACAGCATCATCTTTCAGGATTTGAAATAGCTCTACTGGAATTCCATCACCTCCATTAGCTTTGTTCATAGTGATGTTTCCTCTTAGCCAAACAAAGTTTTATGCATTTTTAATTAAAACCTATGACAAATTGTTAGATCATTAAATCATGCATCAAAGAACACATTTCTTAACCTATTCAACAAATAATTATTGTACCTCTACTCTCCTGCCAGGATCTAAGTTACAAGCTGGTAACATAGGAATGAGTAAAATATATATGGCTTCAATCTTTGTATAGATTAACTCTACTGAGAGATGACATATCCACAAACTATTGATATGTAAACAGACACATAGAATCATTACAAATTGTAATAATTATATTGTGAGAGATAGGCTGGAAATGAGTTTACGAAAAATTAGGAACTTTATTTGGATAGACTGATTAGGCAAAGACTATCAAAGTAAATTTCATTAACACTGAGACCAAAAAGATGAGGTGGAGCCATAAAAGATCAGGGAAAGGAGAAAAGCATACACAGAAGCTTGGAGGGTCTAAAGTGCTTTATATTCTAAAACCTTAAAAAAAATTACCAGTGTTTCTAGAGCACAGAGAAATAGATAAAAAATTTTCCCCATATCAAAAATGGGTAGAATAAAAAAAAAATGGGTAGAATCAAAGACTAGATTCAAGTGCAATGGCATATATTTAAGGATTTTACATGTGGAGTGACTCAATCAGATATATATATTTTAATGAAATAAATTCTAACTTGTATGGTAAGGATACACTTAAAGGGGGCACAAAATTAAGTGGAAAATCAACTAGGAAATTATTGCTTTATTCTGGAGAGACATAATGACTCTGGCTCCTGCACCTGACAGTGGAAATGGACAGTTGTAAAGCTGAAACCAGTTTTAGGGATAGAATCTGTATAAACTACTGATGGGTTGCCTGTGCAGAATGAGATAAAAAGAATTTTTATGTTTCCAGCTTTTAGCACAGGAAGTGGTATTATTTACTCGTGAAGGCTTAGAGGTAAACAGGTATGTCTTTATCCATGTGTATGTGTTTGCTTGAAATATTGAAGAGTTTGATTTCAAACATATATTTTGAATTTTATGAGATCTGTAAGTAAAGATATCAAGGAGACAGCTGAATGTGAATATCTGGCATTAAAGTAACTCTGGGCAGGACATTCATATTTTGAAATAGGCACCTTCAAGATGGTATTATGAATGTGGATGAAATTACCTACAGAGGTGGTGGAAAAAGTGAATAAATGATAAGTTTTCTATCCATTTAAAAAAAAAAATAAGCAATCACAGCTCAATGACATAAAGGGCAATGATGTAATCAAGTTTCCATGTACAAGGACCATGTGTTGATTTAAATACTTCTCCATCTTTTTCCATGAATACAAAAGCTTTGATGCTTCCTAAAACCCTCATTTCTGATTTAGGAGAAAGTTTAAGGGTACAAGTTTTCCTTTTTGTTGTTGTTGTTTAGCCACTATGTCACGCCTGAGGCTTTGCAACCCCATGGACTATAGCCTGCCAGGCTCTTCTGTCTTTGGGATTTCCCAGACAAGATTACTAGAATGAGTTACTATGTCCTTCTCCAGGAGATATTCTTGATACAGGACTTGAAGCTGCCTTTCCTGCATTGGTAGGTGGATTCTCTACCACTGAGCCACCTGGGAAACCCTTTGCCTACTAAATGAGATCTTTTCTTATTTTAGAACAAAGGCGTGGATCTAGTTCTTGAACTTTCCTGATCATGGGATTCATATTATAAACAGTCTAAAAAGAGTGATTTCAGACATCAGGATTAGTAACTCCTACCACCATTAAAAAAAAAAAATTCACAGATTTTTTTTTCCCCCACATACCATATAGATTTTAATTTTAACAGCAAATTTCTCCCATAAGATTTATAGGGCTATCTTATTTCTAGATGTCTTCTGTATACATACTACCAAAGAAAGAGGATCCATCTGTTATGTTAGAACATTTATTGATTAAATTCACATCTTAGGACTTCCCTTGTGGTCCATAGGTTAAGACTCCACATTTCCACTGCAGGGGCCACTTGTTTGATCCCTGGTTCGGGAAACGAGGATACTCTATGACATGCACTGCGGCCAACAAAACAGAATTCATATCCCAGTTGCAATATATCAGACAAATCAGAAATTTGATACAAATTTTCCTAGCATTGACTGAGTGAGAATAGAGATACAGGGCAATACAATTTTCTAATAAATTTCTTAAAATTATACAAAAGATCTTAGAGAAATTGTTGGAGGCATTCCATTTACCCCTTCATTTTATTAAACCTAGCGATGGTCACTTTGAAGAGATTATGCTAAAGCACTTTTGTAAAAGACATCTTTTACATGTATCTGTATCTTTGTGTGTGGTAGAAAAAGTGAATAAATGTGGGTGCACACACATTACGTTTATAAATCCACTGAATATTAAGATTAACTCCACTGAGACCTTATTTTAATCTTTCTTTCCTAGGATTTTACATTTGTCCAAATAATGTTCCTTTTTGTTTTTGCCATATGTGCATAATCACGTCTAGAATTTTGTAGAGGAAAGAAAAAAAAATGAAGTAACTCTTTTTTTCCCAAATATCCTCACCAAGTGTAAAGCATAAATGTATAAATGTGTGCAAAGCGTAATGTATAAAAGAGTATAGATTCTCTGATATCCTCACACTTGGTCTGAAATGAACCTATTTCAACCTAATTGCAGTCACATTCCACCTCCTTAAATGTGTTTCATATATATCTCTTCCACTGATGATATTCCCTAGGCGTTAACACACAGTCACCAAATTTTCTGTCTCTAAAAATATAGATGTTTAGTGTAATCTCAAAAACTATTAGAAAACAAAAAGCAGGCTATTCAGCTGTCACCCTGACTTCTATGCTATTCTCTAAGAGAATAATTTTCTATTATTCGACATAAGTATCTTACTTCCTAGAAATAAAACTTTCCTTGAGGTTTGAGTATATGCTTTCTCTTGAAGTCAATAAGAGTCAAGATTGTGCATTGAAAGGCACAACTTAGGTGTTGAATGCCATGTAACTGCCAATAATCCGTCTTCCCTATGTCTTTGCTACATTCTTATTTTCTAACATTTTTCATACAAACTATTTCAAGTAAAATTTATACCTATACAAGATAATATAATACAAAAATATATAGTGTATGTATGACACATAGCAGCTAGCTTTGTCTAATATTAATATTTTATATTTTACATGCCTTTATTTTCAAACATCATAGATAACAGAAACAGTAGAAGTCTTCTCTGTATCCTTTCCAATCTCACTAGGGACCAATTTTCCTTTAAGCAAACTGCCATTATGAATTAGGTATTTAAACCTCCCAATTTTACACACACACACACACACACACACACACACATACAGACACATACATATACACACACACTTATACATATACACACACACATATACTCAGATGGTAAAAAATCTGCCTCAGTGAAGGGAACCTGGGTTCAGTCCCAGGTTGGGAAGATCCCCTGGAAAAGAGAATGGCTATCCACTCCAGTATTCTGTCCTGGAGAATTTCACGGACATAGAGCCTGGAGAGCTACAGTTCATGGTGTGGCAAAAAGTCAGACATGACTGAGTGATTAACACTTTCACTTTTTACATACACATATACACAGTATATAGAATTGTTATATTTATGTTAAATTTTACATAAATGTTGATTTTTTTAAATTTTCTTTATTTTCTCATTTAATGTTACATTATGAAGTATTATTTTCTTTGAAACCTATATCTATCTTAAGAACAGAGTAGCACTCAATTATATGAAAAATATATTTATCCATCATTTTATTTAAAAATATTTGGATTATTTACAATTATCGCCATTTCAAACAATACTTTATGTTTAAAACATTTGCATATAATTTTCTATACCAATGTCTTTCAAACATTGATCATGACCTGTAATAAAAATAATATATACTATGAGTCCCAACACATACATACAAACTTACATGCAAAAGCTGAAACAAAATATTAATGGTATAATAACTATCCTGATTATTTATGATACAACCTGATATTTCCTTTGTATTTTATTTCATTTAATCTAATTACCTAAAATATTGGTCAAGATCTATTAATTTGATTTAAAGCCTTACATCACAGTTTGAAAAAACACTATTTTACAATAATCTTAGAAGAGAAATTGTCTGTTTTTGGAGTGCACATTAAAGTAAAAATAATCTACTTAAAGATAACTTCTTCCAATGTAAGGGAAGATAAAAATTTTTTATCAAAGGGGACCATACTGAGAGAAAGAGAGAGAGAATGGATTTACTGCTGAATGTGTGACCTATACAACCAACCAGTTGGGAATACTGTTCTCTTTCTGAATGAGCCAAAGTAAACTGAATTTTTCTTACATAAAAGAAGAATTACCGAATTTTGAGAACTGATTACAAACAGAACTTCTTTTTTTTCCCCTGCCCTTGAAAATACTCTACCCTTCTTATCTAAACCTGGAGATTTATTAAATCTACTTTCTAACCTCTGCTACTTCAAATTTCAAATGTGCTCCACCTACCAACACTTTCTTTCTATTTACCTTAGCAGAAATATACTTTGTTTTGTTAATTTATTTTCTGAACAATACACTTGATCAGAATTTTAAGGAAAAGCTCTTAGCTTTCATTTCTCTTGCCAGATAATATTAATGAGGGCATTTCCAATGTATTCAACAGTAACGCTAAGAGCATATTGCTTAGGACTAGAGCTTTTTCATTAGATTAGTAATTTTGCACTTGAAATGGAACACGATATAACATTTGGTTTTGTCATAAGGCAATGGACATGGAACAACAGACTGGTTACAAATAGGAAAAGGAGTATGTCAAGCTGTATATTGTCACCCTGCTCATTTAACTTATATGCAGAGTACATCATGAGAAATGCTGGGCTAGAGGAATCTAGCTGGAATCAAGATTGCCTGGAGAAATATCAATAACCTCAGATATGCAGATAACACCACCCTTATGGCAGAAAGTGAAGAAGAACTAAAGAGCCTCTTGATAAAAATGAAAGAGGAGAGTAAAAAAGTTGGCTTAAAGCTCAACATTCAGAAAACTAAGATCATGGCATCCAGTCCCATCACTTCATGGGAAATAGATGGGAAAACAGTGGAAACAGAGACAGACTTTATTTTTCTGGGCTCCAAAATCACTACAGATGGGGATTGCAGCCATGAAATTAAAAGATGCATCGAACCTGGACTGGTGACTCATTTCATACATGATATTATACATGTTTCAATGCTATTTTCCCAAATCTCCCCTCCCTCTTCCTCTCCCACAGAGTCCATAAGACTGATCTATACATCAGTGTCTCTTTTGCTGTCTCGTACACAGGGTTATTGTTACCATCTTTCTAAATTCCATATATATGCGTTAGTATACTGTATTGGTGTTTTTCTTTCTGGCTTACTTCACTCTGTATAATAGGTTCCAGTTTCATCCATCTTGGGGCTGGTGCACTGGGACGACCCAGAGGGAGGGTATGGGGAGGGAGGAGGGAGGAGGGTTCAGGATGGGGAACACAGGTATACCTGTGGCGGATTCATTTCGATATTTGGCAAAACTAATACAATATTGTAAAGTTTAAAAATAAAATAAAATTTAAAAATAAATAAATAAATAAAAGATGCTTACTCCTTGGAAGGAAAGTTATGGCCAACCTAGACAGCATATTAAAAAGCAGAGACATTACTTTTTCTACAAAGGACCATCTAGTCAAGGGTATGGTTTTCCCAGTAGTCATGTACGGATGTGAGAGTTGGACTATAAGGAAAGGTGAGTGCCGAAGAATTGATGATTTTGGACTGTGGTGTTGGAGAAGACTCTTGAGAGTCCCTTGGACTGCAAGGAGATCCAACCAGTCCATCCTAAAGATCAGCCCTGGGTGTTCATTGGAAGGACTGATGTTGAAGCTGAAACTCCAATACTTTGGCCACCTGATGTGAAGAGCTGACTCAAGTGAAAAGTCCCTGATGCTGGGAAAGATTGAGGGCAGTAGGAGAAGGGGATGACAAAGGATGAGATGGTTGGCTAGCATCACCGACTCAATGGACATGGGTTTGGGTAGATTCCAGCAGTTGGTGATGGACAGGGAGGACTGGCGTGCTGTGGTTTATGGAGTCACAAAGAGTCAGACATGACTGAGCAACTGAACTGAATGCAACATAAAGCTCTAGTCACATTTTCCTCTTGATGAACTTAAATCTTCACCAATTAGAGGAACAGAAGTGTAACAGTCTACAAATATGTCTGACAAATATGTAATACATAAAGCCTCTATATATCAATGCTATGAAGTATTACTTTAACTTACACTCACCTCTAGTAAATAGTAACTCTCAATCCCATAAATAGGGATTGATATGTACAATAGATTCATAGAATGCTATTGTCAACATGTTGATCTCCTAGCTCTGCAATTTGAGTTTTCTAAGGCAATTATTTTAACATGTCTATCATATTATGATTATATTTCTGGAGAACAGGTGGCATGTTGTGAAAAGTTACAGACCATAAAGAGATATTTCAGTTAGGATAAAACAACGTATCGTTTTCTTTAAATCTCTCAGTCCTTGCTCATTTTAATTTGAAACACTTTGAATGAACACAACATTAGTTTCCCAGTTATGCTGCACTCAAAATTTACCATATTTCTCACCTGAAGGCATAAACTTTAGTGACATCCTAATCATTTTCACTACAATAGTGCTTGTGCTATAAACTGCGGATTAAATAGTAGGTGGGGAATAAGCAGCAGGAGCAGATGAATTTCAAAAACAAATGATCTCTATTTGAATGCAAATATTCCCATTAATAAAGAATGAGAAAGGAAACATTTTAAAAATCAGTAATATATTAAAGTGAATTATTTCTGAGCAGGTTATTTTCCAGAAGCTCTTAATGAGCTATATCTTCATATGTTGGTAACTAATTATTACATATATTTTGTATGCATTTTTAATATCCATAAACTATGGATTTGATTTTTATTTCTTGTCAGTGTATTTGAAAATAATTTCAGAAACACATTTAAACTGCTGGGTTTCATGCTAAGTGGGAAACAATGGATTGAAGACTTAATTTACTCTGCAAGCAAGAAGATAAATAATAGTCTTTAATATAACGTGGAGAAAATAAGGATTTGAAAAGCCTCTATCTGGCTAAATTTAAATAGATATGAAGATGCTAAATTTTGCAATGGTAGTTGATCATGGACAACAATCTAGTCTATGCTATATATCAGTGCTATGGTACATGATTGATATTTTCAAGATACTGTATTTCGGATGAAGTGTGGAAATTTTATTTAAAGGCAAACAAGAAAGTGGGAGTCATCACTCTGTTAACTGCATATATTGTGTTAGAAGACAAAGAAGGAAGTAATGAATTTAGGTGCTAAAATTTTACCATCACTTTGATGGTAGATTATGTTAAATAAAAGTCATATTTTATAGCCAGACAAGAGAAATTTAATCAAAATTTTTTTTCTGCCCTTTGGCTTCTTCTTTCCACACACCATGCATGTATGTCTGTATTATGTATTGACCAAACCTTCCCCATCAAGGGAAATACATGGTCAGCCATAAACAGCAACATCCTCTAGCATCAACAAGACACTCCTCAAAAGATATCATTTCTTCTTGATCTTGTAAAGGGTCACATGACCCACAATGATGAGACTTAGAGGATTATACAAACTGTCAGTGGTTCGAGGTATGATCCTCTGTCTCAAAAAAGCTTATTTAATTGTGCCTTGGCTTCTAATAGATAGACCAGTTCTCAGAGCTTTCTGAGATGCTATTCCTGAGTTATAATCCTCAAATTTGGCTCAAATAAATCTGTTCATTTCTTTCTTAGACTAACTAAGTTTTCATTAACAGGCCCTTCTATGACCTTATTCTCTGTAACCTAAACTCAAATTGCATCTCTTGTCATCAGTGTGTGTCTGGATCTTGTCCTTTTCTAGTCTGTGCCCTTGCACATGCAGGGCTTCCCAGGTGACACAGTGGTAAAGAATCAGCCTGCAATTCAGGAGACACAGGAGAAGTGAGTCAGATCACTAGGTTTGGAAGATTCCCTGGAAGAGGAAACAACAACCCATTCTTCTTGCCTGAAGAATTCCACAGACAGAAGAGCCTGGTGGGCTACAGTCCATGGAGTTGCAAAGAGTAGGATATGGCTTAGCATGTACACTCCCACTTGCACATGCTGTTCTCTCCTCCTAAACTGCTTTCTCATCTTGTTATGCAGGCAGACTGCTGCTCATATTTAATACCTAAACTCAAATGTGACCTCCCCTTCATAGGATTCTATGCTTCCAGTGGCACCGTTATTTCTACTGATTTGGTATCAGTGATGATTCAGTGATCAGTGTTTCAACTATGCCTTTATTAGAAGATTTACTTTTTATTTATATTTGTCTTTATTCCTACTATGCATAGTTTTGAATTCTTGAAGTGTCTCTTTCCTCTCTGGCTATTTGTTCTCCATCTTCTTTACCTGTTACTCTTTCTCCACTTGGCTTTTGATAAATATTTCAGTTAGTTCTTCAAAATATTTCTGTGGGTCCTATATCTAACTCTTTCATATTATTTTCCTAGGTAATTTAATCCATACACATGTGTCTCACACATCCATCAATAGGTCCAAACTCTTCTTTGGAAACTAGACACATTTCCTTGAAGTTTCAAAAATACTTTAAATTCAACAAGTCTTGAATCAGAACACAACTGTGTCCCAAAACCTAGTATTTCTCCATATTTACTAAATCAGAGAGTGATATCACTTTATTGCCAAAGTCAGACATCTGCATGTATTCTTTTAAATCTTCCTTTTTAAGTCTTCTCTAATATCACAAGTAGTGTGAATTTATTCCCAGGTCATCTTTTTAATCTACACACATTGTTATTTCTATTACCACAATAATAGTTTAATTGATCATCTTTTAACTGGACCACTGTATTAGTCACTTAACTGGTATCTACTCAGATAATCTTGCTTTCTGTAGTTTCTTCTTGACAGACTGCAGCTGGAGTGAAATGCTAAATTACAAATCTGATATAAGGAAATCCCATTTGGGAGTATTTAATTTACTTTACTAGAGTAATTTCTTTGTTATGCAAATGTTATTCAATGGCCAAATTGCCTTTCTAAGGAACCATCATTTAGACAGAAAAGAGTTTTAATTTATTGAAATAAAGAAATGAAATAATTATTCAAGTAAATAATTCTCTGTGAAGTGTTTACGCATCCATCTCTTATAAGATATACTTGATAAATCTTTTACATGTACACTTGAGATCTTTACATTTTAAGTACTAACAAACTCTTTGAGAGCACTCATTTCTTACCCTATAAATAAATGGGATGTTTTCTTTGGAAAAAATTTACACTGTAGTCATATCAATATCATTAATGCTTAAAACACCACTTACATTTGTAAGCAACCTGAATAATTTAAAAAAATGCAAATTTAACCTACTTAGGAGCAATAACTTTATATGTAAGTTTTATAAACTGAATTTCATTACTTATTCATAATGTACTAACAAATATAAAGTAATGTAAGAAAAATGTAAAAATCAATACGTAAATAAATGGTCCTATGGCAAATTAGGTAGAGTAAGATACTTTCTTCTTATCTGTCAGGGAAATGAATTTTATCTGGGAAATATTCACTGCCTTCAACCAAAATAAATTTTCTTCTAAATAAAATGAATTTGCAGATCATTTTCTTCAGAATCATTTCACTATTAAGTCACACTCAACTACTGGGCCTGCTTTAATCATAAAAACATCAAATTTCAGAAAACTGATTTTAGAGGTAGGTATTACCTATTGTTGTAGACTATCATTTCAATATAATACTGCAAAGCTGAGTTTAAATAAAGAACATAAAATATAGTTCCCTGTATTTTCAAAAAATAGGGTTTTATTATTAAAGTTAAGAATTAATCTAATGGTAAAAAGAAATTCATAATTTAAAATCTTATTAATCTGTAACAGTTATGTGGTCATTTGTAGTTCAATTCAAATAATTTCACTTATTCTTTAAATTGTTTCCTAGAAACTTAGCCAAGGTATAAAGGAAATTCTATTATTCCCATGTTTAGGCTATTTTGTTTTTATCCATCATTTTTAAATTTGTAACATTTTTAACCCTGAATAAATTATTCCTTTCTTGCATATGAGGCTGATCCTTTTCACCTACCACCATTTTCTATCAAGAAAATATTTTTAGTTTGTTCTCTATATAAATCTCTCTAGGAAAATCAATTTTATCAAAACATGAAAAGTCAAAATAAAAATTCTAGATAGTCAAAATTAATGGCCCATATACTTTACCATCTACTTCAGTTCAGCTCAGTTGTGTCCAACTCTTTGCAACCCCATGCATCGCAGCATGCCAGGCCTCCCTGTCCATCACCAACTCCCAGAGTTCACTCAAACTCACATCCATCGAGTCAGTGATGCCATCCAGCCATCTCATGCTCTGTCGTCCCCTTCTCCTCCTGCCCCCAATCCCTCCCAGCATCAGAGTCTTTTCCAATGAGTCAACTCTTCACATGAGGTGCCCAAAGTACTGGAGTTTCAGCTTTAGCATCATTCCTTACAAAGAACACCCATGGCTGATCGCCTTTAGAATGGACTGGTTGGATCTCCTTGCAGTCCAAGGGACTCTCAAGAGTCTTCTCCAACACCACAGTTCAAAAGCATCAATTATTCGTCACTCAGCTTTCTTCACAGTCCAACTCTCACATCCATACATGACCACTGGAAAAACCATAGCCTTGACTAGATGGACCTTTGTTGGCAAAGTAATGTCTTTGCTTTTGAATATGCTATCTAGATTGGTCATAACTTTCCTTCCAAGGAGTAAACATCTTTTAATTTCATGGCAGCAGTCACCATCTGCAGTGATTTTGGAGCCTCAAAAATAAAGCCTGACCTTGGTTCCACTGTTTCTCCATCTATTTCCCATGAACTGATGAGACCAGATGCCATGATCTTCATTTTCTGAATGTTGAGATTTAAGCCAACTTTTTCACTCTCCTCTTTCACTTTCATCAAGAGACTTTTTAGTTCCTCTTCACTTTCTGCCATAAGGGTGGTGTCATCTGCATATCTGAAGTTGTTGATATTTCTCCCAAAAATCTTGATTCCAGCCTGTGCTTCTTCCAGCCCAGTGTTTCTCATGATGTACTCTGCATAAAAGTTAAATAAGCAGAGTAACAATATACAGCCTTGACGTACTCCTTTTCCTATTTGGAACCAGTCTGTTGTTCCATGTTCAGTTCTAATTGGTGCTTCCTGACCTGCATACAGGTTTCTCAAGAGGCAGGTCAGGTGGTCTGGTATTCCCATCTCTTTCAAAATTTTCCACAGTTTATTGTGATCCACACAGTCAAAGGCCTTAGCATAGTCAATAAAGCAGAAATAGATGTTTTTCTGGAACTCTCTTGCTTTTTTGATGATCCAGTGGATGATCAAATTTGATCTCTGGTTCCTCTGCCTTTTCTTTCTTTTTTTTTTAAATTTTTATTTATTTATTTATTTTTAAAATTTTATTTTATTTTTAAATTTTACAATATTGTATTGGTTCTGCCATAAATCGAAATGAATCTGCCACAGGCATACACGTGTTCCCCATCCTGAACCCTCCTCCCTCCTCCCTCCCCTTACCATCCCTCTGGGTCGTCCCAGTGCACCAGCCCCAAGCATCCAGTATCGTGCATTGAACTTGGACTGGCGGCTCATTTCATATATGATATTATACATATTTCAATGCCATTCTCCCAAATCATCTCACCCTCTCCCTCTCCTACAGATTCCAAAAGACTGTTCTATACGTCAGTGTCTCTTTTGCTGTCTCGTATACAGGGTTATTGTTACCATCTTTCTAAATTCCATATATATGTGTTAGTACACTGTATTGGTGTTTTTCTTTCTGGCTTACTTCACTCTGTATAATAGGCTCCAGTTTCATCCACCTCATTAGAACTGATTCAAATGTATTCTTTTTAATGGCTGAGTAATACTCCATTGTGTATATGTACCACTGCTTTCTTAACCATTCATCTGCTGATGGACCTCTAGGTTGCTTCCATGTCCTGGCTATTATAAACAGTGCTGCGATGAACATTGGGGTACACGTGTCTCTTTCCCTTCTGGTTTCCTCAGTGTGTATGCCCAGCAGTGGGATTGCTGGATCATAAGGCAATTCTATTTCCAGTTTTTTAAGGAATCTCCACACTGTTCTCCATAGTGGCTGTACTAGTTTGCATTCCCACCAACAGTGTAAGAGGGTTCCCTTTTCTCCACATCCTCTCCAGCATTTATTACTTGTAGACTTTTGGATCGCAGCCATTCTGACTGGCGTGAAATGGTACCTCATAGCCTTTTCTAAAACCAGCTTGAACATCTGGAAGTTCATGGTTCACGTATTGATGAAGCATGGCTTGGAGAATTTTGAGCATTACTTTACTAGCATGTGAGATGAGTGCAATTGTGTGGTAGTTTGAGCATTCTTTGGCATTGCCTTTCTTTGGGATTGGAATGAAAACTGACCTTTCCCAGTCCTTTGGCCACTGCTGAGTTTTCCAAATTCGCTGGCATATTGAGTGCAGCACTTTCACAGCATCATCTTTCAGGATTTGAAATAGCTCAACTGGAATTCCATCACCTCCACCATCTATTTAAGACCCAACAATCCCATTATTGGGCATCTTTGGAAACCAAAATTGAAAAAGACACACATACCCTAGTGTTCATTGCAGCACTATTTACAAAAGCTAGGACATGGATGCAGCGCAGATGTCCATCTGTAGATGAATGGGTAAGGAAGTTGGGCTACATATATACAATGGAATATTACTCAGCTGTAAAAAGTAACACATATGAGTCAGTTCTAATAAGGTTGGTGAATATAGAGCCTATTATATGAAGTGAAGTAAGTCAGAAAGAAGACAAAAATTAATGCATATACCTGGAATCTAGAAAGATGGTACCAACAATCCTATGTACAGGGCAACAAAGAAGACACAGACATAAAGAACAGACATTTGGACTCAGTAGGAGAAGCGGGTGGGATGATTTGATGAATAGCAGTGAAACATACACATTACAATATGTAAAACAGATAACCAGTGTGATTTTGGTGTATGAAGCAGGGCACCAAAAGCCAGTGCTCTCTGACAACCTAGAGAGATAAGGTGTGGAGTGAGGAGGGGGGAATCAAGATGGAGGGGACACATGTATACCTATGGCCAGTTCATATTGATGTATGGCAAAAACCATCACCATATTGTAAACAATTATCCTCCAATTAAAATAAAATAAATATATATATTTTTTAAATTAGAGAGTTTAACTGACTTTCTCAATTTTACCTAGTTAGTAAATATTAGAAAGACTGAGTCTATAATCCGGGTCACTTATTTCCTAGGCCAATGCACATAAAACTCTGCAGCTACCTCACATTTAAAAAACAGTGACTTCATTGGTGTCCCTCTGAAATAGTGCCCAATGTGAAATTAACCTATTGTTCTCTCAGCCATTGATTGAAGAAACAATCACAGCCAAGATTTTCATTTTGAAATGTGATGGATGTAGATTTCTTACCAAAATCTTTTTGTGAGGTGCAAAGTATTATACATTTCAGAATTTTCAATATTGAATCAGTATAAGATAACAATGAGTTCACAGTGAAAGAAAGATATATTTACACATATGCAAATCTATGCCTTTGGTGTAAATGAACCTTACTCAGGTCAATCAAATAATAGCATGTGTTGGACATACAGTTTCATTTTTTACTTCATCTTGGAACAAATCCAGGAAAAAGAATGAGGAAAAGTAGTAATATGCTATATTCTCTAATACTCTAGAAGATTGCTTCTTTTAGTATCTTGAAAAAGTGCTCTTAGAATGATAGAGGGGAAATGAGCATAATCTAGTATCTATGGATATTTTGATGGTATGAAAAACATCTCCAATTTTTAAAAATAGTTTCATTGATGAGTTACTGACATACAATATGGACATTCCTGAAGAACATTGTGCTTTGAAAAATAAACTAGATTAAAAAGAGTGCATACTATAGAACTTTCTAAAACAGACAAAACTAGTGAATAATGATTTAAAACTGATCAGTGGTTTCTTATGTTGAAGAGTAGTGATTGATCACAAAAGGCACATCTGGTATGATGAAAATATTCTTAGTGTTTCAGTATTCATTACATGATCATATATAATTTTCCAGAAGTTATCAAATTATATTCTTTAAGGTGTGCATTTAATGTTTTTAAAATGTATGCCTCAATAAATGTGATTACATAAAAAGTTATTTTAATTTTCAATATTTTTTTTTGGACAGAGCAGGTGATGGGTAACAATTGCCTTCAATCAGTTCAGTTCAGTTCAGTCACTCAGTCATGTCCGACTCTTTGCAACCCCATGGATCGCAGCACACCAGGCCTCCGTGTCCATCACCAACTCCCAGAGTTCACTCAGACTCACGTCCATCGAGTCAGTGATGCCATCTAGCCATCTCATCCTTTGCTGTCCCCTTCTCCTCCTGCCCCCAATCCCTCCCAGCATCAGAGTCTTTTCCAATGAGTCAGCTCTTCGCATGAGGTGCCCAAAGTACTGGAGTTTCAGCTTTAGCATCATTCCTTCCAAAGAAATCCCAGGGCTGATCTCCTTCAGAATGGACTGGTTGGATCTCCTTGCAGTCCAAGGGACTCTCAAGAGTCTTCTCCAACACCACGGTTCAAAAGCATCAATTCTTCAGCGCTCAGCCTTCTTCACAGTCCAATTCTCACATCCATACATGACCAATGGAAAAACCATAGCCTTGACTAGACGGACCTTAATTGGCAAAGTAATGTCTCTGCTTTTGAATATGCTATCTACTTTCAAGGAGTAAGCATCTTTTAATTGCCTTAGTGTGGTAAAAGAAGTTAAGATAAAACTTCCTCCTAGGAAAGAATTTATTGAAATGAGGTGATACAACTTCATAGAACATGAGTTACCACAATAATATGAGAGCAATAGATACTGATTCCAGAAGACAAGCATATGGTATATAGCTAGAAGAGCTAGAGAGTTTGATCAGAAAATTTCTTAGAAATTGATGTTTCTCACCACTTTTCCCATCCTTAGATGTCCTGAAAGGAGCAAAAATCACAGCAACTCTCTTCCTCACACTGCAGGAGACTGGAAATACATCAACCAAACAAATCTAAATAGCATGAATCAACAGATTTAAAAGCAAGTAGGAATAGCCAGTAGCAATAGATTTTTAAAAATGTTTATACCAAGGTACATCATGATAAAATTTCAGAACAACTTAAATAAAGGATAAATCATTAAAATCCACCAAAATAAGACAGGTTATCATAACAAATGTGTAGCAGGAAATTAACATTTTTTAAACAATGGTATTTGGAACTAGAGACATCAAAACTCTGAGTAAAAATGATTTTCAAATTTGAATTTTATACCCAGACATATTATATATCAAATATGAAAACAGAATATAGATATTTTTCAGACATTACATTTCTCAGAAAACACACATCTCCTCTACCATTTCTTAGAAAGTTATTGAATGAAAAAAAAAAAAGTTATTGAATGACCTATTTAACCAAAATGGAGCAGTGGGACTGGAAATCAAGACAGTGAAATAGATAAATGTGAAGCTCACTGCTTCTCACAAATACATTAAAAATATACCTACACTTGGAACAATTCTCATAGAATACCTGCTGAACACTGGCAGAAGATCACATTAAATCAAAATTACAGAAAAGATCACCATGTAACTGAACAAGAAGAAAGAAAAAAGAAAGAATTATGTGAAGACTTGCACCCCTGGTAGGGAGCTGTGGAAAAGGAACGGTTCTCTCACCCTGGGAAGCTGCTTCACTGGTAGGGAGATGAGCCAGGACAAAAAGGAAGCTTCAGAGGCTTAGAAAAGAGTGTAACAGCTGGTTTGTGACAATAGAACATAAAGAGATTAGCACAGAGGGTCCTGGTTACCTCCCTGAACTCCCAGACCGAGATGTACACCTACTGGTGCACATGCTGCTAAATTCCTTAACTTGATATATCAGGTTTTCTTTAATTAACAGTAATCTCTTGAGGTTTCAACTGCCTGGTGTTTGTTGCAAAAACGCCTATATATCTTAGTTCCTTCATCCACCAAATAAAACACAATTCTCTACTTTTTGGCTGTGTGATTTTTCAGTTGACATGTTTCTCTACTGACCACAACAACACTCAAATACATAATCACAGTTAGTCATGCAGGAAGAGACCTTGGAAAGACATACACCAAAACATTAGCCCAGTTAATTCTGGAGGAAGGCAATGCCAAAGAATACTCAAACTACCGCAGAATTGCAGTCATCTCACACGTTAGTAAAATAATGCTCAAAATTCTCCAAGCCAGGATTCAGCAATATGTGAACCATGAACTTCCAGATGTTCAAGCTGGTTTTAGAAAAGGCAGAGGAACCAGAGATCAAATTGCCAACATCCGCTGGATCATCGAAAAAGCAAGAGAGTTCCAGAAAAACATCTAATTCTGCTTTACTGACTATGCCAAAGCCTTTGACAGTGTGGATCACAATAAACTGTGGAAAATTCTGAAAGAGATGGGAATACCAGACCACCTGACCTGCCTCTTGAGAAATTTGTATGCAGGTCAGGAAGCACCAATTAGAACTGAACATGGAACAACAGACTGGTTCCAAATAGGAAAAGGAGTACGTCAAGGCTGTATATTGTCACCCTGCTTATTTAACTTATATGCAGAGTACATCATGAGAAACGCTGGACTGGAAGAAACACAAGCTGGAATCAAGATTGTTGGGAGAAATATCAATAACCTCAGATATGTAGATGACACCACCCTTATGGCAGAAAGTGAAGAGGAACTAAAAAGCCTCTTGATGAGGGTGAAAGAGGAGAGTGAAAAGTTGGCTTAAATCTCAACATTCAGAAAACGAAGATAATGGCATCTGGTCCCATCACTTCATGGCAAATAGATGGGGAAACAGTGGAAACAGTGTCAGACTTTATTTTTGAGGCTCCAAAATCACTGCAGATGGTGACTGCAGCCATGAAATTAAAAGATGCTTACTCCTTGGAAGAAACGTTATGACCAACCTAGATAGCATATTCAAAAGCAGAGACATTACTTTGCCAACAAAGGTTCGTCTAGTCAAGGCTATGGTTTTTCCTGTGGTCATGTACGGATGTGAGAGTTGGACTGTGAAGAAGGCTGAATGCCGAATAATTGATGCTTTTGAACTGTGGTGTTGGAGAAGACTCTTGAGAGTCCCTTGGACTGTAAGGAGATCCAACCAGTCCATTCTGAAGGAGATCAGCCCTGGGATTTCTTTGGAAGGGATGATGCTAAAGCTGAAACTCCAGTGCTTTGGCCACCTCATGTGAAGAGTTGACTCACTGGAAAAGACTCTGATGCTGGGAGGGATTGGGGGCAAGAGGAGAAGGGGACGACAGAGGATGAGATGGCTAGATGGCATCACTGACTCTATGGACGTGAGTCTCAGTGAACTCCGGGAGTTGGTGATGGACAGGGAGGCCTGCAGTGCTGGGATTCATGGGGTCACAAAGAGTCAGACACAACTGAGCTACTGATCTGATCTGATCTAATACTTTAATAAAATGTTGGAATTATTTGCAAATATTTTGTTGAGGAAAGTGTTCTTACATTTATATTTATAAGATATATTGATTTGGCATATTCTTTTCTTTTCTTTAAAAATTTTTTTGTATCATCTAAATGCTGATATAAAAAACTGTTATCTCATTTTCTTCTTTCTGGACGTTTTGTATATAATGGATATTCTTTCTGGAGTACTGGGGAACTAAAATCATCTGGGCCTAAAGTATCTTATTTATAATGAATCAAAATACAAGTTCATATTTAAATAGGTATAGGACTGTTCATATTATCTTTTTATTGAAAGTGAAAGTCTCTTAGTAATGTCTGAATCTTTATCACCCCATGAACTATACAGTACATAGAATTCTTCAGGCCAGAATACAGGAGTTGGTAGCCTTTCTGTTCTCCAGTGGATCTTTCCAACCCAGGTCTCCCGCATTGCAGATGGATTCTTTATCAGCTGAGCCAAAAGGGAAACCTAAGAATACTGGAGTGGATAGCCTATTCCTTCTCCAGTGGATATTCCTGGCACAGGAATTGAACCCAGGACTCCTGCAATGCAGGCAGATTCATTACCAACTTCACTATCAAGGAAACCCTTGAGTGAGCATTAATAGAATATTTTTTTCAAGGAACGTGTCTGTTTGACCTAAGTCTTAAATTTATGAGCATTAAGTTGTCTGTAATATCCTTCATTATCCTTCTATTGTCTGTAGAATTTGTATTGATGTCCTCTCATTCATTTTTGATATTGATAATTAACATCTTCTTTAATTGTCCTTGGTCACTTTAATTCAGTCCAGTTCAGTCTCTCAGTCGGGTCTGACTCTCTGCGACCTGATGGACTGCAGCACAACAGGCATCCCCTCCATCACCCACTCTCAGAGTTTACACAACTCACGTCCATTGAGCCAGTGATGCCATCCAACCATCTCATCCTCTGTCGTCCCCTCCTCCTCCAGCCTTCAATCGTTCCCAGCATCAGGGTCTTTTCAAATGAGTCAGTTCTTCGCATCAAGTGGCCAAACTATTGGAGTTCCAATTTCAGTATCAGTCCTTCCAATGAATATTCAGGACTGCTTTCCTTCAGGATAGACTGTTTGGATCTCCTTGACAGTCCAAGGGACTCTCAAGAGTCTTCTCCAACATCACAGATCAAAAGCATCAATTATTTGGTGCTTAGCTTTTTTTATACTCCAATTCTCACATCCATACATGACTACTGGAAAACCATAGCCTTGACTAGATGGACCTTTGTTGGCAAAGTAATATCTCTGCTTTTTAATACGTTGTCTAGGTTGGTCATAACTTTCCTTCCAAGGAGTAAGCATCTTTTAATTTCATGGCTGCAGTCACCATCTACAGTGATTTTGGAGGCCAAAAAAACACTGTTTTCCCATCTATTTCCCATGAAGTGATGGGGCCAGATGCCATGATCTTAGTTTTCTGGATGTTGAGCTTTAAGCCAACTTTTTCACTCACCTCCTTCACTTTCTTTTTTTTTTTTAATTTTATTATTTTTAATTTAATCAAGAGGCTCTTTAGTTCTTCTTCACTTTCTGCCATAAGGGTGGTGTGATCTGCATAGCTAAGTTTATTGATATTTCTCCTGGCAATCTTGAATGCAGTTTGTGCTACATCCAGCCCAGCATTTCTCATGAGGTACTCCACATATAAGTTAAATAAACAAGGTAACAATATACAGCCTTGACTACTCCTTTACCTATTTGAAACCAGCCTGTTGTTCCATGTCCAGTACTAACTGTTGCTTTCTGACCTGCATACAGGTTTCTCAAGAGGCAGGTCAGGTGGTCTGGTATTCCCATCTCTTTCAGAATTTTCCACAGTTTATTGTGGTCCACACAGTCAAAGGCTTTGGCATAGTCAGTAAAGCGGAAGTAAATGGTTTTCTGGAACTTTCTTGTTTTTTCAATGATCCAAAGATTGTTGGAATTTTGATCTCTGGTTTCTCTGCCTTTTCTAAATCAAGCTTGAACTTCTGGAGTTTCATGGTTCACATACCCTAGGAAGCCAGGCTTGGAGAATTTTGAGCATTACTTTACTAACGTGTGAGATGTTTGCAATTGTGCTGTACTTTGAGCATTCTTGGCATTGCCTTTCTTTGGGACTGGAATGTAAATTGATATTTTCCAGTCTTGTGGCCACTGCTGAGTTTTCCAAATTTACTGGTATATTGAGTGCAACAGTTTCTTTTTTTTTTTTTTTTCAGTTTTTATTTATTTATTTATTTTTAATATTTTAACTTTACATTATTGTATGAGTTTTGCCATATATCAACATGAATCCACCACAGGTATACCTGAGTGCAACACTTTCATAGCATTATCTTTTAGGATTTGAAATAGCTCAACTTGAATTCCATCACCTCCACTAGCTTTGTTCATAGTGATGCTTCTTAGGGCATATTTGACTTCACATTCCAGGATGTCTGGCTGTAGGTGAGTGATCACACCATCATGATTATCTGGGTTGTAAAGATCTTTTTTTGTATACTTCTCATGTGTATTCTTGCCAGCTCTTCTTAATATCTTCTGCTTCTGTTAGTTCCATACCGTTTCTGTCCTTTACTGTGCCCATCTTTGTATGAAATGTTCCCTTGGTATATCTAATTTTCTTGAAGAGATCTCTAGTCTTTCCCTTTCTATTGTTTACCTCTTTTTCTTTGCACTGATCTCTGAGGAAGGCTTTCTTATCTCTTCTTGCTGTTTTTTGAAACTTTGCCTTCAAGTTGTTATATCTTTCCTTTTCCCCTTTGCCCACTTCTCTTCTATTCACAGCTATTTGTAAGGCCTCCTCAGAATGGCAAACCACTTCAGTAATCTTGCCTTGAGCACCCCATGAACAGTATGAAAAGGAAAAATGATAGGACACTGAAAGATGAACTCCCCAGGTCGGTAGGCGCCCGATATGCTGCTGGAGATCAGTGGAGAAATAACTCCAGAAGGAATGAATGGATCGAGCCAAAGCAAAAACACCACCCAGTTGTGGATGTGAATGGTGATGGAAGTAAAGTCCAATGCTGTGAAGAGCAATACTGCATAGGAATCTGGAATGTTATGTCCATGAATCAAGGCAAATTGCAAGTGATCAAACAGGAGATGGCAAGAGTGAAACACTGACTTTTTAGGAATCAGTGAGCTAAAATGGACTGGAGTGGCTGAATTTAACTCAGATGCCCATCATATCTACTACTGTGGGCAAGAATCCCTTAGAAGAAATGGGGTAGCCATCATATAAACAAAAGAGTCTTAAATGCAGTACGTGGATGCCATCTCAAAAAGGACAGAATGATCTCTGTTCATTTCCAAGGCAAACCATTCAATATCACAGTAATCCAAGTCTATGCCCAGACCAGTAATGCTGAAGAACCTGAAGTTGAATGATACTATGAAGACCTACAAGACCTTCTAGAACTAACACCCCCAAAGGATGTCCTTTTCATTATATGGGACTGGGATGTGAAAGTAGGAAGTCAAGAAATATCTGGAGTAACAGGCAAATTTGGCCTTGGAGGTCAGAATGAAGCAGGGCAAAGGCTAATAGAGTTTTGCCAAGAGACCTCACTGATCATAGCAAACACCCTCTTCCAACAACACAGGAGTAGACTCTACACATGGACATCACCAGATCGTCAATACTGAAATCACTCTTATTACCTTTTACCAATTTAAAATTTTGTTTTTAAAATTATCTTTATAGTTTCTCTGATTTAAATTGGTTTGAAACTATAAATTCAGTGGTATCTATAGCTTCAAAATCTGCAATATTGCTAAACTTATGTGAAATTTATATGAAACTAAATAGCTCAGATTTTTTTTTTTAATAAAGGAGCAATACTGGAGAATTTAACTGTACCAGGCATTAAGACACATGCTACAAAGTTTAAGAATAAATCAATGTTTTATTAAATTAGTGTTATAGCATAGACCATCCAGAAATATGCTTATTTATAGTAGAGATTACCTTTTGGATAATTAAGTAAAGAAATATATATACATATATATATATATATATATATATTGTGGACAAAGTGGCTCACGGTGCTCTGAGAATATAATTCATATTTACTTACACTAAATGAACAAATAAAATCCAGTGAATTAAAAATAAATGTAGAGTTTAAACTTTACTGAATATCAAGTAAAATAGTAGTGATAGCTGTGGCATTTGAGAATTTCTAGTTGTTAAAAAATTCCAAAGTATGAGCTCTGCTTCAGCTTTTCCTTTGGTTTGGAATTGTTTCCCTCTGTATAGCCACATGAAGTCTGTCTTTTCTTTCTTTATGTTTTTTACTTAAATATCACTGTCATTGATCTCTATTGATAAATTTACACTCTCCACTGTCACAAATGATAGGGAAGCCTGGCACATTGTGGTTTATGGGCTTGCAAAGTCACAAATGATTTAGCAACTGAACGACAATTATCACTCTGTATTTTACAGGGCATATTTTCTTTTTTTCATAGCTCTTATAACCACCTTCTATATTTTAAGGTTATGCATTTGATGCTTGTTCATACCCACACAAATATGTAAACTTCATTGAGAATAGGGATTTTCATTCATTCACACATTAGACCTGGTCATGAGAGTCCTCAAAAAGTTATTTGGAGTCAATGAATAAATTAGTGATGTATAAACTAGTGAAACCACTGGGGAAAAGATTGATTAACTAAAGAAAAAGAAAAAAGATAAGACATGAAAAGAAAAAAATTGTTTACAAGTATATCATCATAAATAATAATTGGTAATAGTTTGGGAGATACGGCAATATCTAAAAGTAACTATTGCTTAATATACATTTAATCCTGAAAATTGACTAAGAAAATATATTAGGAAAAGTGTTAAAAGGATTTAAATTGCTAATACATAGAAAACAAACAAGTATGAGAAAACATATTTGACAATGTTCTTAAAATTATGAGCTATACAAATGTAAGCAACACTAACATAGAATTTGAGTTTCATAAGATTGGAAGAAATAATAAAGTCTGATAATGCCAAATATCTGCAATGATGTGATATTTGAGAATATTTTTTTTCTTTTCTAGTGTGCATTAACATTAAAATGAATCTTTTCCATTCTAGGTATGTCAAAATTATATTCATTTTCTAAAAAACTTAGTAACAGATTCTTATAGGAAGAGGTAGCAAAACATTTATGACAATATTAAAAAGTAGAAAGAATTTGAAGACAACATATGTGTCCATCAATAAGGATAAAAATTAAGTGCTAGATGTGTAAAATGAAATACCTTGCAGCAGTAAAATAACAACTGGAAAACAATAAAGATAGTAAAACTTAGTACTAGGTCAAAATATAAGCAAAGGATGATTCCTAACAAAATTCTGGTTAAAGAATTAAAATGCAGTTCAATACTATAGAAGATAACTATCTAAGACCATAACTTAAATAGACCAAAGTATTAATAAGTGTCTGGATTCAGATGGGGAAAGAAATTGGGTCTAGAGATGAGTGAAAACAAATTGTAAAATGAATAAATGAAGCATTTGTACAGACAATGAATAACTTATAGTTCAGGTCAATTTAACTTTTTGTATTTGCAGTCTAATATTTTTAATGAGAGTTTATCCAAGGCAAAGGTGACAAGCTCATATTGATATCATACCTCTATAATGATTTAGGTGAGGGTTTGTTATCCTTGGGTATTTTGTCATTGAGGTAGAAAGATCACAATGGTGAAGATATTCATCCATCCATGTTAACCTTTCAACACAAGCCATCAAACTACTTTCAAGCTGTTTCAAAGATCATCAAGCAAAATTCTGGTTATAATTGGCTAGGGAGTTAGGCTAGAATACAGGGACAGGAAACAACAAATACTCAGTAATAAAAGAGCACAATGTATTTTTTATTACATTTTTAAAAATTAAATACATATTTATATTTTCAGTGCACCTGTTCTTTATTAAGTGTCTATACCATGATAGTGCTTAGGGAGCCTATTTTCCTTTGGGCCAAATAATTACTGATCTTCTAAGGCTGCAATGGTAAAGAATAGACATGAGTTTGGGGACAATACCTGGATACTGCCATTTTCTGGGAAAAGCTATTTTTTCTCAGGTGAAATAACCTTCTCCATTACAACATTTCCATTCCATTTAGGGCACCACTCACCCCTATGTTTGTGAAGGTGAGGTGGGGTAATAAACAGTTTAACCATTCATAGATTTTTATTAATTTTTTAAAATGTTAATTATTGAAATCAACATTAAAATACCATAGTAGCTAATTTACATCTGGGCAAAAAGAGAGGCATTAGAATGGGAGGGAAATGGATAGAAAAAGGAAAGACAAAAATATGTTTCTATTTACCATATTATTCTTAGAGCATGACACTCTGCATATCCTCAGCAAACATAAAAATTTCTATTCAGTTGTTGTATCACTCCATCTTTACAGAAATATTAAACTATGGATTGTTAATCAGGAGAGATATAATAATTGGTCTACTTTATTATATAAGAACTGTTGGCTTTCAGTATCAGTTTGCATATTATATATGCATTATATTGCCTGCTTGAAACTGTTTGAATTAGCATTTAAAAATTAGATATTTGAAGTACAAAAAAATTCTTAAATAAATGTGAAAAAGAAACATTGTCATACTAACCCAAATTCCTGCATGGAAATAATTGCAGATTATTTTTAGAGGAGATAGTCACTCTTCAGTTTGCTGAAATAGTCACCTGATACGTTTAATTAACTTAAATTAGCAGTTAGATTCTTGTGGGTATTTGGATCTGTGACTCCTATTCAGACCATTCTTTTAATTTCACAGGTGAGAAATAGAGTTTAATTGCAATTAGGTACAGGTGAGTACACAGAAGACAATGGTGATAATAGAGTCTGTCTAGAATAGAAGTCTTCTGGTTTGATTTATTTTTGCACCAGATATGATAATTTCCCCCATTTTGACAGCTCAAAAAATGTAAGCAATGGCTTTTAATTATTCTAACACTTAAACCATACTTTAAAATAGAAAATGAAACCTTTCCAATAGTGCCGTTCACTTTATTATCATGAAGTGGTTTGTCTTGAGGACATGTGCTAATTTTATTCAAATATTTTAATGAGAAATGAAATACCATTTTGAATTTATGAAACTCATTCACATTTCTAACATTAAATTGATAAGGAGTAAACTGTTACAGTGTTTAATGATCAATTGAAATCATTTTTAAAAGGTGCAATTCATGTCCATGAATATTATTAATAAGGTATAGAAAGTAGATTTTGCTGTTTGGTTTAGCTGATGAGGGATTATTCTACTCTCTTTTTAGACATTCATCTAATTTTTTAAAAGTTTTTAATATAATTCTTTTTTTATTTGAGCATTACGGCTCAGGAAAATGTGAAAAACACTCTTCCTCAAACACAACAGTTCACTTCCTATAATAGGAGCAGCCTCCTTTCTAAACCTGTGCTCTGTCTGAATTTACTAGCTAGGCAAACCTAGGTTACAGACAATTAAGTATTTTACCCAAGTTCGCAAAGCAATTCAGAGTGCATGAAGCAAGCAAATCCAAACGAAAACCTTTCTCGTAAAACTCTAGCCATAGCTCCCAGACATCTCAGTGATTTCACTGCTTATCTCTTCTCCAGAATCTCTCACCACCCAGTTGAAATACATATCCCATAAACCTTTCTTTAGATTATTTGTAGATAATTTCTCTCTTAGCTATTATTTATTAGCCGATATGGCGAAATGATATTTAACTCTATAATGATGCTATTTAACTTTAAAATGTGTTTTGAGATAAATTTTGCATAAAAAATGGTGTAAAAAGTAGCATTTTATTGTACTGCATTATGACCAGTCATTAGGTTTGGTGAATTGGTTCTTCTTGCTAATGTTTGTGTTAAATTAAAAACACTAAATTGAGATAACCATGCATGAATCCTGCATGAGACATTAACTATAGAATGCTGGAAACAAAACCAATATCTATTGCACTATAAGTATTCAAAGGGGAAAAAATGTTAGGCTGCAAACAATGTATGATAATTTCAGTTCCCCTGGAAAGAAAATAGTATTGTTTCTATTCTAACTATATTAATGCAGTATAGTATAATTAGGAAAAAAATAAAGGTAAGTAATTACATTCAGGTGAACTGTAAACTAATGTGTTCTATGGAAGCATTATTTTCAAGTAATGAAAGAGGTGTTTTAACTATGAAGCTTGGCTGTTTCAACTTTTTAAAATTAGAAAATGAAAAAACAATAAAAGAATAAACTCACAGTAGTTTAATTCCATGCATGCTCTTAATAGATATAAATCTACTAATTATGTGTTCGCCCTTGGGAGCTTTGAAAAAGCTTACAGTCCTTGCTCATGCCAACAGTCATTTCATTCATCTGTTACCATTTTGGTTGTTTTCCTGTCTACTGACTTTTAATAATTGAGATTGTACATTGCGCCCACTCTTTCCTCTGCAAACACTGACCCTTAGCTTCTGTGGCACTAGCCATCTGGAACTGTCTGCCCTCTTCTCTTCACATCACTGGAAACCTAATTCACTGCTTGCTAAAGTACAAAACTCCCATTTAGCTCAGCAGAAGTTTAAAGAAAGATGAGTGGCAGATTGAACACTCAAGATCTTCTACTCACTTTTGAAACGCAGCCAAAATATGACCACTCTTGTGAAAGGGATGTTTGCCATGTTAAAAGTGAACACACATTCAAAGCAAATATCAAATCAACAGTATCATATACCCTATTCATATATATCACATCCATGTCACCTATTGAAAACATATCCATCAGGGTTGCATTTCTCTGACAAGCAAGCATTTTACATTTAAGAGAGTCACAATGTTCCCATCACGTAACCAAGGCAGTAACGCCACAAAACCATTACATTATTGAGGTAAGTAGTATAAATTATTTTGGTCAGATGGATAGTCACTGCTGCTAAGTCACTTCAGTCGTGTCCAACTCTGTGCAACCCCATAGATGGAAGCCCACCGGGCTCCCCCGTCCCTGGGATTCTCCAGGCAAGAACACTGGAGTGGGTTGCCATTTCCTTCTCCAATGCATGAAAGTGAAAAGTGAAAGGGAAGTCGCTCAGTCATGTCCAACTCTTAGCGACCCCATGGACTGTAGCCTACCAGGCTCCTCCGTCCATGGGATTTTCCAGGCAAGAGTACTGGAGTGGGCTGCCATTGACTTAGTTTGCCTAATTCTTTTGGATTCAAGGAAGAGGGACTTTCTCAGGCACCTGGAATTTTTGTAACTATTTATAAATAAATTGTTGACAATACAGCTAAGTCCTCCTGTTACCCAGAGTAAGCAATGTAACCAGGATTCAGAGGAAGAAATTATGCTTGGTGTATGAATGGCTTTCAGAGAGTATACCTTGTATGTATTTAAAATTCAGGACAGCTATACCACATCAGTCTTTTTAACAAACTGCAAAATATTTCATTACTTGTGATTTTGAAATAAACTAATTTCAATAATTATGTTCCTCAATTATCTCTCTCCATTCTTGTTCTCTTGACTTTAGGAAGTAACGATTCAAGGCAAATGTTTTTTTCTAAGGTGCTTTTCTATATCCATTGGCCAATATGAGATAAAGTTATTAATCAGCGAAAATTTAGAAGGACTGGTAGAGAAGAGGTTCTTACATATTTAATTATTGTCCATTCAGTGCAGGTGAAGACTCATCATTGTGTTCAGGCATCATCTCTTTCTATTCTATTGGAGAATAAAAATTATAGGTTTCCTGCTAACTTCATATATTCCACTATGATAAAAAGGAAGCAATACAGTGAATACTAACAATGCCATGCCCTTTGTTACTCATTTGCATTGAGAGGATATAGGTCTTCTTGTCTCTGTTCCATAATGCCATTTAACACTGGCTACTTAATTACCTGTATGCTGTATCATTCATTGGGCCACCCATGGATTCTGCCATCCATTGACTTTCTCAAGGATTGTTTTTGTTGTTTTCATGATAAACACAAATGCAAGTTTTACCCCAGAGTGTGCAGAGAAATTCAGATGATCGTTTATTTTCTATTCATGTTATATTTGCCATTTGGATTTTTTTTTTTTTTTTAGCGTCAAAGTAGAACAGCACATCTTCTAGCCATTTCTTCTCTTGAAATTCTGAGACTGTTGTCATTGCATTATATACAGAGAATATAATCTCTTTCAAAGTTGATGACACCATGATTCTGTCATCTCTTGGGAGAAAAGGTGAGGAGCCCATGCAAAAGAATAATCCCATTTAGTCACAAATTTCCACTTCTCAGCCAGCACAGCTGAAGATTCTCCCAGGACAGTACAGCATTACCACACGATTAGGAAGCAGAAGTGAATATCAATCAAAGGGCTCATTGGCTTTGCAAAGCTATCTTCTTAGACATTTTCTAAGGAGAGAGATGTGACCCTTTCTCAGCAAATAACCTGAGTGAATACTGAGCCTGTGGAAAGGTTGGGTACCCATCATGTTATCAACAAATAAAGGACAACAGAGCCAACAGGGCCTTCTACCACCATTGCTGATTTGAGCAGCCATAAAAGCGAGGCAGGATTGCAATCAGAACACAGATGGGAGAGAGCTGAGGCACAGGCCACACACATGACTGCATAACCCAAGCCTAAGGGTCTACGGTGGGATACTGAAAGCCAGGTGTAATGTTCTCTTTTTTGGTCCCTAACTCAGAACAATGGGAAACAGTAGTTAAGGTCAGGGAATCTCGTCCGGGTGGGTTGCCATTTTAATGAGGTTAAGATTCACATTTTGACATGCTAGAAGGAAAGGGAAAATTATATCTTTATGGGCGCTGTGGCCAGACTTCTAGCTTCCAATTCTATTGCATCCATCCTTATTGGATGGATGAAGAATTCTTTATCTCTATGGATTGAATCCTCAATCCTATAAGTCTGAGATATTGCAAAATTCATCATTTTGCTAGTGAATGCCACTGAGACTATCCGTATAACACTGTTGCTGCTGCTGCTCCTGCTGCTGCTAAGTCACTTCAGTCGTGTCCGTCTCTGTGCGACCCCATAGACGGCAGCCCACCAGGCTCCCCCGTCCCTGGGATTCTCCAGGCAAGAACACTGGAGTGGGTTACCATTTCCTTCTCCAATGCATGAAAGTGAAAAGTGGCTCAGTTGTGTCTGACTCTTAGTGACCCCATGGACTGCAGCCTACCAGGCTCCTCCATTCATGGGATTTTCAGGCTAGAGTACTGGAGTAGGGTGCCACTAACTTCTCTGCCATATAACACTAGTAAAGCTATATTTTTTTTTCCTCTATGATTTTACAAATTCAATCAAGGTTTGTCAACTTTTTTTTTTTTTAGTAAGTCCTTATTAGTTCAGTTCAGTCTCTTAGTCATGTCCGACTTTTTGCAACCCCGTGGACTGCAGCATGCCAGGCTTCCCTGTCCATAACCAACTCCTGGAGCTTGCTCTAACTCATGTCCACTGGTGATGCCAGTGATGCCATCCAACCTCTGTCATCCCATTCTCCCATCAGGAAGCTTCCACAAGCCTCTTATCCTTATCCATTAGAGGGCAGACAGACTGAAACCCACAATCATAGAAAACTAACCAAACTGATCATATGAATCACAGCATTGTCTAACTCAATGACTATGAGCCATTCCATGTAGGGCCATCCAAGACAGACAAGTCATGGTGGAGAATTCTAACAAAACATGATCCACTGGAGAAGGGAATGACAAACCACTTCAGTATTTTGCCTGGAGAACCCCATGAACATTATGAAAAGTCTTATTAAAGACACAGAAATTAGTAAAGAAACTTCAATGATCTAATATTTACCCAATAAATGCTTTAAAATTATAAGCTCCCATGTACAATGGGTGGGTAAGAAAGCTTATTCTACCATTTTGCTTTTTGTACTGTAACTCTTACAAATTGAAATCTGTAGATATACACTGCCTTCTACCTATTTAATTTAGCCAAGTTTACACAACAGAAGTGGTCAATAGTATCTGCCATTTTAAGTAACCCTATCTTAGGATCTTTTCAGTGATGATGTAGAAGCTCAAGTTTAAAGAGGTGGCTGATTAAGGAATTACTTGAGTTCTAGAAGTTCCATGGCATCAGAAATACATTTCTAGCTTTCTACTTCCATCTATATTGGTTTGATTCACAGGCATTCGA